>NC_044031.1:187233607-187833607 GCF_901765095.1 Microcaecilia unicolor
TATTATTTCACAGAAAGGGTGGTGGAGGCGTGGAATGGCCTCCCGGTGGAGGTGGTGGAGTCGAAGACTGTTCCAGAATTTAAAAGGCATGGGATAAGCATGTGGGATCACTACGAACAGGTAGAATTGGGGGTTACAGAGGATGGGCAGACTGGATGGGTCATATGGCCTTTATCTGCCGTCATGTTTCTGGTACAGAAATGCCTGGAATAACTCTCATTCAGCCTCGACTAAACTTTGGACAGTTCTGTTCCACCCCAGCACTAACCAGCTAGTGCCGCAGTGGTCTGTACAGATATATTCAGCAGAACTACTGGGTAGTACCACTAAATATCCAGGTTGGGTCCAGTCAGTGAAAATTATCCAGGTTGGAGACACAACTACCCAGATAACTTGCTTTGAAAACTGACCCCTGAGAACTTCCCAAAATAGAACATTCTGCTGGTTACCCTAAAGCTTGTGTGATTGAGGCAAACTTGTTGTCTGCTGTTTCTGGATTGCCAACAAGATAATCCCAGCTTGTAAACATCTTCCAACTAAAATTGTAGTTGCATCATCAGAATCCCCTGTGCTTTCATGAACACCTGCTGCCATTCTGCAGAGGACACAAAATAGTAATCAATATTAGCAACAGAATTTGGAAAGGAAAGATGAGACATGCACATACCAGTTTTTCTTTCAGTAAGGAAAGCATGCTAATATGTATACTTTTGAATTTTCAAAAGTTTAAGTGTATTTTTCATAGAAAAATTACTCTCACAAATTACTAAATGTAAATGTTTGGGGATAAGTTTCCTAGATATTATTTTTAAATAATTTATTAACAACTTTTGATATACTGACCCTTTAGGAGAAACCTAATCAAAGTGGTTTACAAGATAGTTCGGCAAAGATCTGTCAATACCATAATAACAATACCAAAACCCATAAAAAACAAATGTAATATACTAATGACCACCATTGACATATAGCCAACCCAACATATATAACAACAAAATACAAAGGGCCCTGTGTACTAAGGCACGCCAGCGTTTTTTAGTGTGTGCTAATGCTAGAAACACCCCATATATTCCTGTGAGTGTTCTCTAGTGTTAGTGCCACGCTAATTTTTTAGCACACGCTAAAAATGTTAGCACGCCTACAGCGCAACTAGTAAACAGGACCCAAAATAATCTCTATCATTATGGAGCCCTTTTACAAAGGCGCACTGAAAAATGGCCTGCGGTAGTTGTAGACGCATATTTTGGGCGTGTGCAGAATCATTTTTCAGCGCACCTGTAAAAAAAAAGCCTTTTTAAAATTTTTGCTGAAAATGGACATGCGGCAAAATGAAAATTGCTGTGTGTCCATTTTGGGTCTGAGACCTCACCGCCAGCCATTGGCCTAGCAGTAAAGTCTCACGCGGTAACCTGGCGGTAATGACCTATGCACGTCAAATGCCACTTGGCACGCGCCCAATACATGCATCTGAAAATAATTTTGGATGCATGTATCGGGACGTGCGGCAAAAATGAAATTTACCGCATGAGCTATGTGGTAGCTGGGTGGTAACTCCATTTTGGCGTGCGTTGGGTGTGCATAGAGGCTTACACGGTTTTAGTAAAAGGCCCCCTATAATCCATAAATAATCAAAAAATCCCATCATATATTCATCAAACGTAATAGTAATATACAGCCAAACTACCACTCCATCTACCGAATGAGCCAATAATGATAAAAGCTAACCCGAAAAAGAAAAGGTTTAAATGTTTCTAATCATATTCAATATGCAGCTCATATGTGTCTTTTGTATTCGAACAGGATTTAACTGTAGTTGTAAGAATGTTTTTTTGTAACTCACAGAGCTTATTTTGTGGCACAAAAGTCTGGGTTTACCCAGATGTGACTAAGGTATGTAGAGAGAAGAGTATTATTTTTGGCTATAAGAGTTGAAACTTGTCCTTTGGGCACATCTTTTTTTACTAGCATATCCATGTAAATGTCTGGTCTGATATTCAGGGTTGAAGTAAGCATTTTTTGACCCACAACATCCGAGACCTTTCATAGGTATGAAGATAATCAATAGAAATAAAATAAAACAGAAAAGAAAATGATACCTTTTTATTGGACTAACAGTACATTTTTTGATTAGCTTTCGAAGGTAACCTTTCTTTATTAGACATGTTTGTACAGCGCTGCGTATGCCTTGTAGCGCTATAGAAATGCTAAATAGTAGTAGTAGTAGTAATTATTTTGGATCTGATGAAGAAGGGTTACCTTTCAAAAGCTAATCAAAAAATATACTAACGTTAGTCCAATAAAAAGGTATCATTTTCTTTTCTCTGTTTATTTTATTTCTATTGATTACCTATAAGAGTGGACTAACATGGCTACCACATCTCTCTAGATATGAAGAAGTATCTCGAATGGGACATTAACTTCATAGAACAATCATTGATAGTATAAGATGGGTTAATTTCAGTTTAGGGCCTTTCCTTTGATTATTTTCTTAGGCTATCTCCTGTAAGTTTCAATCTACTTCCCCTTTATTAGTGACCTAAGGAGGAGTTTGTTTAAATTCTTGTATTCTTTTTCTTGATTCCCTGTATGACCTTTTTTTTGTATTTAACAAGCGGTGACTTCTAATTTTGTTGCAAATTATAAATAAATCAATGCAATGTACCAAATAACCACCTTGACATGTAGTCAACTCCAAAATATGTAAAAACAATATACGTTGGAGGGCATAATCGAAACGGAAACGCCTATCTCCATGGGCGTTTATCGCCGAGAACGGGTCCGTAAAGGGGGCGGGCCGAACCGTATTTTTGAAAAAATGGACGTTTTTGAGCTGGGCGTTTGTTTTTTTTTAACGATAATGGAAACTAAAAAACGCCCAGCTCAAAAACGTCCTAATCTGAGCCATTTGGTCAATGGGAGGGGCCAGGATTGGTAGTACACTGGCCCCCTGATATGCCAGGACACCAAATGGGCACCTAGGTCAGTGCGGTGGACTTCAGAAAAAGCTCCCACATGCATAGCTCCCTTACCATGGTGCTGAGCTCCCAACCCCCCTCCCCCAAAACCCACTACCCACAAATGTACAACACTACCATAGCTCTTAGGGGTGAAGGGGGCACCTACATGTGGGTACAGTGGGTTTTGGAGGCCTCCATTTACCAGCACAAGTGTTACAGGTGGGGGGGGATGGGCCTGGGGCCACCTGGCTGAAGTGCACTGCGGTACCCACTAAAAGTGCTCCAGGGACCTGCCATACACGCAGGCCTCTAGGACTGGTTGCTGCTATATAACATTGGCACACCAGTTGACACCTTGAAGACTAATCTCTCCGAATACGTCCTTTATTGGAATAACCGCCTTTACTCACAGTTAACTGCAGATCAGAGGTTGGCCCCACTGGCAACGAGTCTCCCTGGTACTGAGATGAGCAGTAGGTCAGAGCTGGCAGAATGCTGTACAATGCCCTCTTTCAGCCTCATTCAAGGGAAGAACTAGTTGTCTAACGTGGCTAACACAGGAAAGGGAACTAAAACTGGCTTACAAAATGGCCACTACTGCATGGACTACAACAGGAAACACAACAGGGCACACTTGACCCAGTAGGCAGGGGGAAATGCACCATGGGAGAAGAGCCTACAATACCAACATCGTGAGACTGTAACACAAGCTAATGAAATCACGGAGCCCAATACCCTACACCCACCACAATGCAATGCTGATGTGACCCTGTAGTGCACCCGAGAGCACATCTGAACCCAGGGAAAGGCTGTGACAGGATCAAACACATTCTGCTGTCATGGAGGTGGGTATGGCATTTGAGGCTGGCATACAGGCTGGAAAAAAAGTTTTAAAGTGGGTTTTTTTGGTGGGAGGGGTGTTAGTGATCACTGGGGGAGTCCGGGGAGGTCATCCCCGATTCCCTCCAGTGGTCATCTGGGCAGTTGAGCACTTTTTTGGGACTTGTTCGTGAAAAAAAAAGGGTCCAAAAAAAGTGACCCAAAATTGCAGTAAAAACGCCTTTTTTTTTCGATTATCAGCTAAAGACGCCCATCTCTCCTCGGCTGATAACCACGCCCCAGTTCTGCTCCACCATACCTCCGACACGCCCCGTCAACTTATATTCGTTTCCCTGCGATGGAGTGCAGTTGGAAACGCCCAAAATCGGCTTTTGATTATACCGATTTGGGCGCCTTTGCGAGACAAACGTCTATCTCCCGAGTTAGGTCGCACTGTAGGCGTTTTTCTCTTTCAAAAATAAGCTGGGAAGTAATCTCCATCGTTATAATCACAATGAAACCATTCAAAAAATCCATCATACATTCATTAAGCGTAACATGTAATATACAGCCAAACTACCATTACATCTAACCGACTGAGCCAATCATGATCCCACAAAAGCAATCTGAAAAAAATGATTTTAAATTGTTCAAATCATATTTCATATACAGCTCATATGGAAGGGAAATCCAGAGGGTAGGAGTTAGGGGGGGATGCCCCTCAGAATTTCTCATGGAATCTGCTTTTGCAGGATAATTAGAAGGGATTACTAATTGATTTGAGATTGGGAGCAGAGCACCTTACTAGGACAAGATGGAATTAATAGCTTAGGGTCCTGTTTACAAAGGCGCACTAGTGTTTTTTAGTGTGTGCTAACCATGTAGACGCCAATAAGAATATTCTGGGCATCTACATGGTTGGCACATGCTAATTTTTAGTGTGTGCTAGAAATGCTAGCGCACCTTTGTAAACAGGGTCCTTACTTAAGTAAAGAGGAATTCCAGAATAAAGGGAACCGTTTTAATAAGGGGCCCTTTACTAAGCTGCGTAAGCATCTATGCATGCCCAACGTGCACCAAAATGGAGTTACCGCCCGGCTACTGCATGGCTCTTACAGTAATTTCATTTTTGGTGTGCATCCAATACACGAGTGAAGATGAAAGGGGATAGATTTTAAAAAAATCTGATGAAAATCTTCTTCTTTACAGAAAGGGTTGTAGAGGCTTGGGATGGCCTCCCAGTAAAGGTGGTGGAGATGAAGATTGTATCTGAATTGAAAAAAACCTCTGGACAAGCATAGAAGAACGCTGAGGGAGAGAAAGAGATTGAACAATCTTTATCTGCCATCGTTTCTACATTTCTATGTTTCAACTTAGGGGGAGGTTATGTTATCAATGTGGACTACAGTTAAGGTGGGGGTTTCTCCAGAAGTTGTGCTATTTAAGTTTTAACAATTTTTTATTGATGATTTGTTGACACAAACAAACATATTCTGAATAAGCCAATAGAACATTGGTCAAATAACTACAATGGCAACACAGAAAGTTGTGCTATTTTAGCATAGGATCCAATGGGATCATGTTCTAAAATAGCACAACTTGTGCTAAAATAATCCATCCTAATAGTAGACCACATTGATAACTTCCCCCCTTAGTAGGTGGTTTAGATGAGCAGATTGGATAGCCATATAAAGCCAGATTCTACATAAAGTGCCTAAAAATCCATGCGGCCAACATTTCACCTAAGCAAATTCTATAAGTGGCACCTAGATTTAGGTGCGGTATATAGAATATGCTTAGTTGATATCCCAGTGCCTAAAACTACGTGCCTCCATTTATACACCAATGAAAATGTGGTGCAAATCACTGCACACAGATTTATGCACACTGGGCCATATTCTATAACTACGTGCGTAAGTTTTGTAATGCCCATGAAACACCCATTTCCCCACCATAGCCACGTCCCTTTGAACCACGCACATTAGAATTTAGGGCACAGTTCATTACAGAATACGCTTAGCAGTTGTGTGCGTAAATTCTAATTATTGCCAATTAGTGCTCATTATTGCTTAAGTGCTGTTATTAAAGCTGATTAGCCAATAAGTTATGCATGTTGTTATAGAATATGCCTGTATTTTGGTGTGGATCTCTAGGCATGCTATATAGAATTCAGCAGATAATCTTTATCTGCCATCGTTTTCTACATTTGTATGTTTCTATGTTTATTGCATAGGTCCCATGGTGTTATATACTGGAGAGATGGCAAACGATTCCTGTGCTAATTTCTGGTGAATTTATATTCCAAGATATATGACCTAAACATGTGTCCCTACTGACACAAAATGTGATAAAACTCTTTAGTGCATCAGTATTACATTTGAAAAGTGCACCTACATATATTGCACAAGGGTAACATGAACAGAACAAATAAATGAGGGGTGACTAGTTTCCTTATCTGATTACTGCACTGCCAATGATAGAACAGCTTTCAAAATATTCAATGACATCATAATACCCTCTGATCTTTTATCTGTGCTAATTCAGCCATATTTCTGTACATGTTTTATTTAATCAATTACCATCAATGTGAAACTGAAGTCATTCACTGCTACCAGTATTTAATATGTTTGACTGAAATTTGGAATAGAATGACTTTGGCATCAAATATTCAAAAAAAAAACCCCTATGAAATTATTAAATTAGTTGAGCAGAAGATGCTTTAGGAATAATACCAAAACTCACCCTAGAATGAATTGTTACACCTCTTCAAATATAAGTTCACCTAAGCATGGTATGTCATTATAAAATTATTAACAGTGCGTGCTAGAAACATAAAGCGGTGATGTTATGAAATGTACTTACGTTCTTATACTACATCAGACTATACCCAAATACACCAATTCCAACCAGAAAATATGACAGTGGCTGCCTATACTGTAACAGCCAATTGCACGTTGATTATGTAGTAGCCATAAAGAGAGCAGAATATTTTGCATACCCTAAAAAATAAACAAAATTAAAGCTGAGGATTTCTCAATGACAAACTGCAAGGATGAGTGATTAACTGGTTATGTTACAAGACATCTCTTGAAGGAGTTGTCAACTACAACAAGGATTCTCCAATCCAATCCTGGGACACATGCAGTCAGCCAGGTTTTCAAGATACCATACAATACATGAGATAGATTTGCATACAACAAAGGCCAGTGCTTGGAGATTTATCTCCTACGTATTCATTGTGGATATCTTGAAAACCAGACTGGCTTGGTATGTCCTGAGGACTCGGGTTGAAAACCCCTATCTACAACACCTCATAGCTTCTTGGATATTGCCATAGAAACCTAAAGCAGTTCCACTGAAGTCAAGGGAGTTTCAGTGAGTTGCCAATCAATTAATGGGCATGTAAGAAGAAAATGTATTCCATAAGTGATTTTACAATATATCAACCTTTTTCATGAAAATCTTTACAGTAGGATTTAGTGACAAATCTTTCACATGAAAAGTGAAAAAAGGTGATTTTCTTGAAATTCATATTGAATTCTACAGAAGAATTAGCAAAATCAATGGTCAATACTATGGATGCACAAAGAGAAAATATATGGCCTATTTAATTATTTGGGGCTGCCTTATACCAAGCTAGGGAATGCATTAATTGCTTCATTTTCCTATGCAGGAATCTGATTATGCCTTTTTCAACATGCAAAGTTCCTCTGACGATATTAGCTCCCAATAGAAAAAAATAGGAATTTTTCAGAGTAGGTCTATAATGTGAACACGATGACAAATAAATAAATAAATAAATAAACCTGTGCACTTTCAAACCCCACACTACCCCATTTACATACTCTCTGAATTACTTATTCACCATGGCTCCATGAGAAACTAATAAAGAAATATACACCACTCAGAAATAAAAAAAAGTCATTTATTGGTGTGAGAAAGCTAACTGCTAGTTCCCGAGCAAGCTGCAGTATCCCCCGAATTCTATGTGGCACCTGAAGTTGGGTGTGCAAGATGTGCGCCCAGTTATAGAATAGTTTCCTATACAACCCAATTAGCTAATTGGTGCTAACTTAATTGGAGATGAGTACTACTACTACTAATTCTTATTTGTTACATTTGTATCCCATATTTTCCCACCTATTCCAGGCTCAATGTGGCTCACATATTACCGTTAACGGCGATAGCCAATTCCGGTATGAACAAATACATGGTGTGAATAATACAAAGTGATATTGTAGTGGGATGAAGAACATGTATGATAGGTTGGATTGGGGGGTCTTAGAGAGGGAGAGGGGAGGAAGGAATCAAGTAATGTTCATTAAGGTCTTTGGTTTCATTATGACGTAGGTGTCCAGGTATTTTATGTTGAGACGGTGGGGTACGCTCTTCTGAACAGGTCTGTCTTTAGTGCTTTCCGGAAGTCTAGATGGTCGAGCGTAGTTTTTACTGCTTTTGGCAGTGCGTTCCATAGTTGTGCGCTTAAATAGGAAAAGCTCGTTGCGTAGATGTATTTGTATTTGAGTCCTTTGTTGCTTGGGTACTGAAGATTTAGGTATGATTTGTGTAGATTTTATGGTGTTTCTGGCTGGCAGGTCGATGAGGTCTGTCATGTATCCTGGTGCCTCGCCGTAAATTATTTTTACATTAACAAGCACTAATTGGCATTAATTAGCAGTTATGCACATAACTGATTTATGCCCCTATTCTGTAAACCGAGCACCTAACTTCTATTCCATGCAACTCCAAAAGGGTGTGACCAAGGGAGAGGCATGGGTGGGTTGAGCACAGAGTTACAGAATACTTCTATTTCTGCATCTAACTGATAGTAGTCAGATGTGAGTATATATATCAGCTTTTGGTAGGCGTAAATACTCGCACCTAAAGTTAGGCATGAAAATAACTTAAGCGGATGAAAAATTCTAGACCTAGTCCTTAGTGGAGCACATGATCTGGTGCAGGAGGTAATGGTGCTGGGGCCACTTGATAACAGTAATCATAATATGATCAGATTTGATATTGGCTTTGGAGTAAGTACACACAGGAAATCCAACACGTTAGCATTTAACTTTCAAAAAGGAGACTATGATAAAATGAGAAGAACGATGAAAAAAAAAACTTAAGAGGAGCAGCTGTGAAGGTCACAAAATTTATATCAGGCGTGGATGCTGTTCAAACATACCATCCTGGAAACCCGGGCCAAATATATTCCACCTGACATGATTATAAAGTGAGGTGAAGGAAGCGTATTTGAGCTAAAAGAAAATTCTTCAGCATAGCCACAATTCTACAAGCATTTTAGAAAAGGGGAAAGGGAAAATGGGACTTGATATACCACCTTTCTGAGGTTTTTGCAGCTACATTCAAAGTTGTAGACTTTGCTGAACAGGAAGCCTTTTGTAAAATACATATAAGGAGTCAGCAAATGTACAAGAGCATCAATCTCACCAACTTACACATCATTAAAAAAAGTAGCATTCTGTACAAACGATAATAAAGAGATCTATCTATATCTATCTGTCTATACACAGTGGTACGGCCAAAAAAGTAAACCCCTTGAGTTTTGTGCTGTTTTCTCAGCAACTGCTTGGAATTTCAATGTGAAACTTTACAGCTTTATTTGTTGTTACTATTTACCATAGGCGTAGTTTGACTGTTTCATTTGGGGGGCAAAAATGGGCGGAGCATATTAGCATATCATTTGCATATATACATATGCAAATGAATATGCTAATATGGAGGAAGGAAATGAAATTTACAGGCAAATATCACAGAGGCACATTTCAAAAGCTGACATTTCAATTAATAAATATGAATAAAATAAACTATTATTTACCTTTGTTGTCTGATCATGTAGTTTTTTCTATTCGCTTTGATCCCAGTGTCTTCTGTTTTATGCAGTGTCTTCTTTCCAGTAGGCTTCCCTTCTGCTCCCCAACCCTCCCAGTCCCATCCATCTCTTGCTCCTTCCCTCTGCTCCCCACCCTTCCCAGTCCCATCCATCTTCTGTTCCTTCCCTCTGCTCACCATCCCTCCGTCCCATCCATCTCTTGCTCCTTCCCTCTGCTGTGCCTGACCTCTCCAAATCCCATCCATCTCCTGGTCCATCCCTCTGCTCCCCACCCCTCGCAGTCCATCCATCTCTTGCTCCTTCCCTCTGCTCCCCACCCCCCCCAGTCCCAACCATCTCTGCTCCTTCCCGCTGCTCCCCACCCCTCCCAGTCCCATCCATCTCCTGCTCCTTCCCTCTGCTCACCTCCTTCCCAGTCCAATCCAATTCCTGGTCCTTCCCTCTGCCCCCCCCCCACCCCTCCCAGTCCCATCCATCTCTTGCTCCTTCCCACCCCTCCAGTCCCATCCATCTCCTGCTCCTTCCCACTGCTTCCCCCCCTCCCAGTCCCATCCATCTCCTGCTCCTTCCCACTGCTTCCCACCCTCCCAGTCCCATCCATCTCTGCTCCCTTCCCACTGCTTCCCACCCTCCCAGTCACCATCCATCTCTTGCTCCTCCCTCTGCTCCCCACCCCATCCCAGTACTATCCATCTCCCCACCCCTCCCCCCCGCGCGAGGTCCAAGATGGTGACTCCGTTTACCCCCTCTCTTCCTCCCTCCCTCCCTCCGGCGCAGGCAGCAGTCTTTTCCAGCGTTCCTGGCAGCTGTAGCGATTACCCGCTGCCTTCGGTCTGCCCCGGAAGCCTTCTCTTCAAGTTCCTGTTCCCACCTATTGCGGGAACAGGAACTTGAAGAGAAGGCTTCGGGGCAGAGCCAAAGGCAGCGTGTACAACGCTACCGCTGCCAGGAACGCTGGAAAAGACTGCTGCCTGCGCCGGAGGGAGGGAGGAAGAGAGAGGAGTAGACGAGAGACGCTCCTCTCCGTCCGCTTGGCTTCCTGCCCTCTCTGTCTGCGTCCCGCCCGAAAGGAAATGACGTCAGAGGAAGGCGGGACGCAGATAGAGAGGGCAGGGAAGCAATCGGACGGAGAGGAGCGCGTGCCTGCATGTGTTTTTTTTTTTTTTTTTACACTTTTTTTTTTTTTTTTTTAACTAATGGCGCGGCAGCGCCTCGCGTCGTTTGGGGGGCACTGCCCCCCTCGCCCCCCCCAGTCTACGCCTATGCTATTTACATTTATTGCTGAATGGAATGAGATTATCTTTAAATAGGGTGAAGTTACAGAGTTTTTAGCATGACCACCCCAGCGATTTTCACACTTTCACAATGTTTGCACTGTAAACAAACCATTAGTTGAACCCCCCCCCCCCAGGGTGTCAATGACTTCACCATGACATAGATTTTGTCTGAGGAGGAATGTTGGAGGCCTATCACAAGTTCCACCCAAAGCTGCAAAAATCATAAAGCTCAAGGGATCATGCAGATGACCTGGGACAGCCTGCCACAGGGAACGATTGATAAGGCTGTTAAAAACTCCCCAAAGTGACTATAGGTCTCTGTTAAAGCTAGGGGTGGATACTTCGACCATTCAAAGTGACTGCGAAATTCTGATGCATTGTTAATTGTATCATTTGAATGAAGTTATTTCGCTGTGTTTTTAGCTCAAACATTTTTAACGTGCTAAAATGTCAGTCACATCAACATAGCTTAAGAGAATTAAATGTTGTTTAATAGTAATATGTAAGTATGATAACTGAATAAGTATGGTAAAATTTCTCATTGAAATTCAAAGCGGTTGCTGAGAAAATGGCAAAAAACTCTAGGGTTCCTTTTTTTTTTGCATATAAGTGGCATTACATAGAGCTTTACACATGTGAGTGCCAGGAATGCATGAGCAGGTGCTAATTTCAGAACATGAAATGCATGTGCAGGTGCTAATTTCAGAACATGCATGTGCATTTGCCACCATGTGTATATTTAAGTGACAGGTTTCACAAGACTGAATGCACTAAGAGAGCCAGTAAAGGAACCGAGTCAAATAGCTGTTCCCTTATTTATTAGTTGTATTTTTAAAGTGATATTAGACACCACTGAGGTAAGCAAAGGTGTCCCCTTGATCACTGATGAGTCCGCAGTCCAAATGAGCAGGTAGCTAACACTTATACCAGCCTTGCAGTAGGTGTAAACCCCTATAGGGGAGTTTATAAGAATATATGTGGACTCCCACTGTAAAATAGGAAATACATATAAAGGCTTTTCGGACTGCCATGAACACTCCTTTAAAATCTATGTATCTCATGCTTGTCTACATGTGTACAAAGTGGCACTGCCTACATGTGTAAATACCACTGTTGACATGTATAGATACCACACCAACTCTTCTAAATGACCTTCTAAATATTTGAGAAGACTGATATTAGCTTCTTTTCTCTCCTAGAGGTCAAAGCTGCCAGGGATGAATTGACCCTAATTAATAATAGGGCTAATGACTTGTAGCTAGTCTCATGTAGCAAGTAATTGTCTTAGGGCTGTTGTGTGACTACTACACCAAACTTCAGCCTTAGAGAAACTGGTGTCATACTTAAATTTACCTCAAAATCCCACAGAACAGAAAAATCCATAGCTGTTTTTTCTTCACTCCTTGGAACGGTCTTTCTAGGCAAACTTCCATAGGGCAAACCCCATCAAGATCTGCATCAGGGAGAGGAAATCACATTTATCAAGGAATTGTCCACTGTTTATGGGAAGTGACATACTCTGAATATGAATTAACTTCTTTTCCCATTCATAGAACTGATAGCTTTCTGATCTATATTTACACAACAGGGTGAAATAATAAAGACAGTGTATACTACCATGTCTATTTCTAATGTCTTCTATTTTTCAAGATGTATTGTAAGCCACATTGAGCCTTAAATAAAAAATAAAAATAATAAATAAAATAAAATAAAATATTCAGTATCAGTAGAAACTGTAATTATTCCATAAGTAGCATTTTTAATGATATTAACTGACAGGCACTGAGAATTTATTTATTTATTTATTTGCTGCACTTGTATCCCACATTTTCCCGCCTATTTGCAGGCTCAATGTGGCTTACAAATGGTTACTGAACGCTGAACCTGGATTATGTGCTCCATCAATTTCACCAAGTTCAATTCTTTGCCTATATAAGACAGGTGTGTGCATTCTACCTCATAGATGTGGCATCATCTGGACAAAACATGGTCAGTGTGGTGATATTTGATTAGCAATTTTCTATGTGAGAAATTTAAACAAAAATGTACTTTAATTTAAATTCCATATCAACTTAATACATATTCGAAATGGTTACAATTTTTGTGAAGACCAAAAGATGGGAAGTATGGAGGGGCATTTTCAATATTATGTCTAATCTGATTTTGGATGTTTTGTGAACAACTTCCAAAACCTGGTAGTGAACATGGCCCATTTTCAAAACAGAAAAACGTTCAACTTTTTGTTTTGAGAATGGCCAATTACTAGACATTTTTGTGCTCAGTGCATCTCTTTTTAGACCATTAAAAAATGTCCAAGGGAAAAAATGCACAAAAACAGCCATTGGGATGTATGGGGGCCAGCATTCTTAGTAGACTGGCCACACAGAAATCCCATCAGAGCAGTGGGGCACCCTAAGTGGCACTGCAGTAGACTTGACATAAAAGGTCCCAGGTACACATCTCACCGTTACCCCCCTTATATTGTATGGTGAGCCCTCTAAACCCACCAAAAACCTACTGTACCAACTATACACCACTACAATAGCCCTTATGTCTGCAGGAGTCATGAGCCTGGGTCCCCTTCTGTACAGTGCACTGCATCGACCACTGGGCTACTCCAGAGACCTGCTTGTTGCTCTAATAGGACTGGCCATAACATCTGATGCTGTTATAGAGGCTGGTATGTATTGTTTCTTTCACATCTTTGGGGGGTGGGAGGGGATTAATGACCACTGGGAGAATAAGGGGGTTATGCCTTAATCCCTCAGGTGGTCATTTGGTCATTTAGGGCACATTTGGTCACTTAGGTCATGATTGAAACAGGACTAGACAAAGACATCTTAATTTTGGCCCTAGACTTTTCATTCTGTCCCATTATTGCAGAAAAATGTTTGTCTTTGGTGCCACCCATGTCCCTCCCAAAACACTCCCTGACACATCCTTCTGAAATTTGAACAAACTACGAAGCAAAACCTCTCAAATCGGGATGTCAAAAACTGCAAATTGGATGTTTTGGAGAGAAAAACATCCCTCAGCCACCTTATGACATTTTTGGATGTTTTTCTCTATTGAAAATGAGCTACGTAATCAACAAATGGCTGCTGTAAATCTCTTCCATGTGTCTGTACAGCACTCTATTCACCATGTAGCACTAATAAATGTTTAATAGTATTAATTTTAATAACTCAACTCAAATTCCTAGATGTGTTTCCATTTCCATGTCCATATTTATCTATTTATTTTATTTATGCCCACTTGAATGCAGACATCCTCAAGTGCTAATTTCAACCATCCCATCTCCATTCATCCCCTTCTCACCTCCAGCTACTCCTCATTTGTCTGACCTTCAACTCACCTTCACAGCCTAGCAAAACTGTCACCTATATCTCCCAGGTTCTATGTATTCAATTGCTCTCCATTTCCCTTCTTTTGAAAGGCATTCTCCAACAGCTATGTCTTGCATTTCTTCCAGAAAGTCATGTAATCTGCCTATTGTTGGAACTTCAGTGCCACTGAGTTCTACAACCTAGTGTCTTATGCAAATGCTCATTCCCTCATACACTGAAGCTGGACCCCATAGACTGCTGCAAGTACTGAAAAGACCTTGCTGGCATATATGTACATAAGTACATAAGTAATGCCATACTGGGAAAAGACCAAGGGTCCATCGAGCCCAGCATCCTGTTTACGACAGCGGCCAATCAAGGCCAAGGGCACCTGGCAAGCTTCCCAAATGTACAAACATTCTATACATGTTATTCCTGGAATTTTGGATTTTTCCAAGTCCGTTTAGTAGCGGTCTATGGACTTGTCCTTTAGGAAACCGTCCAACCCCTCTTTAAACTCTGCTAAGCCAACCGCCTTCACCACTTTCTGCGGCAACGAATTCCAGAGTTTAACTACACGTTGGGTGAAGAAAAACTTTCTCCAATTTGTTTTAAATTTACTACACTGTAGTTTCATCGCATGCCCCCTAGTCCTAGTATATTTGGAAAGCGTGAACAGACGCTTCACATCCACCTGTTCCACTCCACTCATTATTTTATATACCTCTATCATGTCTCCCCTCAGCCGTCTCTTCTCCAAGCTGTATAGCCCTAGCCTCCTTAGTCTTTCTTCATAGGGAAGTCGTCCCATCCCCGCTATCATTTTAGTCGCCCTTCGCTGCACCTTTTCCAATTCTACTATATCTTCTTGAGATGCGGCGACCAGAATTGAACACAATACTCAAGGTGCGGTCGCACCATGGAGCGATACAACGGCATTATAACATCCTCACACCTGTTTTCCATACCTTTCCTAATAATACCCAACATTCTATTCGCTTTCTTAGCCGCAGCAGCACACTGAGCAGAAGGTTCAGTGTGTTATCGACGACGACACCCAGATCCCTTTCTTGGTCCGTAACTCCTAACGTGGAACCTTGCATGACGTAGCTATAATTCGGGTTCTTTTTTCCCACATGCATCACCTTGCACTTGCTCACATTAAATATCATCTGCCATTTAGCCGCCCAGTCTCCCAGTCTCGTAAGGTCCTCTTGTAATTTTTCACAATCCTGCCGCGATTTAACGACTTTGAATAACTTTGTGTCATCAGCAAATTTAATTACCTCGCTAGTTACTCCCATCTCTAAATCATTTATAAATATATTAAAAAGTATTAGCAGTGCATTTTTTCTAGCAAAAAAGAAGCCGATACTCAAATGCCAGGCCACCCTTCTGGGGTGCGGTGATCTCTGAGGGGACCCACTCCACATTTGCCAGGCCCCCTGCAACCAGTCACAGAATCTATGGCAAGGCAGAATTGGTGTGTAGAGCCTGAGCTCTTTTATTAAACTTGGGGACCATGAGTCAATTTTAGCAGAAAATGGAAAAGGTGCCGGTACTCAGTACCCCCAAGTACCCCCTCAAAAAAAGCCTTGGGTATTAGTAAGGCTTTCAAGTGTCTTGCCTCTTCATGATATAAAGCCTTAAAAATGAGACATGATGCTTGATATTCATGCACTATTTAACCGCACAGGAACGGCTCCTGGTCAGTTAAATAGCCTTAAGCCGGCTAAGCACCAATATTCAGTGCAAGATAGCCAGCTCTCTCAGCTTAATATTAGTACTTAGTGGCTAGCCAAGTCACCAGCTATGTTGCAAGACCAAGTCAGTTAGCGCCAATATTCATTGGCCGACCAGCTAAGTTCAGTGGCCAGATAGACCTGCGTAAATAGCAGGTCTATCTTTGACCTCTATAACTAAGCCAGTCAGCCGATGACTATCAGCTTAATTGGCTATGTGCAAAGTGACCAAAAAGAAAACCCAGAAATTTAATGCCAGTTGCAGAATATGGCCCGGCATTGCATTTCCAGGTTCGCTGCCAACCATGGGAGGCAGCTCAGCTAGCTTCCGTGGTCTGAATATCGGCCCCATAATATTTTGAAACAAATTCTAGCCTCTACCGGCAACCACTGAAGGCTTAAAGCTTGAATTCACATGATCCCACAACTTCTTACTCAGAGGTAGGCATGCCACCATATTCTGTAGTACATGAGGGCTCTTCAGCTTCTTTTTACATAGGACCCCATATAAGCTATTGCAGTAATCTACTCATTATGAAGGCATTTTCAAGTCTGTCTACTTTATCCTCATCCAAAACGAGGATGACTATCTATTTATGAACATTTATATACCCCTCTTCTTCAATATACCAATCAAGATAATGTATAATATTTAAAATAACATATTATAACTTATGTAAAAATACCTTACTCCTGAACATTCATATTAATAAATAAATAACATTTGAGAACTATTCTAAACCTTTTCTAAACCCTATAAGAGAACTCAAGTTCTTTAATTCTTAAGGCAATCTATTCCACCCATCCACAGTTGTTAAAGATTTTCTGGTCAATATTCAGCCAGCAGCGTGCATCGGCATTGAGTATCCAGATCTCACTGGACTTCTCCTGGCTATTGGAATTTATTTGGGTCCTGGAGGACATTTGGTCAGGGCCCATATAACACATTTATGTTGGTCCTGGTTGAATATTGGTCAGGATCTGCATAAAGAGATATTAGGTCCTCCAATCTTGATTTCTCATCCAGTCCCCCCATCCCACACCAACAGAAGCCCTCCCCACTAATTTTGATCCCCTTTCAAGGCCCCCCCCCACCGTACCAACAGAAGCCCAGCCCTCCAATTGTGATCCCCCATCCAGGCCCTCCTCCCCCGCCGCAACAATAGAAGCCCACCTCCCTGATCTTGAACCCCATCCAGGACCTCCCAAAGGAGTAGATATGAACCTTGGTTCAATCACTCTTTTTCACTTATGAAGAGACAAGTTATGTTTAAAGATCATCTTTGGCAAAAGACGCACTTACTACTCTCCATGCATATAAACCTTTAACCTACTCATAAATAATTCCTCGATATTCAAAGCTATTTAACCGGCCAGACACGGCTGCTGACCAGTTAAATAGCTTATCGGCATCTAACTGCTAATATTCAGCAGGAGATAACTGGTTGTCTCCGCTAAATATTGCCAGTTAGCCCCTAGCATATAACCAGCTGTATCGAGTGATTTATCCAGTTGGATGCCAATACTCAGCACTTAACTAGATAAGTTTAGCGGTCAAATAGGACTGCATAAATAGCTGACCTATCTTTAACCGCTAAAAAGTTAACCAGTTCATGCTGAATATTGGCATAGCTGGTTAACTTTTTAGCAGTTAAATAAATGCAGATATTCAATGCTGGTCACCGGAAACAGCCCGGCATTGAATATCCGGGCTCTGCGCTAACCGCAGGAGGCAGCCCGGTTACCTTCTACAATCTGAATATTGGGCCCTTAGTATTTTAGATTCAGATTCCTTGCAAGATATCAAATCCTTGAATTGCAAGCTCAACCAGGTTGCCAGTTGGCTGAGTTCTAACATTAATTTGCTCTTGTATGGAAGGCTGACCAATGAGACTACTGCTAGGGGTCATCGCTGTCATTTTTGCACCTGGAGATGATAAGGCAGAAGAGGTGAGGGACTACTCCTGCCCTGTCCCACTAGACTAGGAGGAATCACCTTCAGATAAGTGGCAGGTGTTCCAGGAGGGGACTGGAGGGAAGGAGATATAGCCAGCCTTTGCATGTGGGGAGGGTGGGGGCTTAGAAGGAGGACTGGGAGATCAGAACCATAGGTGTAGTTGAAGCGTGGGGGGGGGGGGGAATTGGAATGTGAGGAGCTGAACCAGGAGAGAGGAGAATCGGAAGGGAGCTGAATGAACAGGAGTGGACTAGGACTGGCAGTGGCAGCAACCTGAAACTTATGAAGATGACAGCTGATATTCAATGCCAGCACCTACATACCTAAGCAAAAAAAGTTAGGATTTCCTTTGTGCAGTCCTATCTGGCTGCTTAGCTATGTGAGCACAGGTACTGAATATGGCCTATGCACACATAACTGCTGGCACCTCCCTGACTCCTGTCCCAAGCAGATCTAAATATCTGTATGTATGTTCCTGTAAGAATCTGCTCATATGCATGTATTTTATAATGTATTTCATAATGTAAACACTTAAGTGCTAATCCCATTCCCACATTGCATATCCTTGCCTCTCAGGAATGCCTATTCATATATCACGTAGAAGCAGTCACTATGATTTTTCTGTGTCTACTTTCTACTCTTAGATGTGTATAATTTGGTCAATTTTTAAGAGTCTACTGGAGTGAAGGAAATAGTACTCTACACAAGCAAATCCCATATAAATTATCCCAATTAAAAGAAAACATTTCAACTGTCAACTTAGGACTTAACAGATATAAAAAAATAAGGAGTTACAAGTTTATCTACTTTTATGCTTATTAGCTTTTAATGTGGCAATTAACACAAACCAAATATTAAAGTGGCACCTTAACTGTTAAAGGTGCATTATCTGCAGGGTGGAGAATGGGTGAGGACAGTGCTTTATAGTTCACTTGGGGGTAATTACTGCAGGGGTACTTAATGCAGAGTAATTAACTTTGCAGATATGGGCCCTTTTACAAAAGCATGGTGGGCCTACCGCCGGCTTGCCGCGCAGCAATTCGGCTCTATCACCGGGCTCCCAGGGGAATCTGGCTATAGTTCCAGCCCCCACTGCAGCCATTTGGGTCTGAGAGCTTACCGCCAGCCATTGACCTAGCGGTAAAGACTCATGTGGTAACCGGGCGGTAATGACCTACGCATGTCAAGTGCCACTTGGCGCGCGTCCAATATGCATGTCCAAAAATAAAAATAATTTTTTGGACGCATGTATCGGACGCGTGCCAAAAATGAAATTACCACAAGAGACACGCGGTAGCCGTGCAGTAACTCCATTTTGGCATGCATTGGGCATGCGTAGACGCTTATGTGGCTTAGTAAAAGGGCCCCTTACTTACTCGGGTTAGGTGTTAATAATGCAGCTAAAACATGCGTATGCTAACCGTGTGCAAAACATTTTTCAAAATATTTTTTGAGGGGCGTGTCATGGGCAGAGAGTGAGCATTTCTGCACTAACCAGTTAGCAGAGGAATACAGCATTAATAAAATAGTAAATTGCCCATTTTACAGCTCCATAAAAATGGCCTTAGCGTGTAGGAAAGAGCCATATAAGAGTGCACTAAGCCCACGTTTTGCAGAAGCTTAGTAAAAGAACTCCTCAGTACTTTACAACGGAATAGGTTACATCTGCACTTTCAACCCAATAGTATATTCCCCCAAATTCTATAATGGGCATCTTAAGTTGTGCACGCTAAGTTGGCCGAATTGTGCGCACAACTTAACTGATTAACAGGCCAATCAGCACCAATAATTGGTACTTAACTACTTAGCGGCACTAATTGGCTTTAATTAGAATTTATACCCACAACTTTCTAGGCGTACTCTACAACATGGTGCATGTAAATTCTAATGTGCACAGCCAAAAAGGGGGCATGGACATGGGCGGGTTGTGGGCATTTCAAAAAAACCTATGTGCACTATTATAGAATAAACCCAATCTGCGCCTAAGTTAGGCGCAGGTATTTAGGCCTGGTTTTAGGTGGCCTAAATGGGTGCGCCTAAATTTTAGTCGCAAGAATGGCGCAAAGCATATTCTATGAACTACGCGTAACTTTAGGTGTAGTTTATAGAATCGCACTAAGTGCATGGTTTTTCGGCGCTGATTTTTAAGGCACCATTTCTAGAATTTGTCCCATTGTATTTAAATACTATATGCTTTTGGATACATTTAAAACTGTGTGCAGATCTTTGTTGTTAGAAGCACTCCTGGAAATTTATTCATAAGTAACTTTATAAGTGCAAAGTTTTGTCTGTTGCTTTGACTGATGATAGAAAGAGGTTTTATTCCTTGAGTCTAAGGTGGAGTTTCTTAAAAATAAAAATAAAAAAAGAAAAAGCTAGTTCTAATTGAAGATTCACAGAGGACAATTTACTGTGACAGGTGAAGTGCTTTAGAAAGAGAGAGAAGCTGGTGATAAGATAACATAAATCAGCCCTTGTCCTATTTTGTAAAGCCTTCTTTAATAAGGTCCCATTGTTGTAGATAATTGTTCTAGTTCAAAACTACAATTGAAACTGGAGCTTCTGCTTTGTATAAGCCTAGTGATCAAATTTATGTGGATGACATATCAGGGAGAGGTTGCCAAGTACAAAATGTACTTGGTAGTATCAGGAAAGCAACCAATAGCTCTTACCTCTGGAATTACAACCAGACCGAATATTAAGCCAAAGAGGACGAGATTTACACCATACATCCACCTAAGGAATACAAAATATGAAGCGACTGATGAACCAAAGTGACCTGAAGCAGGGAAAAAGCCAAAGAATTAAAATTCAATGTCCCTGACAAAAAATATGCAAAAATATTCCACAGCAGACAACGACACTACGCTATAAATGAAAGCTTTACTTACTTTCTACTTCTTTAATCTTTACTTCCCATGGAATGCAGGCAGTCTTAAAATTCTCGAAGTCTCTCTTAAATTTGATCCATTTCTGAAAAAAAAAAATAATTTCATGTTCTTCACTACTCAAGTACAACACAAAGGAGTTGGGATCTGATTTATGAAGTGTAGATTTGGATTTAACTCACACCTTTTTCTCAATAGTTCAAAGTAAGCTCCTTTCAGATACAGTAGGCATTTTCCTGTCCTCTGAGGGCATACAATCTAAGGGGTTCTTTTACTAAGGCACGACCCATTCAGACATGATCATGGCCAAGATACAGTCATATGTGCTACCTTCAAGATTAGGGAACATTCTCAGGGATGCTATGAATGTCTGTACCAGGGCGGGGTAGGTTACTTCACAGAAACCCAACTTTTCAACTGATTGAGAGGGTTAAACTCAACACAGATTTCACCTGGGGTACGCTGTGAGTACACTACCAGGTGGTTCTACCATGGCAAGAGGGTCACACAAACTCTACATATTAATTGGCAAAAAACGTGGGGTACAGTGGGGATATTTAGATTTGTTTAGCATCCTAAATGCAGACAATCCCAGGGTAGGGAAACCTTATGTTCCTCGGCATATCCTTATATGGCAATATGGGGGTACTTCCTCTTATACGCTGCTAATAATGGTAATGACATATGCTTCTAATATACAATAGTAATGCTGTAACGTAGAAAAAATGTCCCTAAAGATGTGTCTCATTTATCCATTCACACCAATTTGCCTATACCTTCCTTTCCCCTTGCTTCTCCCTCCAACTCTGCTAATCTGCCTTATCGGACTATATATGTTCCACTTCTACTGGCACATCCTACTGTCTCTTTCTATTCTAGATATACCTAGGCTGTCTATTCTCTTGTCAGGTCAGCTGGCTCGGATATTAGTAATCGGTCTAAGGATACATGTTGTGCACATGGTGTGTACTGGACTAAAGACTTCGGACAGAGGAAGCAGGCTATTGAAATGGATTTGTGTTTGGGGCACAGAAAAGCCCAATGGTTAGTGGCATAACTTGTGTTGCAGTCAATATGCATTTCAAGAGACTCACATGGATGTGGGGTACTGTTGCATCACACTAATGGGGGGAGGGGCGTTTGAGCTTGGTGCACTGACTCGCATAGGTTAGACAGAGTCACATAGGATTTAGCGATGCTCTACCAGCCATCTGCAGCTTGTTCTAGGATAGAAGGCTAGGAAATGAAAACTGGGAGGCTGGTACACAAAGTGCTATGCTACACCCTATCACATAAGGATGTCGGCAAAGGCAGGAGCAGTGGATAGTTGCACATGCCTAATCAACCCATTAAGGGCTATGTCATCTTATGTAGAAAACCGCCTATCTCAGGTTATGAATACCTAGGGTTTTTTCATTGCAGTGCACACATAAGGATCAGAGTTGGAAGTGGCCGCAGCTAGGACCAAATTTGGTGAGGAGACCGTAACAAATGAGGTGTTGCTGTCTCATTTTGTGGCGGTGGGTCCTAGCCTGAAAGAGTACACAGCAAAATGTCTAAGACCAAAGCAAGGTCAAATGTCAAGTGGTTGATGTCCCATGCTAGTAGTGGCATGGATGATGTCTAAGTCCAAGGGAAGTTCCCCTCTTGGAAAAGATGATCAGTGGTGCCTACCTCAGACTTGGATGGAATAAGGAGGCTGAACGTTTCAAGAAAGAGAGTCAACGGTTGTGAAGGGGAAGATGCGTTTACGGCAACCGCTTGAGCAAAGCTGTGATGTTAACGCCTAGGCATGTCGGCAGTATGTATACAGTATATACATCTACATCATGACTAAGGCTAGGCTCTTTGCCCAAAAATGCTCTAGATAGAAAATTGAATCATATATCTGATTGCTTATTACTGTAAAATGTCCAAAATCTGAATAGGAAAAAAGGTAATTCTAAAAAAAGAAAAATATCTTTTTTTTTAATATTGTTTTCGAACAGGGTTTTATGCTTTGGGCATTTTGTTTTTTGGTCCATTTAAGAAAAAAAAAAAGAATAAGTGCAAAATGTAGACAGTCAAGCCATTGGGATGTAAGAGGAGCCAGCATTTTTAGCAGACTGGTCCCCCAGACTTCCCAGGAGAGCAATGGGGCACCCTAGAGGGCACTTCTGTGCACTTCATAAAAATGATCCCAGGTACACATCTCACCTTTGCTCCCTTACCTTGTCCCCTGAGCTCTCTGAAACCCACCCAAAATCTACTGCCCCCCACTGTACACCACTACAATAGCCCTTATGGGTGAAGAAGGCACCTATATGTGGGTACAGTAGGGTTTTGGTGACTTTGGGAGGGGTCACAGTTTCTACCACAAGTTGACAGGTAGAGGGAGATAGGGACCTGACCTGGGTCC
The DNA here is from genome assembly GCF_901765095.1 of Microcaecilia unicolor. Lineage (NCBI taxonomy): Eukaryota > Metazoa > Chordata > Amphibia > Gymnophiona > Siphonopidae > Microcaecilia > Microcaecilia unicolor. The sequence continues at coordinate 187,256,823 of NC_044031.1, forward strand.
CCCACCCCATAGTGCACTGCACCGACCACTACACTAATCCAAGGAATTGCATGCTGCTCTAATAGACCTGGCTATAACATCTGAAAGGCTGTTATAGAGGCTGGTAAGTCATATTTTATTCATATTTTTTGTGGGTGGGAGGGGGTCAGTGACCACTGGGGGGCCATTGGGGGGTTATCCCTGATTCCCTCCAGTGGTCATAAGCATTTGTGTTCATTCCTTTCCAAGTGTTAACTGAGTTGTTTAGATGTTTTTCTGTATTAACATTACATTCCCCACTGCTGGCGTGTTTTTGCTTCACAAAGAAAAGAATAACAAGAAAAGCACAAAATATTATAGAAAAAAGCACATTAAATGGGGAAGGTATCAATGTGGGCTATTGAATATGTGTATTTTACTGTTTAACTCCGCTTATTAGAAACTAGATCCCACTGCATAAAATGGGGCCTGTGCTAAAACACGTGTTAGTGGTAAAATAATATCTTAACATTAGTCCAAATTGATAACTACACCCTTAAATTGCTTCTAGTCCACATCATGGATCAAAACTTATAACAGATTTCAAGGCTTACATAAATAAGATAAAATGGCAGATTAACTAATATTCTTTCCAACCCAATAGATAAAGAGAACTATTTTCCCCACAAACTAAGATGTCCCACTAATCTCATCTTTAAGAAATTTGTCTAAATGCAAAGGTTCTATAAATATATATCCAGTATCTTCCAGAAATAAGCACAATGTTCACGGCTCCAGAACATGAGTTTTTAGAGATGGGAACACCTTTCTATGTAACTGTGTCTGTCTAGTCACATCAGGAAACAACTTTTTAACCACAAAACATTACATATTTCTTTGGAAAAAAGAGTCTCAAATAGATTTTGTTTGATCCTCTGTCTGAAAAGTTAGTACTTTTTCAATGGAAAATGCTAGACTACATATGTTATTACATCCTATGACCTGATCCCAACCCCAGATAAAACTACTCATGATGTACAAAAATGTGCTTACTTAAAGATGCAAGGCATGTAGGTAATTTTCAGAAACTCTTTTTAACTGGGTAAATAAATATGGATTCTGAAAATTGCCAAGCTCACTTGCTAGTTTCTTTGCAATCCTCTCAGTACCACCTGTCCTAAAAAGTGAGTGCTCTGAGGATCTCACCTAGACTTTTCACCAAAACTACACTAACCTGCTTATAATCGAACGAGAAAAACGTCCAAGTTCCGACCTAAATCGGGAGATGGACGTTATCTCACAAAAACGAATAACGCGGTATAATCGAAAGCCGAACTTGGACGTTTTCAACTGCACTCCATCGCAGAAGCATATAAAGTTGATGGGGGCGTGTCGGAGGCGTGGTGAAGGCGGGACTGGGGCATGGCTATCACCCGAATAGAGATGGGCGCCTTTCGCCAATCATGGAAAAAAGTATGCGTTTGTAGCTAGAATTTAGGGCACTTTTTCTGGACCCTATTTTTTCATGAATAAGGCCCCAAAAAGTGCCCTAAATGACCAGATTACCCCCAGAGGGAATCGGGGATGACCTCCCCTGACTCCCCCAGTGGTCACTAACCCCTCCCACCACAAAAAAAATGATGTTTCACAACTTTTTATTTTCACCCTCAAATGTCATACCCTCCTCCCTGGCAGCAGTATGCAGGTCCCTGGAGCAGTTGTTAGGGGGTGCAGTGGACTTCAGGCAGGTGGACCCAGGCCCATCCCCCCCCTACCTGTTACAATTGTGCTGCTTAATGCTTAGTCACCCAACCACCCCAAACCCACTGTACCCACATGTAGGTGCCCCCCTTCACCCCTTAGGGCTATAGTAATGGTGTAGACTTGTGGGCAGTGGGTTTGGGGGGGATTTGGGGGGCTCAACACACAAGGGAAGGGTGCTATGCACCTGGGAGCTCTTTAACCTTTTTTTTGTTTTTGTAAAAGTGCCCCCTAGGGTGCCCGGTTGGTGTCCTGGCATGTGAGGGGGACCAGTGCACTACGAATCCTGGCCCCTCCCACAAACAAATGCCTTGGATTTATTCGTTTTTGAGCTGGGCGCTTTCATTTTCCATTATCACTGAAAAACAAAAACGCCCAGCTCACAAATTGTCGAATAAAACATGGACGTCTATTTTTTTGCGAAAATACGGTTCGGTCCGCCCCTTCACGGACCCGTTCTCGGAGATAAACGCCCATGGAGATAGATGTTTTCGTTCGATTATGCCCCTCTAAGGGGTCCTTTTACTTAGGTGCGCTGAAAAATGGCCTGCACTAATGTGTTTTGGGTGCACGCAGATCCATTTTGCAGTGTGCCTGTAAAAAATGCCTTTTTAAAAATTTTGCTGAAAATAGACATGCGGCAAAATAAAAATTGGTGCGCATCCATTTTGGGTCTGAGAGCTTACCACCACCCATTGACTTAGTGGTAAGGTCTCATGCGATAACCGGGCAGTAATGGTCTATGTGCGCCAAATGGCAATTACCACCTGTTTTTGCCATGCGTCAGAAAATAAAAATTATCTTTCGGACACATGTAGCAGATGCGCTTAAAAAATGAAATTACCACATGGGTGTCACGGTTGTGGCCGTGCCCTTTTGTCCAGACCTACTGTTTCTAGCTGTGACTTCTCCAGTCTGCCTTTGTTCCTATTAGCCAAGCCTCGCTTTGGTGTCCCTGAATCCAAGCCTCGCTTTGGTCTCCCTGCTTTTGCTTCATTTCCTACTTGTGACCTCATCAGCCTACTCCTTTATAAGGACCCAGGGAGCTTTCCTGCGCTGCCTTTGCAACAGGTCTGTTTTTCCCTTTTCTTGTTGTACTGTTTGATTCTGAGGGAACTGGTAGTCTTGTTAGTTGTACCTCTGGGCACAGCCTTGAGTCCTGTGTGTGTGGTTTTGGTCTGAACCTGTATGGATTATTTGCCTGCTATTTTTGCTTCCAAGCAAAGCCCTGTTCTGTTTCTCTGTGTGTGATGGTTTGAATCTGTATGGATTACTTACCTGTTAACTTTGCTCCCAAGCAAAGCCCTGTTCTGTTTTTCTGTGAGTGTGGTTCTGGTTTGAACCTGAATGGATTACTTCCTTGTTAACTAGGCTCTCCAGCATAGCCTGTTCTGTTTCCCTGTGTGGTTTCCTGTTCTGTTTCCCTGTGTGGTTTCCCTTGTTACCTTTCACTGTTCAGACAGCTGGTTTTTGCCAGCTGCTTTCCTTGATTACTTTGCTTTAATGCAGCTGTGTGTGCTCTGTCTGCTCTGTCTCTGCCTGCCTTACCTTTCCCTATCTGGCTGTGGGTGCTGGCTGAGTTCTGGTAAGAAGATTGTTTGTTTTTCCCTTTGTTTGCTTTAAACCTTTGACTGCAGTGTAAGCCTTGTTTCTTTCTGAGTTGTGTAATAGAAGCTTTAGCCTGCTTTATCTCTTTGTCTGCTGTGTTTGTCTCCTAATTCTTGTGATCAATGATCCTTATTTGATTAGTGTATGTAAAGGCAGCTTTCCCTGTTTGCTTGCTTTTCCATTTGTCTCTAGTGTCTGTTATTTGACTCTGTGGCACAGCCTTGTGTATTCTTATGAGTGGCTTCCCTTTACCCTTAAGTGCTATGTGGCCAGCCTTGTGGATTCTTATGAGTGAATTTCCTTTACCCTTGAGTGCTGTGTGGCCAACCTTGTGTTTTCCTATGAGTGGCTTCCCTTTACCCTTGAGTGCCACGTGGCACACCCTTGAGTATTCCTTTGAGTGGCTTCCCTTTTCCCTGAGTGCTGTATGGTACAGCTTAGAGTGTTCCTATGAATGGCTTCCTTTTCTCCTTGAGTGCTGTGTGGCACAGCCATGAGTGTTCCTTTACTATGGCCGTGTGGCCTTGTCTTGAATTTTCCCTGTGTGATTTCTGTTTGAGTCCTCTCTGTGAGGTTTCTGTTTTGAGTTTGAGTGGGTTGCTCTTCTGTTTAGCTGTGACTACTAGCGCAGCCCTCAGCAGCCTCTCTGTGTGGCACGAGTGGGCTGTTCTTCCGTTTAGCTGTGTCTACTACTACTACTACTACTATTTAGCATTTCTATAGCGCTACAAGGCATACGCAGCGCTGCACAAACATAGAAGAAAGACAGTCCCTGCTCAAAGAGCTACTAGCAAAGCCTTGAGCATCCTCTCTGGTTCTGTTTGAGTGGGTGGTTCTTCTGTTAGCTGTGACTACTAGCTCAGCCTTGAGCTGCCTCTCTGTGTGGCATGAATGGACAGTTCTTTCGTTTAGCTGTGACTACTAGCTCAGCCCTGAGCTACCTCTCTGTGTGATTTTGGTTAGGACTATATGTTTATAGCTGTGGTTCTAGCACAGCCCTGAGCGCCCTCTCCATTTGATTCTGTTTGTGTTTGAGTGGGCAGTTTTTTTGTTAGCTGTGACTACTAGCTCAGCCTTGAGCTGCCTCTCTGTGTGGCACAAGTGGACAGCTCTTTAATTTAGCTGGGACTACTAGCTCAGCCCTGAGTTATCTCTCTGTGTGATTTCTGTTTGACTTGGTTAGGACTTTTCGATTATAGCTGTGGTTCTAAGCACAGCCCTGTGCTGCCTCCCTGTGTGGTTTTCTTATGTTTTACTTGTGGTTTCTACCATGTGAGTCTAAGTGGGGTTGTCCTTTCCCCTTCAGTTTCTTTGTGCCTGTGTGTAGGGTCTTTTGACCCTTTGTTTGTGTCTCTGTTTAATGCAGTGTGTGTGCACTGCTTGTGTAGTACTTGCTCAAGAGATTCCGTTCTGTTTCTTTCTTCTTCCCTCTGGTATGAGTGGGATCTAGTTTGGCCTTGCAGCCCATATGCTTGGACTCTGTTACAGGTGGGTTCCAGTTCAGCCTCAGAGGACTTGTCTGCTGCAGCCTGGCTGCAGCCCAAGGGCTCATCATCCCAGGTTCCATGACACTGGGCCACGCGGTAGTCCAAATTGGCGAGCATTGCGCGTGCGTAGGCACCTACGCGGCTTAGTAAAAGGGATCCTTTATCTCCACTGGTCTAGGGGCAGCTCCCCCCCATACACATCTTTCTGACCATTTTGACATTTACTAGTAGAACCGTCATCCATATACAGGAATAATCAAGCAGTTGGAGCAGAAGAGTCAGACAAATCAATAATCAAAACTACATTTGAAACCAGCTCCAATAAATTCAAGTCAAGAAATCTTAAATATTATTTAACATAAATCCAAATGAGAAAGCTGTGATATTAATAGCTCAGACTCCCCTGAAGCAGGTCAATGAAACACAAGTTACCATTGGGAGTGGGTTTTTCTTCTGACTTTAAATACAGATAAGCAAAAACATGCTTTTAGAAAGCTGCAGAAAGCACTAACATGTGCTTACCGCTGCAAAACAAAAATGGCTTACCAGGGGCCCACTGAGGCATCCCATGTAATTTCAGGATGATCCAGGAGGTGTGTCTGGGGGCGGAAAGTATGTTCTATGCTAATCAGTTAGTGCAGCTACATTGCTGCAAGAAAACCAATTAGGTGTCCTTTTACAAAGGCACACTAGCATTTTTAGCATGCGTTAAAAATAAGCATGCACTAAACAACAGAGATGCCCATATATTCCTGTGGGTGTCTCTAGTTTTTAGCATGTGCTAAAAACGCTAGCGCATGTTTGTAAAAGGACCCCTTAGTGCATATGCCCTTACCGCCTAAGAAATGGGTGGCAGTAATGGTCATGCACAAATGGCAAAGTTAGCATGTGCTTTTTAACAAAAACTAAAAACCCTAGGAGAACAAAATTATAACTGTACCAATTCCCCAAAACTAAGGGGCCTTTTTACTAAGCCGCATAGGCGCCTATGCATGCCCAACGTGTGTCAAGTCAGAGTTACCACCTGGCTACCGCTTGGCCCAGGTGGTAATTTCGATTTTTACATGCCTGTGCGGCGGAAACCGGGTAGTAATCGTCATTCTATGCGTGTAGATCTTACTGTCCAATTAATGCATGAGACCTTACTACTAAGTTAATGGGTGACGGTAAGGTCTCAGGCCCAAAATGGATGCGCGCCAATTTTCATTTTGCTGCACATCCATTTTCGGCCAAAAAAAATAGGCCTTTTTTGCAGGTTCACTGAAACATAGAACTGCGCACGTCCAATACACGCATCTACACCAGCACAGGCCATTTTTCAGCACACCTTTGTAAAAGGACCCCTAAAGTACAGACCAAAATATTTTAATAATAAACACTCATTTCCACACACACCCATTCAGTACCAAACAAATTATCAAAGAAGTATTTAAAAGAAGGTGAATAGATGGCTGAGAGGAGATATGATAGAGGTCTGTAAAATAATGAGTGGAGTGGAACGGGTAGACGTGAAGCGTCTGTTTACTCTTTCCTAAAATACTAGGACTAGGGGGCATGCAATGAAGCTACAAGTAGTAAATTTAAAACGAATCGTAGAAAACTTTTCTTCACTCACCATGTAATTAAACATTGGAATTCGTTGCCAGAGAATGTGGTAAAGGCAGTTTGCTTAGTGGGGTTTTAAAAAGGTTTGGACGGCTTCCAAAAGGAAACGTTCATAGACCATTATTAAATTGGACTTGGGGAAAATATTTCTGGGATAAGCAGCATAAAATGTTTTGTACTTTTTGGGGGATCTTGCCAGGTATTTGTTACCTGGATTGGCCTCTGTTGGAAACAGGATGCTGGGCTTGATGGACCTTTGGTCTGTCCCAGTATGGCAATACTTATGTAAGTGCTCAGTTCTAAGTGCAGTCATCAATCAAATGAGACTGACTGGAAGAGAGCCATCATAGCACCAGTCAAGTTCTCATTTATATAAGCACCCCACTGGGTGCTTATATGATATGATATGATAACACTGTGGTGCTTATATAAATGAGAACTTCACTGGTGCTATGATGGCTCTCTTCCAGTCAGTCTCATTTGATTGAGGACTGCACATAGAACTGAAAACCATTCACCTTCATTTAAATACTTCTTTCACAGTTTGTTTTGTTTTGAATGGGTGTATGTGCACACGAGTGTTTATCTTTAAAATATTTTGGTGTATACTTTAGTTTTGGGGAAACTTAACATGTGGCCACTGATACAAACAATAGGAAATTCAGCCATTTTACCCCAGCAGTAAAAATGGCCTTAGCGCTAGGGAATGCCCCACATAATGGCACACTAAGGCCACTTTTTACTGCTGTTTGGTAAAAGGACCTCTTAAGTTTTCACTACTCATTTGATTTTCACCAAGAATTCTTGTTTGTATGATTGAATTATGGAAGATGAAAATTTTTGCTGTCAACAAGCTCTGAGGCTTTTTCCTCCCTTATTTTATACTTTCAAGAAGTTCTTTTTTGATTTATGTGAAATAATAATTAAGGATTCTTGGCTTGAGTTTATTGGAGCCTATCCATATACAGCAGACATAGCATATGGCTGGTGTTTCAAAAATCTGAACTTTGCAAAAAAAAAAAAAATAAATAAAAAAATAAAGTAAACTCAAAATGATGGTCTCGGCTCCATGGAAAATTCTTTTGAAGATAGAAGTCAGCATACTGCAGTCCAATGTAACGTTTGGGCAAAAGTGGGAGAAGAATGTTGCAAAAAAAATTCTTGCAATTTCTGGAAAGGAAAATGTTTGCAGAAAACCATCTGACAAGCAAAAACATCTACAAAGCATGCTAGGGAAAAGTCAGCACTTTTGAGCTAAACTCCTGCAGCCCTAGAATAATTAGTAGTCTGCAGAAATTTCACAGGCCATTGAGATATGATCTTATCACTCTTGACATTACCTACCTTCATCATCATAACTTTGTATGCAAAGAATTTCTTTCCTTTTCCCTTTCCCAGTGCGCCTTCAAATTTCTCTACAAACGCGTGTGCTTCCCTGGTCCGGTGCATATTTGAAAGGAAGCAACATAAAAGAAACATTGGTTTAAAAAATCCATTTACATCTCAAACTGCTAATGGTTTGAATTATGGGCAGGTTCAACTATCGGGGTAATTCTATGTAGTGTGCCAAAAGTTAGGTACTTTTGGCACTCAAATGGAAATTAGTAGCAGTTAAGAGTCAAAACAAGGGGAAAATGGCAGTTAGGATAGCACTTAAGTGCACTTGGAGGCATATTTTCAAAGCACTTTGGGAGGCTAAGTTCCATAGGTTTCTATGGAACTTTGGGAGGCTAAGTGCTTTGAAAATGAGCCCCTTAGGCACCTATCATTGGCTGCCTAAGTGTTTTAGGGTCCCTTTTACTAAGCTGTGGTAAAGGGGAGCCTGTGCTAGCATCAGCACTTGTTTCTGATGCACACTGAGGCCCCCTTTCACTGCAGCAGGTAAAAGGCTGTCTTTTTAAATTTTTTTAAGAAATGGCCGTGCGGTAAGTGAACCACTTACCACACGGCCATTTCATGGGGGTGTACTTACTGCCACCCATTGAGGTGGTGGTAAGGACTCCTGCACTAACCTTGTGGTAACTGAGTAGCACATGGCACTGCCTGATTACTGCCCGGTAAATACCAGCACTACAAAAATAATAAATATTTTTGTAGCACTGGAAATAGCATGCGCTGGAGGTGGGAACTACCGCTGGCGGTAATTCTGGAATTGCATGAGACGTTGGGCTTACCGCTTTAAGTAAAAGACCTCCTTAGAGTGTAACTGCAAAGGAGGCATTGTCATAGGAGGGGCATGGGTGAGTCATGGACATTCTGACTATTTAATCACATGCTTTATTGTATAGTTATGCCAGCAATAGACATAATTGCAGAATTACGCTTGTATTCCAGGGGCATAGCCAGACCTCACGGTGGGAGGTGGCCAGAGCCCGAGGTTGCGGGCACATTTTGAGTGCCTCCCTGCCGCCCCCCCACTACACCACGCCTTGCCTCCTCACCTTGCTCCCCCCCCATCGCCTCGCCTCCTTGCCGCTTCCCCTCACCTCCTTGCCGCTTCCCCTCACAAACAAATACCTTTGCTGGCGGGGATCCTCAACCCCCACCAGCTGAAGCCTTCTTCAACACCGGTCTCCGGCGCAGTCACGTTCACTGCCCTGCTCTTCTTTCTTCTTGCTTCTCCTTTACACGCTGACACTCCTCAGTTTCACGTAAAGGAGCGTCAGTGTGCACAGGAGGAGCAAGAAGAAAGAAGAGCAGGCCAGCAAATGCGGTTGTGCTGGAGACTGGCGCTGAAGAAGGCTTCGGCTGGTTGGGGTTGGGGACCCCCACCAACCAAACCATGGACCCGGATGAAATTTGCGGGAGAAAAGGCCCCTATGGCCCCCCCCCCGTAGCTACACCCCTGTTGTATTCTATAACAGATTTGGTGTACTACTAACTTAAGGCACATGAGGGCCTTTGCGCGTCCAGCGAGTACCAAATTGGCATTACCGCCCAGCTACCACATGCCCCGGGCAGTAATTCTGAATTTGGCAAGTGCCAAAAACATGCAGTAGAAAATATTTTATATTTTCTACCGCTTGGCACTTACCCGGCAGTAAATGAGAGTAGGTGTGTCCTGCATGCCTACCGCCCAGGTAGCACGTGAGACCTTACCGCTAAGTCAATGGGTGGCGGTAAAGTCTCAGGCCAAAAATGGATGCGCATTGGTTTTTATTTTGCTGCACGTCCATTTCTGGCCCCTTAAAAAAAGGGCCCTTTTTCCAGGCCGTGGTAAAAACTGGCCCGATGCACACCCAAAAGACGTGCTCGCAGTGCCGCAGGCCACTTTTTGCTGCAGCTTAGTAAAATGGCCCCTTAGTATCCAGTTTTTTTGGCACCTAACTTTTAGCAACCTATATAGAATTTGCCCCATCTGTCTGCTAGCTGAATTATTGAACACTTTGATGCAAATTTTTACACTATTTCTAATCAAAACTGTAAACAATAACACAAAAACCTAGGGGCTGATATTTGAAAGATCTATCCACCCATTATTCAAGGCTATTTAACCAATCAGGAATGGCTCCTGGTCAGTTAAATTGCCTTAATCTGGCTAAGAGCTAATATTCAGCATGAGATAGCTCAGTATCTTAGCTGAACATTTTTTTTTTTTGGTGGGGGGGATTTTTGCTCCACCTCTTTCAGTAGTAGCTCAAGATGAGTTACATTCAAGTACATTAGGTATTTCTCTGTTGGACTCACAATCTAATTTTGTATCTGAGACAATGCAGGGTTAAGTGACCTGCCCAAGATCACAAGTAGCAGCAGTGGGAATTGAACCAAGCACCTCTGGCTGTCAAGACTGGTGCTCTAACCACTAGGCCACTCCTCTTAGCAGCTAATCCAGTCACTGGCTATGTCACATGAGATAGCCAGTTAGCGCCAACATTCATCATCTGACCAGCTAAGTTTAGCAGCCAGATAGACCTGCATAAATAGCAGGCCTATCTTTGGCTGCGATAACTTAGCTGGTCAGCCAATGAATGTCAACGTAATCAGCTATGTTCATAGTGGCCAACCCCCCCCCCCCCTTCACAATCCCAAGAATTGCCTAATTGAAAATTGCTCCCTGTTGATCACCTAAAGTTATGAACCAATTTTCACAGGACTCCTAAATTTAAATTCCTAAAACGTGGCCTGGGTAGTTCTGTTTGGATGAAATAAGTTAGGGAGATATTCAAGGGAATAGGGTACATGGATGGCTTTCCAGAAAAGAAACCAGGGAATCAAAAGTCTGCTGCACACAATGTTTATTGTTGTAGAAACACTTTGAAGACTTGAAAATTAGCTCGAGAAAATTACTTGCACACATTTACACTTGCTGTTTCATGTGCACCATTTACTGAGTTAAGCCAATTAAATTATGTGTGTTGTTATAGAATACACTTGAATTTTGGGGCAGATCTCTAGGCACGCTACATAGAATCCAGGGGAAACTGCAGCGTGCTGAACGTGAATTCTATAGTGGCATCTGGGTGCCAGATTCCATTGTAGAATATTAGAGTAAGTCAGCCTTTATGGTCTAACATTTAGGAGTTCCCACTTATGCCATGTCAGCAACAGGTGCATGTGCCTAAATAAAGTACTTTAGGGGTCCTTTTACAAAGCTACGGCAAATGGTGTTGGCGCATGTTTTTGATGCGTTTTTGATGCGTGCCGAGGCCCCCTTTTACTGCAGGTAAAAGGCAGGGTTTTCTAAAAAGAAATGGACGTGCAGGCAAGTGAAGCACTTGCACACTCATTTCGGGTGGGAGCATTTACCACTACCCATTGAGGTGGCGGTAAGGGCTCCTGTGCTCCCCCGGCAGTAACTGGGCAGTGCACAGCACTGCCTGATTATCGCCAGGTAAACACTGGCGCTACAAAACAAAAAATATTTTTGTAGCTCCAGAAATGGTGTGCGCTGGAGGTGGGAACTACCACTGGGCTGCTGCGGTAGCCCGGCGATACTTCCCTTTTAGTGAGTGGTAAGCCTGCATTGGGCTTACTGCCACTTTGTAAAAGGACCCCTTAGTGAATAAAAGACAGTATTCTATAATCTGTGTGTGTAAATGACTGACACACCCCTTTCCCGCCCATCCACCTCCCCTTGTGATGATGATGGATACTTATAGCCCACTTCTATCTCTAAATTTAGGTTCAGAGTGGGTTAACAATTACAACAGGATAGTTTATACAAAGTTGAGATACAGCTTCTATACCATAGCAATCAAAGCGGTTTACAATAATAAACCATAGTAACCATAGGACAACATCTGTCCAGAGCTACAATGATAAATAATTATAACTCTAATAAAATTACTATAATTTCATAACAAAATTTTACAAACAAATACGATTTGAACTGTTTAAGAAAATGAATATAGAAAGGACAAATCTAACTTCTATTGGAAGTATATTCCAAAGTTATGCTATTTGAAACTTAATAGACTTCTCCTTTAAACTTTTCAATTTAACACCTTTAAAGGAGGGATATTGTAACATGAGGTATGAAGAAGTTCGTTCATTGCTAAAGTCACCCAAAATTTTAAATTTTGAAATTTTAAATGCAAGACAACATATTTTGAAAGCTATTTCTGCTTGTGCATTCCCTCTTGCATTAACATGCTATACAATTTGCGTGCTGACATTATAGAATACCTCTGAAGGCACACCTAGGGGTGACTTCTATAAATTGTGCCTAACAAATTGGCACTGAAAAAACAGTGCTAAAGCGCTATTCTATAAGCTGTGCCTAAAGTTAGGCGCAGTTTATAGAATAGGGGTTGCGTGTAATTTTAGGCACGTCCATTTGCATCAATGAAAACGTGGTGTAAATGCCTCACCTAAATTTACATGAGAAATGCCCTTATTTTATAATTGCAAATGTACTTGGAATCCATGTCCAGGCTTCACCCCACAATGCCCATGACCTTCCCGTTTCCATTCTCCCTTTTCCAGGAGATGCGTACAATTTAGGCATGGATCACACACCTAAATTTGTATGTGTACATGTTAATTGAAGTAGCACCAATAATTGCTTGTTAAAAAGCCAATTATTGGTACTAACTGGCTTGTTATTCAGTTAAATTGTGTGTGCACCCAAATTTATGTGCGCAATTTTTGATGACTTTTATAGAATTAGGAGGCTAGTGCTTACACGCATGAATGTTACATTCACATGCTTAAGTGCTAGTATTCTATAATCTTAGCTCACAAATTGTGCTTACATTTAGGTGTTAAGGGTCCCTTTTACTAAACCGTGTAAGTGTCTACACGTGCCCAACACACGCCAAAATGGAATTACCACCCGGCTACTGCATGGCAACTTGCGGTAATTTCATTTTTGGCACGCGTATGAAAAATTATTTTTGGATGCACGTATTGGACGCGTGTCAAGTGGCATTTGATGCGCGTAGGTCATTATGCTCGGTTACCGTGTGAGACCTTACCGCTAGGTCAATGGCTGGTGGTAAGGTCTCAGACCCAAAATGGACACGTGGCAATTTTCATTTTGCCGCATGTCCATTTTCAGCAAAAATTAAAAAAGGTATTTTTTACAAGTGCGCTGAAAAATGATTCTGTGTGTGCCCAAAACATGCATCTACACTACCGCAAGCCATTTTTTTAGTGTGCCTTTGTAAAGGGGTCCCTAAGTTTTCAGAATGAGGGGGATAGAGGGAGTCCTTAAAGTACTTAAGACAGATAGCTTCATACATGGCATAACATACTTTCTGAATAAATTTAAAAACATCATGCAAGTACCACCTGACACTATCCTGGTTACAGTAGATGTAGGATCACTATGCTACAACTGCATGTCACAAATGTGAAAAGGCATCTACCCTGAACCACCAATACACAACAAAAACTATTACAAAATTAATCAAATTCATCCTGACCCACAATATGTCAACTTTTCATGGCCGAAGTGGAAGAAGAGTTATCAGATTAAACCCTTTAAATATTATCACTATATGATAATATTTTTATGATTTGAACTGAGGGAAAAGAGACTCAAAACAATTTTACTCTAAAGAAAAAGTCAACTTTCTATTCCACTATTCCAGGAGGATGAATTACTAAAGAGATATTCCCACCTCCACCAGTGCTGGCCTCCCGACAACCACATAATCTGAAACAAAATTTGGTGAAAACCAAACTCCAAACAGAAGCTCAAAATGAAGAGAATGGCTCAAGTCCCTTCAATATACCAAGCTGCAGATTGTGCCAGAACATATCACAGGATCCCACAATTACCCAAATGAGAAAAACATTCAACATAAAGAGATCTTACTCATGCTGTTCCTCGAAATGTAGTATATATCATTCAAAGCAACTGAATTGCTACCATAAAAGGGGCTAAGTATGACTTTGATGGCCAGCTTTCAGAGACAAGAGTCACTATTAAAGAAGCAGCAACACAGAGCAGAAAGAGACCCTTTCTGAAATCGTAAGTGTCAATGTGCCCAGTAGCACAACCCACTTTAATGTGTCCTGCCAGGAGGATGGACAAGATGTGGAAATAACCCGGAGGATGGAAATGCTTGCCAAGACTCACCTGGACAGTTCCAGTTTCTTCTTCATCCTCCAAGGTTTGTTCTTCATGTTGGATATTAGTTTCTTCTTTTCTTCCACTTCTTCCATCAGTTTGCCCATGTCTTCTTCTGTCAGGGATTCCTCATCAGAGGAGCCAGAATCAGATGTTTCAGTGCTTTTTCAAAAGGATATAACATGTCACATTATGAAATGACTTTAGCAGAGATAGCTCAAAGGTACCATTTATAATCAGTTTCTGAAATGACTGGCTTTCAAATAAACACAGTTAAACTTGCTATTAATGACTGTAAGCCTCTTCTGCCCAGTTAAATCATTCAGAATAATTTCTGGTGTGTACTGATGGTTCAGGGTAGATGCATTAAAAAATTTGCCACATGCAGTTACTCCATCTGTATGGGAATGTTGCTGTATAGTGATTACTGCTATCTGAAAGAGAGTCCACTGGAGTTCATGGTGGCCTCTTTGATTGTTGGAGCCAATGAGGCAGAAGTGGAGGGGGATCATTGCTGCCCCAGTCCACTGGACTACCAGGGATCACCTCTGGGTATGTTTGGGGTAATAACTAACTTCTATAGGGGATCAAGGGGAGGTTGTGGGAATGGATTAGTTTTGCACATGTGAGTAGGTCTTGGAGCTTGGGGCTTATTGGAGGTATTGGTTCTGGGGGAAGATTTGAGGAAATCTGCTAAGCGGATATAGCATATTGGGAGGGGGGAGACAATCAGTTTGGGGTATCGGTGGAGGAGGATCAGATGAGAGGATCAAGTCAAGGGGATGGAAACAGATGGTGGAGGACCTTCAGCAACAGGTCTGTGGTTGCGCTACCAGACTGCCTTTAGAGCAGCTGCACTTAAGAGTTGGTTCAGTCATTTAGGGGTCCTTTTACAAAGGCACATTTTTAGCATCTGTTAAAAATAAGCGTGCTCTAAACACTAGAGAAGCTCATATATTCCTATGGGTGTTTCTAGCATTTAGCATGCGCTAATTGTTAGTGTGCACTAAAAATGCTAGCGCACTTTTGTAAAAGGACCCCTTAATAAACTTGATATACCACTTTAGATGTCAGACAAAGCAAAGTGGTTAATAATAAAAACCAAAATTAAAAATGAAGAATGAACTCCATAAATCAATAGGAAAGAAACATTTACTCAAGAAGGAGAGGAAACATAGGGGCCCTTTTACTAAGGTGTGCTGAAAAATGGTCTGCGGTAGTGTAGACACATGTTTTGGGCGCGGGCAGAATCATTTTTCAGCGCACCTGTAAAAAATGCCTTTTTAAAATTTTTGCCGAAGTGGTAAGTGCGGAGGGCCACAATGTACATACTTTCATGCCATGTGGGACTGCCCAGAGATAAAGCACTTTTGGGTAAGGGTGGGTACTTTTATGGAATACATACTGAATAAACACATACCAATGAGACCAGAGAGTGTGTTGTTGGGGGAGGAGTCGCTGGGGGGTTCTGGCGCTGTACATCACAATCTACTGTTGTATAGAGCGTTTCTAATAGGTAAAAAATGTATTCTGGCCAATTGGGTTCAAAAAGAGGCTCCCACATATTGGCAGTGGCGCAATAAACTCCATGCGTTATCGCTAATGGAATTACGAGAAGCACAATGGAAAGTTAAGAGACAAAAGGAGTTCTATTTAATATGGAAATGTTATATACAAGTTTTGGCCCCACGAGCACGCAGTGCAGTTCTCAACCAATTAGGGGGCTTTTGATGAGAGTGTAACCTATTACATCTGGTGACAGTCAATCCCAGTTATTAGAGAACTGACCTTTGGGAAAGGGGGGGAGGGGGAAGGGAGAGGGGCAGGGGGAGGGAGGGGAGGGTGGGGTACATAGGAGAGAGGGGGGAAGAAATTGACAATTTTAGGAATGTGATTGGTCAATGACACTTGAGAGATGGATAGCAATAGAAGTAAGAATTCTCGTTTATTTGATGGAGAGATGTTAATATACTCACAGAATACGACCCATATGAGTCTATTGTAGTAGATGGGTGCAGGATTGCGAGGCCGATTCATTCCCATCATTAATTTGTTGTATTAATGTTCTAGTGATGGGAACTAGTTTGGGAGATTAATGTACTTGGGGAAATGACATTGTTTTTGTAAAAGAGAGACGAGACACTCTGTAATGGGGGAAAAATGAACATGACATACAATTTCAAGGTTGTAATGTTTTATTGATTGTTCAATAAAAAACTGTTTAAAACTAAAATTTTTTGCCGAAAATGGTTGTGCGGCAAAATGAAAATTGCCCCGTGTCCATTTTGGGTCTGAGACCTTACCGCCAGCCATTGACCTAGTGGTAAGGTCTCCCATGGAAACTGGGCGGTAATGGTCTACGAGTCTAAAATGCTGATTACCGCCCGATTACCACCTGCACGCCAGTTTTCCGGCACACGTATCGGATGCGCTTCAAAAATAAAAATTACTGCAACGGCCACGCGGTAGCCAAGCGCTAACTCAAAACTGACTCGTCTTGGGTGCGCGTAGGCTCCTACTTGGCTTAGTAAAATGGCCCTGTATAGTACACAGTATAGCAATCATGTGCTCTTTGTCACTAGGCTCCCACCGTTCCAGGTAGGTGGTAATATACGTGTATAACTTAGTGATTACCAGAAACCTGCTAAAAAAAAATAGGTTTTCAATAGAGAACGAAATGCAGTATAAACGTTTTCTAGAAGAGAATTCCAAAGCACAGGGGTAAGAAATAAAATGCACTAGAGCTGGTCAATTTCTAGCTGGTGGTAAGTGCAGCTGTGTTATTGGTAGTTGTGACAGCTAACATGCAGTACTGACAAATGAGATAGCTGTTCATAGCTGGCCACTCCTCCAACCTGCCCAAGTCATGCCCTGTTCCCACTCCTACCCGTGTTAAGCAGCTAGCACAGGTTTTAGGCCCAGATGCATCAACCAAACGTTAAAAAATAAGAATCATAAAAGTGCTTAACAATTTAAAAAAAACGAGGCATGCACTACAAAAACACTCCAGAAATGTTCGGATCAGTATTGCAAAGTAGGATGTATCACAGAATCGTTAAACCCATTGTTAATCAGCGCCTAAAGCATGCGCAGAGCAGCCCAAGCGTTATGCTGGCTGCTCTGCGCATGCCACAAAGGCCCAGTTGTCAAAACAAAACAAAAAAAACCCCCACAAACACGTTTTTTAAAAATCGTTAAGCATTCACACTTCTGTGGCCCCTTTTTCAGATTGCACGTAAAGTTTAGGCGCAGATCTTGCACCTAAATTTATGTGTGTAAATGCCAATTTAAGTGCCAATAATTGCTTGTTAAAAGCCAATTATTGGTGCTAATTAGCTTGTTATTCAATTTGCACATGCAATTTTTGGTGACTTTTATAGAATTAGGGGAAAATTGTGATTGTTTCTGAGCTTTACCCAGCGGCCCTTTTACAAAGGCGTGCTGAAAAATGGCCTATTGTAGTGTAGATGCGTGTTTTAGGTGCATGCAGAATCATTTTTCAGCGCACCTGCAAAAAAATGCGTTTTAAACATTTTTGCTGAAAATGGATGTGCGGCAGAATGAAAATTGCCATGCGCCCATTTTGTGTCTGAGACCTTACCGCCAGCCATTGACCATCAGTAAGGTCTCACACGGTAACCAGGCAGTAATGGTCTATGCTTGTAGAATGACAATTACTGCCTGATTACCGTGTGCTGGAAAACAAAAACCGAGCTTCTCATCTTTGACCCTAAACCTACCTCCCCTCTCCCCCCTTTCTCTATTTCGGTGGATGGCACTCTCATTCTCCCTGTCTCATCTGCTCGTAACCTTGGGGTCATCTTTGACTCCTCTCTCTCCTTCTCTCCTCACATTCAGCAGGTTGCCAAAACCTGTCGTTTCTTTCTCTCTACAACATTAGCAAAATCCATCCCTTCATCTCTGAGCACTCTACCAGAACCCTTATCCACACTCTTATCACCTCTTGTCTTGATTATTGTAACCTACTTTTCACCGGCCTCCCTCTTAGCCATCTCTCTCCTCTTCAATCAATCCAAAATTCTGCTGCACGACTCATCTTCCGCCAAAGTTGCTATGCCCACATTAGCCCTCTTCTTAAGTCACTTCACTGGCTCCCTATCCGTTTCCGTATTCAATTCAAACTTCTCCTACTGACCTATAAGTGTATTCACTCTGCCGCTCCCCAGTACCTCTCCAGTCTTACCTCTCCCTACACCCCCCCCTCGGGTGCTCCGTTCTGTAGATAAATCTCTCTTATCTGTCCCTTTCTCCTCTACTGCAAATTCAAGACTCTGTTCCTTTTATCTCGCTGCACCTCATGCCTGGAATAGACTTCCCGAGCATGTATGTCTAGCCCCGTCTGTAGCCGTTTTCAAGTCCAAACTCAAAACCCACCTCTTTACCACTGCTTTTGACTCCTAACTCACTTGCTCTGTCCTTTATCCTCACCTTTTTATTCCCTTACCCTTAATTGTTCTGTCTGTTTACCTGTCTTATCTAGATTGTAAGCTCTTTGAGCAGGGACTGTCTTTTGTGTATGTGTATAGTGCTGCGTATGCCTTGTAACGCTATAGAAATGATAAGTAGTAGTAGCAGTATTTTCTACTATCGTCTGTGGGTGTAAGTTTAAAAACCACGGTCAGTGTTTTAAAGCAACACCAGTTGTGGTGCTTAAATATTAGTGGCTAAGAGACTGCAAATTAGAAACAAATATGCAGACTTATTTATTTATTTAATGACATTTATTTTCCACATTATTCTGTAATTCTAGGTGGATTACAAACTACGTACACAGTCCATCACACATATAATAAAAACGAAATATAAATGATTTCCTAGAATAATAGCAGCAAAAATAACTTATAATACAGATCAATCTGTGCTCAGAAGTAATGGCCCTCTTTAGGTTATACGATGATTCAGTTCTTCAAGCCAAAAGCCTCCTGGAATAACAAAACGTTTTCACTGCAGCCTTGAAATCTGCAAGATTATCCATACATTGAATATTTTTACGCGGTTCATTCCACAATTGCAGTCCCTTTATATAAAATATTGAGGGGGTCTTTTACTAAAGCTTAGCATGAGTTATTTGCAGCAGGGCCCATTTTATTCCTCTGGGCCCTGCTGTAGATAGCTCGAGCTAAGCTTTAGTAAAAGACCCCCTGGATTTCAATATTCCACTAAATAAATCAAATGAAATGATGGAAGTTTCAGGTTTTGAGAGAGACAGGAATGCAAAGAATGCGAAAGATGACAAAGATGTAGCGAAGAGGCTAACATGGGCGATACTAAATTATACAGTGCTTAAATAGCATTAACAGAATCTTAAAATGAACACAAAATTTGATGGGTAGCTAATAGAAAGCAATAAACAAAGGAGTGATATGATCAGACTTGGATACCCCAAACAAAACTCTCACTACTGCGTTCTGTGTTGATTGACGCGATTTCAAAAATATTTTTGGAATCCCTAACAATAACTCACTGCAATAGACAAAATGGGGTATCACAACACTTTGTATCTCTTTTCGAAAGTTCCAAGAATTTAACAGACCTTTCAATCGTCTTCTAACTTTCAGTTTATAAAATACAGTAGTAATGATTTTAGAAACATGCTCCTGCAAAAAAATGAAATAGAAAACCCAAGAAAGCAGCGAGCAGTGGAACACTAAGGAAGAAACAAGTGCATTTTCTCATGTACCAAACAAAAAAACAAAGAAATGCACATTTTCAAAGCTGACACATTTCCTTTTTTAAAGACTGAAAAAAAAAATCAATTTGTTATCTAATCTTTTTAGTTTTACAGTTGGGTTGATCCTGGTCTCTTTATCATTTTCTCTTTTTGATTTTCTCCTAAGTCCTTTTCCAGGATCTCATTTCCATATTTCAATTTTTCACTCTGAAGTTGAGATGAAAGTAGACAGGCAATCTCTGACACTAATCCTTCCATTTCATCTTTTTTTCTCTATTTCTCAAATCTGCAGATTTTATTGCTCCTTCTCCCCTCTCCAGTCTCACTCTTTTTACCTTTTGCCTATGTCTCTGTTGATCACCCTCCCCTCACCTATCCACACCCATCCTGTTAGAATATCAATGATATGCTTTGATGTCCCCATGCATACTTCCTACCCACCCCCCTCCTCCCACCCTGTCAGACTGTCATAGTAATGCTTGAATGTTTTCACTTATATACACTGTCAGCTAGCACATTTGCTTATTTCCGATCTGACGAAGAAGGGCAACGTTCGAAAGCTAATCAAGAAATGTATTAAGTTATGTCCAATAAAAAAGGTATCATCTTATTTTCTTTTCCATGTTTTATTTTGTTTGATTTCTATTGATACCTTTTGCCTATGAAACCTCTTCTGGGTCTGGGGATGGAGGGAGGAATAATTCTGGAACTAGAATTCATTTCAAGACAAAAGGGCAGTATAATGTGATCCATCCGTGGGTGATCAATTATCTGTAGGGAATTCTCAGGTTAAAGAAATCTGCATAAGGCAGGGCTTGCAAATGTCCAGCTTTCACTAATGAGTAACCATATCATTCAAGTTTCAGGTATACTAATCATTTGATATACCAACCATCCAGGCAGTTAACACCTTTCCAATTACATGAAATTAAAAACATAAAAGGAATAAACATATATAAACATAGTAATGAAATTTAGGCCCAGGATGGGCAATTCTGAAAATATTTGCAGGAGAAATGGGAGGCTTATTGTGGGTTTAATGCTCAACATCAGATAGATCCCAAATATGTTTTGGGAAACTGCAAATGCAGTGCTGAGTGGCGACATCATCGCTTTTACTAGCACTCGTAACAAGCGCATCACTTCTGTTAATCTAGAGAATTCACTATGTAAGGTCTGCAGGGCTTATGCCAGGAACCACACGGCAGCTCATAAGGACTATTATTTAGCCACCCAGGCTGCCCTTAATGCATTATTGCATGAAAGGGCCCAAAAGGCAATAGTGGGTTACAAATATCGGTATTATAGATTTGATAACAGAACCTAGCAACATAGGTCTTCTGTATTCATCTTACGGCGAGCGGATGGCAGTGTGATATCCTGGAGCGATGAGATAACTGCTTCTTTTGTGCAATGTTTTGAAAATATATGTCAACCTGGGGTGGATTTAGACCCTGAGCAGACAGCAGATTTTCTGAGTCAGTCAGGGATACCAACTTTCTCTGCAGAAGCCACTGAGTGCTTGAACAGGATGTTACAGTCCAGGAAGCTCCAGGTGGCCCTTGGCAAACTGAAATCTGGGACTGCCCTGGGATATTCCAATGAGTTTTATAAGATTTTGGGTGTACATTTGATTTTGCCTTTCCTATAGGCCGATCTCTCTCATTAATGTTCATGTGAAGGTATTTTCCCGAATTTTGGTGGACTTCCTGTCGGCCTGTTTACCAGTTGGAGTGAGTGGCCACTAGACAGGCTTTGCGAAGGACACAGTCCGTGCTCAACGTATGAAAAGCATTACTAGCCTTGGTGCACTATCAAAACCAGAGGTACCAGCCTTGTTGGCCAGTCTGGATGCTTCCAAAGCCTTTGATCGCATATCTTGGTCCTTTTTATTCAGCACATTAACCTATATGGGAATACACGGCTGGATTTATCAAGCCTTGCAGGTCTTGAATGCTGGCTCCACTGCCTCTTTACTAGTTAATGGCATTTGAACTCGTGCCTTCCCTATAAAACGGGGCATGAGGCAGGATTATCCCCTTTCTCCTTTCTCTTTGTCCTGGCATTGAAACCTCTTCTTCACACCTTGCGGAGTTGTGGGGAGGTGAGGGGCATCTAGGTGGGGGCACTTTTGAACTGAGACCCTGGCATTTGCGGATGATTTGTTCCTTCTCCTGGCTAACTCACAGGGGTCACTTCCACTGGTAATCGAGCTGTTGAAGGAGTATGGCTTGTTGTCTGGCTTTCAAATGAACTTGGCTAAATCCTATGGCCTGCCTGCTCTTCCTTCGATTCGCTCAATTTGGGGGGAGGGACCCTTTCCTCTACAATGGGTGGACACCAGCATCAAATATTTGGGGGTTCATATACTTGTAGTTCTTTCCAGACTCTATACCCTCAATGGGCCTTTACTGGCAGAAACCATGTAAGGGGTTTCTGGCTGTTTTTTAAATGTTGCCCATCTACCTCAAGGTCAAGGATGAGAAGCTTCTTTCTTCCATGTTGCAAAATCTTTTGCGACAGGGGAGGTGCCCTCAGCTTTCTTTGCAGATTATGTCTTTGCCACGAGAGCGAGGGGACTAGGTCTTCTCAGCCTCCGCTATCTTACAATCAGTTGTGGCACGAGGCATATTAAAGAATGGTTCCAACGGACAGAATACTTTACTTGCAGTGCCTTTGAATCTGCACTGCTGGGTAAAATCCATTTTAGTGCCTTCTTGCATGCCACATTGGCAGTGTTGCCTACTATCCCTTCACAGTATGTGCTTCATTGGCCCTTCCACTCCACTTGGTGCTGGCTTTGTAAGTTTCACAGTCCAGATCTGACGACCACACCACTGCTGTCCCTTTGACACAACCTGACATTTCCTCCAGGGACTGATTTCAAGTTCTTTGCCACCTAGGAATCTAACGCCATCCATTTTTTCCATCAACTTTTGCAGGAGGATGGTGCTCTCAAATCCTTTGCCAGATTAAGCGAGGAATCTCGTTTGCCAGAGAAGGCTGCTTTTTCCTATTTACAACTTCAGCATTATGTAGGCACATTGGGTAAAGCCAAACTAACTGGGGAGACTTATGAGACTCTGGAAGAATCTTTGACCCTAGATTCCCAGCGGAAGGTCCCACTGAAGTTTCACCATTGTCATCTTAAGGACTTTGCAACTCCACCTGCTTTTACCAATTTGGAGCAAGTATGGTCTATGGACCTGGGGGTTCCTTTGCTAGAGGGTAGTTTATTGACTGGTCTCAACTGCTTGCACAATCTCACTGACTAATTCCTATTGGAAGCTACAGTATAAAAATCAACCTATGGCTCTATTGCTCCCCCAAGAGCGTATCTTATTAAGATTTGTGCATCAGAAGCTTGTCCTCATTGTGGTCATGCAGAGGCAACTATTAGACACATGCTGTAGAGCTGCCAGAGGATTCAGAACTTGTGGTGGCAGGTGTTCTTCATTATCTTGAGCCTGTGGGCATGGCCAAGTCATTGTGTCTTCCTGTTTCCTTTTTGAGAATGTGCTTCAATTTCCTGGTTGCAAATGGGGTGCACCTCGATTCATTTGCTGCGCCACATTAATGCTCCTAAAGGCGACTCTTTCATCTTGGCTTTCACAGGAACCTCCAACTACACAACAGTGGCAAACAGCAATGATCACATTGTTAACCACTGAGTGACAGCCCATCACCTTTTGGGATTCTCTGGTGGGCAGGTAGTTTCAGACTGTGTGGGAATCCTTCTGGACAATGTTGATGCCTGCTGCCTGCAGTCAAATCTTAAATTTCTAAATTTGGTGTCTCCAATTTTTTCCCTTTAAATAGTGTGTGTGCTGGTTTGCCCTATAGAGGAGGGAGGGAGGGGGGGGGGATGTGGGACCTGGTTGTTGGGGGGGGGGGGGGGGGGTCACAGTTATATACTTGAGTGTGTTACATCTTACTGTTCTGTTTTGGTGTTGTCCTAATAAAGTGTAGCTGAGACGCTCTTCGTTTTGAAGGCTGCTTGTGCTTTTTTGCTTTTGCTAACCAATAGATAAAACAGAATTTCAATCCTTGGTGATAGAAACCCTTCCTTGGACGAAAAGCACACCAAGAGTTTGAACAATATAGCCCTAGGTAGGGTGGAGCTAAAAAGGTGCAAAGCTCTAGGCAGCTCAGGCAGAATAGAATTCAGTGACTGAGAAGCAGAAAACCATAGCTCCCAGGAGGGGTAGGACTTTGTGACCTGAAGGAGAGCCACAGAGATACGCCAGGAATACCAGATCCTCACAGGATTTTCAGCATCCACTAATCTGGTTGCATTTCTTGACATGAGTAAGACTTAAGCATGGGGGAAGGATAATAGTCAATGAAATATGGAGAGACAAGATGGCTTCCCAACTAGCTGATAATAATTTGTGGAGACATCTAAATGTTATTTGATATTCTGTAGGAATGTATAAGACATTTTTGCTGTTCTTCCAATGTTTAAGCTTCAAGGGGATTAATACCTTAACGGTTTAATTTTGCTATTGGATCTATGATCTTAGAGTGAGATGTCAATTAAGCTTTGAATACTGACAACCAGACTTGTTCAAAATCACACATGTTTCTGTGGTTTTCTTAGGGGAATGGGAGGGAAATCACATCTGCTAACACCCTTCCTCCTCTGGTGAAGGCAGGTGCCAGACTTTCAGGGACTGGATGAGCTTGCCTGAGGGGGACTCTTGTTAGGCTGGCACCTGATCCAGCAATGACCCTACAAGGTGATTGAGCATGAGGGGCATACCTGCTTTCCATTTCCTGTTGTTACTTCCTTAGTTCTCCCATTCCTCATTTCTGTCTGTCTTCTTCACCAATCTCACATTCCTCTTTGACTTTCACCTATTTTCTAGACCACCATTTCCACCCCCTGTACTCATCCCCCCTCCACCCACTTATCTATCTTCCTCATCAGCCCTGGATTTCACATGATTTTTGCAGGACTTTTCTACATAAAATATCAGAATTTGAATCCTATCACAACTGTTTTATTGAACAAGAGTGGCAAATTTTTGTGAAATTATTCCTAATGCAATGCATACTCAGGGCTCTGTTTACTAAAGTGCTCTAGCGTTTTTAGTGCATACTAGAATTAGCATGCGCTAACCATGTAGATGCTCATAGGAATATTATGGGCGTCTACACAGTTAGTGCATGCTAATGTTTACTACGCGCTAAAAACGTTAACACATCTCTAGCACAACTTAGTAAACAAGGCCCTCAATTTAAAATGAACAGAGACTAATTACAGAATATGATCGTACCTGTCTTTCTTCTTTTTGCTCTGATCATCTTTCTTCTGCTCACCTCCTTTTCCTTTTTGCTTTTCTCTATTTTCTTGTTCCTTTTCCTTCTTATTAGCACCTTTTTTGCCTCTCTTATTTTCTATGCCTTTTTTGTTTTTCATTGCTTCTTCTACTTCACTTTCATCATGATCATTTGTTTTTGCATTACGTCTTCTTTTCGCATTTCTTTTTTGATATGGCATTTTATCATCATTATCATCCTCACTTTCATTATTTTGGGTGTCTTTGTTATGAGTCTTGCCTCTGTTTGGCTTGTTTCTTACATTTGTCTGTTTTTTATTTTCATCTTCTTCGTCTTCTTCATCATCTGCAGGTAAAAAAAAATAGAAAAAAAAGCACATTTTGAACCAAAGGTAACATTCCTCCATAAATTAAAGAAGGGCAATCAGTTCCCATGAAAAATGTTAATATCTACACAAATCACTTTTCTGTTATTTTCAGTGGCTATTTCTTTTTCAGCATTTTAACAAGGCTACTTGTCTTAGTATCCAGTAGCAACTATACGTCACGGTCTTTTTAAAGACCATCACAGCTAATCGCTGTGACTCCTAAACTTGCACTGTCTGACACAAGTACACAGACTCCTGATGTAGGCCTTCTGGACGAAACACAGCGTTCTGTTGAGTCACTTGGATTTTCACTAAACACTGTTTTACTCAAGATTATTTGTGGTCCTGCCTCTGGAAACCCTGGTTTTTATTCCCAGTCTCCTCAATTCCACCCCAGGAAACAGCATGTACTAACTTCAAAACTACTGCCAGGTGCCCTCACTACCCTGATGGTAGGATCGATTTGGCACATGCTACCCACGCAATAGCCCTACCACAGCCTAGTAAAAGGGTCCCTCAGCGTGCAACTCTGTTAAGATAGAGATTTATTGGCTTATTTAAAGGTTATTGCAGGAATTCCTTCCATTTCCTATGTTTCTGCTCCTCTGGCTAAGGGGGTCTTTTACTAAATCATGGTAGTGTTTTTAGCTTGCGGTAGAAATCTACTGGCGGTAAACACCGAGATGTTCATTCTATTCCTATGTTCAGTGTTCACCTCCAGCTGATTTCTACTGCAAGCTAAAAATGCTACCACAGCTTAGTAAAAGAACCCCTTCGTTTCTTGCTTATTTATTTCATTAATTTAGATTTCACCTCAATAAAAACATCCATAAAATATACAAATATAAATAACAATAAATATAAAAACAAAAATAAAACAAGCTGCAAAGACTGCCTGCACTGTACATATAATATGTACATATATGTAAAAAAAAAAGAAACATCTTTAGCAATCTCTTAAACTGACCTACATTGCTGACAAGACGTAGATATCCAGACATCTAGGCAAATTGTTTCACAAATATAGTTCCACAATAGAAAATGCAATGGCCCTTGTGTCTGCACAATGCATCTTCCCCAAATTTACAGTTTACAGATATTTCAAGTCAACTGATAACAAAGTATGTACAGGTTATTATACCTTCAAAATCTGCAAAAAATATCAGGGGGCTGTCTCATAGATTAACTGGTAAATTAGAGTCAGTACTTTAAATGAAATCCTTTCAAATGTAGGCTACTGGGTTTTAGTATTTCCTATATCCTTGGGTATGTGTCATGGCTGTGGCTGTGCCCCCATGTCCAGACTTAACTCTTCCTCTGTTGGTCAGGTTCTGTGGCTTCTCCAAACTGCTTTTTTTCCCTGTTTCTCAAGCCGTATTCCAGAGATTATTCTAGCCCTTCTCTTATGTTCCAGCTTCCAAGCCTCACTCCCGAGTCATCCAAGCCAAGCCTCATTCTGACACACCAGTATCCAAGCCTCACTCTGGTGTTTCAGTGTGCTTCAAGCCTCATTCCTGAGGGCATGACATCATCAGTGAGGGCTTTCTTAAGGAACATGGGACATTTAAACTTTGCCTTTGCAACATAGGTCTTCTGGTATTCCTGTCAGTGTGAGTTTGTTGCACTTCTAGCTTGTTTTTACTTGGTCCTCAGCCTTGCCTCTGCTTGTTCATGTTTGGTTCTCAGCTTTGCCTCTGTTTGTTCCTGTCTTGTTCCCAGTTTTACCTCTGTTTGTTTCTGTTTCCTTTGCCTTGCTCCCAAGCTCCAGTTCTGAGCTTTAGCCTTGCTTTCTTCTCCTGCCCTGCTTCCTAGTGCTTGTCCTATCTCTAGTTCTATTTTCCTGTACCTCTCCAGTCTAACCCTATTCCTGGCTCTTGATATAGTTGAATCTTGTTCTTGGCTCCTGCTACAGTCTAGCTCTGTTTTTGGCTCCTGCTTTAGCCAAACCCTGCTCTTGGCTGTCCTGCTACAACCAGACTCTGTTCCTGGTTCTTGCTACAGCCATGCTCTGTTCCTGGTTCCTGCTACAGCCAAGCCAGTTCTGCTCCTGGTTCCTGTTCCAGCCAAGCCAGCTCTGTTTCTGGTTCCTGTTCCAGCCAAGTCATGCCTTCAAGTTCCAGAATTCCAGCCTTGCTTACAAGCTCCAGTTCAACTTCCCAGCTCCAGCCTTGTCTGTCTCCAGTCTGAGCTCGAATTGCCTAGTATCAGTCCTAGCCCTGATTATTCACCTGCTGCTAGCCATACTCCTGCAGTAGCCCAAGGGCTCACTTCCCCTGAATCCATGACAGTATGATTGTATTAGTTTATTTTTTTTCAATGCCAATTTTCTGTGCAAAGATATTTATTTGTTGACATTTAATTATGTTATAAACAGTGCTTTTTTTTGTGCCGATTCGTGACGGTACAGCGTACTGGCACATTTTTTTGCCCTCCCTCCTGGCGAGCCCTCCCTCCCGGTGAGTCCTGCACTTCCTCTGTCCCGCATCGGCAATCTTTCCTGGACCACACTGCCCCTCCCATCCTGTCTTATCCCATCTCTTTCTGCCCCTTTCATCCACCCACCTTGCAGCATAATATCCCTCCCATTCCACTTTGCTTGCGCTGCGCTAATAAACAAGCTTGGCAGAAGCGCAGGACCATGGCTCTCTGCCTGCCGCTACTGCTTCTTGTGCGAGGTTAACTTCCGGGTCGGCACAGGAAGCAGTAGCGGCAGGCAGAGAGCCACGGTCCCGCGCTTCTGCCATGCTTATTTATTAGCGCAGAGCAAGCAAAGTGGAACGGGAGGGATATTATGCTGCAAGGTGGGTGGATGAAAGGGGCAGAAAAAGATGGGATAAGACAGGATGGGAGGGGCAGTGGGGTCCGGGAAAGATTGCGGATACGGGACAGAGGAAGTGCAGGACTCGCCAGGGGGGGGGGGAGGGCGCAGGGGAGAGTTGAGAATTGCTGGACATCATGGGATGGGAGGGGAGGGCAGGGGAGAGATGAGAATCACTGGACTGGGAGGGGAGGGCAGGGGAGAGAGGAGAATTGCTGGACATGGATGGGAGGGGAGGGCAGGGGAGAGAGGAGAATTGCAGGACATGAATGGGAGGGGAAGGCAGGGGAGAGAGCAGAATCGCTGGAAACCATGGGAGAGGAGGGCAGGGGAGAGAGGAGAATCACTGGACATAGATGGGAGGGGAGGGCAGGGGAGGGCAGGGGAGAGAGGAGAATCGCTGGACATCATGGGAGGGGAGGGCAGGGGAGAGAGGAGAATTGCTGGACATGGATGGGAGGGGAGGGCAGGGGAGAGAGGAGAATTGCTGGACATGGATGGGAGGGGAGGGCAGGGGAGAGAGGAGAATCGCTGGACTGGGAGGGGAGGGCAGGGGAGAGAGGAGAATTGCTGGACATGGATGGGAGGGGAGGGCAGGGGAGAGAGGAGAATAGCTGGACATAGATGGGAGGGGAGGGCAGGGGAGAGAGGAGAATCGCTGGACAGCATGGGAGGGGAGGGCAGGGGAGAGAGGAGAATCACTGGACTGGGAGGGGAGGGGAGGGCAGGGAAGGGAGGAGAATCATTGGACATGGATGGGAGGGGAGGGCAAGGGAGAGAGGAGAAGTGCTGGATATGGATAGAGGGGTGGAATGAAAAAAGAAGATGCACATGGATGGAGATGATGGAAAGGGAAGAGTGGAGAAAATAGGCAAAAGCTGGATCCATGTTATACCTCCCTCAGTCAATTCCATGGAAGAGGACACAGCTTTTACTTACGGATGTATGGCAAGAAATGAAGAAAGGAGGAAAGTAAATAAATAAATGGAAAGGAAGCTGTGGAAACGGAGTTAAGGGAACAGATAGAGAGCAGCAGAATCAGAGACTGGGACCAATATGGATAGAAAAACAAAGTCACCAGACAACAAAGGTAGAAAAAAAAATCATTTTATTTTCATTTTAGTGTTTGAAATATGTCCAATTTGAGAATTTACATCTGCTGTCTTATTTTGCACTGGGTATACTGGAGCTGTAACAGCTTACAGAAATGATTTCTAATGAAAGAAATCACATTATTTTTTTTCTCCTATACTAGTATAATATTTTCAATGATGTCTGTTTATATGCGCCATAGCTGGAATAAGGGGTGTGGCTAATGTGGATGTGGTTATCATAGGGGTGGGGCCATATGTGGTGACCCCACCCATAATGAGTACCGGGACCTTTTTTTCTACAAAGAAAGCACTGGCTATAAATAAAAAATATTGGAAAAAATAATCTGGACTATTGGGCTCAGATACAAATTGAAAAGTAAAGGAAATAAAGAGAACCCTGCAGGAAAGTGCAGGATAAAGAGACAACATTAGATTCTTGCCCCTCCTAATAAAAGAACTGAACTGTGTGACTGAACTGAAACAACCTGTGATAGTCAGGGCCAAGTCAGACAATCTCTGCAACATTAACTGGTAGTTTATAGTATCAAATGATATGGTCAGTTCCTATAAAATAAGAATATCCTGACCTTACACCCATCAAGGCTAGCTTGATATTTAATGAAGGTATTAACACTGTTTTTGGTTCCATGACCCTTCAAGAAACCAGATTGATGAGGACTAAAGGCATGGGAAACCTGAAAAAAGTTCAACCGCTTTTTCGATAAATTTACCTATAAAGGGTATTTATGATACAGGACTATATCAATCAAGTTTACCACCTTTAAAAATTGGGTGAATGATATCAAATTTCAGGGAGCCATGCAAGATCCCATGAGTCAATGAAGCTTTCACCATGCACCTTAGCAAAGAACCCATTACCATCCTTAAGATAACCAGTAGGGGCAGGATCCAAGTGGCAAGAAATTGCCTTGATCTCTCCCATTATCTCGCGTACCTTGTCTACCAGATCCACCCTCACAGTACCCCGTATCAAACCTAAGGGATCAGTCAGGGAGGTGTCATATTTTTCCTCACTTTTATCATACAGCAATGCCTCATCCATATAATGTACTTTTAAACAATTATATGCATGCATTTGTTTGGGTTACATGTTAGTTTTATATATTACTAGTAAAAAAAGGCCCGTTTCTGGAGCCAATGAAACGGGCGCTAGCAAGGCTTTCCTGTGGTCCCCCCCCACCTGTCGTCGATGTTGGTGAATTGCTCCGCCTCCGCCCTCAACGTCATAATGTTTGACGCGAGGGCGGTGAATTGCTCCGCCTCCGCCCTCAATGTCATAACGTTTGACGTGAGGGCGGGGCCCAGAGACTGTGATTTTCGAGGCTTCAGAGCTTCGAACATATGAACCTTGGCTTCAGTGACGTCAGCAGCCAATAGAACGTTGAGGGTGAGTTTTATATATAGAGAGATTATGTGTATATTGGTTGTGATCCACTCAGAACTGTAGATAGAACAGGATATGAAATATTTCAGATAGATATATAAATAAATAAGTTGTTTTGTATATAACATTGTTTAATAGTCTGAATTTCATCATTTTTGAGAACAGCTTTGCAAACAAAATTACACACATTAAAACAGCAAATAGCCGTTTGAAATCTGTCACAGTTTAATACATTGATCCCTGAAAATATTCTCACTGTGTGTAGATAACAGATCTGATGGAATGTGCAGTTCATCAGTACGATCATACATCAAAAAAGTCTTTTTCATCTGGCTGTGTGCTGGCTGTCCCACACTCAATTTATTACTGTAAAATTAAATGGAAATACATTAGTGGAATTTAAGCTTGGCATTAAGGTATCCTGTCACTCTGCTAAGCTGAAACTCTGGGATGCCTACGCATTGCTGCTCTTTGACTTTCTGGTCATAAATGCTGTTTAGTCATTAAAATTTATTTTTTCACACTCTAATTTACTGCTTAATAAAAATGGCTTGTGGAGCTTAATTAAACATAGACTCTCATACTTTAATCTCTTAATCTATTTCTAATTACTTACCTGCTTTTATGGTTGCAAACCTATATTGCTATTTGGAAAGTAAAATTGTAACTGCCAACATTAATCCTAAGTTCCTCAAAAGGGAACAATTTATTGCCTGCTGTGCATTGTCTATTTAAATTAATGGAGGCAATGTAGAAAGCCCTTATACAATTACATAGTAACATAGTAGATGACGGCAGAAAAAGACCTGCACGGTCCATCCAGTCTGCCCAACAAGACAACTCGTATGTGCTACTTTTTGTGTATACCCTACTTTGATTTGTACCTGTGCTCTTCAGGGCACAGACCATATAAGTCTGTCCAGCACTATCCCTGCCTCCCAACCACCAGTCCCGCCTCCGGCACAGACCGTATAAGCAGTATCCTATTACAATGCTCAGATTCAGACTGTAGGCTCATGGTCCATGATCCTGGCCACATGAAGAGAAAACCGAGCACCTTAGCAAACAGAAGGGTGTTGAACAGAAAGCTTGCAAAGGTTTTTTTTTTCTGAGATCCTAACTTGGAAAGGAACAATTACATTGCCCATCTTGGTTCAAATTCTGAAGGCAGTTTTTTTACCCATGGGGATTTTACCAATAATTAAAGCAAAAGAGCATTTGTACAATGGTTTGAATATTGTTGCAGGTGCAAATACCCACAGAGAGTTGCACTTATTGTTTCTCTATGTACTTTTTCCATATAGAACAGTGCTAATTCACCGCTTGGCTGTATCACCTGACCCTACTCAGAGGAGGTGGAATATTGGAATGTGTGGAAAATTAGGTTACACGCTCTCAACCGATTCTCTACCCCCCTCCCCACAATGCCTGATCTGAAAGGATATCCCTTAGTGGTAATACCACACGGCTACCTTTAGGGATTGTGGTGGCCATTTTGCTTCCCAGAGTCAGACAGGGTGGGAATGGAGGGATACTGCTTTTGTACCAGTCCACTGAATTACCAGGGATCACTTCCAGGTAAGTTCCGGGGGTGATGGGGGGCCCAGGGGGTGGTGGGAGAGTATCATTGGGACTTGGGAACATGCGAGTGGTGCTTAGATTCAGGGAAGAGGCTTATCATGAAGATAAAAATCCAAGAGAGTTGAGGGAAATCAGAGGGCCTTGTGATAAGTGTTTGCCCTGTGTGTTAAATGCAGGACAGATGCTGGACATGCCTCCTGCATTTACCATATGATTTTTGCATACAACACACAGTAAATGCAAAACATTATCACACTTCAGTAAGGGCCCCTTTTACAAAGTGGCTGTATACATACCGCTGCTTTGCCGCTTGTCATTTTTTGGTATTACCATCGGCCACCACATTTCTGGCATGATGGATTTTTTTTCATGCCAAGGGTTTTTGGTGCCACACGCTGCCTGGTTACTCCCGGGTTAGCACAGGAGCCCTTACCGCCTCCAACATAGATGGCGGTAAGGGCTCTCCCTGGAACTGGCCACACGGCAAGTGTGCACTTACTGCACAGCCATTTCCTTTTCTTGTCTTTTATCCGCTGCGGTAAAAGGGCCCTTGGCTCTTGGAAAATTCATGCACCGACACTTGGTAAAAGAGGCCTTAAAAGAGCCCTCGAGACTAATCTCTCCTTGTACCCCATACACAATATTCCTCCACACAAACCTATTTGAGTTTTATAATCTTTCTAAAATCCAGCAGAGAATTGTTGCTCTGATCTCGTCAAGGAAGATGAAATGGTACTTATAACTAAACATTTTCTGCATCAGACTAACCAATTCCCAGTTCTTTTTTTCTGGTAATTCTAACCAGTTTATTTTTCCTGGGAGCATAATTTGAAAACAGGATGATAGGCGTTAAGTTTCTGCTCAGAAGCTTCTATTTCTTCAAAGGTTATAGATGCATTTTGTGATCTTTAGTTCTCTAACAGAAGAAAATGAACTCCTCCCTTTTTCTAAACTATTTTTCCTTTGGCTATGACATGAAACTTCAACTGCTTTCTCTAGAAGTCGTGCTGTAGGAACAAAATACATAAAGAACTGCCATGAAGCACTATCCCACATTGTGAACCTGACTTCTTACAGACTTAGCCATTGTCAGCTTTCATTGTGGAGACATCCAGGCTGACAGAGGCAAAACAACTGTTCACATTTTGTTTTACTGTGCTTGGGACAGAATAAGAACATCTGTGATGGCAAGAGTCGGGTTCTTAGGTTCAAAGAACCAATATTGGAAACCACCATAACATCTTTGTTCTGGACAGCTTGGCACCAGGACCTGAAGAGAGGGCATAAGACCCCCTTCCTTGAACCTGTTAGTAGCTAGCTATTATCTGATGCAGCCTGAGATAGCTGCTATCAGCGGACTCTGAGCCTGTCACAGGATGAAGGCTCATTAATCTGTGGCATCACTTTCCTAATTACTCTTGCCCAGCTGGGAGGTGCTTACCTGCTGCCTGAGTTCCTGATCATGGACCATCATCAGTTCCTGACTACTACGGATCCAGAATTTGTGAGTGCTGTCATCTTGTCAGCTTCAAATGCTCCTCAGTGCCTGGTAGTGCTTGGGGTTAGGTATCCTAATAACTTCAGGATTTTGTGCTATCTTTAATTCCTTTGACTGGTATTTCAATTACTTACCATCATATTGGTTGATTTTGCACAATCTACTATCTCTGAATACATTTTCTATTGCTGCCAGTATTGTCTAATAAACAGCTTTTCTATTTTTATAAACATCTGATGTCCGTTCCTCTAAGTATTTATATTTTAGGACTGTTTTCATGAACAGGATTGTGAGTGAGAAGTACTGATCTAATTTTCCAGAGTGCTGATTTACCATTATTTGTTTATTTATGCTTCTCACTCATTGCTGTTCCTCTCCCAGAGTTTGGAAAATGTGATTTGTTCCCACAATGCTAGCATGTCCCATTTAATCCATTGGGAAAGCAGCATATGAAAGACCCCTGAAGGAATTTACCTGAGAAACTATTGAAGAAAATGCAACATAGTTTGCACTAGTGCACAATAGTGCAAACTAGGTGAGGAAACTGGATCTTATTAAAGATCAACTTTAGAATCAAGGGTGATATTATTCACTAGGAGGTGAGGCAATGTTCTGGATTAGTCTGTCCTAAGTTGAATTATTTAATGCAGGTCTTAAAGACTAAACTGAGCCCCTTTAGGACTCCTACAGGACTGAGCAGAAGGATATACAGCATAACCAACCACTCACAGACTGAAATATGTACTTGGAAGACTCAACATTAAGGATAATTGTCCCTTCCTACTTTCCTCATCACTCACTAGGTATTTTGCAATACATGCCATTATCAACTAAACTTTATGGAATGGTGGAGTCACCTGTGTGTATTAAGAAAATATGAATCTGCTCTGGCTCTCAAGCAACATATGCTTCAATCTTCATTAAAAACGAGGGCACCATTAGACTCATATTGTGCTAATATCAGCACCTAGACTCAGGATACTATTACTTAAATACAATGATCACCTTTATTGATACCTCTATTATTATCTTTTAGATATTCTGGACTTTAAACAAGCAGTAAGTGTATTTTCGCACCAGCTATAATGGATGCTTTTTCTTTTTGTTCTGTTTTATGGTTAAATTGCATGTTATAAACTCTTCTGAAAAAAGCTTTCAATAAAAAGATTTAAAAAACAAGAAAAAAAGCCAAAAACAAATATTGAAATATTTATAAATTTAAAGGACTTCTGAAAATAGGATATATAAAAAAAAGATCAAATAAAGAAATTAGCATTGTACTGTGAAGTGTGTGAGGGAGACGAAAGACTGACTGAGCCTTACTTACCATCACTTGCTGACTGGCTTTCCACCTCTCCATCAATTTCAATACCAACTGGAAGAAAACAAAGCATATTAGAATAAGTCCAAGTGCTTACGTGGATTTCACAATAATACTGATTTAGAACATAGAACCAGAACCACCTTTCAGCTCTTTGTTTTGCTCAGCCCTTTATTTAAAATGTTGAACAATCCAGACTACATATTGAGTTTATTTTAGAAATTATAGGTGCCAGTTATAAGTATAAAAAGTGGATTTATATGCATAAATTGGTCTGTACAGTATGTATAGGTAGTGATTTTAGAAAAGTCACTAATTAAGTATATATACACAGTGCACTCCATTTAAGTGCACGTCGGATAAGCGCATGATCTGTTTAACTGGTCCCATTTTTGGCGCCATCAATTTCTATGGGGACAAACTGATAAGTGCAAGATTCGCTTATATGCATGGTTTAAGACCGCTCTTCTGCAGGAAAGACTCCACATAAGTGCACGCATGGAATATGGAAGCCGATTGGCACGTGACAAAGGGGCGATAAATTTGAAATCTCATTGGTTAACTGACACAGGCAGAATAAGCGAAAGAAAGTTGTTAAAGTGTACACTGGAGTCGTCGTCGTATTCACACAACTGTAAGACTTTAAGACTGGCTGAACGAATAGAAGTTCTTAAAAAATTAGAAAACAAACAAAGTCAAGCATCTATTGCTAAAGAATATGGTGTCAATTCCAGTCAAATTTCACATATCTTGAAGTAGAAAGATCAGCTTCTGGAAGACTGGCAAAACAATACAAATCCACACAGGAAACATAAACGGGCGGGAAAAGCTGAGGATGTAGAAGATGCTCTTCTTCGGTGGTTTTCTCAAGTCAGGAGCAGATAGTTTCCTGTCAGTGGTCCACTGCTTATGGAGAAAGCTAATCAGCTAGCTGAAAGTCTTGGACTAACTGAATTCAAAGCCACTGTTGGATGGTTGGAAAGATGGAAGGAGAGGAACAACATAAAATTTAAGAAACAGCATGGTGGAAAACAAGACACTGATTACTTTGGTGCTGAAAATTGGGTTGTTTCAGTTCTTCCTACCATCTTGAATGAGTTTGCACCTCGTGACATTTTCAATGCTGACAAAAACGGTATCTACTGGCGAGCGATTCCTGATGGAACACTTGCATTCAAACAAGCCGAAACTACAGGAAATAAAACGTTGAAGGACCGACTGATGATCCTCCTTTGCTGCAATATGGATGGGAGTGAGAAGTTGGAACCCCTCGTCATTGGAAAGAGCAAACAGCCCCATTGCTTCAAGAATGTTAAGTGACTTCCTGTGTCATACAAAGTTTACACAAATTCATGGATGACTGGGGAAATTTGGAAGCAGTGGCTAAAGAAGTTAGACACTAGAATGCGGGCACAAAAGTGTCAGATTTTGTTGCTTTGTGATAATGCACACAGTGATGATGTCAGGCTGTCTAACATCAAGGTGTTCTTCCTACCACCAAACACTACCCCTCTGATCTAAACTATGGATCAGGGCATAATAGCCAATTTCAAACAACATTATCGGGCTCTTGTGCTAAGCCGTCTGATGAGCGTTATGGATGACCAGACTGGCAAGGATAAACATTCTGTTGAACTGGCTCATAATCTATCACTGTTGGATTCCCTATATATGCAGAAAGAAGCCTGGAATCATGCTACACAGGCAACCATTGTGAACTGCTACAAATGGGCAAGCTTTGTTAGGGATGTGGAGAGGCACGAAACAGATGCAGCTGTTGCAAACGCGTCAGATGAAAAGGCTATTGACATCCCAGCCGGTGTTACTGAAGAGGAGTTTCATCACTATGTAGTTGTTGATTACGATCTACAAACAGCTGACGACAGCACTGATGTGATATGCACCTACACGCAGGCAACAACGGCTGATGATGAAACAGATGATGAAATGAGCAGCGAGGCACAAGCTGACGAAATTCAACAACCTCCTATTACTTTTGCAAGAGCACTGGAGAGTCTCAACACCATGCGGGCCTATCTGGAGGCCACTGGATGTCAGTGCTATGACAGTTTTTACCTTCTGGCAGATGTAGTCTATGGAATTCACGATCACAATAGTGTACAGAGGACTGTGGCTGATTACTTCAAGAGCACTGTACATATGTTTATCAGATGTCAAGCTTCTTTGGGTCACAATGGTTAAGTGCACGCTCCGGTTAACTGCATGTATTTCTTTGGTCCCAGACCCTTGCACTTAAGCGGATTGCACTGTACTGCCTTCTGTGGGTAATATCAAAGCGGTGTACAATATTTCAACACACAGTATTAGAAAATAGGAAAAGAACTACAATATCTGATAAGAAAGGGATAAAGGATAAAATAGAGAGCTTGTGAAGAAAATAGAAGATAAGTAACACTGTTGATCCTGGAAAAAGTATTCGATAATGGGCAGAATGCTTAATGGAATCATAAGTGAAAAACAGCAGAAAACAGATGGGTCTTTAAACCGTTTTAAAATTCTCAATTTCATTAAAATGAGCATGCCAGACATGATGTGAGGGGAAGAGAGAGCAGGGCAGTAAATGCGGCAGCGTCGGAGACTAGCGCTGGAAAAAGCTCTTCAGCTGGTGGTGGTTGGGACCCCCGCCAGCCAAGGTATGTGCAGCAGTAGCAGCAGCAGTGGCGGTGGGCGGGTGGGGGTGTCAGGGCAGCAGTAGGGGGGTGGCAAGGAGGTGGACCAAAATGTTCCCCCTCCCTTTGGGGTCTGGCCCCCTCCCACTTTGAGGTCTGGCTACGCCCCTCCACTCCCCCTGCCTCTCCTACTTTCCAAGCATTTGTCCATGCCCCTCCCTCTCCCGTATGTCTTTATCTCCTTCCCCAGGGTCCATTCCCTTTTCCTCCCTCAACATCTGTCCTGCCTCCTTCCCCAGCATCCATTCTAACTCCTCACCTCTTCCCTAGCTTATGCCCCTTCCTCCCCATTTATCTCCTAATTCTTTCCCAAGCATCCATTCCCTCTCTACCTTTCCCAGCATCTGGAATGCATCTCTCCTCCCGCTACAACATTTGCCCTTGTCCCTTTCTCTCCCTACCCTCCTTCAAATTAGTTAAGGAGCAAGAGCAGCTGTAGCAGTCAGCCCCTTTGCTTCCCAGCTCTTGACCCCTATGTTTAAATTTTAGCACAATGAGTACGAATGATTTTGGCAGCATTTGCAGATGTGACAGGAACTTCCTGTTTCAGTAAATGGAAGTTCCAGTCCCTACCTCAAATACAATTAAAAGTATGTATGCTTGTGGTGGAAAAAGTGAGTGATCAAACTCGGTAGCAAAAGTGATCTATCAAATCAAGCAGTGATATGGCTACCCTGGACCTAATCTGATGGCTGAAAATTTGGTTGCAAAGGGGTAGCAAGCCATTTTGTGTGTGTGTGTGTGTGGGGGGGCACTTACCACCCCATAGCAATGCCTACGACACTGTACATGGACTACGAGTTATTTTCTTTTATACAAAAACATAATAAACCTTTCAGCTTTCAATTACATTTATTTTCAATACTTTTAATGAATTGTCTTCAATAAAACAGAAATTACAGAATCACTCTCTATTTTCCAAGTAAACAGGTTCTCATATTACAATAAAGTCCTCCTTCTGTAATGAAAACTGCATACTAATTTCACACTTACCATCTTCCATGATGATTTCTAAGTGGCTTTTATTTTTTTTCCTCATACTGAATTTTCTTTCTTTCTTCCCAAAGAAGAAACAGGATCTCTCACAAGGTCTGAACCACCTCCTGCAGGTTCCAAATAAAGATATAACCCAAGGGAACCCAGCTTCTCTCTCAGTTATTTCCAAACCATGTCTCTGCTTCCAAGAAGCAGTGAACAGCACTATGGCAATGACAAAACCTACTCTCCTCCAGTGGGGAAAGCACCTGTGAGCATTAGGTTACACTACATATTTAAATATGAAGGAAAGTCAATTCAGTGGATACAATGAGGTTCAGGTAACAGGCAGATGCAATTCATCCCACATGCAAAAGTTTAGTGAGCTCAGCCAAGCATCAAAATGTAATCTCATTATACCTCTACATGTTATATGCCATTTCACTTCATGCTAGGTTTCTTTATAGTCTTAAACCTTCACCAACTCACCAACTCCTATCCATCCAGACCAATTGAAAAAGTTATGATAATAGGAGGACATGAAGGTGCCAAGGATGTCTTAATTAGTCAATCAAAAGAGGGTAAAAGAGAACACCAAAAGGTAAATACAAAAACAAAGCACACGTTGACCTCCACCAAGAGGACAATGAAGAGTTCTTCATTGGAAAGACTTGACACGGGCCGTGTTTCGGCGACCAAGCGCCTGCATCAGGGGTCACTGAAATTGTAGAACTCTTACATGATAAAGATAAGAAATCTGTGAATTCAGTTGAATGACACGCAATGCCCTCTGTTGAACTGATACCGCTATCAGTGAAAAACTGCCAAAACAGCAGCTTCGGTTCAACAGAGGACATTACGTGTCATTTAGCTGAATTCACAGACGATTTCTTATATTTATCATTTAAGAGTTCTGCCATTTCAGTGACCCCTGATGCAGATGCTTGGTCACCAAAACACGGCCCGTGTCGGGTCTTTCTAATAAAGGACTCTTCATTGTCCTGTTTCTGGAGGTCAATGTGTGTTTTTGTTTTTGTAAGAATGTCTTAGAAGCTGATGTTTGTCCCTATCATCTTTCCATCTCCCTTTCCATTCTGCTCTTAGAGAAACAAGATTTTAGGAGGACTCCTGCTTTCTTTTGAATCAGTGAAAATAAGTTAGCTAGCCAGTAGATGTCTAGCATTAGTGACACGTGTAGCGTAGTCTTTAGAGATATTTTATATTTCTCTACTGTGCACCTAAGCTGAGTCCTGGACAGGTTTAAGACTCAGCTCTAATTTCATGCTTGACATTATGAGGGGATATGGAGTTACTCAAACACTATCAGTTTGCTAGAAATCAGTTCTTGCTACTGAAGGTCTATTATTACAATGTCACTCTAAGCAATTTTGTTGACACAAGTCAATGTTTATGTTCTCTAAATTCCATAAACTCGGGGCAATGTCGAGTAGAGATTTTGAAATCCTTTTTCACATTACCTCTCTGCTTTGAGTTGAAATATGCTCAAGAAAAGTAATATAGAAATGTAGAGGCAAATTTTAGATGCAATGTGGAGAGGGTGCTTCATATTTCCAAATTAGAGTGTGGAGGACCACATGGCAAAGCTTCTCCTTGTAAAAAGAAAACTGTGATTTTAGAAAGCTGCATGTGGGGGAAACAAACATTAAACCCCCTCCCCACACATACAGACATAGAAGCAGCCCCTTCTGTGGCATACAACACCCTTCCCCCATGGCAGACACCCCCACCATGGCACATAATCCCTTTGTTGCAGCCTCCTTTAGCACGCAATATCCCCCCCCCAACACACACCCCCTCTATGGTATACTCACCCACCACTGTAGCAGTCCACCCTACAGTGAAGGTCCTCACAACTGGACAACATGTTGATATCTAGCAGCTTCTTACCAGGGTCCCCCCCCAAGGGGAAAGATCCTGAAATATACCCTTCCAACTGCCCCCCAACTCACTCCCCAGACATTTTGGGGGTCTTTGGTATCTAGTTGGAGCAATGCCCACTCACTCTTATCTTGTTTCTCAAGCCATCCAAAATGGCTGCCAAAACCAGGCTTTCATATATGGGACAAAGATGTTTAATTTTATGGTTCATAATCCATCTTATTTTCGAAAGAGATCGCCGGCCATCTTCTGACACAAATCGGGAGATGGCCGGCCATCTCATGAACCCTGTCAAATCGGTATAATGGAAAGCTGATTTTGGCCTGCTCCAACTGCTTTCCGTTGCAGAGCCGGCCAAAGTTAAAGGGGGTGTTTCAGAAGGGTATGAAAGGTGAGATGGGGGCGTGGTTATGAGATGACCGGCTTCGGCCGATAATGGAAAAAAGATGGCCGGCTCTGACGAGCACTTGGCCGGCTTCACTTGGTCCATATATATTTTTAGGACCAAGCCTCAGAAAAGTGCCCCAATTGACCAGATGACCACTGGAGGGAATCGGGGATCACCTCCACTTACTCCCCCAGTGGTCACCAACCCCCTCCCACCCAAAATTTTTTACAAAACATTTTTTTGCCAGCCTCTATGCCAGCCTGAAAATGTCATACCCAGCTCCATCACAGCAGTATGTAGGTCCCTGGAGCAGGTTTTTGTGGGTGCAGTGCACTTCAGGCAGGTGGACCCAGGCCCATCCCCCCTACCTTGTTACACTTGTGGTGGTAAATGGGAGCCCTCCAACTCCCCCCCCAAAAAATCCACTGTACCCACATGTAGGTGCCCCCCTTCACCCCTTAGGGCTATGGTAGTGGTGTAGAGTTGTGCAGAGTGGATTTTGGGGGGGATTTGGGGAGCTCAGCACCCAAGGTAAGGGAGTTATGCACTTGGGATAAATTTTTGAAGTCCACTGCAGTGCCCCCTAGGGTGCCTGGTTGGTGTCCTGGCATGTCAGGGGGACCAGTGCACTACAAATTCTGGCTCCTCCCACGACCAAATGCCTTGGATTTGGCCGGGTTTGAGATGGTCGGCTTCAGTTTCCATTATCAGCGAAAACCGATGCCGGCTATCTCAAACCTGACCATCTCTGACATTTGGCCGGCCCCAACCGTATTATCGAAACAAAAGCTAGCCGGCCATCTTTTTCGATAATATAGTCGGGGACAGCTCTTTACGGCGCCATCTATTTGGCCGGCGCCATTTGATTATGCCCCTCAATATGATAGAAACCACAGGTATTTGTTGTCCTTTCTTTTTGTGTGTCAATGTATCATATCATTTTAACTTCAAAAGCCCACTATAAAACTATCAAAAATATATATTTAGTTTAATGTAAAAGGTATCATCCTATAGCCCTGATGCCCCTTTTTTTGTTTTGTAACTGATTACGTCCTATAGGAGGTAGACCCCGGTACGGTATGAGGAATTTTGGATTTGTGGGAGTAAATTCCTCAGCACCTGGAATCGGGGTTATGGGAACTGTACTGGCTAACGGGTAATGTCTAGGTGGTTATTCTAGAAACTCTATTCATATGTTAGATGTCTGAAAACTGGCATTGAGATATCCATATTACATGGACATCCCTAAATCCTGATTTTATAAAGCCAGCATATAGATGTCTAAAACAGCAATATGCCCATATGGCAAGGGGGCATGGTCTGGGTATGTTTTAGGAGGAGTTAGGGAGGGGTCAACATATGGATGAACAACTCCAACTGCAGAAGAGAAAGGGACATCCATGTCCAAAAAGATCTCAGTAGATATTTTTCTGTTCCTGGGGTTTGGGGGGTGGGGGGAGCTTACAATTAAAAAAAAAAAAAGGAAAAATAGATTGCAAAAAGCATTATAGGGATTTTGACCTGGCAACTTCTGGTTCTCTGCCCTGATTCTCACAGGGCTCCTCTAACCATAAGGCTATTCTTCCACATAGATGTCTGTGTGGCCATGTTATAATATGGATGTTCCTCTGCTGCCTCAACGACATTCACACCCCTTGTTTTGCACCATTCTTAGTTTTTAAAATGGATGCACACACTGGACATAGCCAACACTCGGATGCCCATTTCTCATGTGTTTTAGAACAGGCTGTAATGTGAGTAGATTCTGTTCTAAAATACAGTACATAAGAAATGGGTATTCATATGACATACCATAATGACTTATAATTGGAACTGTAATTCACCATCATTTACTTAACAATAGGATTACTCTCTTCCTATACCGTATTGTTTAATTTTAATATGCAATCCATGTTCAATATGTGATACCAATTGTATATTTTCCCTTTTTTTACCCGACTGTTCATTTAGCATTCATGTTCTATATATATTACAAATTGTATATGTATTCTGAAATGACATAAGTCATGACGGAAAAATTGTAAGCCACACTGAGCCTGCAAACAGGTGGGAAAATGTGGGATACAAATGCAATAAATAAATAAAAAAAAATATGTGACATACAGACTTGGATGCCCATATTCTGAACTGGACATCTTTTCTAAAATGCCCTTCCTAGTATCACAACATAGCATAGTTTTCAGAGCTCTAGACAAACCCCTTGCTTTCAAAGTTATACCAGACACTAGGCTGAACTCAACTACAAACAGTTTTACTAGGATGCAAAAAAAAAAAAAACCTTCACTGTACACACATCAATATGAAATAACGTATTGAAAAGGATATAAACAGTGAGATAATTAAATACAATGGCATAGATAGAAATCCCCCTCCAAAAAAAACCCCAAGTAAAACCATGTTATGGTGTGCACGCATTTCAGTTTGGTCCCAAGCAATATAATAAAGGTGTAGCTTTGAGCTAGGCATTTCCTGGAGTGCTCTAATATTAACTAAGGCTTTGATTGAGATGAGGTTTATTAGCATTTTCAGTCACACTGTGACCTGGGTTGTAAATCACCTTTTTACAGCCCTCTGTTACTTTTGGGTTGCTGATCAGGAGCTCCTAGCAAACTCACTTTATGATTGCTTCTCTTTTTAGGCTGAGAGAATGAGCTCAACTCTGATTTCAGAGGAGCCTTTCTGCAGTTGAAAGCAAATATCTGTCCCTCTGTTTTGAGCTCTGTGGTAGCTAGAACTCCTGGGCCTCTGAGACTAAGCATGCTGTGCCCATCTTATTCCTCTCTCTGAAGCCCAACAGACGTTTTCCTATTGCATTAGAATTAGTGTTGCAGGTAGTTGTGGGAAAACAAGCACATTTTACCTAAAAAACAATCCTAAAATAAGCAATATCAGTTCTAAAACAAGCCCAAGAATAAACCCAATTGTTTTGCACGATAAGCTTCATCATATGCTAAAACACCCTTTAAAATGTTAAACATGTTCATGTGTATAAACATAACATAACTCAAGTACATTAATTGCACATTCTCATCCCAGGCCAATCTTAATCTATGTCAGTCAATCAAAACATCCAAGACATCATTATTGACAGTAT
The DNA here is from genome assembly GCF_901765095.1 of Microcaecilia unicolor. Lineage (NCBI taxonomy): Eukaryota > Metazoa > Chordata > Amphibia > Gymnophiona > Siphonopidae > Microcaecilia > Microcaecilia unicolor. The sequence goes on from NC_044031.1 coordinate 187,300,884, forward strand.
TGTATGCATTGTTGCAATACATCTCAATGAAGCTAACTTAACACTTGCTATAATGAAAGACTTACAAGCATGCCTCCCCTTCTGCTCCCCCAACATGGCCTGGCATCTTTTCCTCCACTCCACTCCCCTGCCCCTGCCCCTGCCCGCTGTCCGGCCACTTTCCCTTATTCTCAAACTGCTTCCCTAAATCCAGCCACTGGGTGTCACTGTGCCTGGTATGCTTTCCTCCCCTCCTCACTGCAGCATGTCCACCTCCTGCCAATCTGGGCAACAGAAGACTTACCTGGGAATCAAACTCAGGTCATCCAAAGTTACTCCCACTCAACTACTGGACTGGCTAAAGTGCATTTTAACATTCTTGGGATCCTATTCAACAAAGATATTTTCTAGGGACATAACATGGAGAAAAGCCCTTTTTTCCTAAGATCTGTTAGTCAATAAACAGTTAAGGGTTAAAGTAAATGTGACTACACATTCAAAAAGAAGGCAATAGTTTTCTGAGGTGGATATTAAACGTCATAATATTGAGGAAACTTGTGGGGTGTTGGCTTCTCAACGTACTGCTTTACAATTGGTGGGAGTTGTCCTTGTTAAAGATAACACAGGACTTCATAGTCAATTAGAAATCATAGAAAATTCAATTAGATCATGCAATTTTAGATTTTTGAATTATCTCCCTTAACATTATTTAAGAATTACCTTAAGGATGTTCCCCAGATGTTAGATGTAGATGCTATTTTGATTTCTAAGTTATATTATATTTCCATTTAGAGGCAACTCACTGAAGTGAAAACTCTACAATATCTAAGTTAACGCAATTTATTGAATCTTCTCAGGATGTAATAACCTCCAGGGCTACCCTAGTGGTCACTTTAATAACTGAAAATTGATAAAATTGCGATGTTTAAAGTTTTTTTGTTCCAAGAAAGATCTTATGTGAGTTATTATATCTCCTGATGTTTCAAGAGTTACCCAGCTACAAAGGAAGCAGTTCCTGAAATTTAAAACTAGCATATTGGCAATGGGTACCATATTTTCTGCATTTTCCATATAGATGTTTTTGAAGATTCTTTAAACAAATAAGTTAAATTCTTTGTTTTGGTAGTAATACATTTTTGTTCACTTGAAGTGGGAAGAAAATAATGGAGGGTGAATTAGTGAATATCTCTCTCTTATTAATATTGAAATTCTGGACCCCTGGTTTTGCATTTAAGGTCAGTGCTGAACACAGATGTTTTAATTTCCTTCCTGATATGGAATGATATATTTTCATTGGTGTTATAATATATGTGATATCCTATATGTATTAACAACTTCAATAAATATAAAATAAAAAAATACACATGTTCATTGCTGCTCTACCTTCTCTCCATCCAAATTACATCCCTGGGACTTACCACAAGTAAAAGTAGGTGCACAATTAAAACAGGCTCTACATGCAGAAAAGGCTTTATAAAATTACTCTCATTCTGCTGGATTCTATATATCGCGCCTTAATTTCCCCAAGGAAATCGAAGTGTATTCTATAACAATGCACGTAACTTAACTGGTTAACTAGCTAATCAGCACAGTCAGTTGGATGTTAATAAGCAATTATCAGCACCAATTGTATTAATTAAGACTTACGTGCACAACTCGCTAAAAGTATTCTGTAACATGGTGCGCATAATTCTAAGTCACATAGTTGAAAAGGTGGCATGGCCATGGGTGGGGCATGGGCATTTCTAAAATCTATGCGAGTTGTTATAGAACACATCTGCTCTGTGTCTAATTTAGGCGCCAGGATTTACACCAAGTAAAATGTGGCATAAATGACCATGACTAAATTTGGTCACGTGGAGAGGCACTTGGTATATTCTATATACCATGCAGAAATTTAAGTCTATTCTATAAATTTAGACGTACTTTAAAGAATGTGCCTAGGCATATTCTTTTACACATGGAATTTTCAGGCACCAGATATAGAATCTAGCCCATTATGTATTCACCGAAGGTTTTGCAAGCTGCTGATGGTAAGCTTGCTAGGTTGATACTGACAAAGAACCACAAAGAAGGTAATTTAACTGATAAAAATGGAGAAAAAGACCTCAGAAGTCCATGGCAATACTTTTGAGTTCATTTTATGCCACAATTAGACTTCACACTTACTCATGGGTCTTAAAAAACTCCTTGTTAAAGAGCAAATAGTGCTCAATGTTATCAATTTGTATCTACTTTTTAATATGTTGGCATTGTAAGTAGTATACTATCCTGCTTATAATCGAAAGAGAAAAACGCCTATATTGCGACCCAAATTGGGACGCCCACGGGTGTCTTTCTCCCGTGGGCGCCCAAATCGGTATAATCGAAATCCGATTTTGGGCGTTTCCAACTGCAATCCATCGCGGAAATGGGTAAAGTTGACAGAGGCGTGTCGGAGGCGTGGTGAAGGTGGAACTGGGGCGTGGTTATCGGCCGAGGAGAGATGGGCGTCTTTAGCTGATAATCGAAAAAAAAGGCGTTTTTACCGCGATTTTGGGTCACTTTTTTGGACCCTTTTTTTCACTAACAAGTCCCAAAAAAGTGCCCCAGCTGCCCAGATGACTACCAGAGGGAATCGGGGATGACCTCCCCTGACTCCCCCAGTGGTCACTAACCCCCTCCCACCAAAAAAACCCCACTTTAATAACTTCCTGTTCTCCCATTGAATCCTTGGTTGGGGATTCAATCATGGAGAACAGGACAGCTAAGAGAGAAAAGTGATATGCTCTCTGCTATAAAAGAGCAGGTAGCAGCACTGATGCCGGTGGGAGGGTGGGGCAGAGAAGAGCAGAGAGGGTGCTGATATAAATGGGAAAGAGTGCAGGGCCAGTGTTAGCTTAGGGAAGGTGCCATGACCCCTTGAGCCAGCACTGCAAAGCTCCTACAACAACTGGTCTGATAATAAAACAAGTAAGACCTACTATTTTTTTTTTTAATTAGGCCAATATACTAACTACCCAGCAGAAATAAATAGATCAGGGATTCTCAACCTAGTCCATGGGACACACCAAGCAAGTCAGGTTTTCAAGATACCTACAATGACTATGCATGAGATAGATTTGCATACAATGGAAGTAATGCATACAAATTTATTTCATGCATATTCATTGTGAATGTCTTGAAAACCAGACTGGTTTAGTGTGTCCCAAGGAATGGATTAACAAACCCTGAAATAGATGGCAGTGACCCAGACAAACACTGTGACCATAAAACATAAGGCTCAGATTCACAACAAACAGCGTAGGCGAATAAAGCACTAGAGCTGGGTCTTCCAGATAATAACCATGCCAGAATGAGTGGGATAACGTTAGTCAGGATCAGCTCACAATTGACTCATCTGAGCTGCAGGCATTTTGCCCAGGCTGTAGCATCAGTTTTATGTATTTCTCTTCAAGACATTTCTTTAATTCCCAGAGTCTCAAATGCAAGCATTCTTTATTACACATGCCAGTCCTACAGAATACACATCAGCCATTATTGACCATAAGCATGTCAAACTCCGTGATGCTATTGATGCTATATTTCCTTGCTAATACATGAAAACAATCATGTTGTTTTGGGTTATATTGTCCATAGGGATGTTAATAACACATGTCATAGCTGTGTGAACAGATGGATTTTTGGGCAAGCATAAGACTTGGATAAATTAGGACTCAAAGCTAATAAAACCAAAAAAAAATTACAACTTTCTGCCATGTTATTGTACAGAGATTATTCCTTTAACATTGACATTCGCACTTCAGGCAGCTCTTAACACATACTTAAAACTTTAAATAACTCAAACAACATTTTCTTTTTTGGAATAAAATTTGGCTTCAGCTTTATTTTTAAATATTAATAAAATTCATTTACTTAACATCAACTTAGTAACATATCATTCTTTCCACCAGGTTAACTTCACAATGCGGTTAATAATGTTAAGCCCTTCGGTAACGAACTGGCTCACTTTCTCCCCACTTCACAGTGTGATTAATAATAATGTTAAGCCATTCGGTAATGAACTGGCTCACTTTCTTCCCACCTTACCCCCCTCCCCCCATGTGACTTACGGTACCGTCAAGCCACCTCTTACTCATGGCGGTTCCGCCCACGAGTTCATTTCCATTTCATATATTTCATAATATTCATTTAACCGCTTCTGGTGCCTCTTAAACCCCTCATCCAGGCACCCCTTTCATGTAAAAGCTGCTACCCATATACCCCCAAATCCTCCCCACTTTCCCTAACCGTCTCAAAACCTCTGTCCCCACCACACACTCCCCACACCAAGGGTGGGCTGGGATGGGGCTTTAAACTCCCTCCTATTCATCCTAACCCTCTCCTACCTAACTAAAAACTACTTCTGAGCGCCAAATCTTCACCCTATCCTAACACTTCCCTTCCAGCCAATCCTATCCCTGTTTTCCTACCCAATCCCCTTCCTCCCTTTCTTGTTGCTAACCTAACCACTAACTACTTCTAAACTTACTCCCTCCTGCAACCCCCCCCTTCCCTTACTTATTCTGGCTGCCTTGGCTTCAGCCAATGTTAACACCCTCACAGCTTAACTGTGAGGGCTTCCTTATCGTAAACAAAAAATGTAATACTTACATACATATTTGCTTGCGCCTAAAATATATGCCTACACTAGCGCAGTCCAGTTTTCAGCGCACCTTAGTAAAAGGACCCCTATGTTTGGCCATGTCAGTATGTGGGATATCTTTGGCTGATTAGAAGACAACCAGCCAAGTCTGAATATCGAAATAGCCAGTAATCTTCTAACCGGCCCAAAATAAACTGGATATTCAATGCTGGTCTCCAGAAACGGCCCGGCATTGAATATCTGGGTTTAGCAGTGACTGCAGTCTGAATATCATCCCCGAGAGGTTTTATTAAATAGGACTCTAAAATGTACTATAGTTAGTGTGTACTGTTTCATTTCAGCACATGAGCTAGCGATCATGCATGCAGGATTGATTTAACATTCAGAAAAATCCATAATAAATTAATTGATCCCACCACATTTCAAGTGAATGCGGCTGTGTGTAAATAAATTACAGAAGTAGGAGAAAAATAAGCTCATTAGCTATTATCTGCCTGTTCACAGTACCGTGAAACAAAGCAAACATTTGCAATGCTTGCTTATTACTCAAAATTATTGGTCACTACATCTATTAGTGCCACACCATTATAAGAACTGCAGTACTGGGGCAAATGGATGGTTTGTGTAGCCCAGTATCTTTCTTCTAATGGTGGCCAATCCAGGTCACAAGTACCTGGCAGAATCCCAAAGAGTAGCATAATTCCATGCTACCAATCCCAGGACAAGCAATGGCTTTTTCCATTTCTGTCACAATAGCAGGTTATGGACTTTTCCTCCAAGAACTTGTCCAAACCTTTTTTAAATCAGATATGCTAATCACTATAATTACATCCCCTGGTGATGAGTTCCAGAGCTTAAATGTTCATTGAGTGAAAAAAATATTATTTGTTTTAAAAGTATTACCATGTAACTTCATTGAGTGTCCCCTGGTCTTTGTACTTTTTGAAAGAACAAACAATTGATTGGGTTGTGGCCATTCGCCAGCAGGTGGAGAAAGAGAACTCTAATGAGTTGTGCCTCATAAGTACCTGCGCTTAGCAACCAAGCCAGTATTCTCTATCTCCAGCAGGTGGGATAGCAGCTCCTGTGCACTGTGGTGACTTCTGTGTAGCCTCCTGTCCTGTTTGCAGGTTCAGTTCAGTTTGGGGATGAGAATATTCTGTGCCTCGGCTGTAAACCTAGTGGTCTAGGTCCCTTTCTGTTCCCTCATTGCCACTTTCTACCTCTTTATCTCAGTCTTCCCTTCTCTTTTTCTCCTGCCGCTATCTAAAAAAAAAAAATAAAGCAGCCACTGTGGTTCTTTTTGAGAGTGCTTGTGCTGTGGAACGATTGTGGGGCTTCAGTGCCTTGGAAGTCACAAGACTTTTTCTCTGTGAGTATATTTATTATTCTCTATGTCTAAGCCTATTAAATCTTGTGTGCGCTGTGCGGATAAGCTCTGGGCTACTGGTTCATGCATGCTTTGCTTTACTTCTGTGGACAGGCCGCTTTTGCTTACTTTGGCCATCAGTACTCTGTCTCCAGGCATTCAATCTGGCCCTGCTCCAATAGTGGTTTTGGCAGGATCAGTGCCAATGGCTCCTGCGCGCCACAGTGCTTCAGTAGTCATTTTACCATTTTACCACTACCGTGTCCCAGGATGTTGGTTTTGCGGAGGTAGAAGTCTCTGCCCTGCTGTTTTTCCCTGAATTTGTTCATTACATCAGGCCTTTTTATTAAAGTCAGCTCAAGCTGCCTTTCCTTCTTCCCCTCACGTTGCTTTTGAGGAGCAACATCCTAAGAAATGAAAACTTTCTGTTTTGCAGGATTTGGAGACTGTTCCTCTTCAGGACTCAGAGAAGGTTTTATCTGTGTATTCTGACTGTCCTAGTTCTGCTGATGGCCCTGACTTAGACATTTCAGAGGTGGGCAGGGGTGAAGATCCTACTGTAGCTAGGCTGTTTTTGGGAGTGGAGTTCCCTATGTTGATCAGAAAATCTATGGAGAATTTAAATATTTCTTCCTCTGCTTCTTCCTCTGGTTCTGTTCTATCTGTTATGTTAGGTGCTAAGAGACCTCCTGTATCTTTCCATATTAATGAGGCTATGCAGGAGCTTATTACAGCTCAATGGGAGACCCTTTATTCTAACCTCCGGGTGACTCACACTATGTTCAAATAATATCCCATTACGCTGTCTTATTTAGAGCAGTTTGCTCTAACTAAGGTGAATGCCCTTATTACGGTGGTTACTAAATGCACCACTATACCCGTTGAAGGTGGCACTGCATTAAAGGATATCCATGACTGCAAGCTTGAGGTTTCCTTGAAGTTTGCCTTTCAACTTGCTGAGTTAAATTCTCAGACAGCAATTTCTTATTTATTTTATTTCTGCATGTGTATCCCACATTTTCCTGCCTGTTGATAGGTTCAATGTAGCTTACAAGAGTTCAGGATAAATTGCTTATAGGTTAAGAGAACAATGATATCAATGTGGATCACGGGAGTCCAGAGTAAATTATTCACAGGTTAAAAGAGCAATGCTATCATTTATATAAAGTAGTAAGGTTTAGTTTCCTTGTTTAGTATCCTTGTATTTGTCAAATCAATAACGTTTTCTAAAATTTACAATAGGTAAGACTCGTCATCTATCTGTCCATTGTCCTGTTCACGTTATTTTATAGGAGCCCTGCATTGTTAGGTTACTTTGTCCAGCAGGAAGTTTCTGAATAGGTGGGCTTTCAGATGTTTTTGAAATATTATGTAGTTGTCCATGTATTTCAAGTTTTTCAGAAGTGTGTTCCAGAGTTTGATACAAATGGATGAAAAACTTGTCACTTATATTGATTTGTATTTGAGGCCTTTGCATCTTGGGAAATGTAGGGTGAGATAGGATCTCGCTGATTTAGTTGCGTTGCGGATTGGTAGGTCTATTAGGCTGTTCATGTAGCCTGGTGCGAGGCCGAAGGTTATTCGGTATGCCAGGGAACAGATTTTGAAAGATATGCATGTTTTGAATGGTAACCAGTTTAGGTTTTGAAGTAAGGGGCTAGCTTTTTCATATCTATTTTTTCCTTGTATGAGTCTGGCTGCTGTGTTTTGTGCTGTTTGTATTTTTTTTTTTTAGGATTTGGTCTTTGCATCCTGTATAGATTCCATTGCAGTAGTCCATATGGGCTAGGACCACAAGATCATGGAATAGTAGGACGTTTTTGCCTATTGAGATTTCATGTCTGAATTTGGTCAAGAGTGTGATCAGTATTGTTTTAGTGCTGTGGTGGGGTCTGAAGCCTGATTGGGATTCATTTAGTATAGAGAATTTGTTGATATATTCTGTTAGTTGTTTAGCTACTATACCTTCCATTGTCTTGATCGTTAGTGGTATAGATGCAACTGGCCTGTAGTTTGTGATATCACTGGCATTTTGTTTGGTGTCTTTTGGGATCGGTGTGAGCAGAATGTTTCCCTTATCCAGTGGGAATTGACCTTCTTGAAACATAAAGTTTATGTGGGATGTGAGTCATTCAATGAACTGGTCAGGTGGTACTTTCATGATGTAGTTGTGGCATGTGTCTAGTTTACAGTGTGCAGACCAGAACTTCCATATCACTTGAGTTACTATCTCATGTGAGAGCTGAGTGAAAGTTGTCCATGTTCTATCCACTGGTGATTCCTCTGGGGGATTGTCTAATTCGTCTATGTAGGTTTCAAGGTTGGCGTCTGTCTGGGGGAGATTTTTCCTTAGGTTGATTATTTTCTCTTCAAAATATTTGGGATCATTTACTGGTGGTAGGGCTTCGTTTGTTGTTGTCATAGTTTTGTTATCAAGTAGTATGTTTACAAGCCTGTATAATTTCTTAGTGTCTTTATTGTTTGTTCCTTGTAGAATTTTTTTTTTGCTTGATTTTGTTTTTGTTTCTCTTTTGTGCCTCTCTCCAAGTGTTTATTGTAGATTCGTTTTTGTTTTTTCTCCACGCTCATTATTGTCTTCTGCAATGGACTTTTAGGTTCTTCAGTTCTTCATTGTACCATGGGATCATGTTGCGTTTTTGTGAGGTTTTGGTTCGTTGGGGTGCTATTTCGTCTAGGGTGGAAGTACATCTTTTGACCCACTCTGTGATGAATTTGGTGGAGTTGGTTGGCAGTGCCCATTGGTTTTTGTATATAGAGTTCCAAAATGTAGATATGCCAGTTCTCCCTCTTGTTTTGTTTGTGGTTTGTATTTGTGTTTTACAGGTTTCCAGTTCTTTCCACTAAAGGGTTATGTTTAGTTTGAAGTGGTCGGACCATAGGATTTTTGAGCACTTCTGATTCTGGATGGAGAAGTTTTGGTCAGTTGTGAATCTGTGTGCTAAGAGATCTAGTGCATGGCCTTTTATGTGAATGGAGTTTACTGGTGGTCGTTGGAATTTCCAGAACTGGAAAAATTCATTGTATACTCTCACTGCCTCTGTGCTCTGATCTTCTAGGTATAGGTTAATATCTCCTATTAGTAGTACATTTGGGTGAGCTACACATGTGTTTGAGACAAAGTCCATGAGTTCTGGCTGAGCTGTTCTCCAGTTTCCTGATGGTCTATGGAATAGAATGCAATGCAGGTGGTTGTGACTTCTAATTGTGGTGTTATGGATTTGGCTATGGTTTCTGCAGTGAAGAATGATCTATAAATCAATGCAATGCTCTCTCCCTTTTTCCTGTTTCTGGTCCAGTGCAGAATTTTATAGCCTGGGGGGGCAGAGATCTGAGATTATAGGATCTTCTTTGTTGTGGATCCATGTTTCGTTGAGAAAACTAGTCCGAGGTCTTCATCCATTTTCCAGTCCTTTAGAATGTCTGGTTTGTTTACTGCTGATCTGGTGTTTACGTATCCCACTGGTATTGGTCTATGGTTTTCTTCTGTTGTTGTGGTTTTGGGAATTTCACTAGGTTTGTAAGATTGTTTTGATCCTTTTTTTTTTGTCATTTGTTGTGTTTGATGTGTGGGTGATTCTCCTCTTTTATTTGGTCGATATTTTTCCTGGAGGAGGGTGTTGGGTCTGGTTGGGTGGTGTAGGTTACAGAGTATGATATTGTGGTCATCTTTGTGTAAGGCTCCTGTGGTGGTTATTAGTGGTAGGACATGTGGAGGGGCATAATCGAACGCGAACGCCCATCTCCATGGGCGTCTACGTCTGAAAATGGGTATGTGAAGAGGCGGGACAGACCGTATTATTGAAAAAGATGGGCGTCCATCTTTCATTTCGAAAATACGGTTTGGACGGACCAAATGCCATGGATTTGGTCCCTTCTGAGATGGACGTTTTTTTTTGCGATAATGGAAACTAAAAACGCCCAGCTCAGAAACGTCCCAATCCAAGCCATTTGGTCATGGAAGGGACAAATGTACAACACTACCATAGCTCTTAGGGGTGAAGGGGCAACTACATGTGGGTACAATGGGTTTTAGAGGCCTCCCATTTACCACCACAAGTGTTACGGGTGGGAGGGATGGGTCTGGGACTGCCTGCCTGAAGTGCACTGCAGTACCCACTAAAAGTGCTCCAGAGACAGGACTTGTTGCTGGTGTATAACCTTGGCACAGCAGTTGACACCTGAAGACTAATCTCGCTGAAAATGTCCTTTATTTGAATAAGCACCTTTACTCACAGTTAACTGCAGATCAGAGGTTGTGCCCCACTGGCAACGAGTCTCGCTGGTACTGAGATTAGCAGTAGGTCCGAGCTGGCAGAATGGTGTACAATGCCCTCTTTCAGCAACATTCAAGGTAAGAACTAAGTGCTGTAACGTGGCTAACACATGAAAGGGATCTAAAAGTGTCCTATACAAATGGCCACTAGCTCATGGACTACCGGAAACAAAACAGGGCACACTCTGACCCAGTAAGCAAAGGGAAAAGCACCATGGGAGTAGAGCTTACCAACTACCAACATCGTGAGCATTTAACACAAGCTACTGGAATCACGGAGCCCAATACCCTACACCCACCACAATGCATTGCTGATGTGACTCTGCAGTGCCCTTAACAGAAAAGGTGTCACACTCACCTGAGACCCACATCAGAACCAGGGAAAGGCTGTCAGAAGATAGAACACATTCTGCTGTCATGGAAGTGGCTACGGAATTTGAGGCTGGCATACAGGCTGGGAAAAAAAAGTTTGTAAAGTGGGGTTTTTTTGGTGGGAAGGGGTTAGTGACCACTGGGGGAGTCAGGGGAGGTCAGCCCCGATTCCCTCTGGTGGTCATCTGGTCAGTTGGGGCACTTTTTTGGGACTTGAGCCTGAAAAAAAAGGGTCCAAATAAAGTGGACCAAATTCTCGTCAAAAATGCCCTTCTTGTTTTGATTATCAGCTAAAGACGCCCATCTCTCCTCGGCCGATAACCACGCCCCAATCCCGCCTTCGCCATGCCTCCGACACATCCCAGTAATCTTTGTTCGTCTCCGTGACGGACTGCAGTTGAGGATACCAAAAATCGGGTTTTGATTATACCTATTTGGGCGCCCATGGGAAACGGACGCCCATCTCCCGATTTGGGTCGAAATATGGGCGTCTTTCTCTTTCGAAAATAAGCTGGATAGGCCTAGAAGAAGTTTTGTGATATGCATTTTGTCTTTTTTCAGAGGATGTAAGAGAATGGTGTTTGTTATTATTGTGATTCAAAGTACACAAGTTGAGCAGATTAATTTCTGCAGCTATTGTAGTCAGATTTGCTATCGCATCCAGCTTGAGTACAACAGGTTAAGCAAAGTAGTTTCTAAGTTATTTTTGCACTGTAGTCTAATCTTTTTATTAGTCCTCTGCGGTGGGGGGGGGGGGGGGTAGGTAGTAGACTATATTGCTGCTGCATGGGCGTTAGGCCTGGTCTAGAGTCTCCGCTATGGACTTTAGAGATCACCGTGGTGATTGCACCAGCGAGACATTGGGCATGCTATCTAGAACCATGTCACAGGTATCTTAGGCCATTTCTCAGGTACAGCCCCAAGTATAAACAGGGTGATAATAGGGAAAATCTAGAGTCAATTGCATAGTTACTTCACGGACCAGAAAAAACAAAAACTATCTTCTTTTGTAGCCAGGGCTGCAGTGCCATGCCTAGGCAGCTGCCTGGACACCAGCTAAATTAGGCTACTGTACTGATGACATTGCAAACTGAAGGATTTATTGGAAAAAGTTTTGCCTTACACAGACCTGACTTGGCTACAGACACTTCCATTTGCCCTGTTTGCCCTCAGGAATACACCATCGGCACATTTGACCTTGACACCGCACCAGTCACTGGAAGGAGGCTTCCCATTGTAGCACTGACACTCACCCCAAGTATCACACTTGCTGATGACCTGTCTTTATATTTTACAGCACTGTCTGTTGCCACAGAGATTATCCAGCGTGCATGCCTACATCAACTTACAGATTCTCCTTCTCCAGATGTGGTCTACCATAAGTACATAAGTATATAAAGTCCATCAAGGCCAGCATCCTGTTTCCAACAGTGGCCAATCCAGGTCACAAGTACCTGGCAATATCCCAAAACAGTACAGTACATTTTGTGCTGCTTATTCTAGAAATAAGCAGTGGATTTTCCCCGAGTCCATTTTAATAATGGTCTATGGACTTTTCCTTTAGGAAGCCATCCCAACCTTTTAAAAACCCTGCTAAGCTAACCGCTTTTACTACATTCTCTGGCAATGAATTCCAGAGTTTAATTACACATTGAATGAAGAAATATTTTCTCTGATTCATTTTAAATTTACTGCTTTCAAGCTTCATTGCGTACCCCTTAGTCCTAGTATTTTTGGAAAGAGTAAACAAGCGATTCACGTCCCAGAGACCTGGTATATATCAAGATACAGAAACAACCTTGATGGTGGCAGCCCCTGTATAGAGGACCATTCACAGTCACTTAAATCTCACCACTATCCTAGTGGATGGAGACCCTCATTGGCATCATATCTCTACTTTGAGACTGTGTCCAGTACCAGCAGCAGTACCAGTAACTACTCCATAACATGGACTCTGGATTCTTATCCTTTGGGCACAGAACTCTACACTTACATACTATGTAGTTGTGGTATTATTCTTCTTGTTGTAATCATTATAACCTCTATGATTTGTCTGATCTGTTTTTAGATACAAAGACGTGTTTTGCCCTCTTTTTTCCTGTTACCTTTGCTCTTTTTTCCCCTTGTCCTGGAGTTTTCTTTTTTCCCCTTGTGCACTAACCTTCTCTGTGCCTTCTAGGCACCACTGAGCCTTATCCCATACTCAGTTGACTAACTATACTCCGAACCATCTTAACCCATGTGATGATAATTATTGGTACCTTCTCATGACTGTGCACTTTTTTAGGAACTACCCTAATACTTCCTGTGTTGCTCCCTGAAGTTTACTGCCAACTTTATGACCAATTACCATTTCACCGTCCTAGTTTCTTACCTTGACTCAGTCTGTTTTTCCTAAAATGCCTACAGTTATTTGATATCCTTCCTGTTCAGGGACCAGGAGCCCCGGCTCTCATGGATATTGTCTGGCAATGTGGACATAATGTGTATTCTGCTGTTCCCCCACAAGTGGGAGGATGATGCTGTTTGTTTACTGCCTCTGCTGCTCTCTTCATTGTCCCTTACTCTGATTTTTCTGTTTTGTTCTCTCGCCTCCACTTGTACCCCTGCTCTCCCTCCTCACATGTGAAGCATGATGGATACATATGCTCTAGTCAATGATTTCTTCGAATATCCCCTTGATAGAAATCTCACAGTCAATGTCTTCACTTGTTCCTTAAAATCTTCAAAAAAGGGGTGCAAATGTGTCACAGACGTAGGTATTGACTTACTGGTAAGTTATATCAAAGATGGTATGGATGAAAGCTCCCGAAATGTAAAAAAACCATTTCGTTCAACTGGTTTATGGTATAGAGTTGTAATTAATCATCCCTTCTTCTTCATTATCCATGCATCCAAAAAATTCAATCTTAGTGTCACTGCACAGTGGCGATTCGCCCCAGGCGGCAGTCGACCAAGGAACGCCACTGTCCTGAACTCCTTCAACTCTTGCTATGGATAGGAAATAAGGAAGCGTTCAAGGAGTTCAGGATCTGGCTTAACATTTTGGATCCAAATTTGACCTTTACTATGAACTACAGTGACACTAAGATTGAACTGCTATATAAATATGTTGAGATATTTTTTTTGTTTTGTTTTCCTTCAATGTTATCTCCTTGATATGGACTGCAACATTGTGATGTATTTGGATATTAACTTAGGGTTTTTTTTCAAGCTATTTGATATTGCTTATGTTTTGCCTGAGATTATTATGTAATCTTCTTTAAAACTTTCAACACAAAAAAGATATATATATTTTGACTGCAATTTATGTACTTACAGAAAGGAGTACAAACATTTAAATTCCTTCTAAGCAACTGTGATTTGATCAAGCATTGACTTCGATTCTCAAGGACACACATACACACACAGAGCAGATTAATAGAAAACCTTCAATATACCTAAATCTATAGAAACAAGCTTGAATCAATAGAGCTCAAAATACAATGCCAGAACAAAGTACTCTTGCAGCAAGATAGCACGGTTCAGTTTTCTCTCTAATGAGTGGTTAATTAAGCAGTGTGTGTGGAAATTAATCAAGAGGCTCTGACAAAGCTATTTCCGACTATTCTCCTGGTGGTTTGTGAAGAGCAGCTGTTTCTCTGCAGAACTGGAGTGTTTTTGAGGGGGATGGGTCAGTGCTGTTCTCTGGAACCTGGCCCACCACCTCAGATTCCTGCAGCATTTATTTTCATATAAATATAATTATGAAGGCTTATTCTGAATTGGGAATTTCTTCCTGAACTGGTCTAGGTTTGAGTCTCTAACAGCCATTGATATTTTCTCTGCCTGAGTCCTAGAAAAAGGAACACATGGGTTAAGGATACCTGAGAATAGACAAAGGGATGGAAGCAAGTTGGGAAAAAGAAGCAATAGAGCAGACCTAGGCAGATCTGTTTTACCATCAGGAAACAGGATTGGAGTGGAAGTTATGCATAATTTGTTTTGTCTGCTTCTACCAACAATTAACATCTATAACTGTAGTGTTGTATGTTCTTCACCCTATTAGTTCTGTTTGTCTGTCCTAGTTAGATTGTAAGCTCTTTTGAGCACAGACTGTCTCTTTATGTCCAGTGTACAGTGCTGCATACATCTAAGAACACTATAGAAATGATAAGTAGTAGTAGTAGTACCCAGGTAAACATGCATGAAATATACCAAATTGTCAGAATTATAGATGCTAAAGCTGCTTATTTCTAATACAAATACAATTAATTGGAAAGGATCTCTGTGTAATATAACAGTCAATACAGAGTTTGGAAAGTAAGCAGCTATTCCAAGGACCATTCTTGAAGCTATAGCAAGTACATTTGACAAGCAAATCCAAGTAGGGTCTGAGGTCGAGGAATTCGCCAGTGGAAGAAGGATAGGGGATGTCAAGGAAAGCAAAAGGAAGTAAATGGTTAAGGATACTGAAGGGAACAACAACAATAAAAAAGGAGCAATAGGACAGCTCAAAAAGGCTAAAACAAAATTTATTAAAAGTCTTTCAAAATAAAAGGTGTTTTCAGACATATATATCCAGACCTTAACAGCCATCAATTCAACAGCCTAGCATGTTTCAGTATCCCAGGACCTACATTAGGGCCAAAAGTCACATTTATTGTGAGTCAGATAATCACCTACAATTAGAATAAAACAGAATAAAAATAAAAATTCAGCTAAATAAAACAATAATAAAAAAAATATATAGAAGAGGTGAATATATGTTTACCTTAAAAATGTACCACTTCATATAAGTCAAAATGGAGACTTAATGGTATTACAAAAAAAAAAAAAGGAACAATTAAAAATCATCTCTGCTCATAGAAAAACATCAGAAGACTGTGTTTTAATGTGTTTTCAGTGGTTTGGAGGCATTTTTGAAGCAATGACTTCATTGATGACATTTTCAGTGGGGAACATGGCCTTTTTAATGACAGCATCACTAGATGGTCTCAGTATTCGATCTGACACACTGCTACAATGCTGGAAAAGCTGTTTTTCAAAAAGATGTTTTTCAGGTTTAAAAAACTGCTGGTTTTAAAATAGTTTTTCTGCCAATTTTGTTTTACTTTCTTTTAAATGTTATTTTAAGCCAGTGGCAACTCTAGACAGAAATATTTGGGATGGCAACATGGGAGGTAACCCACCTATAGGGGGTGGCAAGCCAAAATGCCATTTCCACATATCATACCCCTTTTACCCACCCCCCACTTTTAAATTAGTAATACAAGACACCAGGGCCTTCATATGCATAAAGAAACCCTTCCCCCCACACCCATACACTGGCCAGTATCAGCTACCTAGTAAAATCGTCATTATAATTCATAGCATCATTCAACAAATTCTGTGTGAGAGTGAAGTCTGGATTCTCTACAGGATTGTACAGAATTTTAATATAACCCTGCACCTTCAGTTCTGTATCACAGACTCCATATTTCCCAACACAATGAAGCTATCCCTCTTATAACACGTCATATAAAAATATTCAAATTGTGATTTTCACCTCAGTAATAGCATATGTTCCTTCCACTACCAGACACTTTGTATAAGCAGATGGTTTTTTAGGTTTGTGTCATGGCTTTGCAGGATGCGGAGACCACTAGTCCTGAGCATTTTTAACTTGGGTGACAAAGGCTGCCTTTGGTGGCCCTTGCCCCAGAGCCTGCTGTCAAATAGCACCAGATACTTTGTGAAATAATACAAAATCCTGTAAAAGGACATTCTGTATAGGAAAAATGTACCACACCATAACAGCCCTAACCAACCTAAGAAAAAGGTGGAGGGGCATAATCGAACGCGAACGCCTATCTCCAAGGGCGTCTATGTCCAAAAACGGGTACGTGAAGAGGCGGGATAGACCGTATTTTTGAAAAAATGGACGTTTTTCAGCTGGGCGTTTGTTTTTTTTTAGCGATAATGGAAACTAAAAACGCCCAGCTCAAAAACGTCCTAATCCGAGCCATTTGGTCATGGGAGGGGCCAGGATTCGTAGTACACTGGCTCCCCTGATATGCCAGGACACCAACTGGGCACCCTAGAGGTCAGTGCGGTGGACTTCAGAAAAAGCTCCCACATGCATAGCTCCCTTATCACGGGTGCTGAGCACCCAACCCCCTCCCCCAAAACCCACTACCCACAAATGTACAACACTACCATAGCTCTTAGGGGTGAAGGGGGCACCTACATGTGGGTACAGTGGGTTTTGGAGGCCTCCCATTTACCAGCACAAGTGTTGCAGGTGGGGGGGGGGGGGGGCCTGCCTGAAGTGCACTGCGGTACCCACTAAAAGTGCTCCAGGGACCTGCATTCATGCAGGCCTCTAGGACTTGTTGCTGCTATATAACCTTGGCACACCAGTTGACACCTGAAGACTAATCTCTCTGAAAACGTCCTTTATTGGAATAAGCACGCTTACTCACAGTTTACTGCAGATCAGAGGTTGTGCCCCACTGGCAACTAGTCTCCCTGGTACTGAGATGAGCAGTAGGTCAGAGCTGGCAGAATGCTGTACAATGCCCTCTTTCAGCCACATTCAAGGTAACAACTAAGTTCTGTAAAGTGGCTAACACGTGAAAGGGGTCTAAAACTGGCTTACAAAAATGGCCACTACCTCATGGAATACCGGAAACAAAACAGGGCACACTCTGACCCAGTAAGCAGGGGGAAAAGCACCATGGGAGTAGAGCCTACCAACTACCAACATCGTGAGCATTTAACACAAGCTAGTGGAATCACGGAGCCCAATACCCTACACCCACATAACAGAAAAGGTGTCACACTCACCTGAGAGCCACATCAGAACCAGGGAAAGGCTGTCACAGGATAGAACACATTCTGCTGTCATGGAGGTGGGTACAGCATTTGAGGCTGGCATAGAGGCTGGAAAAAGAGTTTTTAAAGTGTTTTTTTTTTTGGTGGGAGGGGGTTAGTGACCATTGGGGGAGTCCAGGGAGGTCATTCCCGATTCCCTCCAGTGGTCATCTGGGCAGTTGGGGCACTTTTTTGGGACTTGTTTGTGAAAAAAAGGGTCCAAAAAAAGTGATCCAAAATCGTGGTATAAATGCCTTTTTTTCGATTATCAGCTAAAGACGCCCATCTCTCCTCGGCCGATAACCACGCCCCAGTTCCACCTTCACCATGCCTCCGACACGCCCCCGTCAACTTTACCCGTTTCCGCGATGGATTGCAGTTGGAAACGCCCAAAATCGGCTTTCAATTATAACGATTTGGACGCCCACGGGAGAAAGACGCCCATCTCATGATTTGGGTCGCAATATACGCGGTTTTTTCTTTTGATTATAAGTAGGATAGTGTTCTAAATATTACACTAGGCCCTATAGCACCACTATACCTATTACTGGGAGACTGGAACAAGCTGGATTGCTACAGATATGTCAAAGACACTATATGCTAGCAGAATCCTTCACCTCTGTCGCACATTCAGAACATGGACAAACCCCTCACCTGATATGAAATAGGGGACCACATAAAACATGCAGACAAAAACTGAAACAGAGACCCTCAAGAAAACCGGACTCTATAAGCAGTGCAAATACCGGTAAAAGAGAAACACAAATAGATTTTCTCCTGAGCTGTGCCTAATACAAAAATAGAAAAGATGTACATTTCCCAAATCAGAGACATCTCAGTCCTTGAAAAGAATTAAATACAAATATTTTTTTCTTTTCTACCTTTGTTGTCTGGGCATTTTATTTTTCTAATTGGGCTGGTCCCAGTTTATTTTCCACTTTCCATGTGTCAGTCTTCTCCTAAATTCTTTTCCAGATTTGCCCTTTACATTTCTTCTCTCTCCTTTTATCTTCTTCCTTTCCTTCTCTATATCTGTCTGGCACTAATCTTTCATTGTACTTTTTTTTCACTTTTTTCTGTGTTTATATCTGCCCATTTGATTATATCCTCATTTTCCCTCTCTCTCACCCTCTTCTCTCTTTTTTACTTCTCATCTACCTACTGATTTTTCCATCTCCCTCTCCAGCACGTTCATTGCCCCCTCAGATTCTCTCCCCAGTCTCCTATATCCACCCATTTTCACCCATTTCCTAGTCCCCCATTTCCATCCTCTGTACTCAGCCTCTTAGCCCTCATCTACCCTCCACTGCATCTTATCCCCATATCAGCACCAGCTCCATCCCTGTCTCCTTCCTTCCCTTGCCTCCAGGCCATCCTATCTCTTACCCTATACCCCATATCCTATTGCCTCTCTTTCACCATCTTTTTAACCCTATTTCCAACTTCACTCAAGCCCCTGAGAGACCATCCCCTTCCTCTCATACCCCTCCCCAGTACCCCATCCCTTTTCAATGTATCTTATCCTCTCTCCAGGCTTCCAGGTG
Organism: Microcaecilia unicolor; assembly: GCF_901765095.1. Taxonomy (NCBI): domain Eukaryota; kingdom Metazoa; phylum Chordata; class Amphibia; order Gymnophiona; family Siphonopidae; genus Microcaecilia; species Microcaecilia unicolor. The sequence goes on from NC_044031.1 coordinate 187,319,900, forward strand.
ATTCACATAATATCTCAATCTTTCCCCACACTTCATCCCCTTTCTCTTACCCCTCATTTTTCACCCTCACTCATTCTCCCAACCCATCAACATACCCACACTCATACCCACCAACTGCCCTTGAAATTCCCACTGCATTTCTCCCACCAAGAATTCCCTGTTCTGCTTTCCAACACTCTCCCATTCAATCATCAAGTCCCAGTCATTTTCTGCTCTATTGTCTTATCCTCTCTCTGAGCCCTAGTCATCTTCTACTCTGTTCCCCTTCTCCTACTAACCCTAGTGCCGTTCATTTTTTGCTATTTTCCCATTCTCCCTCCCCTAGTCCCATCCATCTTCTGCTCTGTTCCCCTTCACTCCCATCCTCCACATCCATTCCATCTTCTGCTCTTTCAAGGGTCTCCTGTCTATTTTACATTTCTTCCCTCTCAATGTCCACCATCTTTCTTTCTGTATTCCTATCTGTCATGACTAGCATCTCTACTCTGTGTCCCTGTTCCTCCCCTTGTCTGCGTTTCCTCTTCTCTTCTCTTTCTCCTGTATCCTCACCCAGGGGCCAGCATAGCTCTTTCTCTTTCCCCTGTTCCCTTCCCTTGGCATAACATCTCTTTCTCTCTGTCAAAAACCACTTTGGTTGTATCATAGAAAGGTTGTATATCAAATCCATGATCCTTTACCCTCTCTCTCAAGCCCTTCATGGGTTCAGCATCTCTTCTACTCTGCCCCCCCCATTCATTCATTCATTCATTCATCCATCCATCCATCCATCCATCCATCTGATCTTTCTTTTCTCTCTGCTCACCCCCCCCCATTTCAGAATCTCTCTCCCCTCTCTTTTCCATCCCTTCATCCATGCTCTCTCTTCCCCTCTGAGGTCTGGCATCTCTCTTCCTAACCTCCCTCTCCTGATGTGGCATCTTTTTCTTTTCCCTTCCCCCCCATCTCAGCATCTCCTGCTTCCATGTGGGTCTAGCATCTCTCTCCTTCTTTTTCTCATCTCCTCATCCAAGCCCCTCTTCCCACCCATAGTCTGACATCTATCTCCCTACCCCCCTCATGATTTGGCACCTCTTTCTTCCTTCCCTCCTCCCCCTTCACAGGAACAGCAAATCTCGCTCCCCCTATAGGCAGGATACTAAATAGGGAAAGCTTCTGTGGCCAGCTGAAGGCAGCGTGCTTTCATGAAGTAGATGCAGCAAGCTCTCACCTGAAGATTGGGGGACTGCAGCACTGCGGGGGGGGGGGGGGGGGGAACAGAAAGGAGAAAAATATATAGATACCAGACCTTGTGAGGTGGTTGGGTGTGCCAAACACATAATGAGCACTGGATTCTGAAACTGGAGTGGCAAGCCTTTATTATGGGGTGGCACTTGCCACCCCGTGCCACTCTGTAGTGACACCTAAGTTTTATGCGAAAAACTCAGCATTTATCAAACTATTTTTCGTTTTGTGGTGCCCAAAACATGTAGAATTATATAATGTAGCTGTTTGAGACTTTTAGATATGTTTTACTTTGCACCATTCTGCTGCTTAATATATGCATAGAGCAGTGCCACAGAGCTTGTGTGTGTGCTCTTTCTGTATGCTAATTTAAAGTTACAGTGACTCATAAAATGTGGTTATTTAGGGGTGGCGTGGCTTTGTAAAAGAAGCCCAGTGTTTTTTTACAAGGTCTGCCTTGTTTTATCTCCCATATTGGATTTGGCGAACCACCTGCCATGCTGCTTTTTGACTCATGCCTTGAATGTAGACACCATTGCAGCAGAATTTGTGTTAGTATATTATAAAGTTACAAAAGCATCTATGTATCTTTACATAAAATATAAAGATTTCTGCTTATCCAACCTAAGTGCCTTGTTATAAGGTCAACTTGGAAAAATAAATTAAAGTAAATAAACAGATAATCATCAGCGTAGCAGGATTTCAACTATAGTTTCAAAATAGATCCTCAAAAATGAGTTCATCAGTTAACTAGTTATTTATGGCAGGTGTGATCAGAACCTGAGGTAATCTAATAGTTTATCAACTAGAAGATTCAATGTCCTTTTCAACTCATACTGGATCAACACAATACTCTTCTTTTGACATCACTAGACGTATCAGCAGCATTTGATCTCGTTGATCATGAGCTGCTCTTGTATAGCCTGGCTGTAAGGTATTGCAGGGATTGCTCTGGAATGGTTCCACTCTTATCTTTACGAATGAGCATCTCTTGTTAAATGAAAGAATTCTCTCCCATTCACATTTATGTTAAATTGTGGAGTTCCACAAGGATTTATTTATTTGTTGCATTTGTACCCCACATTTCCCCACCTATTTGCAGGCTCAATGTGGCTTACATAGTACCGTCAAAGGTGTTTGCCCAGTCGGTGGATAACAAATACAAAGTTGTATAGTGATCATATGAGGCATAAGTGGAGGGTCGGAATGGATGAAGATTGCGTGATGTCCTGTTCGATCATAGTCATGTTGTGTTGGTAGTGAAGAGGGTTACGTGGGGTCGTTGGGGTAGGCCTTTTTGAACGGTAGGTTTTTAATGATTTCCTGATTTATACTTGCACAACTTAATTTAACATATTTATGGCTCCATTGGCTAGTTTGACTCAATCTTTGGAGCTCACAGCTTTTCTTTATGCAGATGATATTCAGATCATGGCTAGAGTAGACACTCAGATGTTTTTGCTCAACAATAATAAGCTTCAAATTATATCGGATTGGTATTACAACATAAATGAAGATTGAATCCAGAAAAATCTAAGGCCCTTTCTTTTCTAGAGAAAATTATGCTGCCCTGCTTGTTCTACATTAGGGTTCCTTTTACAAAGCCATGCTAGCAAATCCAGTGCAGCAAATGCAGTGAAGCCCATAGAAATTGAATGGGCTTCATGTAGTTGCTGTGCCGGAATCGCTAGTGTGGCTTTGTAAAAGGAGCCCTTATTTGGTTGACAGATTCCCATGGTTAATTCCATAAAAAAATCTTGGAGTTATCGTAGATGATAAACTAACATTTACATTACACTTCTCAAGTTTGAGTAATAAATGCTTTTTCCATCTTATGTATGATTCGCACCATACTCAAACTTGTTACTAAAAAATAAACTACTACTTTCATTCATTCACTGAATATGAGCAGCTTTGATTATTTCAATGCCATATTATATGGCTTACAAGTTGTAGATACTAGGTGGATCCAAATGATTCAAAATTGTGCAATTTAGTTATTACTAGTCTCTCATAAATTTGATCACGTGAAACCACTTTTGAAAGCAGAACATTGGCTACCAGTTTCTTTTAGAATTTCATAGAAGATATTGCTCTTAACTTTCAAAATACTTCAATCAGGTCAGCCATTCTTTCTCTTTTGATACTCCAAGGTGTTATGTTCTACTCAGCAAAACTTGGTAGTTCTCTCTTTTTAGATTATAAAAAGCATCATTTTTAGTGTGACCATCAATGCTTTGGAAAGCCCTACCCAACCATGTTAGGTTTGAAAACTCTAGGGGCAGTGTAACAACCTTTTATTTGTGGGTTCCCAAGCTCTGCTCCTCCAGCTTTGTCTCTTACCCCACCTCATCCCCAGCTCCAGATCTGCTCCAACCTTGGCTCGCTTGAATGCCAGTGCCCCAAGTGGAATTGCTCTTTAATACAGACCTTCTTCGCCTGCATTTAAAATATCATGATGCCAGATAAAACATTTGTTACCCATCTCTCTGCACCTAACTTGTCCACATCTTGTGTTTTGCCATGCTGTTTCTTGAACTTGTTGTGCCTCGCTTTCCATTGCTCCAGTCACCTAAACTGCCCAATCCAAAGTTTTATGCCAAATGATTGACTTTCTCCATCAGCAGAAGACCACTGACAGGAAGCTGTCAGCTTCTTGCTTGTGAAAAACAGAGAGGAAGCCCTTGTTCTACATCTTCTGCTTTTTCCAACTCTCTTGCATTTTCTTTCAGGATTGGTGTACTGCCAATCCTTGAGAAGCTTGTCTTCTGCTTGTAGATACATGAGATTTGGCTTGGATGCACCCTATATTCTTTTGCAATGGAAGCCTGACTTTCCTTATTGTCCAGACTTTTGATAACATCTGTCCTATCAGCAAATGAAAGAGCCTTGAACACGCGTGATGACACAGCCATTTCCTATGCTTTACAGGTTTAGGTGCACAGTTGTTCACATTTTGAGCCCACCTAGAGAGGCATTTTTGAAAGAAACGTCAAAGTTGCGATTTGGGCGTCCTTGCAAAATGGCAAAATCCAGGGGCGGGGAAACCTGTACTTTCGAAACAAGATGGATGATCATCTTTTGTTTCGAAAATACCGTCAGAGACGTCCAAATCCTTAAATTTGGACGTCCCTAGACATGGACATTTCTGACTTTCGGCGAGTTTCAAAACCAAAGACGCCCATGTCAAAAACGTCCAAATGCAAGCTATTTGGGAGTTGAAGGAGCCAGCATTTGTAGTGCACTGGTTCCCCTGACATGCCAGGACACCAACCGGACATCCTAGAGGGCACTGCAGTGGACTTCATAAAATGCTCCCAGGAACATAGCTCCCTTACCTTGTGTGCTGAGCCCCCCAAAACCCACTACCCACAACTGTACACCACTACCATAGCCCTTACGGATGAAGGGGGGCACCTGTATATGGGTACAGTGGGTTTGTGGTGAGTTTTGGAGAGCTTGCTTTTTTCTCCACAAATCTGGGACCTGCATGCGCTGTCATGGACCTGAGTATGACATCTGAGGCTGGCATGACATTTTGAGGGTGGGAGGGGGTTAGTGACCACTGGGGGAGTAACAGGAAGTCATCCATAATTCCCTCTGGTGGTCATTTGGTCATTTCGGGCACCTTTTTGTGCCTTATTCGTAATAAAAACACGTCCAGGTGAAAACGTCCAAGTGTTCGTCAGGGACGTCCTTGTTTTTTTTGATTATGGGTCGAAGATGTCCAAGTATTAGGCACGCCCAAGTCCCGCCTTTGCTATGCCTCCGACATGCCTCCTTGAAATTTGGACGTCCTTGCGACGGACTGCAGTTGGAGACGTCCAAAATCGGGTTTCGATTATACCGATTTGGATGTCTCTGGGAGATGGATGTCCATCTTCCGATTTATGTGGAAAGATGGATGTCCTTCTCTTTTGAAATTGACCCTGCTAGTCTCCTTTCCATTTGTGTGCCAGTCCCATTGCAGCATTTGTACTTTAGAAGCTGGGAGTCAATCAGGTTGGAAAGGCAGTCCTGCCTCTCTCCTCTATCTCCCTCATTGGACTCAATTCTTCAGGAGACTCCTCCTTTAGACTTCTCCAGAAACTCCTGATACAACAGGATTGACTTCAGTCGCTGCACAGAAACTCTTTTTGTACAGCTGCTAGCGTTCCATGTCCAAGTCCAGAGGACATCCACTATATCAAGTTTCAAGTTTATTTAAAACTTTCTCTCCTGCCTACAGGAAAAACCATTGAGGCAGCTTACAATCTATATCCTCTCCTTCTTACCAGGATCAGGGCTCCCTGCTGCTCTTGTGTTTAAGAGACTCTTACTTTCTCCTCTACTCCTCTGGTGCAACGGCTGAGCTAAACAAAGATTTACTCAGAGAATGGTGCATTAACTGGGGAATCAGGAACCGAAATTCAAATGGGGCTGGAGGTTTTCTTGCAAAAAAAGGGGTCCTCCTAGCATGACTTCACTAATCAGGAGAACCCTCCTTTTTTCTGGAAACTGCAGGGATGCTCACTGGTCACAGCACATTGCTTTAGTACAGCTACTAGAGGTCTCTGCCATACTTTGAACACAGAACCCTACAGGTCTCTACATAAGAACAGAAGCCCTAATTAACATTCTAGAGACATTAAGCATTATTTAAGCCCTGGTATGAAGAATTTGGCATGGTCTACTGATTCATGTCACTTTGTTTATATGATATCTCCCAGAACACATACAGTAGCACTATATACAGGCCAGCATAATATGCTATGTCACAACTTACCCATTCCATATATCTAAGCTGCCTCCAAGTGCATGTAACCTTCATTTTGCCACACTAGCATTTCAATTCTTTATTGATCCTCTCAAATAGCTGTTTGCCACATCCTAAAAATGGGTTAGTGGATCCCTACATCATTTGATAACAAATATCTACAAACTATAAATCAAATCTACTCTCAGTTATATTCTTGCTGCCAGGTACAATTTATACAGTCTAGATTAATGGACACTTATTACAAAGAATATTTGTCATAGGCAGAGCATGGCAAAATCCTTTTTTTAATGAAAAAATATGCTCATTGCATTGTCAACTTCAAATCACATAAATAACTGCATATCCTGTGTTATGCTATCTCGGCAATAAACGTTAATGGCAATTGACAGTCTGCAGCAGATTTAATTGCTATGACTCAACAGAGTACATGATCATGTAGTACACCTCACTGAGAAGAGCAGGGAGTAAACAGAACTACTGCAACCCTAGGGTTAATTAGCTAAATCTTATGTGAACCAGAAATGGAGAAAGGCAACATAATACCTCATTTATCATTGAAGAGTCCTGTCACTTGTGCTAGCATTCAGTTGCACTTTCCCTGTAACAAGGATATATTTATTTATAACCTGTTAGCGTGACAAGCTATACTGCGGTTTTGTTCTCGGCATATGGCACAATCAGTTTAGACTAGTGGCTCCCAAACCTGGTCCTGGAGGCACCCCAGCCTCTCTGGTTTTCAGTATATCCACAATGATATTCATGAGATAAATTTGCATGCAGTGGAGGCAGTGCATGCAAATATCTCTCATGAATATTCATTGTGGGTATCCTGAAAACCGTACTGGCTTGGGTGTCTCCAGGACCAGGTTTGGAAATGGTTTAGACAACAAAGGAAAAAAAATGTAATACAGTATGGTTCTCATTTAAGTGTATCTTTCCTCAGCATTGATATGGTAAGCTTCAACAAAAAGGGGCCTAGTTCTCAACGGGGGCTACTGTTAAGGAGTGCTTGTTTATCATTAACATGCTATATTAACGCAGGTCCCATTTGATACAATGAGACCTAGTTCTTAATAACCCAGATTAACAGCAAAATAACACATCATAACAGTAGCCCACGTTGATAACTTCTCCTCTTAGGGAGTTTAAGTAAGTGTGGGAAAAGTTATTGAGGTTTGCCTCTTTCTCTCCAGTATAGAGAAAAGGGTAATCATCATAGGCCAAGGTCTGTCAAGTTTTCATGTGGTGGAAATTCTTGTTTTTTCTTCCTCAGGGATTAACTTCTGGAGGAATAGCCTGTAAAAAGCTCTGCAACTTCTTTTCAGGTTCTAGCTCCTCCCTTCAAGGCAGGGGTGTATCTGAGGTTCGGCGGTAGGGGGGGCAGGGGCTAGAGTGAGGGGGCACATTATAGCCCCCCCGGCCGCCCCCCTACCGCCGTCAACCCTCCCCCCTACCGCCGTTAACCCTCCCCCGCCTACCACCGTCAACCCTTTCCCCGCCTACTGCTATCACCTACCCCCAAGGTCTGCTTCCTCCTGCCAGTTTTTAAAAATATTGCTTCAGCTGGCGGGGGACCCCAACCCTCGCCAGCCCTGTCGAGGTTTAAGTTCTTCATCCTCATGCTGTGAAAGCTGCATCCTTCCAGTTGGACGGAGTCTGACATCGCAGCATGTTGTACGTGCAGGACGTCAACGTGTTGCGACGTCAGACTCTGTCCAACTGGAAGGATACAGCTTTCACAGCACGAGGATGAAGAACTTAAACAAGACCTCGGCTGGGCTGGCGGGGGTTGGGGTCCCCCGCCAGCTGAAGTAATATTTTAAAAAACCGGCAGGAGGAAGTGGACCTCGGGGGTAGGTGACGGTGGTAGGCGGGGAAAGGGTTGACGGTGGTAGGTGGGGGAGGGTTAACGGCGGTAGGGGGGTCCAGGGTGAAATCTGCAGGGGCCCAGGCCCCTGTGGCCCCACGCAGATAAGCCCCTGCTTCAAGGCAGCCTACAGGGAAGAGAAGTGGAAGGGGTGAGTCTGGAACAGAGCAGAGAACAGCCCATCCCTAATCCTGTCCCTCTTTTGTTTCTCCTGCCCCTGGCCTGTCCACCCTTTCCCCATGCTTTATAGTTTCTCTTTTTTAATCTACGAATTAAGCTCTGCTCCCCATTATGCCCAGATTCCATAGAGTGCACTTAGATTTAGGCACCAAAATCGGTGTGGATTCTATAACACCATGCATAACGTAATTGGCTTAACAAACTAATGAGCGCTGATATTAGCACTTAACAGTTATCTATCACATTTTTGATGATATTCGGCTGCATTTTTTTCTAGGTAATCATGTGGCTGAAACTTTCAAAGAGAGTTACCCCTCCCCCTTTTACAAAGTCATGCTAGGTGAATGGGCTGTCGACATTACCGCGCGGCAGCTGTTAGCACAGCTTTGTAAAAGGGAGGGGGGGGGGGGTGTTAGTCAGTGCTGTATATCCTTAGTAGCCTGACTTTACAATAGTACATTGAAACTTAATGCCAGTAAAGCTGAGGTTCTTTGGGTTGGCAGAGGTGGTCCAGTTCAGGATGTCCATCTAAGTATGGATGGGACTCTCCTATCTGTCAGCTCCAAATTTGGCTGGTGATAATCGAGGATGGGATGTCATTAATCAACATCTTGTTTTGTAACAGTATGAAAACCCCTGAAGCAGGCAAACAGAAACATAGAAAATGACAGCAGATATAGACCATATGGCCTATCAAGTCTACCAATCCATACCAACTACTAAGCTCTACAATTACTTCCTTTGTATTTCTTGAATTCAAATACCTTCTTCATCTCCATCACTTCCACAGGGAGGCTATTACATGCAGTCACCACACTTTCTGTAAAGAAATTTCCTTAGAATACTCCCGAGACTATCCTCTTTCAACTTCATCCTATACCCTTTGTTCCAGAACTTCTTTTCAATTGAAAAAGGCTTGTGGCCTCCGGAATTGCACACAGTACTTTAAATAAGGTCTCACCAGAGATTTATACAGAGGCACTATCACCTATGACACTCAAGCATCCTTCTGGCCACTTTTGTATCTGATTATCTTAATCATCCTCATGGCTCTTCTTTTGTGGACAGAAATCCTTCACTTTCTATACTGTACCACTCCTTTTTGCTGGCCAAATTTATGATCCTGAATGTTCTTGCATTAAATCTTTAGCTGCCACATTCTAGATCATTCTTCAAGCTTCACTAGATCCCTCCTCTTATTAGCCACACCATCTAGGTTGTCTACCCTATTGCTGATTATTATTATTTTTTTTGTTACATTTGTACCCCGCACTTTCCCATTCATGGCAGGCTCAATGCGGCTTACATGGGGCAATGGAGGGTTAAGTGACCTGCCCAGAGTCACAAGGAGCTGCCTGTGCCTGAAGTGGGAATCAAACTCAGTTCCTCAGTTCCCCAGGACCAAAGTCCACCATCCTAACCACTAGGCCACTCCTCCTTATCTGCACAGGCAAACCTTACCAGACAGTAGAGATGGGTTGTCATTTGCAATGACATGGGAAATGTCAGTGACATATTCCGTGTAGTTGCATGTCTCTAACAAATGAAAACAATCAGAACAAACATATTTTGTGACTGTTTTATTAGCTGATAATCATTTGCACTCTTCGGACAGATAGTGCATTATTTCAGAGACAGCACACTCTTTTCCTGATAGTGCATGCATACATGATGGTTTGCAGCACACGTGCACAACCAAAGTGCAAAGAAGAACAATCCTCTGCATACGCATAAATATGTTCATTTTTGAACATTTCACACAGTGGACCTATTATGAAATTATTTCCCACAGTGTCCATCAGCTTTCTTCTTCTGTCCTCCTGAATGGATCTCATAATAAAGCCATTAGGCTTGGCTGCCAGTATTATCATTTGAAATGGATATGCCATGAATGCCACGACTTCTATATGTAGTCTATTACTACAACAAAACAATTCCAAACACAGTTAAGTGGAGCTTGATGTAACCTTTGAACCTTTTATGATAAATAAAACAATGTGGGGAAAGACCTCAGCTGGCTTCAGCTGTATAACGTGCAGTATAATTGCTGGTATGTTTTCAAATAACCAGTTATCTCTGCTCTCAGCCATTTATCTCTGTCATTGGCCAAAAACCCCCAGTGAAATCACTGTCTTTATTTTACACAGTTTTGTGCTTTTCAAATTTTATAAATGATGCTTGCACTCTTCATGTGTCAAAAACCTCTTCTAAAACATTTCTTATTCATAATCAGAGCAGAAAAGATGGAAACAAGCTTCAAAAATGATTCCTACGGGGACCCGTTTCACCTGTCAGGCACATGAAACTTTATTGGCACTAACAGCAGACATTCCAAAACATATATAACTCCCTCAAAAATAAAAAAAAATGAAAAAAAAATATTCTTAGAGGACACAACTTCCTTGGCACTAGAGACTAGCAGACCCATCTGTTTCTAAGTAATGCACAGCATATTATCATGTTAGGATTACCATATGGCTCCAGAAAAAGGAGGACAGATTGAGCCAGTCTGGGTTTTACTTCCATTGCTTTCATTGGAAGCAAAACCTGGACTGGATCAATGTGTCCTCCTTTTTCTGGAGCCATATGGTAACCCTAATCATGCTGTAGCTTCTACAGCTGCAGACAGTGTGAGAATCAAAACAGCAGGGATTAAGAAGTATCTCAAGGCCCCAGGTCCCTCATACTTCAGGGGGCACTTTTTATCACGGTTGTGGCCGTGCCCTTATGTTCAGACCTACTGTTTCTCTGTATCTAGCTCTGTGACCTCTCCAGTCTGCCTTTTTTCTTATTGTTCTTCTTCCTGTAAACCAAGCCTCACTTTGGTCTCCCTGCTTCTGCTTCATTTCTTGTTGTTGTTGTTTTTCCTGTTAGCCAAGCCTCTCTTTGGTGTCCCTGAAACCAAGCCCTGCTTTGGTCTCCCTGCTTCTGCTTCATTTCCTACATGTGACATCATCAGCTTAATCCTTTATAAGGACCCAGGGCGCTTTCCTACGTGGCAGCGGCGTAGTTACAGGTGGGCCTGGGTGGGCCCTGGCCCACCCAATTTTGGTACAGGCCTACCCAGAAGCATTACAGCCCAGCCAATGAAAATTCAACATTCCCTCTCTTCCTTCCCTCCACCCTCGCATGTCTAGTGCTTCTCATCCCTCCCACAGTTTCAGCACTTCCATGTCTTTCTCCCCTGCCACGGCAGTGCTTGCACTTTAATGCTATCATTCCGCTGGGCAGGAGTTCCACATGATGCATCGGGGCCTTCCCTTTACCATGACTCATCCACTGATGCAACTTCCTGTTTACACAGGCTGGGCAGGACGTGGCAGAGAGAGAGAAAGCTCCGACACAGCATGCAGGCCTGTGTGGAGTTTCTGTTGGATGGTGATGATAGCATGAAGTGCAAGCGCCGTGGCGGGAATGGGGGGAGAGTAAGGAAGATGCGGAGATGGCGGTGCTGGAACTGTGGGAGGGGAGTGGGGCGCTGCACATGCAGGGGTTGGATGGAAGGGAAGAGGCGCTGGACATGCATGCATGCAGGCGGGAGGTTGGAGGGAAGGAAGAGAGACACTGGGTATGTATGGAGGTGCTGGAGGGAAGGGATAGAGAGAACTGCAAGGGAACTGCAAGGGAAGGGAGAGGTGCTAAATATGTAGGGAGAGGGAAGGGTGAGAGGTGCTAGATATGTAGAGGAGAAGGGAAGGGGGAGAGGTGCTGGGCATGCAAGGGGACTCTTTCAAAAAGTTGGCAACTCTAGTGCCCACCCATCTAACCTATTGGCCCATCCAAAAATTGCCTTCTGGCTATGCCACTGCTACGTGGCCTTTGCAAGAGGTCTCTTAATCTTGTGTTACCTGTTTAGATCATTTCCCTGCTTGGCTTTGTTCTTGAGAATCTTGCTCCTGAAGGTCTGTTCTGTGTTTCTTTGAGTCTTGTGTTTCAATGCTTTATTTATTAATTTAGATTTTGCTCACACCTTTTTCAGTAGTAGCTCAAGGTGAGTTACATTCAGGTACACTGGATATTTCTCTGTCCCAGAAGGGCTTACAATCTAAGTCTGTACCTGAGGCAATGGAGGGTTAAGTGACTTGCCCAAGATCACAAGGAGCAGCAGCGGGATTTGAACCGGCCACCTCTGGAATGCAAGACCGGTGCTCTAACCACTAGGCTTTTGTACTTTGATCCTGAAAACCTGACTCTAGAGCCACACCCTGCCCTTGGTGTCTGTTTCTGTTTGACTCTACCCTTGGCTCCTGCTTTTAGTCTAGCCCTGCTTTTGACTCTTGCTATTGTTAAGCTCTGTGTTTAAGCCAATCTCTGTGTTTAGCCAAGCTCTGTTCCTGTTTTCCCTGTTCTGTTTCTTGTGTGTGTAATTCTTGTCCACTAATTCTGAGAGTCTGTAGAAGCCAGCATCATCCCTGATTACTTCACTGCTATGCACCTCTGTCTGCTGCCTCTCAGTCTGCCTGGCCTTTCCCTTTTCAGCTGTGGGTGCTGGTAAGCACATTGCTTCTTTGTTTGTTTGTCTTCCCCTAGTCTGCTTAATCCTTTGCCTGCTATGTTTGCTTCCTGGCTCTTGAGCTTTGTTTCTGCCAAGTTCTTTTCCAGTGTGTGTTTGAGCCAAGTTCTGCTCCTTCTCTGTGTTTGAGCTAGTTCTGTCCCAGTTCCCTCCTAAGCCAAGTCCCTTTCAGAATCCTGTTCCAGAATCCTGTTCCAGTCAAGCCAAGCCAAGCCAAGTCTCTTTCAGTATCCTGTTCCAGTCAAGCCAAGCCAAGCCCGTTCCAGGAGCCTGTTCCAGCCAAGCCCGTTCCAGAAGCCGGCTCCAGCCATGCCCAGCTGGTTCCAGAATCCTGAATCCTGTTCCAGTCAAGCTTGTTTGAGAATCCTGAATCCTGTCCCTACCTTGTTTATTGTCTTGCTTCTGTTATTCTTGTTGCCTAGCTCCTAGCCTGTCTTGCCTGTCTAGTTGTGCTTTGTCTTGTCTCTTTCAGTCTAGTCCTGTCCGGATCCAGTCCTTGCCTTGTCCTTGTCTTGCCCTTTTCTGGACCCAGTTTTAATCTACTTCCGTGTTTTGCCTTGTCTTGCATTTCTGGGTCCCAGTCCCAGTTTTAATCCAGTTCTGAGTCTTGCCTTGTCCTGTCTGGGTTCCAGTTCTGGCCCTTTGCCTTCTGTTCCTTGCCTCATCTGGATCTGATTCTTGTGCTATCCATTGTGTTTAGTTACCTCTGTCCTGCCTTGTTGAGTCTGTTAGTTTATCCTAGTCCAGTCTGTTCTGATTCCTGCCTGTGCAAGCCCAGGTGATTTATCTGCCAAAGCTCCAGCTTTGGTCCAAGAGCTCACCATTCCTGACAGTTGTGTGACACTTTTAAAGCCCACACTCCTTGGCTTTGGGGAGCTAAACTAGTCACTAGTCCTTCTATGCAGAGAATAAATTCTTATCTCTAGTAAAAGTGGTCAGGTATACTGATCAGCAACAGTAGTCCTTGTTTCCAGCAAAGGGTCAGGTATACTGATCAGCAACAGTAGTCCTTGTTTCCAGCACCTAGTTCAGTCAGGGTGAATTCCTATTACTCAAAGGGCCTGTCCCATCTTTGTTAATCTGTATAACTGGAACACCTTCTAACAAAGGTACACAAGAAAAGACAGAGTTTAAATTCCTAGATTATGCACATTAGTCATTCATAGGCTCCAACTTATAAGCAAATTGGCTTCCTTCTGGAAAGACTGGCATGTTATCTGGGGGGTTTCTTGCCAGCTTTCTTTAACATAAGCCCCAAGAACCTGACTGACTCCTTCTGACTTAAGCATTTAGGAGTATCAATCTAACAGCCTCCTCACCCTAGATAGGCAAAACACTCACTGTGACTTTACCATCCTATCCACTGGCAGTTGTTTCTAGTTCCAATAAAAACTTCAAAGTCCATTGTTAAGGCAGTAAATGTAATTACTTTGACTTTGCTTCTCCTTCCTTGGATTAACTCAGCTCTCCATCTGCAGGCTGTGGGTCCATCCTTCCTTCTTCTCTCCAAGTTCTCCTTTTGCCTGTTTTCATTCTAGGGAGCTTTTTATAGAAACAGAGAAAAATGTAGGCAGATAAAGACCATATATACTATCCAGTCTGCCTGTCCATGCCATCTACTTTCCCCATCCCTCCTTTGGAGATCCTATTACTTGTCCCAAGCTCTCTTGAATTCAGATACTGTTTTCGTTTCCATCACTTCCATCAGGAGGCCATTCCATGAATTCACCACACTTTCCTTAAAGAAGTATTTCCTCAGGTTACTTCTGAGTCTGTCCCCTTCATCCTATGTCTCCTCATTCCAGAGCTTCCTTTTAATTGAAAGAGACTTGCCTCCTGTGCATTTATACCGCATAGGTATTTAAATGTCTCTATCATATCTCCCCTCTCCGCCTTTCTTCCAAAGAATACATATTGAGATCTTTAAGTCTGTCCCCATATGTTTTATGCTGAAGACCACTGACCATTTTAGTAGCCAACCTCTGGACCGATTCCATCCTGTTTATATCTTTTTGAAGGTGCAGTCTCCAGAATTGTACACAATATTCTGTATGAGGTCTCAGCAGAGTCTTATACAAGGGCATCATCACCTCCTTTTTCCTACTGGTCATTCCTCTCCCTATGCCCCTAATCATCCTTCTAGCTTTCACTGTCACCTTTTCTACCTGTTTAGTCACCTTAAGATCATCACATATGATCACACCCAAGTCCCACTTCTCTTTCTTCACAAAAGTTCTTTACCCGCTATACTATACTGTTCCTTCAGGTTTTTGCAACCCAAATGCATGACCCTGCATTTAGTCTCTAAACCACTCTGTTCTACTTAAATCTCCATTGTCTCCTCCCCTTCCCAATTTGGAAAAGAAACTCCCTCCTTTCTGTCCTTCCAAATATGGGCAGTGCTTCCTGTTGGGCTTGCAAGCTTTCCTGTCCCCTACCCTTCTTGGGCACTACTACCATCTACCTTTTAGCATACGCTAGAGCTTTCTTATTTGCCCTCCCCTTTCTAGGCTCTGGAAGTTTTATGCACTAGCAAAGCTTCCTGGGAATTATAGTTTCCCTCTCCTTTCTTTTCTTAAAGGGAAATCACCATTTCTCACCAAGACAGGCCCTGTTCCTGTCATATCTTAAAGGAGAAACACTATTTCTTTTGCAGCCTATAGGGTCCTTTTACTAAGGCGTGCTAACGAATTTAGTGCGTACTAAATGATAAGACACCCATAGGAATATAATGAGCATCTTAGCACATGCTAATTGTTAGCGTGCCGTGCACTAAATCTGTTGTGTGCCTTAGTAAAAGGACTCTTAAATGTTCTTTCAGAATACCGTGTAAACCAGGCATTGCCACACCTAAATATATGACAGGTCTATGGTTGGCATAAATAAGCATGCCTAAAAATGCAACATTTATGCTGGCAACTTACAGTATTCTGTAAGAAGACAGCATAAAGGCTGGCCTTGCCTATGACCCTCCCATGCTTCTACTACTACTACTACTACTTGACATTTCTAGAGCGCTACTAGGGTTATGCAGCGCTGTACAGTTTAACAAAAACTGTGAACACCCCTCTAACAATTACACACTATGGGGGGAATTCGATATATGGTGTCTTAAAAATCGGCACTGAAAAACTACACGGTTAGCGTGATTCTATAAACTAAACCTAAAGTTACATATAGTTTATAGAATACGCTCATGTGCCATTCTTGCAACTAAAATTTAGGCGCACCCATTTAGGCCACCTAAAACCAGGCCTAAATAACTGCACCTAAGTTAGATGCAGAGCGGATGTATTCTATAATAGTGCATGTAGTTTTCTGAAATGCCCATATTCCGCCCATTCCATGCCTATGGCCATGCCCCCTCTTTGCACACATTAGAATACGCATACCACGTTATAGAATACACCTAGAAAGCTGTGTGCATTAATTCTAATTAAAGCCAATTAGTGCCGCTAATTGGTTAAGTACCAATTATCAGTGCTGATTGGCTTGTTAATCAATTAAGTTGTGCGCAATTTGGGGGTATGCCATTTTAGCACAATATAAAGAACATTAGAAATACATAAAATAAGAAAAGAACTCCAGAAAATTGATAGAAAATTGGAAAGTTCACATACAATAGATGGAAAGATAAAATATGTTTACAATTCAATAAAAGAATCTTAAAAAAAAAAAGCTCCCCACACGGATGGCAGTATTTTATTAATTTAAACATGCAAAAGGTATTTAAATTTAGGCAACCTGTAAGTGTACCCACAGTAGCTACACTCCACCCAGCACACATTAAAGAGCCTAAAACCATACCTTTTCTTTTGGACTCTTCCCCACATAGGTAAACTAATAAAAGTGCACCAGGCCCTCCCTCAGCAAGTCTGTATCATGGAATACTTCCTGGCAGGGTACTTGATAGAAACAGAGGTACCTGGGCCTGCAATGCAAGTACAGTAGCAGCCACAGTCGCTTACACATCTAATGCAGGAGCACCCATCACAGCAAGAGTAGGAGCAGGAGCAGGAGCAAGAATAGCAGCTAGTACAGAAACAGTAACATCTTCACAGGAAGGAACTAAGGTCCCAAGAAGCCAATCTCCTTGCCCTTCATGAGGATCAGACAGTCTCCAACTAACAGCTGAAGTCAGAGGCTATTACATCCCTATAAGAGAACCTGAGGCCTAACCTTGATCCTTTCACTGACAGGTTTCACACCATACCTGGTCTAGTGAAGCTGCTGGGCACTTTGCATTTTATGGCCTCTGGCTCCTTCCAAACCTCTCTGGCAATAGTGAGTGGCATGAGCCATGCCACCTTCTCTTGATGCCTCCACCAGGTTCTATGGGCAATGAGGAACCAGGTTAGTAATTGCATTATTTTCCCCAGTGACAAGCAACAGCAAAAGAGAGCTTTAACATCATAGTAGGCTACCTAATGTGATGGGAGCAATTGATTATTCTCATGTTGTGCTTATCCCTCCCAGTGAAAAGGAAGTCATCTTCTGTAATCATAAGCACTATCATTTCCTGAGTATACAGGTAGTATGTGATGTGTACATGAGCACTCCTAATGTAGTGGCCAGACTCCGAGGGTGTACCAATGATTCCTATATTCTGTGCCACCAACTTATCTTCTAGCAGTTTGAGGAGTGGTGGTATGGCCCTGGATAGCTGCTGGGTAGGTAACTGTAGGAACAAAAAGAAGAAGTGGTGACAACCAATGGGAAGGACAATGAATGACACTGGGATCTACCAGATCCAAAAGTTGTTATTGATTAGAGAGCTTGATGATTATCAATTCCTTTTCACTTCAGAATTTAAGTTCTGATATATCTCAGTTAGAAGGCCCCGTGACGCAGGCACATCACACTGAATCACGGTCTGTGTCAGGCCTCTGAGAACACCTATCAATAAAAATGTTTGAATCTGGTGGATTGCTGTGTCATTGGTAATCACCTCTTCTTTTTGTTTGTAGGAACTTTTTTCTCTGATCTTTCCTGACCTTAAGTACCTCTAGGCCCATGGATCTCACACTTTCTAACTAGCTGTCCAGATATAGGCACTGTCCATTATAGTGGAGCATGCATAGAGAGGCCCTTCCCCTACCTCCTTATGTCACTTCCCATTCTATAAATCGCCTCCTAAGGTCTGAGGCACAATATAGCGGCCTTCCCAAGCATGAAATTATTATTATTATTATTAGTTACATTTGTATCCCACATTTTCCCACCTATTTGCAGGCTCAATGTGGCTTACATAGCACCAGTGAAGGCGTTCGCCAACTCCGGTAGAGAAACAAATACAGAGTGGTGTTATAGTATAGTAGTTTCATAGTTACAGACACAATTGGGAATAGTCGAGAAGGAGAGATATATAAAGTTCATTACGAGGTTTGGTTATGTTGTGTTGCAGGGGTTTTAGGCACTTAAGTTGGGTAAATTATCATGTTCTTCTGGTCATGTTCATTCTTCCCTAGGGTACAGCCCTGTCCATTCCCACCAAGTGCTGCCTTTGAATATTAGGCCATTTGATCCTGTAGATCTTCTTGAGGGGTTTATGGTTAGTTGGTTGTGATTAGTTATGAGGATGCGTGCTTACCCAATTAAAAAAATACCTTAGGACTTCCATGGAGAGGATTTGTTTTCCAACTACTGAGCTCTCATAGTTGTGCATACACCTAAACCTGTCTTTTTCAGTATCAATTAATAAAGGTTTATCAGAATGTACGAAATAAATGTCCATAATTTCTGTTCTGTGATTTTCTCATATTTCTGCCACTGATCAGTGAGTGAATTGCTCTCCTATACAAGAAATGTGGAGAAGTAGCCTAATAGTTAGTGTATTTGGGCTGAGAACCTGGAGAACTGGGTTTGATTTCCACTGCAGGTGCTTGTGAATCTGGTCAAGTCACTTAACCTTCCATTGCCACAGGTACAAAAATACTTAGGAGTTCTTTTACCAAGCTGCAGTAAAAAGGGCCGTGCAGTAGGGGCGGGGACCATTTTTCCTATGTGCCAGGGCCCTCTTTACCACAGCGGGTAAAAATGGTAAGATTACTCTTACTTTGTGGTTATGTACCAGGGAGCACTTACCTCCACCCACTGAGGTGGGGTTAAGGGCTCCTGCAGTAACCCAGCGGTAAACAGGAAGTGCATGGCACTGCCGAATTACCACCAGTTTAGTCAAAAATTTTAAAAATATTTTCCATAATGCTAGAAATGGCACAAGCTTGAGCCGGAACTACCACCAGATTACCACCGGATTTTTCCTTCAGGTACTTGTCCAAACATTTTTTTAACCCAGATATGCTAACCACTGGTACCACATCCTCCGACAGTGAGTTCCAGAGCTTAACTATTCATTGAGTGAAAAAATATTTTCTCCTATTTGTTTTAAAAGTATTTTCATGTAACTTATGTACTTAAGTTTCTCGAGTGCCCCCTTAGTCTTTGTACTTTTGGAACAAATAAAAAATTGATTTACTTCTACTTGTTCTACACCACTCAGAATTTTGTAGACCTCAATCATATCTCCCATCTTCTGTGTCTTTTCCAAGCTGAAGAGCCCTAACCTCTTTAGCCTTTCCTCATATGAGAGGCGTTCCATCCCCTTTATCATTTTGGTTGCTCTTCTTTGAACCTTTTCTAATTCTGCTATATCTTTTTTGAGATACGGATACCAGAACTGAATGCAATACTCAAGGTGTGGATGCACCATGGAGTGATACGAAGACATTATAGTAGCTTTGGTCTTATTCACCATCTCTTTCCTAGATTCCTGTTTATTTTTTTGGCTGCCGCCGCACACTGGTCACTCTTCTTTGAGGCTTTTCTAATTACACTATATCTTTTTTGAGATACGGTGACCACAATAGTCAAGGTGAGGTCGTACCGTGGAGCATAACAGAGGCATCCTTTTTTATTTTAGTTACATTTGTACCCCACGCTTTCCCACTCATAGCAGGTTCAAAGCAGCTTACATATTATATACAGGTACTTATTTGTACCTGGGGCAATGGAGGGTTAGGTGACTTGCCCAGAGTCACAAGGAGCTGCCTGTGCCTGTAGTGGGAATTGAACCCAGTTCCCCAGAACCAAAGTCCACCACACTAACCACTAGGCCACACTTTCACCAGGTCTGAGGCTGGTATAAATACACGTGCCTACATTCAGCATTTATGTGCACAAATTACAGTATTCTTTAAACAACCTGCGTAAATGCTGGCCCCACTTATGACACACCCATGCCCCTCCCCATGAATATTCCCTTGTAATTGCACACTAACCCCCTAATTCTATAAAAGTCGCCAAAACTTACATGTGCAAATTTGGGCATGAACCCAATTTGCACTTGCAATTTAAATTGAAGAAGACCTAATTAACAAGCAACTGCTGGCACTAATTACATTTAATTGGTATCTCCGTGTGATTCAAAAAAGGGGGTGAGGAACTAGGAGGGTCATGGGTAGATTGGGGGCATTCCTTTAAGTTACACAAGTAGTTAGAGAATAAGGGCATCTGCACCTAAATTTACACGTGGGTATTTGCACTACGTTTTAGTTGGTGCAAGTGGCCATGCCTAAAGTTAGGCGTAATTCCCAGGCATAAATACTATTCTACAAATCATGCCTAAATTTAAGTGCATTTTGTGGAATAGGGCTTTATTGGTGTCAATTGTTTTGGCGCCATGTATAGAATTTACCCCTAAACCATTTTAGTGCGTAGTTAGTTATAGATTAGAGGTACTGGCATTTACATGTATAAATGTGTGGTTACCCACACGGTTGGCAGTATTTTATAAATTTAAGCAAGCAAACAGCACTTAAATTTTGGTGTCCTCTTAGAGAATGAGGGGCATAAGAATTTATAAAGGACTGTGGTTCACCACATCTGCCACATAATTCCCCATTGATAATGTGGCAGCTGTGGTGGAGGAGTGGTCTAGTGGTTAGAGTACCAGTCTTGCAATCCGGATGTGGCCGGTTCAAATCCCACCAATGTTCCTTGTGATCTTGGGCAAGTCACTTAACCTTCTATTGCCTCAGGTACAAACTTAGATTGTGAGCCCTCCTGGGACAGAGAAATATTCAGTATACCTGAATGTAACTCACCTTGAGCTACTACTGAAAAAGGTGTGAACAAAATCTAAATTAATAATAATAAATAAACTGACCCTGACTACATTGCCCTAGATAAAGATATCACCCAGCTGCCAGCAGTAAAATGCAGCTGCACCACTTAGTATGTCAGAGTTATTCCTCTGAGTGCAGGGAATTTAATCCATTATGCTTCTTGCTGCACTTGGCCTGTGAATAAGTACAGGAGTCAGGATTTCAGTTTTTAGTATTTTGTGACTATTAAAATTGATTCACACACTTGAATTCTCCCAGTCTTCAATGACTTTTTTTGGCTATTGCAAACTGTTGTGCAAAAAAGGAGACATTCTGCATGAACTGATTGGATTGTGAATCAATAGGACAGCAGAAAATGGATACCAGTACGTAGTCTTCTGCAGGAACCCACCTTTAAGAGCTGCATATGCAATTGAGATGAATAGAATTCAAATGAGTAAGATTTAATTAGGTATAGTAATAAGTTATCTAGTATCACTTTAATGTTGTATTGATCAAATAAGCTACCAATGAATATTTAATGCATTCAATACAGTGTGTTTTGACTCTATAAATTATTTAAAAGAAACTTCAAAAAGAAATAATTTGATATTCAAGATATTATTTGAAAAGACAGCAAAAGCATAACCGTTGTTGCCTTTCCACTGAAGAGGTTGTAAGGAAAAGTTTCATTAGGGCACCTTACCACAAATGAGTGTATGCACTTTACAGCCTGCCAAAACCAAGCCAATGTTCAAATCCAAGATACTCCTGTATAATCGGCTTGCTATATGGCTAACGGTATGTGTGTATACTTAAAGTAGATACATTAGAGGCATTCCTACCATAGTTCTATCCACTTTCCTATCAATTTTGTACTTCTTTTCCATATCTGATTGTTTTAGATTACATAGTTCCAACTATACTTCTGAAATGTATATCCCCCTCCTCCCAAACTTGTCTCTTTTTTTTTATATAACTAAAACAATATATAGTTGGAAAGTATACATAAATGAAAATACATATATTTATTTAGTTATATCCCACCAATCCAAATTAATTTGTGTTTGGAGGGTAACTGTATAAAATAGAACAAAAATATCATATATAAAACCACCATCAACAAAAAAAACATAGACATCCTACATTTAAAAAAAAGTATGTAGAAAAACATAGCAAAAATTTACAGAACCAAGGCTAAATTATGCAGGCAAGGAAATCATAGTCTTAAAATCAGCTCCTCATGTCTAACAAAGAGCGTATGCTTTTAGTTTCTCCTGAACTGCATTCAGGAGTAGTTGAATATCCAAGGGTAGGCTATTCCATAGGATAGACTCAGCAATGCAGAAAGTTTTGGAAGTGACAGACAACAGATCCATGCCAAAAAATTAGTAACTGAGAGGAGTATTATTCAAAGACATCTTCAAAATAAGCTGAAGTTGTCTCTCAAAATTTGTGCTACCTACCCACAGAACCTGTATCATACAATAGATCCCAAGGATCCTATGCTAGAAGAATGCATGCATTATTTTGTTGTTGTTTCAGGGGAAATTCAATAATTCCCCATTGATAAACAAGACTGGATTAGGCATGCAAGTGGGTGACGTTGTCCAACTGCACTGGGATGGAGTAGCCATCCCAGGACCCATAACTAGTATAAATGTCCTCAGCATGTGCGGTCTTTCTATTGCTGTGCCCTCACTCTACTCTCTGCTGAACAGACACTGAAACAAAACTCTTTCAATAATTGTATTGTAGAGTCTTATCTTTTCCTACCAATGCTGTTTTCAGGATTATCATTAAACTGTGGAATTTCTAAAGTAAAGAAAGAGAGAGAGAGAGAGAGAGAGAGAGAGAGAGAGAGAGAGATTTTGTTTTGTTCCTGATTTGATGTCACAGGCGAAACAGGCTTCAAACCCAGCCCTACCTGTGAAAGAAATATACTAATAATAACAACCATAGCTTTTTGTGTCATATGTCTGGAGGGTCTACTCACCATCAAGAGGACTGATATGAGTGCAAATGGATATCCCCAAGATCCTGCAAATATCATCTCCACCAGATCCATAGACAGTATGAGGCACAAGAAAGGTTCTTGAAAATGAGGACAAATCTTCAACAGAGAAGTTGGTTGGCTTTACACAATCCAGTAGGTTTTTTCACTGGATCTTATCATGCCACCATGGAAAAAGGGAGTTATTATTTCTTTTCAGAGAAGGTGTCAGTCTCAGCTGAAACTTTTCAAAGAAAAACATAGATGTCTTCAGTGCTGTCACACTGATCTTAGCAGGAGCAAAATTGTATGGTTCTAAAATAGTCACTAAGTGCCATAATCTAAGCATAGATTGTCATAATCATGGCACCACTCCAAAGTGGAGGAAATTTGAAAATGCATTAGTACTACCATCTGTGCATAACAAGACACTTTTCTGCCCTAGTGCAGACAAAATCTCTATGCCATCCTACACAGGCCCTATATGGCTCAATGCACTCCATCAAGTTGTACTACAAACAACTCAGCACAGAGGTTCTTCCAACACAGAACCTACACAGATAGCTTCTTCATCTCTTTTACAAGGACAAGACTCTATCAGGTAAATATTCAGATGCCACAGTAAGCATTGTTTTTTAGACACCAGCTGTAGCTGTCAAAAATACCCAGATATTCAGTGTCATTATCTAGATCAGTGGTTCCCAAACCTGTCCTAAGCATAGGCATGAGTACAGAGGAAGTCACAGATGCCAAGGCACCCACATTTTCCTTCCTTGTGAGGTATTCATTTCCTTCCTCCTCCTATGGTGTATAGTGTTTCTCTTCTCTCCCCTCCCGCTCCTTGGTTTCCATCATCTTTCTTCTTCCTTCTACCTTGTCTGTGCTCCACGAGCTGTTGAGTGCCTTATCTCCTTCCACTGGGGCAGCAAAGTTGGGGAAGTTTTCCTGGCCAACCGGCAGTGGACCTCGAGCACCTGCTCATTCTCAAAGCCTGCTGGGTTCTGACCCCTCCAAAACAGGAAGCTTGGAGAGGGCAGAAGCTGGCAGGCCTTCAGCCTGCACAGATGCTTGAGCTTCCAAGTCAGCCGTCCACGATGCTTCTGCAGCTTCACCATCCAAGTGGAGGAAGGTAAGGGACTCAACAACGTGTGTGTGTATATGTGTGTGTGTGTGTGTGTGTGTGTGGTGGTGGTGGTGGTGGTGGGGGGGGGGGGGTTCAAAGGAAGAAGAAAATTAGTGGAATCCATGGAAGGGGAAGAGAGAAATGCTCTACACTACTGGAGGGGGAGTGAAGAGACATTCTGAAGAATTCAGGGAAAGGGAACAAAGGAGAGAAATGCTGGACACCAAGGGGGGTTGAGAGGGAAGGACAGAAATGCTAGACAACATGGGGGGTGTTGAAAAGTAAGGAAACAGAAAAAGGTAGGACACCAGGTGGGGTGAGGGGTTGAGAGGGAAAGAGGGGAGGTTGAAAGGTGGGGAAAAAGAGAAATGTTAGGGACCATGGGGGAGGAGGATGAGAGTTAGGGAAGAAGAGAAATGTTGGATAAAATTGGGAGGAGGAGAGATATGTTGAAGAGATGGGGGAAGGGTATAAAGGAGAGAAGTGACAGATACCACAGCAAGGGGAGGTTGAGAGGTAGGAAAGGAAAGAGATGTGGATGCCAACAGGGGGTACAATATGATGGAAGGGAAAGGAAGGGAAGGGCAGATGCTGGGTTAGGGACAGGGTTGTGACTGGGTTGGGGGCTGGGCTTGGGCTTCCCCAAATAAAAAGGTATTTAACTGCCCCTGGTCCTGGAAGAACCTCAGTCAATGAGGTTTTCATAATATCTACAATGAATATTCGTAAGAGAGATTTGCATATACCTCCTCCACTGCATACAAATGTCTCTCATGAATATTCATTGTAGATATCCTGAAATCTGACTGGCAGGGGGCTCCCCCAGGACAGGTTTGGGAACCACTGATCTAGATAGTAGACAGTGCCAAATATCCAGAAAAGGTGGGCAGTACCGGAACCTATCCATATAGTGGCAATACTCAATCTGCAATCCAGATACCTTATCCATATAACGAAGGACAAAATTCTATGGGGTCAATATTCAAAAGTACTTACTTGGATAACTGCACCTGCTATCCAGATAAGTACTGCTGACCAGGATTTTCAGAGGCACGATCCGGATAGTGCCTCTGAATATCCCTATAGGCCACAATGTGGATAGTGCCGTGGTGGAGAATGAGCAGAGTCAGAGTGGTCCCAGTGGCCATATTGGGGAGGATATTCAAAACGGATAAACAAGTTGGGAGGGGCTCCAGCCTGGTTTACTTGAGATCACTGGAGCTAACCTGGATATTTAGCAGCACATACCCCTTTTGTGCCATTGAATATCTGGGCAGACCATCACAGCACTATCCGGGTAGTACCTGGGCAGTCTAGGGGCAGAGTCTGGGCATAGCCAAGATTTACCTGGTTAGTGGCAAAATTCAGTACGCTAACTGGCTAAGTGTCTAAATAAATTTAAAAACAGCAAAAAGGCTGTGCCAACTTTATCTAGGCATTTATCTAAGTACCAGGCTGAATATCACCAGTATCTGGATAAGTTCTGGCAACCAGGCTGTACCCAGATAATCAGTGCCAGAACCCAGATAGGCCTGGCACTGAATATCTAAATCTAATTTGATGGCAGCAGCTAATATCTAAGAAACCTCTGATTGTCACCAGCTCAATATTGACTCCATTGAGTCTGTAATCCAGATAATTTATCTCACTAATCTCAACTCTAGGATTGGTTATAATAGCCCATATGTCTTCCATTTGTTGCCTCTGTTAAAACTGCCTCACTAATTTTTGCAGAAAATGTTTAATGAATTTGACAAGGACTAAACTCCTTATCTCCTTCTCCTTTATCAGAGCACTCATGGACTGTTCTAGAAGACTTCAGAGATTTACACTCAGATCCATGTGACTTCTTTCTATATCTGATATAGAGAAACTATCCACGGGGATTTCTTCCGATCAGTCCCCTCATCCTACAAGAAACTCATCTTCTTAAGAGGATATTTCCTATCCCAGATTTGTACAAAGGATGCCAAAGGAAGTTCCTTTTCCATTCCAGCAGAAGGCAGACCTAGACTTGTATAACAGTCCAAGTCCATTGTTTCTGTAGAAACAGCAAATCCACATTTGGCAGACTCTGATGTCTGTTCAGTCCCTCTCCATGACATTGAATTTTAAATATAAGGTACAAAACAACACCTTGGTTTAAAAAAAAAAAGATGATGTTTTTCACATATCTAATTTTTGTTTAATTGAACCAACAATGAAAAAGTGCAAAAAATGCTGAGACTATAATAGGTCACTAGGAAAGGACCCCAGGCTCTTAGACCACAAAGGGAAGGAAATCTTCCTAATTGAAGAATGTGGAACACACCTGATTCATTCAGCTTGTGATGTTTTGGGTACTTTTTTCTCGATTTTCTGCATCCGCCACTGCAGCCAGGTGATTTTCCTAGTTAAGGATATCAGGATGTAGGGAACATGCCCATACTAAGTTGGCAGGTGCACTTTTGCACTGGAAGAAACCTCTCTGGTAAAAAAAATTAAAGGTGTGTGCCCTGGAGGAAAGGAGAAACAGGGGTGATATGATACAGATGTTCAAATATTTGAAAGATATTAATCTGCAAACGAACCTTTTCCAGAGATGGGAGGGCGGTAGAATGAGAGGACATGATATGAGAGTGAAGGGGGGCAGACTCAAGAAAAATGTCAGGAAGTATTTTTTCATGGAGAGAGTGGTAGATACTTGGAATGCCCTCCCGCGGGAGGTGGTGGAGATGAAAACGGTAACGGAATTCAAGCATGCGTGGGATAAACATAAAGGAATCCTGTGCGGAAGGAATGGATCCTCAGAAGCTTAGCCGAGATTGGGAGGCGGGGCTGGTGTTTGGGTGATGGGGCTAGTTCTGGGCAAGACTTCTACGGTCTGTGTCCTAAAAATGGGGCTAGTTCTGGGCAAGACTTCTACGGTCTGTGTCCTGAAAATGGCAGATACAAATCAAGGTAAGGTATACACAAGAAGTAGCACATATGAGTTTATCTTGTTGGGCAGACTAGATGGACCGTGCAGGTCTTTTTCTGCCGTCATCTACTATGTTACTATGTTAATGCTGATTCCCATGCCTAACTTTGTCATCAGACTTACACCTGATGAAAGCTGGTTTAAATTCTAGCGTCCAAGTTAGGTGCACTGAGGCAACATATGTAACTTTTTGACATGTCCATAGCCATGCCCCTTTTGAGTTACATGCTTATAGAATAAAACACAAATATTAATGGATGCCAATTAACATCAATAATTAGCAACCAATCATTCATATTGTCTCAGATAATTAATTTGCAAGCACATCTCAGGAGGATGCCCAAATTTTGGCACACAAATCTAGACTCCATATATAGAATCAGGGGTAAATGGCTACTTACGAACATATGCATATGCTTCCCATCATCTAGCAATGGTCCACAGATAGGGGGTACAAGATGGGCATTCTATAACCTCCCCTGGACTCAGTGCCAGAGAAGAAGTACCCAGGATTACATATGTATTCAGGCTGGAGCCCTTCTGATCTCAGTAATTAAACATTGTAGAGCTAATCCAGTTCAGCTGAAATCTTGTCACATACAGAAGTGGAAACATACATGTTCTTGCTCCCTGCATCAGGCCTTCTGTTCTTCTGTGGAGGAGTGATTAGGGTGGTGGACTTTGGTCCTGGGGAACTGAGGAACTGAGTTCGATTCCCACTTCAGGCACAGGCAGCTCCTTGTGACTCTGGGCAAAGTCACTTAACCCTCCATTGCCCCATGTAAACCACATTGAGCCTGCCATGAGTGGGAAAGCACGGGGTACAAATGTAACAAAAACAAATATATATAGTATGCCAAAACCAATCTCATACAGTTCAAGGTACTGTTTTATGACTCCTGATGGCTGTTGATATGACTAGTTTATTCAAAACCTACTTTGTGTATGGACTTTATCATTCACAGCTGGATACACAAAGAATATGGTGGTGGCACTTAGAACTAGAAATATCCAACATAGCTTGGTAAATTGGCCTATTGTTTATTAAAACAAAATCTAAGGCCAATATTCAGTTGGCATGGTACCTGTATTAAGATAGGCGCCAGTATTGGCACTAAGGGGGAGATTCTATATATGGCGCCTGGAAAATCCACATGGAAATCATTTTCACCTAAGCGTATTCTGTAAGATTTAGGCTTGGTATATAGAATACACTTAGTTGATATCCCAGCACGTAAAACTACGTGCATCCATTTACACCAACAAAAACATGGCGTAAATCCCTGTGTGTAGAATTACGTGGATTGGACCATATTCTATAACAATGCATGCAAATTTGTGAACACCCATGAAATGCCCATTTCCCCACTCATAGCTATGCCCCTTTTGAACTGCATGCTTTAAAAGTTAGGCACAGTTCATTACAGCATACACTTAGCGAGTTATAAGCGTAAATCCTAATTTTTGCCAATTATTGCTTGTTAAGTGCTGTTAACAACACTGATTGGCTTGTTAAGCCAATTAATGTATGCACATTGTTTTTATTGCATTTGTATCCCACATTTTCCCACCTATTTGCGGGCTCAGTGTGGCTTACAATATATATTGTAAATATGAACATATAATATGTAACAGTTCGATTATGGGTTAACATTGTGAGGAGTTATGTGAAGAGAGAGTCGAGTCAAGACATCGTTTGGCGTAGAAACAATGGAATGGTACAGTGGGGAAAAAATAAGGCGATAGAATAATGGCGGAGAACCTTAGGTATAACTATTCTATATGTTGGGGTGTTAATAGTGGTGTAAGTACGGGTAAGAGGGTTCAAAGAGAGTGTATTGATGCAATTCTGTTGGTGCGTATAGGCTTATGGAATACACTTAAATTTAGGCGCAGAACAATAGGCGCGATATATAGAATCCAGCAGTTAATACATATGTTCAACATTGCAATCTATGTAAGTGGAGATACTGAATACAACATATATACTGAATATACATGTTATCTGATGACTATACTGGCATTATCCATGTTAGGGACTGAATATCTCCTCCAAAAGGATGATTTCCGGCCAAGCCTCCACCCTTCCTCTAACTCAGCCCCTTTTTAAATGGTCCAATATTATAGATTCAAAAATACACGGACAGGTGAGTTGTGCACCTACCAGTGAATGCATAATTCACTCTGAATATCAGGCCAATTGAGAACAATGAGATAAAACCATCAGTTATTTCCTTTATGGTTGAGGACATGATAATTAACATGATGAGAATATCACTAGTCACCTCTCCTCCATTCCCAGGCTTGCTGCAACTAGGGTTGGTGATCCTCCTCTCTGTTGTTTCATCTTGCTACTACTGCACATAAAGGGTTATTTTGATCATGTCTCCAAAGATACAAAACTTTTATTTGATGAAGTCAGCGAATAGTTCTTGACTGTACACTTGGATGGATCAAGCCAATAGTGATTTCATCATTGGATGCTAGTAGTTATAAAGAATAATTAGTATTGGATCACTGAACATACTGTATAGGACTTTGGAAAACTGAAGATTAAGATATTGTAAATGAAATTACAGGAGAACCGCCAGAGAAAAAGAATAAGTGTTTGCTATTAATCTCTGGCGTAATATGGATGACAAAGGGTCACCAAAACAAGGCCACCAAACAATTCAAGCATTAAGAGAAGATATGAACAGCAAAGGAAATCTATGCCAGCCTAAAAAACTTCATTTTAAAGTGTTTATTTTGCTTTTATGAGCAATGTGTCAAGTAGACGAAACTAGTAAATAGAAAATAGTATTAGAAATAATTTTGGAGAATAAGATCATTAAAATCCTGCTTAATAGAAAACATCATTATTCGGAGTAATGCATTCATTAAGACTAGATCTATACAAATCCACAGTAGTTCTTTGCTTCTAATCTGCAAAAAGCTGTCTGTGCTCCTTGGAGATTCCAGCAGAAAGCATACTGAATTCCTGATTTAAGAATGGGGCTGTAAACCTGCCTATAAGAAGTTTAAAACTTGCAAATTTAGGGAGTGATGCTTAAGTCTACAGGTGAGTCCCAGTTTTTTGGGAGGGTAATCTTATAAAGCATTTTCCACATGTAAGGAATGTTTTACACATGGAAGATGGGTCTTATAAAATTACACAGGTGTATAAATATGTAAAAAGTGCACAGTGGCCAAAAAAAAAGCAACCAGAATGTTAGGGATTATTAGGAAAGGAATAGAGAACCCCCCCCCCAAAAAAAAAATATTTTAATGTATCACTTCATGGTGAGACCATACCTTAGTGTGTGCAAATCTGGTCTCTGCATCCAAAACACATATAGCAGAATTAGACAAGATACAGAGAAAGGCAACAAAAATGATAAAGGGAATGGAACAACTCTCATATAGAGAAAAGCAAAAGAGCTTAGGGCTCTTCAGTTTGGAGAAGATATGATAGAGGTGTATAAAATCCTGATAGGAGAAGAATGGGTAAACACAAATTGTTTACTTTCAAAAAGTACAACGACTAGGGGACACACCATGAAGTTAAAAAGTAGTACATTTAAAACACATTGGAGAAAATATTTTTCACTCACTGCAAAGCTGTTCTCTGGAACTCACTGTCAGATGATGTGGTCAAAAGCAGTTGCTGTTGGTTTAAAAAACAGTTTAGATAAATCCCTGGAGGAAGAGTCCTTTATTAAGACAGACCTAGGAAAAGCCACTGCTTATCCCCAGGGGTAAGTAGAATGGAAACTATCTTTTTTTGAGATCCTGCCAGATACTTATGATCTGGTTTGGCCACTACTGAAAACAGGATACTGGTCTTGATAGACCTTTGGTCTGACCCAGTACGGCAATTCTTATGTTCTTAACAGACAGATAAAATGGGCTGCCTTGCAAAGCTTCTAAGCTCAGCCTTATCTCTGAACTTTGTAGCAACAGAGAGATAAGAACATAAGAGTAGCTATACTGGGTCAGACCAATGGACCATCTAGCCCAGTATCCTGTTTCTAACAGTGGCAAATCCAGTTGAGTTGACAAGTACCTGACAGAAACCCAAATAGTAGCAACATTCCATGCTATTGATCCCAGGGCAAGTAGTAGCTTCCCCACATCTATCTCAATAGCATACTAAGGACCTTTCTTCCAGAAACTTGTCCAAACCTTTTTTTAAACCCAGATACACTAACTGCTGTTACTACATCCTCCAGCAATGAGTTCCACAGCTTAACTATTCATTGAGTGAACAAATATTTCCTCCTATTTGTTTAAAAAGTATTTTCATATAACTTCATTCAGTGTCCCCTAGTCTTTGTACTTTTTAAAAGAGTAAATAAATTCAATTCACTTCTACTCATTCTACACCACCTAGTAACTCAAAGAAAGGCAACCAAATTTCCCATTCCATTCCTTATCCATAGTTGATAGTACCTGAAAATAGTTTGTTGGAAAACGTCTATATGCATAATAGGCCATAAATAGGATTGTGAGATTACTTCTGTCACTGAGGGTAGGTTGCCCTATCCCAATTATACATTCTGACATGTACCCACCATGGGCCCATCAGGGCTGAAGGGCTAAGGACTCAACTCCAACAAACCAACCAGAGGAATCTACCAAGATGCTCTTTTCCAGCTGCAGTAGTCTTTATTTTCTAATCCATTTCTCCTCAAGTGAAATTCAAACCCACAACATAAATTTCTTTTGTAAAGCTAACAATAATGGCCAACAATACCTTCACTGATCATCTTTGTCCTTAAGAGCTTCCAGTGTTTCTTTTCTGCTTACATTCCTTGGAAGTACCCCTCTTTCAGGAAGGAGATTGTTACTTCTCAACAGTTCCACAGTATCCAAACTGTTGGGTTGCAGGTGAGTACCAAAACAACCCAGCTTCCTTGAATTTGCTTACATGGCTTTCCACAGCATCCTGTTCCTCAGCTTGCCCAGGTGAAGACACTCCTCCCCTTCACTTAATCCAGGGAGGTTTATATGGGTCCCTGGGGACCTAACACCTCCCCTCCCCCTGCATTGTGAATGGATCCTTTTCCATCAGTAAAGCGGGACCTGGGGAGCCTAGGGAGTCCGTTTGAAACTTTACCTCCACCTTATAGACTTTCTGTTTATCAATCTGCTTATCCCATTCTCATTATTAATGATCAAAAGTATCTCTCTTCCCAGGATGTTCCATTTCTTATATCTTACCTTCTCCAGATGCACCCTTACCCTCCCTCTGGGCTTCAGAGTTCTCTGTCTCCACCCCCTCTGGGATAATTCTTCCTCTGGGTCCTTTCCCCTTAGCCTGAGCTATTTCTAGAGAACCCCTCCCCTCCCATTTATGGGACCTGTAATACCCCCTTTATTAAAAGGAAAGTACCCTTTTCTGTTTTATTTATCAAAAATGAGATAGAGTCCTGTAGCTTAACCCTACTTTTTTTTTAAA
This sequence comes from Microcaecilia unicolor, assembly GCF_901765095.1. Taxonomy (NCBI): domain Eukaryota; kingdom Metazoa; phylum Chordata; class Amphibia; order Gymnophiona; family Siphonopidae; genus Microcaecilia; species Microcaecilia unicolor. The sequence goes on from NC_044031.1 coordinate 187,352,057, forward strand.
TTTGTACCCCGCGCTTTCCCACTCATGGCAGGCTCAATGCGGCTTAGGTACTTATTTGTACCTGGGGCAATGGAGGGTTAAGTGACTTGCCCAGAGTCATGACTAGGGCATGAGCACATCCATTCATAGCACATCCAGTCCTGTATTGTTTGGAGGAAAATTCTGGAGTTAGAAATTTATAGATGTCTTAAAGAATTAGACTGGATTTTGGATTTAATTACTCACCATTCTAACTTGAGCTCAATGTGAGTTACAATATAGATTATACACAATAAGTAGGACCTTGTCTCAAAGAGGATTTACAAATTAAATACACACCTGACTCATCCTATTTCCAATGATCTGGAAACATGTAGTCCTACTAAATGCATAACAAAGAGTGCAAATAACCTGAGGCCTTTTCTAAGTCCTCTCTTAGGAAACTAGGTGACTAAGCAGCTTTGCCGTCAGACTGCTGCATTTAAGCACTGTACATCTGCAGGAGGGATCTCAGATAAACTGAAGAATAAAATCAGGATTCCCTATGTCTGTCTCTAATTATTTCCTTGCCTGCAGCCTAACATCATATTTTTGATTATAGTGCTCAAACAGGCTAGTGAAGCTATTTGATGTAAAAGTAGTTTGCTATTGCAAGATGTCACTGTTGTAACAGATGCTGTTCAAGAAGTACTTTGTAGGAAATATGTGCTAAAAATAATTGAAAAGCAGCTTATAGTTACTAGTCACTTGAATAAAAAACTTGGAAATCATACTATAGGGAAGAGAATGCTATGACCAGTTATCTGCAAGGCATCTGTAATGAGAACACAGTATTAATGCTACCATATCAAGAAGTAAATGACATGAGAGTAGTAGCAATAATTCAAATAACAATAGCAAAATCACAGTAATTATATGGTTTATGGTTTATTAATTTGTATTCTGCCTAAAACCTAGGAGGATCACGTTAAACATGCATAATTATAAAAACACAATTATAAACTGAAAGCAAATATAATATACACAGTAGAATAAAATTCTCAAAAAAAGGCAAAATAGATTATAATGCCATCAAAACGTATCTATGAATTTGCTATTCATCTGAGTGAGCAGCAATTCATATCACCTGACATACTTCCATTATGAGTATATAAAATCCTTACACAGCTATAATAAACGTGATAGTAACATAAAGACCTGAAAGGTCCATCCAGTCTGCCCAACAGTCACATTCATGATCAATTCTTGATTAAATCAACAATGAATGTGATATTATATATTTGAAAATGGTCTTTCTTTGGTGTTTCTAGGACATAGACCATAGAAGTCCTCTTGACTCTGTCCTTATGTTTCAAGTACTGGAGTTGTTGTCAAAGCCCACGCCAGCCTATCTGAATCCATCTTGTCATTTGCGGGACACAGACCATAAAAGTCTGCCTGGCACTGTTCTCACATTCCAAATTACTGGAGTTTCTGTTGAAGCCCTCTCCAGCCTATTCTAAACCGAATTGCCATATGCAGGACACAGACTGTATAAGCCTGCCTAGCACCGGCCTTAGTTTTTACAGCCAGAGTCGCCATCTAAGCACCACTTGACATACAAACACATGTGCAACCATTTTAAGTTTTGTATTTTATGCCATTCATTTTTGAATTAGATATCCTTTGTGTTCATCCCACATCTTTTTGAATTCTACTGTTTTTTTCTCTATCACCTCCCTTGGGAGGTCATTTCAGGCATCAACAACTCTCTCTCTGTGAAAAAGAATTTCCTGACATTACTCTTAAGTGTCCGTCGGCAGTCTGAATGGAATAATATTAGACCGGAGGTTCTGAAGCAGCTCTGACAAAATGGGGGCTCACGTTAACCACGGTTCTAATCACGGAGGAGCCCGAGAGAAGTTAAGTTCCCTCTCGAGTTTTCAATTTATATTTGTCAAAACTGATGTTTATTTGTAATAAAGGAGGTTTTTTCCGATGATGAAGAAGCCCTAGCCCTTTCATTCGCTTAATTGGTGAAGAGAGGTGCTTCTTGAGGTTTTTCCTCCTATTCATAAATATATAACAGTTTGCAGATATGCTAGTTTCCTAACCCTTATAATTAATGGATGTTCCTTTTTTTGGAAACTGCCCCTGATTTTCAATTTAATTACTCTTAAGTCTACCATCCTGCCATCTAAATCATGTCTTCTAGTTTTACCATTTTCCCTTCGCTGGAAAATGTTTGTTTCTATATTAATACCTTTCAAGAAATTAAACATCTGTATCATATCTCCCCATCCCTCCACTCCTTTAGGGTATACATATTCAGGCTTACCAGTCTTTTCCCATATGTCTTTTGGCACAAACCCCATACCATTTTTGTTGCCTGCCTCTGGACCGCTTCAAGTCTTTTTACTTCCTTAGCAAGATACGATCTCCAAAACTGAACACAATATTCCAAGTGGGGCTTCACCAATGACTTGTATAGGGGCATCAACACCCCCTTCCTTCTGCTGGTTACACCTCTTTCTATACAGCCTAGCAAACTTCTGGCTACAGCCACCACCTTGTCACACTGTTTTGTCACCTTCAGATCGTCAGATACTATCACCCCAAGGTTCTTCTCCTTGTCTGTGCATATCAGCCTCTCACTGCCTAACACATTTGGCTCCCTTGGATTTCTGCTCCCTAAGTGCATCACTCTGCACTTCTTTGCATTGAATTTTAATTGCCAAATATTAGACTGTCCTTCTAACTTCTGCAGATCCTTTTCATGTTTTGAACTCCCTTACACTCTGTGCACTCTCTTACAAATCTTGGTATCATTCGCAAAAAGGCAAACCTTACCTTCTAACCCTGTGGCAATGTTGCTCATAAATATATTGAACAGAATCTGCCCCAGCATCGATCCTTGAGGCACTCCACTATTCACCTTTCCTTCCTCTGAGTGAATTTCATTAACCACCACCCTCTGGCATTTATCTGTCAACCAGTTCCTAATCCAGTTCACCACTTTGGGTCCTAACTTCAGCCTCTTAAGTTTATTCAAGAGCCTCCTTTGAGGAACTGTATCAAAGACTTTGCTGAAATCTAAGTAGATTACATCTAGCGCACATCCACGATCCAATTCTCTGGTCACCAAGTCAAAGAATTCAATCAGATTCATTTGGCACCATTTACCTTTGGTAAAATCATGTTGTCTCGGATCTTGTAACCTATTGGATTCCAGGAAATTCACTGTCCTTTCCTTCAGCATTGCTTCCATTACTTTTCCAATAACTGAAGTGAGGCTTACCGGCCTGTAGTTTCCAGCTTCTTCTCTGTCACTACTGTTTTATTGTGCATTGTGCATTGATGTTTGAGTGAAGAAGACTGACACGAGTTTGGGGTATTTTGATTTTGAGGCTTTCAAGTTAGAACTTAACACTGAAAAATTACTCTGAAAATTAGCAACTTTTTGCCAATGATGAAGAGTGGATCCTTGTGCTCAATTCAGCTCTTTAGGTCAGCGTTGACTTGGAGCTCTTTGAGGCCTTTCCTTTCTTGTTAGTTAAGTTTTTCTCTTTTGCTTTTTAGTGGAACGTTCTTGTTTATTGTTTAGATTTATTATGTTTCCACAGCCATATTCTGACATGCCTATACCTCCCAGCAGTTGAGCGCTAAGTGGGGACTTCTATAAATGGTGCTCAAAAATCGGTGCCAGAAAAAAAATTAGCACTATGCACTATTCTATAAAGGACACTCCGAGATAAAAGCACTTTATAGAATAGCACTTAGAGCCGATTCCCATACCTACAGTTCAGCACCAGAATTTATGCCAGCTGAAACTTTGTGCAAATGCCAGTGCCCAACTGATGGCATTTCAGTGCGTAAATGGTGCTATTTTACAAACACTGTATGCAACTTTTTGGAACATCCATCCCCTCCCATGACCATGCTCCATTTTGGGTTGCACACTAGAGGATTTAGGTATGAGGTGTTATAGAATAGCATGCTAGAAGATGCACATGCAAGTTCCAATTATTGCCAATTAAGTGCAATTATTGATTGTTAAGGCTCATGAATTCACACTTTATAGCTTATTTTCCAATTTAGTTGTGCCTATATTTTTACACCAATCTTTCAATTGCCATATATAGAATCTAGGGGTAAGTGACTTATGTATGCCAGATATAGAATAGCACTTAGCACTTACATGCACAACTTTCAGTTATTTGAGACAATAACGCACATAGGTGTTACTATTCTCCAATACGCACAATATTGGACCCTAAAGTTTGGTACCTTATTAAACTATAACAGTATGCATCCTGTACATTAAAGAACAGTCTGCTCTGTTTGCAGTTTTTAACATATCAGCGTATTTGTAGTTCAACAGCAGAATATCATCAGGATTCTTCTAATTTAACCCAGCAATTTATGGCTTGAGGTTGTCCAAAGAAGATTGTGAATCAGGTATACAAATGCACTTTATATAATAGAGATCTTTTACTGCAACAGAATTGAGAGGAATTGAAAACTGATATTATTGGATGTGTTTTAAAATATACCTGCTGGCTAAAATTATCAAAAGAAGCATAATGAGCATTCAGAATTGGGTTGGCATCACCATGATGTTTTATTAAAAGACCCGACACAAGTAATAAAAGGCTGGTACGAATGGCATCTGTTTTTCAGCGGTTTGGCATCCAAAACTGAACACAATACTCCAAATGGGGCCTTACCAGTGACTTGTAGAGGGGCATCAACATCTCCTTTCTTCTGCTGATTATGCCCCTCTCTATGCAGCCTAGCATCTTTCTGGCTAGGTTACAAGGAAAACACACTATAATTGCTGCAAACAGTCCAAAACACAGCAGCAAGACTGATTTTCAAGAAATTGAAAAATGAAAGAACAACCGCACAGCTTGAAACACTACATTGGCTACCAGTCAAGGCAAGAATATTTTCCAAAGACAGCACCCTAATCTTCAAGATACTATTTGGAATGGCACCCGAATATATGCTTAACGTGATTGCACTATCCTCAAGAAATGCCAGCCCAGTAAACAGAAACTATCTACTCCTACATCTATCCAACTGCAAAAACATCATCTACAAAATCATCTACACAGCAGGATTTAGCTATCAGGGTTCCAAATGGTGGAATTCAAAACCAAAAAGCATAAGAAGCATCACAAATCTTCTCCAATTCAGAAAAAGAAATGAAAACCTACCTCTTAAAAAAATTCTACAGTTAATCACAATGATCACCTTCCTTTCAGATCTTCCCTTTAAAAACTAAATGAATAAACATCACCAAAACTCTACAACTGAACTCAAAAGCTACCACTATCTTTTCCTCTTCAAATCTATCTCTTCAAAAACTCTAGTGAGCTAGGTATTTCAGGTGCAATTCAGAAATGGTTGGTTTTTTTTAAATATCTACTATAATAAAACTCACCCTCAACGTTCTGAGGACACTGACGTCAGTGAAGCCAAGCCCTGACTTCCTTCAAAAAGGTTCGAAGGTTCGTGGTGGTGAAGCCACCAAAATCGCTCCGGGCCCCGCCCTCCAGGGCGGAGCAATGGCAGAAAAACGAAGGGGTTGGCAGGGAGGGAGGCAGGGAGGCGGGGGGGAAATCGCTCCGGGCCCCGCCCTCATGTCAAACGTCATGACGTTGGGGGCGGAGCAATGGCAGAACAATGAAGGGGTTGGCCAGGGAGGGAGGGGGGGGGGTGTTGGCGACGAAAACCTTGCTAGCGCCCGTTTCATTTGCTCTGAAACGGGCCTCTTTTACTAGTAGGCAATATTATGTTAAAACAAACAACTCCTTTTCATTTAGTTGGAGTCCGAATTTTGGAGTTCCACACGGCTCACCATTATCACCCAATTTATTTAATGTTTTTATGAGTTCTTTGGGTTCTGTATTGGATTCATCAGGATTGTGTGGATATTCATATACAGATGATATATTTGTACTGATCACTAAGACTTCAGATTTTTTGAATTTGAAGACTGCAATTTCAAGATTGTATTTTTCTTATCTATTCATGGGCAATCAACATTGCTGAAGTTAAATGCTTTAAAGACAAGGCTTCTATATTTCATCAATGATTTGTCCAAAGTTCCAACTCATGCTACAATATATTCAGGAGGGCAATTACAATTTGAAACATCTTCTTGAGTTTTAAGTGTAATTTTGGACACTTGGTTATCAATGAAGTATCAGGTAGATCAGTTATGTAAGATAATATTTTCTAAATTTTGCCAATTAAGAATGATTAGATCTGTACTATTACCTGACCACTTTCAAATGATTGTGCAAACTATTATTTTATCTCGGTTACAATATTGCAATGTGCTGTATGTTGGTTTACATTCTATCTTAATTGATTTGCACATGTATAATCACATACACGTGTAATAACTGATTAAGAAAGCTGCTATTTACAAGTTGGAATCCACACTAGTGTCATATCAAGGGCAGGGTGATGGGGTCAGTCCATCCTGGGTGCAGGCAGCAAAGGGGTGCGCTGAGCAGTCACCCAGCTATTGGCTCTGCTAGTCCCCAGCCCTGGAACAGGAAGTTGACATCAGAGGGGGCTGGGGAATGGAAAAGCTGACACCCGTGCAACTGCTCAATGCACCCCTTACTCAGAAGAGGGAGGGTGGTGATGCACCTGGAGTTGCTGCTTGGCAACCAAGGTAGGTACGTCACTGATCTATACTATATAGAAATTTCAAGGGGGTCATGGTTTGGATGGGGCTTGGATGAGACTAAAATCTACAGATGTATTCCCCATTTCCCAAAGGGAATGCATGTGGTTTAGAACAGGCTCTACATTTTTAAAAACACTGCCAGGATTGAGAACTTTCCAAACTGGATGTCTCAATTCACATTCATAAACAATTTACCAAGGAATTGCTTGGAAATTGTTTTTAATCAGACCTGTGGTGCCAGCACAACAGGAAATATTGCTGTGGCTTTCTGGAACACTTTCTTGGTCTCTGACTGCACTTCTTGCTACTTTAGAATCTTGTGTTTCTCCACATGATATGCTGAATAAATTACTGGGTCCTGACACATCTATTATCAATTCAAGCAGGAAATAGCAATAGGCAAAAACATCCTCCTCCTCCAATTTGACATGTCTAGTGCATGCAACATGGTAAACCATAATAAATTAATAAGATTACTAGATAAGTTCGGGATTGGTGGAAACATACTTAGCTGGATCAAGGGTTTCCTAACCACAAGAACATATCAAGTAAAATCAAACTCAAACATATCATCACCATGGAAAGCAGACTACGGAGTACAACAAGGATCACCGCTATCACCGATCCTCTTCAACCTAATGATGACCCCACTAGCCAAGTCCTTATCCAACCAAGGCCTTAACCCTTTCATCTATGCAGACGATGTCACAATAATCATTACTTACAAATCTAAACTGACAGAAATCACCAACGAAATCAAGATCAGCTTGAACATCATGGACTCTTGGGCAAATGCATTTCAACTAAAACTAAACAAAGAAAAAACACACTGTCTCATCCTCTCATCTCTACATAGCGCGGATAACCCCACAATTATTAACACCCCAGATTACACCCTCCCTATCTCATTCAGCCTGAAAATCCTCGGTGTTACAATGGACCACAACTTAACACTAGAGAGCCAAGTGACATCCACAACAAAGAAAATATTCCACTCAATGCGTGAAACAATTCTTCCCTAGGGGAACATTTCACAACCTGATACAAAATATATTTTATTAATGAAAACCAATTAGAATACGTGTACAATAGCCCGACACAGGCCGTGTTTCGCCCAGCAGGGCTGCTTCAGGGGCTACAAAATAAAATTACATTAAAAATAAATGTTAAAAATAACAAACAACATAATAAAAATAATATCATATTAAAATATATAACATCAAAATCCCACAGAGATAAAAGAAAGGATAAATAAATCCAAATAGATGCAAAATCATAAGTTGTGAATACCATGCTTGTTGATTATAAGTAATTATAAATAACCAATTTGTTCACGACGATACATATACAAATAAATAGGTATATAAATGAATCAAACATATATATCTATTTATTTGTATATGTATGTCATGAACAAATTGGTTATTTATAATTACTTATAATCAACAAGCATGGTATTCATTATTATGTTATTTGTTATTTTTAACATTTATTTTTAATGTAATTTTATTTTGTAGCCCCTGAAGCAGCCCTGCTGGGCGAAACACAGCCTGTGTCGGGCTATTGTACACGTATTCTAATTGGTTTTCATTAATAAAATATATTTTGGTCTTTCAACGATCTGATCTGTTTGTTTTCCATATTGGAGTTTGCAGACCGTCTGCCTGTGTGCTTTCTTGGACACAACCTGATACAATCAATGGTACTAAGCCATGTAGACTACTACAATGGAATTTATCCAGGATGCAAAGAACAAACCTTAAAGAAACTTCAGACCACACGGCAGCTAGGCTTATCTTTGGAAAAACCCGATTTGAAAGTGCAAAACCCCTTCACGAAAAACTACACTGGCTCCCAATCAAAGAATGCATTGCTTTCAAAATCTGCACTCTGGTTCACAAAATTATCTACGGTGAAACTCTGGGATACATGACAGACTTGATCGACCTACCAACTAGAAACATATCCAAATCAACATGAACGTACCTAAATCTGCACTACCCAAGTTGCAAAGGACTCAAATACAAATCAACTTACGCGTCCAGTTTTTCCTACATAAGCACACAACTGTGGAACGCATTACCAAAAGCCTTGAAAACTACGAACGACTACCCAAACTTCCGGAAAACACTAAAACCTAACCTGTTTAAAAAGGCATACCCTACCAATCCAACATAAATGCCTGATCTCTGCAACACAACAAAACTAAAGAACGTAATGGACATAACATAACTCTTCTGCTGAACAATTCCCTAGTGTGGCTGTGCCACATGAACTTTATCTTACCACAACATCACTTTGTATTTGTTTACACCGGAGTTTGTAACGCCTCTCCGGTACTATGTAAGCCACATTGAGCCTACAAATAGGTGGGAAAACGTGGGATATAAATGTAACAAATAAATAAATAAATAAATAAATAAAATGCCACAACAAAATTTGAAAGTGCCACACCCTTAAGAGAAAAATTGCATTGGCTTCCACTTAGGGAACGTATCGCGTTCAAGGTTTGCACCCTGATTCATAAAGCTATTTATGGAGATGCTCCAGTCTACATGTCAGACCTTATTGACCTACCACCCAGGAACACTAAAAGATCTTCGCGCACATTCCTAAATCTTCACTTCTCTAGCTGCAAAGGACTAAAATATAAATTAATACATGCATCCAGTTTTTCCTACATAGGAACGCAGCTTTGGAATGCATTACCACTTGATGTGAAAATAATAAGCGTCCTAATCAACGTTCGGAAATCACTGAAGACTTCTCTCTTCAATAGAACATACCACAATGACCCATCACCTGAACTTTAGTACATTACAACTTTAACTGTCATTTTATTATTGATTCCATTATAACTAATGCTTTATCTCATATGTTACATATATTCTTCTGTAATTATTAATTGTATCTTCACTCTGCTATGGCAATAACCAGAGTGGAATATTGTAAGCCACATTGAGCCTGCAAATAGGTGGGAAAATGTGGGATACAAATGCTACAAATAATAATAATAATAATAATTCTTGCGTTTTTCTCTATTAACTCTGTGTCAAGCTTTCTCTCTTTTGGAATGGGAATGTCCCAGATGATCACAACTTCTTTCTTCTCCATAGTTCTCTCATTCTCAGTACTTTATTGGTATATACATGCTAAGTATACAAAGATTTCATTGGATGAGGTGCACCAACTTATTCTTTCCTTCTGTATACAGATTTTTCCTATCAGATGTTTACAGTTCACAATGAGGTAAGTAACCCTTTCTAGCTCCTTCTTACATAATCTGCTTTTGCCTGTTTTATTAGTTTATCTATACATGCTGTGAGCCATCTTATCTGTAACCTCATTGGCATTTATCAATATTTCACCTTTAGGCCTAACCTTCAGAAGACTTGAGGCTCCAAACTGCTGATTTCTGCTACAGGTTAGCATATAGGAGATAAAAGACTGATGAATCCTCTCTTTTTCCTAGACACCTATTGGTTTGGTAAATGTGATCAGTCCCTCAACGCCTGACACTTTTAGGGCTGGCTAAGCTCATAACCTATCAGAATGGTCAAATAGATGCAACAAACTGATAAATACTCTTTTTCCCTTAGTTATTAGTTTGGTAAACAAGGCCCGGGCCCTCAAGGCCCAGAGCTCAGGGTTGGTTGAGTCCATTACCTGTTTTACGATGAAAGAAAAAAAGACAAAAGGCAATTAGGTCTTATCTTCTCTTTCTTAACATCCTATTTCTATCTCACCTCCCATGGTCATTCCCAGTAGGGAAGCCATTTTCGTGCACACTCCCACATATTATACTAACAGCTACTAGAGCAAGTGGTACTCACGCAGCACAAAATGAGTACATATTGTCACCAGCATTTAAAGGGTCCTTTTACTAAGGTGCGCTGAAAAATGGCCTGCGGTAGTGTAGGCGCAGGGTTTTGCACACACAGATCCATTTTTCAGCACACATGTAAAAAATGCCTTTTTTAAAATATTTGCTGAAAATGGACGTGCAGCTTAGTAAAAGTGCCACTAAGTAATAACTGAGGCACACATTATCAAAGCATTAGAGCATTTTAGTGACCTTATCAAAGTAGGAATGTGAGACCTCTTTCAAAAAATAAGAGGTTCCGACCTAGATCTAAAGGAGCCTACCTTCTGGAACATATCTGTGCATAGCTATGCCATCTACAAATATGCATGGATCTGAAAAAATAAACATCCCTATCAAAGTCTTCACATTCTCCCTGACGTGTCCCGGAAACAAACACTCATACACCCATAGACATAGACATATCATGTCTTCTGTTCATTTAAGTACGCTTTAAAAAAAACCCTGAGAAAATGATCAAACAGGAGAGGGGGGAAGAGAGAACTAGATTAATCTCAGAGGCATGGCATTGTCATGCGCCAACTGATTAGCAATGGAGGAATTGTACTTAGTCAAAAAGGTGTCAGCCTCACCCTGACAGGCCATTTTATCTTTCTGAAATCTGAGGAAAAGGTCTCCTTTTGCCTGATTCTTAGGAGTCAGATTCATATAGAAAGTAAGACATTGAAAAACAGAAGCCAAACACATCATGCATGCCTCTTTCCCTACTTTTTCCAACCAAAATTCATACTAAACACCTGGATATTCCTTATGCACCCTCCAGTATTCAACTGCACCATGCAAGTGCTAAAGCTTAACTGACACAATGCATGAGCCCAAGAGAGCAGAGCTGGTATATTGAGGATACTGAAGACATGACATAACCACTGACCAGTAATTTTATTGCTGCTTGCACTCAATTAGGTATTTAGGTGCAAAACCCTGTTGATTCCTTACATTTAAAACAAATCAGATTTGTCATGCAAATCATTGAAATGATTTGATCTTTACTGTAAGCTGACATATTTCTAATTTCAATGAATGGTATTTTAAAGGAAGCAGGTGTCGTGCCTCAGTCCATAGGACATTCTGGTCACATCCTCTGTTTTCAGCATGTATTTACAGTAGATGGATGTGAGACGGCACATTTTTGACCAGTTTAGTGGAACTGCTGAACTCATCAATCCAGTTCCAGTCTTCAGATCAATAGTATTTCAGCTGCGTATCAAATATAACCCCATTCAGTTTAGTCCAAAAAGCCTCTCCCTGCACCTAATCATTTATCAGTATAAACAGGCTACACTATAGCTGTTACAGCACTAATTATGGGGTCCTTTTACTAAGCTGCGGTAAGCACTAATGCATGCTTACCACAGCTCAAAATGCTGTACCACGGGGCATGCTGAGACCTCCTGCAGTAAGTTGCAAATGTGCATGCACTATCATGCACTAATTTTTAAAAACAAGTTTTTTAACCGAGGGGGCATTTCTGGAGGCAGAGAGTGGGTGTTTCCATGGTAATCAGTTAGCATGTTGGCATTGTCATGCGCCAACTGATTAGCACAGGATTAGCTCATGAGCCCTTACTGCCATCAAAATATGTGGTGGCATGGGCTCACGTGCTAATTGTTGTTAATGGCCACACACAAATGGAAACATTGGGCATAGCTATTAAATCAGAAAATGGAAAATCGGCCATTTTCCATCTGCAGTAGAAATGGCCTTAGCAGGCGGGAAAGACCCACGTAAGGGCACTCTAAGGTCACTTTTTGCCACAGCTTTGTAAAAGGACCCCTATATTTGTTGTAAACTCAGAAAGACGAATGGAAAGTGAATTATGCCCTCAACTATGCAAAAATTCAAAGTTTTTAAGGGTGAACAAATTCCTGGAGATGTTCCACTCTCTGGTGTTTTTTTCTCACAATGCATATAAAATATCTTTAGGCAGTCTTGGTTTTTACATGCATGATTTTCTCTCTAGGTTTATTTTAATCTTACAGAAGTTACAGAAAATTAAATCCTGGAGTGAAAGATGCACTATTTAAGAATTGCCTTAGACCAGGGGTTCTCAATCCAGTCCTCGGGACACACCTAGCCAGCCAGGATTTCATGATACTCACAATGAACATCCATGAGACAAATTTGCATATAATGCAGGTAGTGCATCCAAATCTATGTCATGCATATTCATTGTGGTTATCCTGAAAACCTGATTGGTTAGGTGTCCAGAGGACTGGGTTGAGAACCCCTGCCCTAGACATACTGATACGGAAGCTTTTTACTAGCACCTTTGATGCTCTGAGTCTAAATCGAGACATCATGAGTTTTTGGATCCGTGCTGGCTATCTCAAACCATTTTCATCAAATTGGTAGAGCAGATATCTAGTGTTCCCACCTTACTGAGGTTCTAGTTCACCAAGGGGTTCTTTTACTAAACTGCGGCAAAGAGTGGCCTGTGGTAGTGTGGGCGTGTTTCTGGCATGTGCCAGGCCAGTTTTTACCAAGTCTGGGAAAAGTTTTTTTTTCAATGGGCCAGGAAAAGGGCCTGTGGGAAAATTGAAACCAGTGCATATCAATTTACAGCCTGGGACCTTAACACCACCTATTGATCTAGCGGTAGGGCTCACGTGCTGCATGCGCAGTGACCGATCAGTATGCACCAACTGCTGATTAATGCCAGAAATGCTGCATGTGGTAGGAAATAAAAAAATAATTTGTCCCGTGGTATGGAGCATGTGACAAATCCAAAATTACCACCAGGAGACATGCTAGCCTGGCAGTAGTCTCGTTTTGGCACACACTGGACGCAAGTAGAGCCTACCGCACCTTTATTAAAGGGCCCCTCAAGGACCAAATCTCATACAACATGCAATAAAACTTAGAGGCCCTTTTACAAAGGTGTGATAGGCTCTATGTGCATGCAGCATGCACCAAAACAAGACTACCACCAGGCTAATGCACCCCCTTGGCGGTAATTCTTGATTTGGTATGTGCCGTACCGCTGGGATAAATTATTTTTTTATTTCTTACCATGCGGGGCGTTTCCAGTATTATTTGGCAGTTGGCGCGTGCTGACTGGTCACTGCACGTGTAGCGCATGAGCCCTTACCGCTAGATCAATGGGTGGCATTAAGGGCTCAGGTTTCAATTTTACTGTAGCCCTTTTTCTCAGACGCGATAAAAACTGGCTCGGGGCATGTCAAAAATACACACCCACACTACCAAAACCACTTTTTGCCACAGCTTAATAAAAGGATCCCTGAATCTTTTGAGGATGCAGTGAATTAATAGGATGAAAAAACTGTTATGATCAGTGCTTAGGTGATTGTTACTTCTTATAGATTTATAATAAAAATAGGATCAGACAAACAAATAATAAAGGGACATCAGCATCTGAAATCCTGGCCACAATATCACAGAAATACCAAATAAAAGACATCTGGGATAAAAGCCAGTCTTCTGAATGCAACACATAATGCTGGAGAATTAACAGCCAGAACTGAGATGCAGAACAGAGAGGACTTTGCCTGTGCATGACTCTTCTTGCTGGGTTTGTGAGAGAGAAGCTGTGCATAACAGATATTGCTTGCATTGTCTGATACACACCTCCTGCATTATAACCAAGAAATCAAGAATATTTTATTATACTATGGCAGTGGTTCCCAAACTTGGTCCTGGAGGCACCCCAGCCAGTCAGGTTTTTAAGGATATCCACAATGAATATTCATAAGAGAGATTTGCATGCAGTGGAGGTAGTGCATGCGAGCCTCTCTCATAAATATTCATTGTGGACATCCTGAAAACCTGATTGGCTGGGTTGCCTCCAGGACCAGGTTTGGGAACCACTGCTCTATGGTATACCTGCAACATTTTCAGTGCTTATGCTAAGCTCCTCTACTATAGTGGAGGAGTGGCCTAGTGGTTAGGGTGGTGGACTCTGGTCTTGAGGAACTGAGTTCAATTCCCACGTCAGGCACAGGCAGCTCCTTGTGACTCTGGGCAAGTCACTTAACCCTCCATTGCCCCAGGTATATAATATGTAAGCCACATTGAGCCTGCCATGAGTGGGAAAGCACAGGGTACAAATGTAACTAAAAAAAATTCACAGATTCTATGTCACCAAATGTATGCAGCAGCAACATAGTGCCCCAACTGATTGGTACAAAACTAGTGATTCATATATTAGATACTTATTCTGTTTTATCAGGAGTTTAATGAGATTTCTGGCTGGTAAATATCCAAGAAAAAACATTACATTCTTACTATATGGTATGCTGTACAACTTTACTGGCAGCTAAAATACATTCAGCCTGATAGGCAAAGATAGCTGTTTTTTAACCTCTAAACATTGATTGAAAGCATAAATATGAATATAAATTTTATTGAAGGATAAAATGTAAACACGAATAACCAAAACAAAGTCTCTAAAAAGTGTCACAGCTGAATTGATGGAGTAGCCTAATGGTTAGACCAGCCAACTGAGATCCAGGTAAACCAGATTCAAATCCCACAGTCCTTCCCTGTGATGTTGGGCAAGTCACTGAACCCTTAGTGACATAAGTTGCATAACTTGTGTCAAATCTAGGGGCCCTTTTACTAAGCTGCGGTAAAAAGTGGACTGTGGCAGTTTGGATGAATGAAATTGGCGCATGCTGGGCCATTTTTTATCGTGGCTGGGGAGAATTTTTTTTTAATGGGGTGGTAAATACCCGTGTGCTAAAATTAAAAGTAGCATGCAGATATTTACTGCTTGAACACTTACCACCACCCATTGATCTAGTGGTAAGGGCTCACACGCTACCTGCACAGTAATCATGCAATACATGCCAATGTGGCCGCTCTGCTAATTAACGCTGGGAACACAACCGCAGTAGAAAATTATTTTCAACCACAGGAAATAGCACGTGCCAACCTCAGGATTACCGCCGGGCGCCCACGCTACCCTGACAGTAGTGCTGATTTGGTACGTGCTACCTGCGTGCTATCCCTACCACTGCTTAGCAAAAGGGCCCCCTAATGCGCATATTTCACGGTTGCATATTACCACAACCAGTACAGACGTTCCATCTGCTGATAATCTTGCTAAATACTTCAATGAAAAAATATTAAAATTACACAATTCACTCCCCCAACAGAACTCCGACACTGACCATTTCTTCAATGTCCTTGAGCCCAACTTGGGGGCCTATCCAGTGGATCGTACCTGGGCAAACTTTGCTTCTCTCACCATTGAATCAGTCACCCAGGCGGTCCTTAGGTTCTCCAATTCCTATTGCAAAATGGACACTTGTCCCAACTATTTACTCAAATCTGCCCCTTCTCGATACTTAGTAGATTTAACAGCCCATCTATATTTCATGCTTCAACAAGGTTTCTTCCCTGAGGATCATGGTAACATTCTTCTCACCCCAATACCAAAGGACACCAAGAAAAAGACCAATGATAGTACCAATTACTGCCTAGTTGCTTCTATCCCACTGGTGGTTAAATTAATGGAAAGCATGGTGACTAAACAACTTAAGAACTACCTAGACAAGTTTTCTATACTACACAACTTTCAATCAGGATTTTGCCCAATTCGACATGTCTAGCGCATTTGATTTGGTCAACCATGACATTCTACTAAATCTTCTTGGTTACTGTTACAATTTACATACCTTTCAGACACAACCTGACAGAAATCATCAATACAATCAAGATCTGTTTGAACACAATGAACTCATGGGCAAACTCATTCCAACTGAAACTAATCACTGAAAAGACTCATTGTCTTATCCTATCATCTCAAAACAATAAGTTTAAACATAAGTTTAAACCTACAACCTTTTTTTATATTTAAATTTGTTAGTTTCAGTCAATACAAAGATATCATCTTTGATAAGATACAGCCATATGACGTATTTACAAAAAAAAAAAAATCTTTCCAAGTAATAATGATAGTAACCTTAGTTGCATATGGTCCATAAAATCAATGGGGGATTCAAGATAGTTTGAGAAGAAAACCAATGGAAGTTTGGACACTAAACATTTATAGACCTTAAAATTGGCTGGAAGTTACCCCTTAATTATACAACCTTTCTTTATATGGACTTAACCCTTTTCACCTTGTGCATCAAGGAATGTACGTAATTGGTCAGGCTCAAAGAAAATGTATCTTACTTCATTCAAAGTCAGCATACATTTACATGGAAAACGTGGTTGAAACTTTGCCTTTATAGCCAAAGATTCTTGTTTCATCTCTAGAAATTTCTTTCTCCTCTGTTGAGACCAACGAGATATATCCGGAAAAATTAAAATTTTAGCACCCTTAAATTCTGGGTGTATATTTTTAACGTATAATCTCAACAGAGTTTCTTTGTCTTGTAAAAAAACAAATGAAACAATTAGAGTAGCTCTAGTCTCAATAACTTCATTCGATTGTTCCAGGATATTTGTTAGGTCCAATAGTTCAAGAGTCTTATCTGAAGTTCTTGGAGCAATCTTATTAGATCTTGGCAAAGTTTTTAGGTAATATATTCCCTGTGTAGGTGGAAGGGCTTGATCTGAATACTTATACACCTCCTTCAGAAATTTTACAAACATATCTCTAGGCGTAGTAAATTGGTCTTTTGGAAAATTTAAAATACGCAGGTTCAAATTTCTTGAAAGATTATCTAAATTTTCTATCTTGCGATGTATTGCCATTCTATCTCCAGAGATTTGTGCTTGTTGTTCTTGTAGTTTAGCATTTGTAGTCTCAAGTTTAGTTTGTTTCATCAAGAGTCCTTCCATCTTGTCTTTTAAATTCTTAATTTGAGAGGAATTATTTAAAGACACAGAAATAAAGGCATTACAAACCTTGTGCATAGCTTCTAGGGCCATCCATATAGAATCCAAAGACACCTCTTGGGGTTTAATTAACGATTGGATCGCTAAAGAGCGGAGAAAAGCTTCTTGTGGGTTCACAATACCAGTCGCGTCCTCCATTATTCCCCCAGTTGCCATCTCCGGTGTACCTTGGTTGCCCGCAGCCTGCTCTGATGGTATCACGAGTTCCGCTCCTTCCGACGGGGTTCGCCACCCCTTCGAGCTTTCTGCTTCGGGCCTTGGAACAGAAACCCTGTCGGGTTGCGGAGGCGAGGGGGTCAAAGGTCCTAGCAGGCTGAGCGAAAGATCGCTCTCCTGGACGAGGCTCTTCCCGGCCTCGTCTACAGAAATGCCCGGAGTTGGGGTCGACACCAAAAAAAGGACATCAGCAGCTGTCCAGATAAGGAAGGGATCTGCTTAGGGAGAGGAGGTCCTCTAAGTTTACTCTTCCTTTTCAGCATGGTTATGAGGAAAAAGAGAAATCACCACAATTATTTAGGAGCAGCCGCTCCTAAACCTACAACCTTAAACATCCCAAATCACCCCCTCCCTATCTCGGATAGCCTAAAACTAATCGGTATAATAATTGACCGCAACCTGACACTTGAAAGCCAAGTAAATTCCATCACAAAGAAAATGTTCCACTCAATGTGGAAACGTAAACGTATAAAACCTTTTTTCCCCACAATCAATGGTATTAAGCCATTTAGATTACTGCAACAGAATTTATGCAGGTTGTAAAGAACAACTAACTAAGAAACTTCAGACCGCACAGAATACAGCAGCCAGACTGATCTTCGGAAAATCAAAATATGAAAGTGCCAAACCCTTTCATGAAAAATTGCATTGGCTTCCCACTAAGGAATTTATTGCCTTCAAGGTTTTCACCCTGGTCCACAGGATCTACCACCCAGAAACAGCACCAGTCTATCCCGAACTTACTTAAATTTGCTTTATCCAGACTGCAGTGGACTTAGATACAAATCAATTTATGCATCCAGCTTTTCTTACATAAGTACTCAACTGTGGAATGTTTTGCCCAGAACCGTGAAATCTATCCACAACCATCTTAACTTCAGGAAGTCACTGAAAACCAACTTGTTTAAGAAGGCCTACCCCCCTGACCCAAATTAACTTTCTACTTCCTGCAACACAGCAAAACTATGGACCGTATTGGACTTTTATCACCACCCCCTCTTTATTTCTTTGTTGCTTTCATTTATGTTTCTTATATGCCTACTACTATATTGTGTATTTGTATTTTACCTAACTGGAGCCTGCTTCTACGGTATTGTGTAAGCAACATTGAGCCTGCAACTAAGTGGGAAAATGTGGGGTATAAATGTGTTAAATAAATAAATAAATATTTTGGACAGATAGCTATGCCTACTTCCAGCCATTTCAGCCAATCAGTGTTAATTTCCAGGCTAAGCCTTGCTCACATCTTGCTGTAACCCAACCGTCTCCTGCCCACTCTCTGCCCCTTTTGATGATTTCATGGAAAATAATCATTGGCCACATTTCAAAACATCATTGAAATACCCCTAACTATGCCCTCTTTAATGACGTATCCAAGATGATGGCCGACATGAGTCCACCATATACAGATAACCATCTTTCTCCTCCAAGTTGATGATGTCACTTCCAGGTTAAGCTATGTGACAGAAAGTGATATCACAAATATGGCTGCCTCCATATGGTGTACCCCCAACAAGAAAATTCATAGTGTCAAATGAAGCACCTAGTGCCTCCATTCATGAGAGCTCATGTTATTTTTTCTACCACAGAGTATACACAAACTTTGAAACTTGTTCACTGATCATTTTCACAAGTCTGACCCTGTTACCCTATTAGCCACACACACACACACACACAGATATAGATGTATACATATAGATAGATACCAAACTAGCCACCTCTTCTCTTCCAATCTCGCTGCTAGAACAGCTTTTTTTTTTTCTGCAGCAAGTATAGCAATTCAACCCCTCTTCTCCCCAAACAGCCACAGCAGAGAAAGGTTTTATTTTCATACAACAGAGAAAACAGATGGTCACCATGATCTTTACATGTACCAACACATTGTACTTCAAACAGCCACAGCAGGTCATAAAGATTTGAGACTGTTTTTGTAGTGGTCCTTATAATCACCATGAAATCCACAAATTTGTCTTCAATCCAAAAAAAATCACGTACATGGTGAGTCATTGCACAAATATGAATGACAATTTCATTGCATTGCTTTACAGACATACTCTGAAATAATTTGTTCTGCAATTTTTATAATACTTTAGTTGTACAAGTGTTTCAATTAATTAACTATTCAAAATTGTATAACACCTTCTTTCTTGCCTAATGCAACAGAAAAGCATTATCTTCGGTTATAAAATCTTGGATGTCTGTCCACATGAAATTTTGTTGTGGCACTTGAAAAATATACACTTTTTTTTAAAACCAGGAGCTTGAAAACTTATATCATAAGACTAAAATGGAAGCTTTTCATAAACTGAATATCCACATATTTACTTTGAGTTTAAAAAAAATCTTTTCTTATATGATACGGGGGAATTCTCTAAATGGTGCTAAAAGTTACACACCAAAAAACTGGGCACTATGCTGATTTTTTATAATGGCAGAGTTGTGACTAACATTTGTGTTTACAAAGGCATGCTATAGTTACATTAGTGTTTTTAACATGCATTAAACACTAACACGCATCCAACGTTAACACGTCTTTTGGAATGTATTGGCGCATTAGCGTTTAACGTGCCTTAAATTTAAAGGCATGTTAAAAATGCTACCGCACCTTAGTAAACATACCCCTAAATCTGTTATACTATATTAGCATAAGTCTACAGTTATATGCCAAATTTAGACATAGCCACTTACACCATGTCTATGGTGGGCATAAATGCTGGCACCTAAAATCATCAGTTTGGCTCGTAAATACAACTATTCTATAATGGTTGGAACACCACTGATACACCCATGCTCTTCCCACGTTAATGCCCCTTTTGCAGTTCTACACAAGAGAAGTATGGCACGCTACAGGTCAATAGTTAAAGTGATTCAACCGGCCAGAAATGGCCACTGATTGATTCAATTGCTTGTTCACGGCTATCTAGTCATTTTCAGTGGCACTTCACTGGTTATCTCCGCTGCGCCTAAGTGCAAACTGGCTATGTCAGGGGCATTCTGGGGGCAGAGTCAGCACTTGGTCATAAGTTCCAATATTCAGCACTTAACCGGCCAGGTTTAGCACATAAATGTAACCGCAGAATCTCACAGTCCTTTCTTTATGTGCTAAACCATGGCCTGTTAAGTTCGACTGGTTCAGTTTTTACAGAGTCTGATTTTGCTCAGTTGCTTAACATTGACATTCGCACCTCAGTCAGACCATTTAATACCACACTCCTTATAGATATAATAAACACCATAACACATTCTCGTGGAATAAAATTTGGCAGCAGCTTTATTCACCAACATTAATAAATAATTCAACTTCAACACTCAACATCTTCTTAGCCACAAAATCTTTCATCATAAGGTAAACTGCCCAGATCGGTTTTTTAAATAGAGCTAAGCCATTCGGTAACGAAACTGGCTCTCCCTTTCTCCGTATTATCCCCTTCTACCCTGTGACTTACGGTGCCGTCAAGCCACATCTTACCCGTGGCGGTTCCGCACACGAGTTCCTTTACTTCCATATATTTCACAATATTCATTTCAAATATTCATGTAACCGTCTCTGGTGCCTCTCTACCCCTCCTACAGGCACCCTCTTAAAAGCTGCTACCAGTCACCCCCAACTCTACCACCCCTCTTTAACCCCTCCTTCACTAACCAACCCCACCTTTCAACACCCCCCCCCCATTCAACCCTACCCATCGGGTGGGCTGGGAAGGGTCATCAAAAACTACCTCCTAACCACCCTCACCCTTTCCTACCTACCCACCCAATACTTTTCCGCGCCAGAAACTCCTTACCCTATCTCCCCTTTTCTCTTTTCCACCAATCACTATCTTGCTTCATTCACCAATCCTCTTCCTTCCTTTAGTTGCTATCCTACCTCACTTTACCTTCACCTATCACTCCCTATCCCTCCCCCTATTCCCCCTCCCCCACCCACTTCTTCCCCTCTTACTGCTGCCTGACTGCCTCAGTCAATGTTATTACCCTCACACCTTAGTCTGTGAGGGCTTCTTAACATTGACATTCGCACCTCAGTCAGACCATTTAATACCACACTCCTTATAGATATAATAAACACCATAACACATTCTCGTGGAATAAAATTTGGCAGCAGCTTTATTCACCAACATTAATAAATAATTCAACTTCAACACTTAACATCTTCTTAGCCACAAAATCTTTCATCATAAGGTAAACTGCCCAGATCGTTTTTTTAAATAGAGCTAAGCCATTCGGTAACGAAACTGGCTCTCCCTTTCTCCGTATTATCCCCTTCTACCCTGTGACTTACGGTGCCGTCAAGCCACATCTTACCCGTGGCGGTTCCGCACACGAGTTCCTTTACTTCCATATATTTCACAATATTCATTTCAAATATTCATGTAACCGTCTCTGGTGCCTCTCTACCCCTCCTACAGGCCACAAGCGGTGACAGATTATATCTTGTCACCGCTCCCCATAACTGCAGCTGCTGCCAAATCCTTTTTTAAACAATCCTCCAAAAGATCTTGGATAGTACTCAGAAATATATCCAACCCAATTTCAGACAAATGAACCCCATCCTTTCTATATAAACCTGCGCAATCCACAGAAATCAATTCATGCACCATTACCAAACCAAGAAATAAAGAGGTGGGAAAAAAAGTCAGGCTATCCAAAGATGGAACCAAATGTTTTTATGTAAAAAAACAAAATTTTATTAATCTTTAAACAAATAATGATATAATAAGAACACATTAAAATTGACTCGACACAACGTTGTGTTTCGGCCGAAAGGCCTACATCAGGAGTCTATAAACATAAACAAACGGTAAATAAATGAATTAATTGGTAAATAAATTAAACATATGAGAATGTTGAAATAAATAATAATAACATACAAAAAGAATTATACTGAAAGAGGAACATGTATAGATTATCAAAAAATTATATATTTAAAAAAACTATATATATATCACAAAAATAATCTCAAAGAAATATATATATAATATAATAATGATAATATTATACAAACAGAATTATACTGAAGGAAGAACATATATAGATTATGAAAACAACATATCAATATCACAAATAAAAAAATAATAAATAAATAAGATTATGTAAATATGAGGCCTATTGAAAACTATACATGTATGTATGTATTGAATAATATATTAAATGACCTTTATAAGGAAAAAACAAATATATATACATACATGGGAGTAAGAGGTTAAATGAAAAAAAACTAACCTTATTAGTCAAATTGAGATTAAGTATGATAATTCAAAAGTAATCTCGTAACGCAGCTAAAAGATTCCAAGGATCTGCAAGTGAGATCCTAAAATTGGTCTGTAGAAAACAAAGAAAATTTAAATGGAAAAACAAACCATATAAAAATGATGTGAATAAACATTTATGAAAAACATGTGATTTGCCTATTGAACCTTTATGCAACACTGGTTCGGGATTGAAACATCAGAGTAGCTCAAAATGTATGCATATACAAAAAGAAGGATAGTATGAACGTGACAAAAATATATATATAGAGATCTAGCCATTGAGACACGCCAAGTAGTTTAATTAGATAAAATAGAGAGAGTATATAATCTGCCTATTAAACCTTTGTGCAGCACTGGTCCGGGGTTGGAACATTCAAGTAGCTCAAAACATAAAATTGGCTACAAATATATTGGAAAAGGACCTCCATATTGTGTGTTGTTAATAGAAAAGAAACTACGGACTGCATAAATATTTAAAAAATGTGGTAAATCGCGGCGGCGCGAGAGCCGCGAGCCGCATGTGTTTAAAAAGAGAAAGAAAAAAGAGCTCAAGACACATACCTTAAAAAAGACCGTTATGCAAATGGACCGTCTGTCGCGGTGATCCAATTCTTTAACATAATATACACTCTCTTACATTCACTTCTATGATGTTTTACATCTTTATCTAACATCAACAGCATTTCAATCTATTTAATTGCTCCACATCCTTATATACATTTGTTTATGCCACGTCATTACGTACATCGTCTACCTCACGTATGCTAGATATACGAACGGCTAAATAGTGCTTCTATTTTACTTCTCCACATATATAGGCACGTAATGACGTTCTTACGTATGACAGACACACGGATGACTATAGAGCGATCTGTTTTTTTCATTTCATTGATCAGCTGATACCAGCGTCATCCAGGGTTTGCGAGTTTCTTTCGCGCCTTTTTTGTCATTTAAACTGTCATGTAATTCAGGTTTTCTTTCATCATTACCTTTGAGATCACCGCGACAGACGGTCCATTTGCATAACGGTCTTTTTTAAGGTATGTGTCTTGAGCTCTTTTTTCTTTCTCTTTTTAAACACATGCGGCTCGCGGCTCTCGCACCGCCGCGATTTACCACATTTTTTAAATATTTATGCAGTCCGTAGTTTCTTTTCTATTAACAACACACAATATGGAGGTCCTTTTCCAATATATTTGTAGCCAATTTTATGTTTTGAGCTACTTGAATGTTCCAACCCCGGACCAGTGCTGCACAAAGGTTTAATAGGCAGATTATATACTCTCTCTATTTTATCTAATTAAACTACTTGGCGTGTCTCAATGGCTAGATCTCTATATATATATTTTTGTCACGTTCATACTATCCTTCTTTTTGTATATGCATACATTTTGAGCTACTCTGATGTTTCAATCCCGAACCAGTGTTGCATAAAGGTTCAATAGGCAAATCACATGTTTTTCATAAATGTTTATTCACATCATTTTTATATGGTTTGTTTTTCCATTTAAATTTTCTTTGTTTTCTACAGACCAATTTTAGGATCTCACTTGCAGATCCTTGGAATCTTTTAGCTGCGTTACGAGATTACTTTTGAATTATCATACTTAATCTCAATTTGACTAATAAGGTTAGTTTTTTTTCATTTAACCTCTTACTCCCATGTATGTATATATATTTGTTTTTTCCTTATAAAGGTCATTTAATATATTATTCAATACATACATACATGTATAGTTTTCAATAGGCCTCATATTTACATAATCTTATTTATTTATTATTTTTTTATTTGTGATATTGATATGTTGTTTTCATAATCTATATATGTTCTTCCTTCAGTATAATTCTGTTTGTATAATATTATCATTATTATATTATATATATATTTCTTTGAGATTATTTTTGTGATATATATATAGTTTTTTTAAATATATAATTTTTTGATAATCTATACATGTTCCTCTTTCAGTATAATTCTTTTTGTATGTTATTATTATTTATTTCAACATTCTCATATGTTTAATTTATTTACCAATTAATTCATTTATTTACCGTTTGTTTATGTTTATAGACTCCTGATGTAGGCCTTTCGGCCGAAACACAACGTTGTGTCGAGTCAATTTTAATGTGTTCTTATTATATCATTATTTGTTTAAAGATTAATAAAATTTTGTTTTTTTACATAAAAACATTTGGTTCCATCTTTGGATAGCCTGACTTTTTTTCCCACCTCTTTATTTCTTGTTTCACGGCCCGTGGGATCTATTGAGTTCTCCACTATATGTGGATTCTCTTTAGACCATTACCAAACCACCCATTCGCCCCATAAATTTAGAAACTTCACTATTAACTCTCCTCCGTAAACGCTCAATACCCTTTTGATTATATGCCCCTTTCCACACGCGTCGTGGGATAATATGTGACCAAACCAGCAACGCTTCCGGGAAATATGACATCACAGCTAATAATTCAGTTTTCATCACACGAATTAAATCAACACCCTTTACATTACACAAATCATTTCCCCCCAAATGTATACAAATTAAAACTGGTGATGAAAATCTCCTTTATTGAAGTAATGTCGGTACCATCTGCTGCCAAGTCATGCCTCGAATGGCCAACCAGCGGATCCGGATACCAAATTCAACCAGTCCCAAGTTGGCTCCCCACTTGGACTCCCGAGCATGCTTGTGTGCCCAGAAGACATACGAATGGCCACAAATCCACACACATATATCTGGAGGCAATACATCTGCAAAAGAAACTAAAACAATTAACATACAATACTCCCTTTCTGAGTCCGCACATACCCTTTATATCTATTGGAACGCCACCTCCCCAAACGCTGAATTAACTCCACCGAACCCCCATCCTGCGCTGCATTGGAAGCCGCACCAATTCTAAAGGAGTGCGTCCCATAATCCTTAGGCTCCAAACCCATATACTCTAAACCTTTCTTCAATACAGCTGCAAACTGGTACCTAGTCAATGGCAAACCAGTCTGATGCACCAACCAAATCTCCCCACCCACTGGTCGTACTCCTTGGTAATCCACTGCACATTGAACCGGACAAAATTCCAAGCACTTAGCTGCTCGTAAAGTAATCCATTTACCTTTTCCCTCCTGATCTGTCTTTGACTTGCGTAAATATAAACGCAACAGACCTTTCTCCACCATAACATCTCTGCTCCGCAGACCCCCATCATCCATTACCCTCCTAGAAGTCACCACCAATTCTCCCACTCTGCACGCTGCAAAGAAAGCCACCACAAATGCCACTTGAAATAACCGCACCTCGTATGCTGAAAAGCAAATGTGCGGTAAAATCTTACATAACTGCACAACCTGCGCATAGAACAGTGGGCGTCTCACCCTTGCAATGCCTGTTCTCCCTTCTTCTCTGGAATAACCACACAATAACTTGCGAATCAAATAGGACCCAGCTGGATCTTTCCAACCCAGCACTTTAGACACAAATGCAATCGCCGCCATCGTCTGAGAAACTATCCCAAACGACCATTTTTTGGTCATTGCCCAAGGAAGAAATCTGACCACTCTCTCCTCCTCAATTGGCATAACCAATTCCAACTGACTGTCTTCCAGAAATGCTAAAAATCGACGCCAGCCCACTCCATAAGCTTTCCAAGTATTCGGAGCTAAGGCCTTCATCAACAGAGATTCACAACCTCCTGAAAATTGGACCACAAATCTTCTGACATCCTTGTAGGCTCCCAATCTGCTAATGGCGCCAAAGCTCTGAAACGATGTAGCTGTAAACGAGACAAAGCATCCGCAATCTCATTACACACTCCTGGCACATGTCTGGCAGTTAACCAAACATTGAGTTGCAGACATTTTAGCACAATTAACCTCAACAACTCCACTAACAAAGGACAACGCGAAGATTGCTTATTAATCGCCCAGACCACTGACATATTATCAGAATAAAAGGCAATCCTTTTATTACTCAATTGGGCCCCCCATAAACACAGGGCCACCCAAATCGGAAATAATTCCAACAAAGCAATATTTGCACACCAACCCTTCTCCTTCCACCATGGAGGCCAAGCTTCCGCACACCAAGCACCTCTGAAATAAATTCCAAATCCCCTCTCCCCCGAAGCGTCAGTAAATAATTGTAGATCAACATTAGAAACTAAAGCCTCCTGCCAAATGCATATGCCATTAAATTCTGATAAAAATTGCTTCCAAATCATCAAATCTGCCCTCACTGCCTGTGTTAAACGCACCCTAAAATGCTTCTTTCTCAAACCAACTGACAATAATGCTAACCGTCTGGAAAATATCCGCCCCATTGGAATTACCCGCGTTGCAAAATTAAAATGACCCAGCAATGACTGGATTTCTCTCAAAGTCACCTTACCCTTATTACACGCCTGATCAATCTCGTCACGCAACGCAATGATTTTGTTGTCTGGCAGACGCGATTCCATCTGAACCGAGTCTAACTCAATTCCCAAAAACACCAACTTGGTAACAGGTCCCTCACTTTTATCCAGTGCCAAAGGCACACCAATTTCCCTTGCCACTGTACTAAATGCTGACATCAGCGAAGCACACTGATCTGAATTCTGAGGACCCACAAATAGAAAATCGTCCAAGTAATGAACGATAGAATCCAAACCACTAACCTGCTCCACCACCCAGTGTAAAAATGTTGCAAAGGCCTCAAAATAATTGCATGAAATCGAGCACCCCATAGGCAAACATTTATCAAAATAAAATTTACCTTCAAATGTAAACCCCAGCAACCAAAATGCAGTTGGATGAACTGGCAACAAACGAAAAGCTGACTCAATGTCCGCTTTTCCCATCAAGGCACCCCGTCCTAACTGCCTCAACCAATCTACAGCCTGCTCAAAACTTGCATATTGCACAGTACACAACTCGGGATCTATGAAGGCATTAACCCCACAACCCTCCGGGTATGATAAATTATGAATTAACCGGAAGGTACCCGGAGCTTTTTTCGGTATCACACCCAATGGGGATAGCACCAAATTCTGAACTGGAGGGTTCTCAAACGGCCCAGCTATACGACCGAGACTTAACTCCTTCAACAACTTCTTCCTAACCACCTCAGCATTCTGACCCACCGATGCAGAATTTTTACACTTATGATCCAAAATCGGACCTTCAAACGGGATCGGAAAACCTTCCGCAAAACCCACCCACAATAAATATGCATCATTCCCCAATGGATACCGTACCAACCATCTTTCCAGAGCCAACAATTTAATGGGAGAAGGGGCCTTACATTCAGAAACCTGATCCACTCGAGATTCCTCCACGCCCCAATCGTCCTCGACTCGCAAATCCCCCCCTGGGACATTTAAACACGGGGTGCAAACCTTGACAGCCGCTGCAACAATGCTTGAATCTGCAGAAAGGCCGACTACATCTTCCTGCATTAAATTGGAAACAAGCATTAATGGGAATACCCCCTCTTCCCCAACTCCCCCGGGCCCAATTCCTCCTCCTCCAGTTGTGCCAAAATTACCAGCTCGCCACCCACCAACTCCCGCGGTGCTTGCCACTGAGCCACTGCCAAACCCGGGAAATCCGACAGGGGCTCCCGTACGAAAGGGGGTATTAACCGACGGTGTAAAGTTAGCAATCCACAAATCCACATCACGTACACCCCAACTTTCTGATTTGTCTTTTGCTAAACTCCTTCTGAACTGCTCATCATAATTAGCCCAAGCCCAACCTCCATACATTTTATACGCTCTTAGAATAAGATCACAATAACTCAATAAACCTGGATACAGCGCCGGTTTCTGACCCCCAAGCACACTAGCAAAAACATGAAAACTCAGCATCCAATTCATAATTGTCTTTGATACTCTCCCTTTCTTCTTTTTTCCCTCGTCTTTTCCCCCTTCCTTCCCCACATAACTATCTTTATCATGCGCAAGCAGAGCAAATAAATCAATATATTTACCTCGCAAAATTCTCTGCCGCCATTTTACAGATATAGCACAATCCAAAGGTGCAATATTACATAAAGTGTGCCCCTTCCTAGAAACTGCATACCCCCCTACCATCAAATTACTCCCCGTACCCCTGGCCTCATTCCCCATATTCCTTTCCTCCTCCTCAGAAGAAGAGGAAGTCGACCCGGATGACTCCCAAGAATCCGACGACTCCCACACCTGTAGTGGGTCTCCTAGACCTCCCCTCCTCTGCCTTTTTTCCCTATCCAATCTCTTTACTACATGACACAAACTGCGCAAAAATTTTTTATTCTTTAATTTCTTCCTCAAACTCTTACCACTAACCCTTTTTGAACGACTACCCCGTTTTCTACCCCCCTCCTGAACATCCCTTCCCTCACTCCCAACTGACGACACGGCCATACATATATCCTCCAACTCACCAATGGCTCTCCCAGTCGAAGGCCCCTCCAAAGGATCCTCACCAACACCTTCTCTCACTGGAACAGCACCGCACCTCTGGATACCACTGGACCATTCCTGCACTGGAAAAGTGCCACTTGCCACCATTTCATTTCTCTCATGCACCCGGTTGCCACCATCCAAACTCCTCATGCCCCCTTGCGGAACCACAGTGCCCCGTGTTCCACCATCCACATCCCTCACCAAACCCACTATATCACCCGCAGCACCCCTTCCATCAGCTGTTCCTATATTATGTTTCTTCCCACTCGCTTTACCCCCACTTTTTCCTACTTTTTTCGGAGCCATTCTTATACCCTAGCTCCCTTAGCCAAACCACACAACCTTCCTAACACCCAAATAAACACTTCACCCAAAAACTGTACCCACAAAATACTCCTGTCCCTCAATCCTTTATACCCAAATCCCCCTTCCCACACGTCTCCCTCACACAAACCAAACACCCATTCGCTCCAATCCTGTTTATATCCCCATCCGCAACAACCATACACCTCACAAAATACTGTGCACCCTCAACCACAAACTTACTTATTCACCCTAACCCTCCCAACACCTTACTAAACCTCAAATTCCCACCATCGAATTCCCCACTGTTTTTATTTATTTATTTTTTTAAATTTAACGATGCCAGCTAGATTGCCCTTTCCTCCTAGCACCCACTCCCCTATTAGAACTTGGCACCGCTCCCCCCAGCAAGCATGTCACGCTCCACACTCCTCCCTTACCGCACTTCAATCTAAAACATACAGGGAAGCCCAGCCCCAAACTACCACTCACGTCCCTCCAAGCACACTGCTTCCAACAACCGCCGACCCACCTCACACGCCTCCAATCTCATCCAAACAACCCGAATCCACTGTCGCCGTTTGCGACGAAGAAACACTCCATTTCAGCTTTAAACTCCCCAACCTGCCTGCAACTCCGCTCTCCTCACAGACGCGCCGACGCGAAACCGGAAGTGAAGCGCACCTCCGCACACAGCGCTGAAGAAAAACACTCTCCACTGCTCAGGTACAAATTTCGCCGTTTCCAGTGCAAATTTTAAAAGAAATTCATCAAAAACTACCTCCTAACCACCCTCACCCTTTCCTACCTACCCACCCAATACTTTTCCGCGACAGAAACTCCTTACCCTATCTCCCCTTTTCTCTTTTCCACCAATCACTATCTTGCTTCATTCACCAATCCTCTTCCTTCCTTTAGTTGCTATCCTACCTCACTTTACCTTCACCTATCACTCCCTATCCCTCCCCCTATTCCCCCTCCCCCACCCACTTCTTCCCCTCTTACTGCTGCCTGACTGCCTCAGTCAATGTTATTACCCTCACACCTTAGTCTGTGAGGGCTTCTTTATGCTTAAGTAATTTCATACATTGAGTATTGCAAGATGTTGTTTGTGGAGTTGCCTAAAAAGAATGTGAAGCAACTCCAATGGGTCCAAAATGCTTCTGCCAGATTCTTTTAAAAATAAAGTCATTCGAGACCATATTACGCCTATTTTTTCTACATTGCTTTGCCTATCTGTTTGCAAATACTGAGTTTTTAAGACACTAAGGGGTATGTTTACTAAGGTGCACTAGCGTTTCTAATGCACCTTTAAATTTAAGGCACGTTAAATGCTAATTCACCTATACATTTCTATGGGTGCGTTAGCGTTTAACGAGAGTAAATCATTTACGCACATTAAAAATGCTAATGCGTCCATAGCTCACCTTAGTAAAAACAGGCGTAAGGTGCCAAGCTATATTCCTAAGCAATTGCTTCACTCCCAGAATGAGAGACATTTTGTTTTGCCCTCTGCTAGAGCTTTCTTTATTAAAGTGTGCTCAGGCATGAGCCTACTCTAATTTCTTGATTTGATTATAGAATGGGTTGCCCTCTATTATAAGATCTAGTGATGATTTACTGGGTTTTCGGAAGGTTGTAAAAACTTACCTATTTTTGGAAGATTTAGAACTCATGTTGAGGAACTGCTGCACTGAACTGCTTTCTGTCAAATTGAAATTAAGGTTTCACAGTTTTTATCATCTAGTATTGTTTTATGTTTTATTATTATGAATGAAATCTTTGTAACCCGTTCTGGGCATTGTTGGGAGGATGGGCTAAAAATTTGAGTAAATAAAAAAATGGATGCATTATGTACTAGTCGGCTTCACATAAACCAGATTTTCAATGCCGAACTTGGATATGGCCGGCATTGAATATCCAGAAAAAATGCCAGTGTCAGTCTGCAAAACACTGACTGCCGCTGGCTGAATATTTATCCTTTAGTTTACAGAATGGGGGCATGAGTCATTTATGCACACAGCTGCTAATTAGTGCCAGTTAGTTCTTGTTAACAGCAACTATTGATAAGTATCTCAAATTAAGGGCCCTCTTTACTAAGCAGCGTTATAGGCGCGTTAACATTTTTAACGCGTTAACCATGTACGCACGTTAACCATGTACATGCCTACAATATCTCTATAGGTGCCTACATGGTTAGCGTGCGTGCTAAGTGTAGGTGTGCTAAAAACACTAACGCACCTAAGTAAACAGGGCCCTAAATACCCATTTATCCATTATCCCAACTGCAGAGGACTTAAATACAGGTCTATACATGCATCTAGCTTCTCATACATCTGCACACAACTATGGAATGAACAACACACGACTTGACAACCTTCCGAAAATTATTGAAGACATATTTGTTCAAAAAGGCATACAAAACTGGTCCCCCATAACGATCTGACTCCTAAATTACACCAGATACAACTATTATGGAACCCTTCTAACTTGTTTATTTTAATCATATCCTCATCACTGTATATTTTATCTTGTCCTGATATCATTATGTTATGTTTTACCTTATTTATACACTGCTAATACTACATGATATTCTTATGTATCTTTGTAACAATTCTGAAATTCTTATTCCGTTAATATGATTGCCATGATATTCTTATGCACCTTATCTGTATCAATACTCTGAAATTCTTATTCCATTAATGTGAGTGTTGTTGTAACATATTGTAAGCCACATTGAGCCTGCAAATAGGTGGGAAAATGTGGGATACAAATGCAGCAAATAAATAAATGTAGTACCCATTAGCTAATAAATGGGCTCTTTTACTAAGCCACGGTAGAAAATGGCCTATGCTAGTTATGACATGTGAAATTGGCAAATGTTGGGCCAATTTTACTATGGTGGGAAAAGGGCCTTTTTTAAAACAGGGCAATAAATGGCCATGTGCTAATATGAAAATTAGCACGCAGCTATTTACAGCCTGAGTCCTTACCACCACCTGTATAGAAGGTGGTAAGGGTTCATGCGCTACTCATGTAGTAATCAAGCAGCATGTAGCAATGTGGCTATGATGCCAATTACTGCCAGGAATGCTCCACCCCCATGGTATAAAATAGAAAATTATTTTCTACCATGGGAAACTGCACATGCCAATTTCGAAACTACCACCAAGCGCCTGCGCTACCCCAGTGGTAGCCCTACCATGACTTAGTAAAAGGGCACTTAAGTAGTGCATGTATTTGATCCTATTCTATAAACACCCCTTTACTTTAAATACCATTTGTAGAATTTGGGGGACAGTGTTTTATATTAATAGCATGCTATGTTAATAGTCATGATACAATGAATGATTTTTTCAAATGTCCCCCTCTCAGTTTTATAATACAAAAAATACTAACACAATACTGAAGCATTTTCATCCTTAATAAAAAACTTGTGTAAAATAGATTAGTTATAGAAAAGCATTTTGAGATTGACAGTTTTAACATTTTTTATTTCCTGTTCTCCAGCCTTGAAAAAATATTTATGTAAGAGGTTTTTTTTATGTGACTTAAAATGCCTAAAAAGAAGGGTCCATCTGCTAAAAATATCCAAATCCTGATTTTGGAAAGTCAGAATTTGGACACTTTACACTGCAGTTTGTCCAAATAGCAAGGAGGTCAGTTTTGGGTGGGACTAGGGAGGGCTCAAAAGTAGGACATCCAATAGGGACTTTTGAATGGGAAGAATCGTCCATGTCTTTAAAAAAAGGACATTTTTATCTACATCTGTTTCATTCATGTCCAAATTACAAAAAGTTGCTCTAATTGAGCAGCTGACTACTGGAGGGATTAAGGCATGACCCTTCCTTAATCCCCCCCCCCCCCCCCGTGGTTGCTGTCCCTGACAGTGAAACTGGAAAGGAAAACCAGTTTCAGCTGCAGGTATCATGGCCATTCTGAACAAAGCAGTAAGCAGGAGAGAAGGAGTAACCTAGTGGTTAGCGCAGTGCAGTGGACTGTGAACGTACAGGGGCATAATCGAAAAGGGGGCCCAAGTTTTCCTGAGGACGTCCCAGTGAAGGGGCGGGGAAACCCGTATTATCGAAACAAGATGGGCGTCCATCTTTTGTTTTGATAATACAGTCGGGGACGCCCAAATCTCAACATTTAGGTCGTCCTTAGAGATGGTCGTCTCCAATTTTCGCCAATAATGGAAACCGAGTACGCCCATCTCAGAAATGACCAAATCCAAGACATTTGGTCATGGGAGGAGCCAGCATTCGTAGTGCACTGGTCCCCCTGACATGCCAGGACACCAACCGGGCACCCTAGGGGGCACTGCAGTGGACTTCACAAATTGCTCCCAGACGCATAGCTCCCTTACCTTGTGTGCTGAGTCTCCCAAACCCTCCCAAAACCCACTCCCCTCAACTGTACACCACTACCATAGCCCTAAGGGGTGAAGGGGGGCACCTACATGTGGGTACAGTGGGTTTCTGATGGGTTTTGAAGGGCTCACATCTACCAACATACATAGGCGGTCGGTGGCCCAACTGTTTGGGGAGGCTAAAGAGGGCAGGGTTAGGGGGTGGTGCCAGGGGTGGAGCTTACATCCATAATTTTCTAACACAGAAAAAAATAAGTAAAAATAAAATAGTCACAATTAATACCATTTATTAAATTTAGATATTAGGTATGTATCATATGACAAAGAATAAAGTGGCTGCTCAAAGCATATACTAACCACAATCGCTCAACTGCAAAACACTATGCAAAAACACACTCATAACCTTACTGTGCCATAAATATTACACTGGGCAGACCCTAATACACCGTAGAATAATGTCTGTACCTTTCTGCTACATTTTCTTGGTCTGGGGGAACTCAGGTGTCCATTTTCTTAAATCAAACTTATATCTCACTGTCCTATTATTTCTATAATCACAAGAAATTGATTTCCCTCCTCCATTTGGCAATTATGAATTTTTACATTTTGTAATACAGAAATATTTAACTGCACAAAATAGGTGCAACAAAACTAATGTTTCTTTCAAGTTCTGCCAACCAGCTGTAGATCCTAAACTAGGAAACAACTCCACCATTATCAAACGAATGTTCCTTCATCTCTCAAACCCCCATGAAAGAAAACTGAACTGGTCGCTTTCTGTGAAATTATTTATGTGTGTATGTGTGTGCTCTCCTCGCTTTGTACAAATTTCGTCCTTCGCCTGAACTGAGCCACCCATGTTGCACTTTTGCTTCACTTCAAAAGCGGCTGACGCAAATGAGGTCCCGCGACCGTTCGGGATTTTGGTGGGAGTAGGCACAGTGTACTCATGGGTGGCGGGCTGCGCTACTCCATGTCCTTCGGCCCTGCTAGAATGATGGGCACCTTCTCCGACCACCGTTCATCCACAACTGAGCCTGGAGCTTCAGCTCCGCACTGCACTACTGCTGCTGCACCTCCTCCAACTACAGTCCGTCTGTTAATCATCTCTCTGCCACCCTTCTCCTCTCCCTCCATTCACTACCAATCAAGGGAGCAGTGGAGCACTCAACAGGACTCGATGCCAGCCCAGAAGTGAGTCATGCAGCCCATGCAGGGGAGGGAGAGTGAGTCACGCAGCGGCAGCCCGTTCAGGGGAGGGAGAGAGCGAGGAGAAACCACCGCGGAGCACTGCAAAAAAAAAGAACGGACTGGCTGGGGAGGCTTAGCCTCCCCAAGCCTCTTATACCAGGTGCCTATGCCACCACAAGTGTAACAGGTGGGGGGGGGGGGGGGGGGGATGGGACTGGGTCTGCCTGCCTGAAGTGCACTGCACCCACTAAAACTGCTCCAGGGACCTGCATACTGCTGTCAGGGAGCTGGGTATGACATTTGAGGCTGGCATAGAGACTGACAAAAAATATTTTAAAACATTTTTTTAGGGTGAAAGGGGGTTGGTGACCACTGGGAGATTAAGGGGAGGTCATCCCCGATTCCCTCCGGTGGTCATCTGGTCAGTTCGGGCACCTTTTTGAGGCTTGGTCGTAACAAAAAATGGACCAAGTAGAGTAGCCCAAGTGCACGTAAGGGATGCCCTTCTTTTTTCCATTATTGGTCGAAGACACCCATGTGTTAGGCACGCCCCAGTCCCACCTTTGCTATGCTTCCGACACGCCCCTGTGAACTTGGGTCATCCCCACGACGGAAAGCAGTTGAGGACGCCCAAAATCGACTTTCAATTATGCCAATTTGGGCGACCCTGGGAGAAGGACGCCCATCTCCTGATTTGTGTCGAAAAATGGGTGCCCTTCTCTTAAAAATAAGCCTGCAAGTGACCCAGGTTCAAGTACCATTTTAAACTCTTAAATCAGACACTGTATCTGCTTTCTCCTTGTATAAGAGTATTACAGATTCTGTTAGATAGTAAACTATCTTTAGATTTTCAGATTAATAGACTTACTCAATGATCATTGTTTATAATGCGTAATTTGTGACATGTACGGAATTATTTTGACCACACTCATTTTCATCAATTGATGTTTAAGAATTTGGAAGTTGTAAACATAGAAACAGAGAAAAATGAAGGCTGATAAAGACCATATGGCCTATCCAGTCTGCCTATCCAAGCCATCTACTCTCCCTATCATTCTCTTAGAGATCCTATGAACTAGTCCCAAGCTCTCTTGAATTCAGATACTGTTTTTTGCCTTGTATTTAAACATCTCTATCATATTTCCCCTCTCCTGCCTTTCTTTCAAAGTATACAAATTGAGATCTTTAGTCTGTCCCCATACTCTTTATGATGAAGATCACTGACCATTTTAGTAGCCACCTCTGGATTCGCTCTATCCTGTTTATATCTTTTTGAAGGTGAAGTCTCAGGAATTGTATACAATATTCTAAACGAGGTCTCACCAGAGTCCTCTATAGGGGCATCATCACCTTCTTTTTCCTACTGGCCGTTCCTCTCCGTATGCACACTTGAATCTTTTTAGTTTTTTCCATTGTCTTCTCTACATGTTTGGCCACCTTAAGATCGTCACACCCAAGTTCCATTCCTCTTTTGCGCACAAATGTTCTTCAACCATGAAACTTTATTGTTCCCTTGGGTTTTTGCAGCCCAAATGTATAACCCTGAATTTTTTAGTATTAAGTCTTAGCTGCTAAATTCCAGACGAAGAATTTGGCTAGGTCCTTCCTCAGGTTATCCACATCAGCAGAGGTGTCTATCCTATTGCAGATTTTGGTATCATCTGTAAAGAGGAAAACCATACCAGCCAGTCCTTTAGCAATATCGCTTACAAAAATGTTAAAAAGAACAGCCCAAAACTGAACCTTGTAGCACATCACTAGTAACATCCTTTTCCTCAGAATGAGCTCCATTTACCACTACCCTCTGTTGCCTTCCACTCAACCAGTTCCTAACCCAGTCAGTCACTTTATTGCCCATACCGAGGGCACTCAGTTTATGTATTAGTCATCTATGGAGAACCATGTCAACAGCTTTGCTAAAATCTAAATACATCACATCTAGCATTCTCCTTTAATCCTTGTTTAAAGCTGTTACTGAAAAATGACTGTTCCATCTTTAGTTAACACAGATAAGAGGTAACCTGCAGTGATGTCGCCACCTATTTTTAAAACTTGTTGTTCTGGGCGCAGATTGGCCCAGGAGCTTAAATTCATCTAGGAAATACTGAATTTTTCTCCAGTCTCAGCTTGGAAGTAGCTGTGAGCAGTTATATTCTGTAACCTGTGAGCAGAAATATTTCCTGTACTTCCCAGACACTATTCACGTAGTGAACAAATCTTTAGATAGTTTTATAATTGATCTATATTCAGTTACCTGTTATTATGAGCTGTTTTGTTCCATCTTTTTTTATGGTTCACTGTTCATTATTTTTATGACAATAAACATTTTTAGTTTTTTGCCTCTACTTGTCTGGACTGAGTACGAATCCTGGTGGTTTGTATGTTGGGTCTGTGAGTGCTTTCCAGGAACCTCTTATCTGTGTTAAGTAAAGAGGGAACAGTCATTTCTCAGTAACAGTTTTAAACATGAACATGTACTACCTGCTGGCCAAAGTAGAGAAATACACTTCAAGAAATAATAAATATAGTTCACAGGCTTCAAAAACCACTGATTTGTCACATCCGCTCAATAAATTTTTTGCGACTCACCTCTGGATCACATTGTTAATTTGGTTGGCCTACTTCCCTTCCCAAGTCCTTTGTTTTCTGTGGACTTGGCTTTGTAGGGAAATTGTGCTTCTCATTGGTATGTGTTTACACTGAGTTCATCCACGTCTTCTCTGATTTGCAGTGGTGTATCATTGAACAGGTCCAGGTCAGGTAGAGAGGGATTTCCACAAAGACTCATATTATCAGCAACAATTTGGATTTTTCATTTAAATGCTGTGGCTCCTGTTGGCCTCAATTCTTTATAATGTGTTGTCATTGAGCATTTGTAATTAGATTGTAAGCTCTGTCGAGCAGGGACTGTCTCTTCATGTTCAAGTGTACAGTGCTGCGTACCTCTAGTAGCGCTTTAGAAATGATAAGTAGTAGTGGTATTAAAGAATATTCTGACTGGTGAGAGACATATAATGTGACATATGACACAGGATTGTTGGAATTTGGCATCTGAGAAATGTAACTCATGTAGTTAAGCGGTTAGCACTGAAGTGCAGAGACAGGTTTTGAACATAATTATAGAGAAGACAAGTGTTGCATTTGTATTATTTTTAAGAATTTAGAGCTTAAATTTACAATTTAGATTTTGAAATCACTATTGTGGACACTGTATTGTTTAGTTTTTGCACATAATGTAGGGAATAGTTAAATCCTCAGTACCATCGTATTGGATAAATGGTCAAGAGTTTGACTGCCATTCCTCACTAGATGCTGACTGATGATCCTTAAGCAAATTTAATCTAACGTGTATTTTGTGACAGTGTGTAACGTAGTCTTGCTAGTTCTTCAGTTTTACAATATTTTGAATATTTTTTTCTACCAGGTTGGACTATTTTTAGATTATTATCAAAATCAGACATAATGACAATAAAACGGTTGGGCTCCTTCCCTGAGGTGCTCCTTTACTAGGCCTGCCAGACTCACATCATTCTAGTTTTCTATATGAATCTATCTCCCATATTCTTCCACCTCAATTACTCATAACCTAAGTGATGTTGGGCATGCCACCAAAACACAGAGGAGAAGGGAATTCTATGCAGGCACTGTGCCAGATTGATAGGCATACAAGCAATAGACTTACCCGGCTTAGCAAGGGGCAGGAAAAAGAGGACATATCACCTCATTGGGCCACATGCTTCAAAGTCTGCTTACACAGTATAGGCTGTTTACTGGAGCTGACTGTGTCCTCTAGGGCAGGGGTGGGCAACCACAGTCCTCGAGGACCACAAACTAGTCGAGTTTTCAAGATTTCCACAATGAATTAGCATGAGAGTGATTTGCATATTCATTGTGGAAATCTTGAAAACCCAACTTGATTGAGGCCCTCAAGGATCATGGTTGCCCAACCCTGCTCTAGGGTCAAAAATGGTCCATATTTTTAGGATATCCTTAATAAGTATGCATGAGATCCAGTGTATTTGCATAATATTGAGGTAATATGTGTCATTTTAGCTTTTGCATACATATTAAGATTGTCCTGAAAACCTTTTGTGCCTTTCCAGGACTCCCAATGAATACCACTGGTGTAATGTTTATGCATTTTGACTTTTAAATTACCTTTGAGATTATCCATCTCCCAATTTTATTCCCCATAAATTTTGAGTCCTGGTAATTAAAATGTGACTTCTCAGTTCTTACATTCAAGTACAAAATTGCTTACGTTTATGGCACCAGCTGCTTTCTTGTCTTCTAGTGTATTTCACTGAAGAATAGCAAACCCGACAATGCTTTGGACTTCATTTCTATGGCTTTGCTATCTTATGATCTCAGTCACAATGCTGACAGCTGTTGGCTACTGCCATGGAAACAGAGGTCTGCAGATGGAACTCAATTTACTAGAGTATTCTCATAATTCGATAGGAATAAAACTGTGTGCATAACATGACCTTCGCTTTGTGATTCAGATTATCTGCAATTGTTTAGAAGGTTAATACACTGGGTAATATTTTTGTCTACTCAGTGATGTAAAATACACTGCATTTGCCTATATAGAATCTAGTTTTATCTTTAAAAGGTGCAAAAATAAAAAGGATATATCCTTGCTGATAAAAATAACATGAAATCAGCATCCTCTTAAATTAAACATAGCTTTCAGTTAGATTTTTAGAAATGTGATAGACAGGCTAGAGTGCAAAATATCAAATAATGACAGAATGCCAAAGCAGCCTATCCAGTTTGCCCACTTTGGACAGGTGAGCATATAAAATTCTTGTACAGAGTCCATCACTAGTTCCATATTCTGCTCTGTCCTCCACCAGAAACTCTAACCCCTTTAACCTCTTTTCCCCCCACACCCTCCATCTCTGTCTACTACAGAATCAGCTAAATGCCAGCCTCCACTAGTAGGTTATTTTGGGCCTTTTATCTTTCTATGTGATTATTACAAGGCAACATTAAATCCAGTACCTAGATTCCCTTCCCTATCACAGGGTTTTCTCATTTATTTTTTAACATACAAAATGTTCATCCTGCTCCGTTATGCTTCTAATGAATTAGAATCAGGCACCACAGACTTTCATTTCCAGCTACTGTTTTTCCCTATTTTATGTTTCTCACACCCATCACTACAGCCCTCAACTAAGGACCATACAGCAGACCTCCTTCCAGAAACCTGGATCTAGCTCTAGATGTCACCCTTAAACTATGACCACAACTCTCTCCTGCAGGAGGTGTTAACATTATCTCTGTTCAAATGCTCAGCACTCTTACAACCAAAGACAATATATCAATGACCTCAGTGGCGACTCTTTTCACATGAGCTGTCAGCGCATGACTTGCCTGCCTCTTCATCAGTCATAGACAACTATATGCAGGCTCTAAAATATTTGAACACTATTTCTTTCTCACGTATTTTAAATGTCAATTTGAAATTATTTAACTACTTAGCTTATATAGAAGGTCTCCGGATCCACTGCCTACACGGGCCATGTTTCGCAGGATAATAAACCCCATTAAATTGTAAAGTTGTGAGTAAAGGCTGTCATGTGGTGTTTAAGTCTGCACCCTGATGCAGCTGGGGTTTAATACCATATGAAACATTGTCAGCTGAGTCACTGAGCTGGCCTGTTATCATGCTTTTAAATAATCCACTCTGATGCCAAAAAACAGCAAAATGATTGTCTAAATCATCTAAGCTTTGTTTTAACCCTGGTTATACCAATTCCTTCTTTGAAGCCTTTT
Organism: Microcaecilia unicolor; assembly: GCF_901765095.1. Lineage (NCBI taxonomy): Eukaryota > Metazoa > Chordata > Amphibia > Gymnophiona > Siphonopidae > Microcaecilia > Microcaecilia unicolor. Next base: position 187,392,946 of record NC_044031.1, read on the forward strand.
TTTATCCATACCCACTGTACAGGTTATCCCAATGACAGTCTGGAAATTGTAATACAGTCTTGCTACTGCTGTTGGGTCATAACTGCTGCTTCATTTGGGTTCCTCTAATTCCTTGATGGAAACATAAATTGTTAAGATCACAATCTTTGCCCCATGCAAGTTAGCCTTTGACTACCTCCATATCCTATGGTGACATTAGGTCATGCTAGCACTATACCTACATTTCTTCAATTATGGTTCTTCTCTATTTTCTCCATAAATTTTAAAGTATTCTCCCAGAATTACCATTTTCCCTAGCTTCTGTATTTGGAATATTTTTTTCAACTGCTACTTTTTGGGAATAAAAATGACAAACATGCCTTTTTTTAAATTAAAAATTCTCCAGACAGACCTATTTTAGTCTCGAATAGTTACTGCATATACCTTCTTCCAAAATGTTCATCTTCTGTTAAATTATAGCCTGATACAAAAAATGCATTAAAACAAGTGTTTGTTCCATGTACCTATACGTCCTACTCCATGACAGCAAAGTGAATTATATTTTACAGAAATCCTTAAAAATGAAGTAGGAAAAAACATGAAATAGCTAGCCTTAACTCTTTAAACTCCCCATTACCTGATGTACCTGTAGAGTGCTCTTGGCCTGGACAGAGTCACTTTTCATGTCCTTATTATAAAGATACCAAGAAAAAACAAATGAAATCACTAACTACCATCCAGTAGCATCTATCCCGCTGGTAATCAAACTGATGGAAAGCATGGTAACCAAACAACTTACTGATTATATAGATAAATTCTCAATATTACACGAATCTCAATCAGGATTCCGCCTCCTCCACAGTACCGAAACAGTACTAATTACTCTCCTAGCCAAATTCAAGCAGGAAATAGCAACAGGCAAAAGCATCCTTCTCCTCCAATTCGACATGCCTAGTGCATTCAACATGGTAAACCGTTAATATACTACTAAGACTACTAGATTATTTCGGGATTGGTGGAAATATACTTAGCTGGATCAAGGGTTTCCTAACCACAAGAACATATCAAGTGAAATCAAACTCAAAAATATTATCATCGTGGAAAGCAGACTGCGGAGTACCTCAAGGATCACCCCTATCACCAATCCTCTTCAACCTAATGATGACCCCACTAGCCAAGTCATTATCCAACCAATGCCTGAACCCTTTCATCTATGCAGACGATGTCACAATATACATTCCTTATAAACACGAACTGACAGAAATCACCAACGATATCAAGCTCAGCTTGAATATCATGGACCCATGGGCAAATGCATTTCAACTAAAACTCAATAAAGAAAAAACATACTGTCTCATCCTCTCATCCCTACACAGCACGGACAACCCCACAAGTATCAACACCCCAGACTACATCCTCCCTATCTCAGACAACCTGAAAATCATCAGCGTTACATTGGACCGTAACTTAAGACTAGAGAGCCAAGTGAAATCCACAACAAAGAAAATATTTCACTCAATGTGGAAACTCAAACGTGTGAAACCATTCTTCCCGAGGGCAACATTTTGCAACCTGATACAATCAATGGTACTAAGCCACGTAGACTACTGCAATGGAGTTTATGCGGTATACAAAGAACAAACCTTAAAGAAACTTCAGACCGCCCAAAATACAGCAGCTAGGCTTATATTTGGAAAAATGCGATTTGAAAGCGCAAAATCCCTCTGTGAAAAACTACACTGGCTCCCAATCAAAGAACACATTGCCTTCAAAATCTGTACCTTGGTTCACAAAATTATCTATGGTGAAGCTCCGAGATACATGACAAACCTCATTGACATAACAACCAGAAACACATCCAAATCAACACGAACATAAAGCTGCAAAGGACTTAAATACAAATCAAGTTACGCATCCAGTTTTTCCTACATAAGCACACATATAATTTCTAGGTACCAGCCTGAAGTGTTCCAATCCCTCCTCCTTCCCTCCCTAACACCCCCCTGGAACATCAATAAACCCCTCCTTCTGATCCCCCGACCTCCAATCCCTGGAACAACAACACCCCCCCCCTTACTCCTGGATCAACTCCCCCCAGGATCCCCTAGGCCTACCTGCCTGATCTCTGGTGGTCTAATGGAGAATGAGCAGGAACAATGCTCATTCACTCCTGCCTATCATACCTGCCCCTTCAAAATGGCTGCCGCAACCTCTACCAGTGGTCTTGCAGTTTTACTGCTGCCACTAGAGGTCATGGCAGCCATTTTGAAGGGGCAACCATAATGGGCAGAAGCAAGTGGGCATTGCTTCTGCCCATTTTCCATTAGGCCACTAAGGATCAGGTAGGTAGGCCTGGGGGTGATGTGCTGGGGGGGGGGGGGGTGTAGCGGCGACCCACCCTGGGTGGCAGCCAACCTAATTACGCCACAGGCGAATAGGGCTCTTCAGCTTGGAGAAAAGATGGCTGAGGGGAGATTTGATAGAGGTCTACAAAATAATGAGTGGAGCAGAATGGGTAGACGTGAATCACTTGTTTACTTTTTCTAAAAATACTAGGATTATAGGGCACGCAATGAAGCTACAAAGTAGTAAATTTAAAACAAATTGTTGAAAATATTTCTTCATCAACATGAAATTAAACTCTGGATTTTGTTGCCAGAGAATGAGGGGAAAGCAGTTAGCTTAGCGGTGTTTAAAAAAGGTTTGGATAACTTCCTAAAAGAAGCGTCCATAAGCCATTATTAAGACGGACTTTGGGAAAATTCACTGCTTGCTTCTAGGGGACTATGAATATACCTGTGACTAAGTACAGATAAGTGACATTAATTCGTCTCCAATACTGTTGAATGAATAAACAAAAGACTGTGGCCATACACAGGTGGAAGAAATTGAATCACTTCCTACATGTAAGAGAAATGATAGCACGAGTGCTGTAACTATGGCAAGTGATTAAGCTTATAGTGAATGCAAAAAGAAAAAAGAGAGGAAAATATAGGAAAACAAGATTAGGTGTAAAGCACTGGACACTTTCGCATGTTAAATTTGCACTACGGAAGGTTGGAGGTAGTCGATGATTATAAATAGTCATGATGTACAGGCTCACCTTTTGGTGATAAAAAAGTTGCCTAAGTGACCGCATGAGACTTCCCCTTCACAAATTAGCAATCAGAGGCACAGAGTACTACATGTTTTACCATTAGTTGGTTGTGTATTATCTACTATATATCGGTGGAACATTGCCATCTATATTTTTGACAGTATTTCTAGGATAAGCAGCATAAAATGTATTGTACTATTTTGGGATCTTGCCAAGTACTTGTAACCTGGATTGGCCACTGTTGGATGCTGGGCTTGATAGACCTTTGGTCTGCTTAGGGTCTTATGTTAGCTCTTGATCTTTACAATACATAATTTTGGTAATAGCCATTAGGTTGCTACATTGATTCCTTTCTGTTTCTTACCTGCAGCAGAGGCCATAGAAAGTAACAAACCTGCAGGAGGAGATGGAAGAGCTCACAGCAGGGATTCATCATCAACATTGTAATACCACACTGCACACTCCATCCCCGGGACCACCAACTGCTCATGCCTCCCCATCCCTATGCCTTGATGTATCAGCACCTCAGAAAAGAGATCAGATGAACAAACAGAGGTTCCAGAAAAACACCATACAAGAAACCAAGTCAAAATTTGCTAATCATACAGGTTTGCGGAACTGTATATTCCTGACAAGGATATTTTGAAACATGGGCATGTGGAGGACTATGATTTTATAACTCAATAAAAATGTTGGAATTGGCTTTTCATCTAGTGTTCTTTTGGATCCTCTGTTTCAGCCCCTCAGTCATCTCCACATGCCTCTCTATCTCAGTATTCTATATGTCATGATGATTAGTATATGTCCTCCCCAATGAAGCCAGCAGTGTTTCCAAGGTCTATAGCACAAGCCTTGCCCATGGTGTTTCCAGATTTCAATCAATCTACATGAGATGCTCTTTTGTTGGATGAGTCATCACTGCCCTCTTATGGCTCTCATTTAAAACACCAATATGCCATAGCAGTAGGTGTGTCAGGAGAGAAGACTAAACCCCTAGCATGAGCAACCATGAATGATGCAATTTGCACACCATTCACTGCAAACAAATGTGCAATAACTCCATCTGCTCAGGGACTGGTGTCCATTATCTCATACTTCAGAAAAGGGCATGTTAGGAGCAGGACCAGTGGTGTGCTGGAGCCGGCTCACACCGGCTCGCAAGAGCCACTTGTTAAATTTACTGGCATCTTGCGAGCCGGTTGTTGGGCAGTGCGAGCCGGCTCACCTCTGCTCCCCCGTTGCCCCGGTCCATCATCCATCTGCCCTCTGCTCCCACCCCGACAGACCTGGTTTCCTTCCTGCGCCGCTGCTTGCCTTTAAAAATGTTATTTTCCTTCGAGGCGCGCCGGCGTTGAAACGAAGGCTTAGCTCGGTTTCAGCCTTCCGTTCCCTTCCCTCGCATCATGGCTCCGCCCTTGCGCAAACAGGAAATACGTCTGACCTACAGGCTTATTTTCGAAAGAGAAGGGCGCCCATCTTTTGACACAAATCGGGAGATGGGCGTCCTTCTTCCAGGGTCGCCCAAATCGGCATAATCGAAAGCCGATTTTGGGCATCCTCAACTGCTTTCCGTTGCAGGGACGACCAAAGTTCACGAGGGCGTGTCAGAAGGGTGGCGAAGGCGGAACTGGGGCGTGCCTAACATATGGGCGTCCTTGACCGATAATGGAAAAAAGAAGGGCGTCCATGACGAGCACCTGGGCGACATTACTTGGTCCATTTTTTGTTATGACCAAGCCTCAAAAAGGTGCCCAAAATGACCAGATGACCACCGTAGGGAATCGGGGATGACGTCCCCTTACTCCCCCAGTGGTCACTAAACCCCTCCCACCTTAAAAAAAAAAACTTTAAAAATATTTTTTGCCAGCCTCTATGCCAGCCTAAAACATCATACCCAGTTCCCTGACAGCAGTATGCAGGTCCCTGGAGCAGTTTTAGTGGGTGCAGTGCACTTCAGGCATAAGTACATAAGTACATAAGTACATAAGTAGTGCCATACTGGGAAAGACCAAAGGTCCATCTAGCCCAGCATCCTGTCACCGACAGTGGCCAATCCAGGTCAAGGGCACCTGGCACGCTCCCCAAACATAAAAACATTCCAGACAAGTTATACCTAAAAATGAGGAATTTTTCCAGTCCATTTAATAGCGGTCTATGGACTTGTCCTTTAGGAATCTATCTAACCCCTTTTTAAACTCCGTCAAGCTAACCGCCCGTACCACGTTCTCCGGCAATGAATTCCAGAGTCTAATTACACGTTGGGTGAAGAAAAATTTTCTCCGATTCGTTTTAAATTTACCACACTGTAGCTTCAACTCATGCCCTCTAGTCCTAGTATTTTTGGATAGCGTGAACAGTCGCTTCACATCCACCCGATCCATTCCACTCATTATTTTATACACTTCTATCATATCTCCCCTCAGCCGTCTCTTCTCCAAGCTGAAAAGCCCTAGCCTTCTCAGCCTCTCTTCATAGGAAAGTCGTCCCATCCCCACTATCATTTTCGTCGCCCTTCGCTGTACCTTTTCCAATTCTACTATATCTTTTTTGAGATACGGAGACCAGTACTGAACACAATACTCCAGGTGCGGTCGCACCATGGAGCGATACAACGGCATTATAACATCCGCACACCTGGACTCCATACCCTTCCTAATAACACCCAACATTCTATTCGCTTTCCTAGCCGCAGCAGCACACTGAGCAGAAAGTTTCAGCGTATCATCGACGACGACACCCAGATCCCTTTCTTGATCCGTAACTCCTAACGCGGAACCTTGCAAGACGTAGCTATAATTCGGGTTCCTCTTACCCACATGCATCACTTTGCACTTGTCAACATTGAACTTCATCTGCCACTTGCACGCCCATTCTCCCAGTCTCGCAAGGTCCGCCCATTCCCCCCTACCTGTTACACTTGTGGTGGTAAATGTGAGCCCTTCAAAACCCACCAGAAACCCACTGTACCCACATGTAGGTGCACCCTTCACCCCTTAGGGCTATGGTAGTGGTGTACAGTTGTGGGGAGTGGGTTTTGGGGGGCTCAGCACACAAGGTAAGGGAGCTATGCATCTGGGAGCTTTTTCTGAAGTCCAGTGCAGTGCCCCCTAGGGTGCCCAGTTGGTGTCCTGGCATGTGAGGGGGACCAGTGCACTATGAATGCTGGCTCCTCCCATGACCAAATGGCTTGGATTTTGTCGTTTCTGAGATGGGTGTCCTCGGTTTCCATTATCGCCGAAAAACGGGGACAACCATCTCTAAGGATGACCATCTCTAAGGTCGACCTAAATGTTGAGATTTGGGCATCCCTGACCATATTATCGAAACGAAAGATGGACGCCCATCTTGTTTTGATAATACGGGTTTCCCCGCCCCTTTGCCGGGATGTCCTGCGAGGACGTCCTCAGGAAAACTTGGGTGCCCTGTTTGATTATGCCCCTCCTAGTGTTTTAACCACTAGGCTATTCCTCCACTTTGGAACTTAGCCCTGTCTAACGAACATGTTCCTTAATGCACATTAATTATTAGGTTAGCATATGTTAAATTTATTTAGCACACTCTAAAACTTTTAAGGCACACTAATGAAGTAAAAGCACCCTAATAAAAGTACAGTCCTAGTATGCAAAATTGAAGTATAGTTAAGTGGCCTGTGATAGCATGGGTGGCAGCCAGGTTTGGGAGCCTCATCAAACACAGCTGCAAAGGCACTGAAGGAGTAGCCTAATGGTTAGTGCTGTGAGGTCCTGGAAAACTGAGCTTGATTCCCACTGTAGCTCCTTGTGACCCTGGGCAAGCCACAGGTGCAAAGAACACCTTAGATTGTAAGACAATTAGAGACAAAGTACCTGTGTGTAATGTGTACAGCAGTGCATACTAGTAGTACTATAGAAATGACTACAAGTAGTAGGGATTTGCAGGTAAATCACGTTATTACGGTGTTCAAATAGGTAAAGAAGCCTGTTGCTGCACAGGCTGAATACTGTGCCAATGAAGTCTCTTTCCAGTGACCAGTCTTATTAGGACTGCCTTCTAGCCAATGTACAGTTTCAAACCACTCACAAACACACCCAGGACCAGGATCTTCACAAATAAATCAGTCTTCTACCTATAAACTATAAATACCAAAGCCTGAGGCTGCTCTTCTCTTCTCTTCTCAATACTCCCCTTTCTGTTATTGCAGACAACTTGGAAGATTCCTTCTTTGCCCCCCCCCCCCCGAGTTCCAGCGAGGGAGGCAGTGACCAGGGGGTGGGCCTTGAACTCGGAGGAGAGGGAAGCAGGGGGGACTGGAACTCGGAGGACACAGACGGGGGGCCTGCAACTCAGACGACAGAGACCGAGGGAGGGAGACCTGGAACTCCGAGGACAGGGAGGAGGGCCTGGAATTCACATGACAGGGAGGGAGGCAGGAGGCCAAGCTGCAACTGCGAGGAAAACCTTGCTAGCGCCCGTTTCATTTCTATCAGAAACGGGCCTTTTTTTACTAGTTCCTTAATATATAAGACTGACAGGTGTGCACACAAACTAGTTAATATTTTAATCTTGTTGAGATTCTCTTCACATTCAGACACCCCACTTTTTTGTATCATTATAATTTGCTGAGCAAACACTTTCAGGATGGAAACATATCAGAAAACATACATATGGACTATGATAAACAGAACTGAATGTAAAACATTTTGTTAAAAACACAATTGGACTGTTGAGGAATTCCTGTCTCAGTCTTAAATTTGTTAAGACTGTAGCTTGTTATAAAGACAGGTCATGATACTTATAGAACAAATTTGTCTAATCGAGCATGACAGAGCAATTTACTCCAAGGATCATAATGCAATATTTATTCTGTCAAAACTGAAACAGCCATGAGATGCATTGTTAAACTGACAGCAATAGTATTATGTGGTAAACAAAACTCCAGACCTCACCCTGGTTAATAAAGAATATTCAGCTTTAATCCAGTCACCCTGGTTTTCTGCAGAAATTATTGGATGTATTTTTCAGTGCAACACTTGTAGGATAGGCAGCATAAAATCTGTTTTACTGTTCTGGAATCTTGCCAGGTACTTGGCAACTGTTGGAAGCAGGATACTGGGCTTGATGGACATTTGGTCTGTCCCAATATGGCAACATTTATGTTCTTATGTACGCACAGTTGTGACTTCAATTCTTATACATTGTAAGTGTGGGTGTTTATTTTCCAGCTAATTAGAGGTTCTTTGACAGTACAAAATAGCTGTGTTTATCGACATGTTCACACTGCAGGTGCCAATACTAGGTAGACTTTCTGGGGAATCAAAAACATACATTTATGCAGCTGAAAAACAGAGAATGGGGGTCTAAGGCAAGGAAGGGGAAGTGTGAGAGAATACTAGGGGAAGAGGGGGGTTTCCGGTATTTATCTAATAAACACATTCATTTTTTTTTTTGGGGGGGGGGGGGGGGTTGCATCAGGGTATTGTACCAGTTAAAACCTAAAATTGAAGCCCTAATTATAATTTTGCATCCCTTAATATGCTCAAAAAATGCCTGTTTATTACTAAGCTATCAATTTTAAGATTATTTCAAACATACAATAACAACTTCTCTTCCAAACTGTGTTTTTGGAATTTAGGATAATTTCCTCTTTTATTCTTTTCCTCCTCTGTGTTTGTTGCTCCCATTTTCTTTAGTCTTCATTTCTCTCTGTTCCTTCTGTGCCACTCTCTCATTTTTACTATCATACATCTTCCAGCTTGAGTGAATTTTTACTAGAGTTTTTGATGTGTCTGCACTTGAGAATTCATCTTACTCATGTTTTATTTACTTAGGGGTCAATATTCAGCAGTGGGCGGTGAGCATATTTTACAGGTATGCAGAAAAATGATTCTGCGTGCGCCCAAAACACGCATCTACATACTGCAGGCCATTTTTCAGTGCGCCTTTGTAAAAGGGCCCCTTAGCTGGTTAAGTGCCACTGGATATTAGCAGCTAGCCCCGACCAAGTTTAACTGGTCAGAGGCAGGATAAATTGCTTTGAATATCAGGCCCTAAATATTATCTTCTGCCCATTTTGTGGTCTTGGAAGAAGTACAAAACAGCATAAAATGGTTATTTACAGTGGATTACCTCTTATTTAACTAGGCCAAAAGAGAAAATAAAATTTTTTCATGGTTCTGCTCTTTTCAACAGTGCTTTTTAATATTTATCTTTGTCCAATCTGTAAATTTCCTGCAGATCTGGGAGTAATATACTATTGATGCCATTTGGTTTTTAGTCCCTGTAAGTATATTACTGTTCAGAACACTGGACTGAATATCTACAGGCATAAAATCTACTGTCCATTAAAAGCTGCCTGATAAATTAGTGTCAATGTTGGCAAATGAGAACTGATGGTGTTAACCTGAAAAACTTACAAATATTCCCACTAATTGTTAGACTGACATGTAGAATTTATCCATTTTGTCACATATTAGAAGAGGTTGTGTTAGATCCAGCTGTTTCTCTTCATCTCAAGGTCAAAAAAGGTGTCAGAAATGCCTGTTTAATGCTTTTCTTGTTTCATAGACTTAACCTTTTTCTAGATGTCTTCGATCTGAAAACTTTGATTCAATTACTTACATTACCTAGACTAGATTACTGCAATTCTGTTTTTGAGGCTGTTCTCTAACACACTCTGGAGGTAATTTTATAAAGAACATTAGTATATAAACATTGCTATACTGGGACAGATCAAAGATCCATCAAGCCCAGTATCCTGTTTCCAATGGTGGCCTATCCAGGGCACAAGTACCTGGTAACATCCCAAAAGAATAAAACAGATTTTATGCCACTTATGCCAGGAATATGCAGTGGATTTTCCTAAGCCCATCTTAATAATGGCTTATGAACTTTTAAGAACTTTTTAAACTTCTTTTAAATGTACAGTGCAGCGGGCCCCAGATAAAACAAAGGCAGGGCCTTGGCTCAATAGGCAGTGACTCCTAATGTGGAACATCGCATCATGTAGCTATAGTTTGGATCAGGGGCGTTGCCAGACACACAATTTTGGGTGGACAGGGGTCCAAGATGGGTGGGCAGAAGAACTCCACCCCGTCCCACAAGTGATTTGGTCTCTCCCTCTCTCGCCTGCATGCCATATGATCTTTTAAACATCCCCCTAACCTGAATACCATAGCAGATTTCACCAGCAGCGAGCAGCAACTAATACACACTGCTCATGTTGGCTCCACAGTCTTCCCCTGAAGCAGCCTGCAATAGGTGAAATGTGGCCATGTTGGTCTATCTTTCATAAAGGTGTGCTGTACTTCATCTTCTGTAATCCATTATTTTCCTTCTTTAGAGTACGAGTTTGAGCAGAACACGGGCAGTCACGTAATTTACACGCTAACATTTACACTGTTCCTGAGCAGGCATAAATGTTTGAAGATTTAATCTACTAGCACTTTCTGCTTGATTTATGCTAGTATCTTATAAATACACATAGGGGGCATTTTCGAAGGGGCTGGCCATCTCTAAGGGCACCCATTTCCGAGGACGGCGCTACAAAGCGGCGGGGTCAACCATATTTTTGAACGAGATGGCCAGCCATCTTTCATTTCGATAATACGGTTGGGGCCGGCCAAATGTCAGAGATGACCGGGTTTGAGATGGCCAGCCTCGGTTTTTGGAAACCAAGGATGCCCATCTCAGAAACGACCAAATGCAAGCCATTTGGTCATGGGAGGAGCCAGCATTTGTAGTGTACTGGTTCCCCTGACATGCCAGGACACCAACCGGGCACCCTAGGGGGCACTTCTAAAAATAAAAAAAAAAAAAAAAATTAAAATAGTTCCCAGGTGCATAGCTCCCTTACCTTGGGTGCTGAGCCCCCCCAAATCCCCCCCAAATCCCTCCCAAAACCCACTATGCACAACTGTACAACACTACCATAGCCCTTATGGGTGAAGGGGGGCACCTACATGTGGTATGGTGTTTTTTTTTTTGGGGGGGGGGGGGGTCGAGGGCTCCCATTTACCACCACAAGTGTAACAGGTGGGGGGGGGGGGGAAGGACCTGGGACCACCTGCCTGAAGTGCACTGCACCCACTAAAAACTGCTCCAGGGACCTGCATACTGCTGTCAGGGAGCTGGGTATTACATTTCAGGCTGGCATAGAGGCTGGAAAAAAAGTTTTTAAAGTTGTTTTTTTGAGGGTGGGAGGGGGTTAGTGACCACTGGGGGAGTCAGGGGAGGTCTTTCCTACCTGCATCACTTCGCACTTGCTCATATTAAACATCTGCCATTTGAATGCCCAGTTTCCCAGTATCATAAGGTTGTCTTGCAATTTTTCACAATCCTCTTGCGATTTAACAACTTTCAGACTCATTTTCGAAAGAGATGGACATCCAAAAAGTGACATAAATCGGCACTTGGACGTCCATCTCATAGAGACATGCAAATCGGTATAATCGAAACCCGATTTTGGACGTCTTTCTCAGAAGTCCGTTGCAAGGATGTCCAAATCTCAAGGGGGCATATCGGAGGCATGGTCAAGGCGAGACTTTGGCGTTCCTAAGACTTGGACATCTTTGAGCCATAATGGAACAAAGCAAAGACGTCCAGGAATAAAACTTGGATGTTTTCACATAGACCTGTTTTTATTACAAAAAAGGCAAAAAAAGGTGCCCAAAATGACCAGGTGACCACTGGAGGGAATCGGGGATGACCTCCCATTACTCCCCCAGTGGTCATTAACCCCCTCCCAACCTCAAAAAACATAATTAAAAATATTACTTGCCAGCTTCTATGCCAGCCTCAGATGTCATACTCAAGTCCATGACAGTGCATGCAGGTAACTGGAGTAGTTTAGTAGTAGGTGCAGTGCACTTCAGACAGGTGGACCCAGGCCCACACCCCCCTACCTGTTACATTTGTGGAGGAAACAGCGAGCTCTCCAAAACCCACCAGAAGCCCTCTGTACCCACATCTAGGTGCCCTCTTCACCTGTAAGGGCTATGGTAGTTGTGTACAGTTGGGGGTAGTGGGTTTTGGGGGGCTCAACCACAAGATAAGGGAGCTGTGTACCTGGGAGCAGTTTATGAAGTCCACTGCAATACCCCCTAGGGTGCCTGATTGCTGTCCTGGCATGTTAGGGGGACCAGTGTACTAAAAGTGCTGGCTCCTCCCATGTCCAAATGGCTTGAATTTGGATGTTTTAGACTTGGACGTCTTTGGTTTCAGAAATAGCAAATCCAAGGATGTGCAAGGTATTTTCGAACACAAAGATGGATGTCAATCTTTTTTTGAAAATGACCTTTTCTCCGCCTCCGAATTTGGACGTTTGAAACTGGGCACTGACCTGGGTGGCAGGGGAGGAGGATCACTGCTGCTTGGGTCCAGTGAGCCACCAGTGCACAGTGGTATGCTGGAGCCGGCTCGCACAAGCCTATTATTAAATTTTACTGATTTTTGCGAGCCGGTTGTTGGAGTCAGGCAGCCAGCACACAAGCATCTGTTTTTTTTTCTCCTCCTCTCTCCCTCCTCCCCCGACCCCAGCATACCTCATCATGTTGTCCCTTATGTTCATCATCCACCCCTCACCACTGCCTGACCAACCCGGAGCCTTTTCTCTGCCGGATCACACCCATAGGAAGTTGCATCAGCAGGGGGCTGTACACTACTCGGCAGAGACAAGGCTCCAGGTAGACCAGTGTGCTGAAACAAAGAAATTGAAGCTGTTTAGGTTAGTCTGATTCCCCTCCCCCGCTGCTGTTAAACCCAAAACAAAATCAAGCAAACTTATGAGCTGCTGCATCTACGTTGTCGCTCTTTATTGTTGGTAGCATTTTAATTTCATCTCATTCATATTTTCAAACATGTCAGCTTGTGCAGCACACGGATGTACACAGAGGATAACTTTTCATAGGTAGAGTAGTAACTTGTTATAAATGGTAATCACTCTGTCATTTGGAGGGGCTGGTTATAGGGACACCTTCTTGCATGTATTATATTTGTGCAGAGATTTTTTTCTCTTGATAAAAGGGCCACTAAAACAGATATCATGTTATAAGAATCAGGTGCTGCATCCATGTTGTCGTTCTTTATTGTTGGTAGCATTTTAATTCAATCTCGCTTATATTTTCAAACATGTCAGCTTTAGCAGCATACAGATGTACACAGAGGTCAGAGAAGTATAGTAATGGAATAACTTTTCATAGAGTAGTAATTTGTTATAAATCATAATCAGTGTGTCATTTAGAGGGGCTGGTTATAGGGACATCCCTAGCATGTATTATATTTGTGCAGAGATCATTTTTCTCCTGGTAAAGGGCCATTAAAACAGATGTCATATTACAAGGATCAGGTGCTCAACATTCAGAGTTTCTATCTAACTATTTATTTAGTTAGTTAGTTAGTTAGTTAGTTACTTATTTATGACATTTAACCCTGTTACTGGTGCAGAGATTTTTTTTTTCTCCTTGGTAATGGGCTTCTGAAACAGACATGTTATAGGAATCAGGTTCTCAGTGCTCAGAGTTTCTACCTATTTATTTACTTATTTATGGGATTTTATCCCACGTTAAACTTGAATTAGATTGGAATCTGGAAGCATTAAAAAAAAAAAAATTCCCGGAGAGAGTAATGCACGACCCCCCCCCCCCCACCCCGGCTCTCTCCCTGGGTATAGCCAGCTCTGCAATTTGGGGGGGGGGGGGGGCAGAGGTGGACGGGGGAGAGAGCCTGTTATTAGAAATTTACCAGCACACCACTGCCAGTGCAGCACCAATAACTCCCAGGGGCGATCGAGGGCAAGGGTTAGGGGTGTAGGGGAAGGGTTTTCAGCTTGGAGAGGCAGGGTTGATTTATTCCAGCCCCTCCCTCCCTTTCAAACAACCTACAGGAAAGGAGGGGGGGGGGGGGATAAACCTAGAGCAGAGGCAACAGAGAACAGTCTCTGTACTCCCTAACTCAGCTTCTCTTCTCCTGTTGCTCCTGCATAAAGCAGGAGGCAGGATTTGGGGCAGACACAAACGTTATGTATAGAGAAGCAAAATTAATTCACTATAAAGTAACTTCTGCATATAAGAGCAACCTGAAAGTAGGTCTGACTTACACAAAGAAGTGACCAAATGGTTGCCACATACACATGCACTCACCAGCACCATTTAAACACTGCTGAATGTACAAATAAAGTGATGTGCAACCACCAACACTATTTTAGATGACAATTTAGTTTCTAACTATCAGGCCCAAGTTTATCTTCTGTTCATATAGCATGTTTCAGCCTGAATCTTTCTCATTACTCAATGATCTTAATCTTTTGAGATTCTTGTTTGGCATGTATTTTATATTTCCTTCATTATATTTTTTCCAAGGAGGCATCATTATCTTTCTCCTCTTCCTCTGACCTTGTGTTTTTACTAATAGGATTCTTTCAGTAATGATTCTTGCTGCACAATACTGTATCAGATTTATTTCTGTCATTTTTAGAGACGGTCCTTTTGTGTAGGTTAAGACAGTGGTTCCCAAACCATGCACTGCCTCCACTGCACAGAACTTTATCTCATGCATATTCATTGTGGATACCCTGAAACCGAGACTGGCTAGAGGGTCCCCCAGGACCGACTTGGGAACCACTGGGTTAAGACATTATTAATTTTAGCAATCATACCTTTTTAACTTGAGTGTCATGTTTAACTCAGGAAGTCTGACCTCTCCTAGATTCCACTATACATACCTATTTCTATGTAGGCCAGTGGCATAGCCAGACCTGTTATTTTGGGTGAGGCCCACAGTTAAGAAGGGTGGGTCTTCCACTCCCCCCCCTTCTTTGTCTTACAACTCTCTCCCTCTCTTCTGCCACCTTTTCCTGGCAACCTCCAACTGTGAGTCTATTCCGCAGGGATTACACAAAGGTGTATCCAGACAACCTGGAAGCCTGTAAGGGGGTTGCAGTGGGGACAAAGCCAAAATGGCTCCAGCATCATCCCTGTCCATACATGCTGAGTATACAACGTGTATGTGATGTGTGAATGCATAGGCACTCATGTGTTAGTTCCTATCATACATACACCTCTCAACTGGGTGGATAGCAACAAGATACCAAACCTAAACAATGATGTTCCTTTCACTGCATAAGAAACTGAGATCAGAAATCTAACAGGTACCTTTGTTGTCTGTTTTCACAGCTGAGCAGCACCAGAAAAAAAACCTCCTCTAGAGGCTGAGAAAGAACATATGGAGCAGGAGGAGCAGCAGCAAGAGCAGAAGAGGGCAGAGGAGGAGCTGCAAGAGGAAGAGCGGCCACAGGAGGCAAGACCACAAGAATAGCCTGCAGCAACAACAGTCACTCCTCTTCCCCACCTTCCCAACCATCCTGGATGCACCCTCCATCTCTTCTGCTATCCCTCACCCCCATCTACTCACTCCTGTCTAACCTCCTGGGTAACCCCCAGAAGAGCAGCAACCTCATCAAGAGGTAATGACCAATAGAGATTCTGAGGAGGAACATGTCCCCCTATAGTAGGCTCAATCTGCTCCACCACATACACTCCATCCACCCTCTCCAGGGGCAGCTCAAGGTGGAGCTCCACCTTGGGTTGACCCTGAAGATGGTAATTTTAATGCATTGGTGGAGGAGATTGGCCTGTTGTGGGAGGGCAGGGTAGAGATGATGCAGTACACTCTAGGGCAACTGTTGGGTGCTGTAGGCAGCCTCACATTTGACCTAGAGGGTGCTGGCGATATTCACATCCAACACCTCTGATGGCCCTTAGCTAGGCCCATAGGCACCCAGGATAAAAGGCTTGGGGAAGGTAATCTTCCCCAGCCACAAGCCTCCAATTCTCATTCCAGGAACTGTCTGGATTGCTGCATTGCCCACTCCAGCTGCTGGCATCTGTTTCCCATGGTCCAGCACCTCTCTTTCCCCCTCCAGCATGTCCAGAATTTCTCCTCTTTTTTTCGCCTTCTCCCAGGTTCCAGTATCTGCCCCTCTATCACCCTCCCTGTGGTCCTTCTAACTTGACTTAATCATCACTGGTAGCGGCACTACAGCAATTAAAACAGGCTGCCTCAGGATCTTGGCCTTTCCTGTGAAATGTCCCTTCTCTTCTGATGCAACGTCCTGCTTCCACAAAGGTGGGATGCATCACAGGAAAGGCTGAGGCCCTGCGGCAGCCTGTTGTAATTGCTGCAGTGCCGCTACCAAAGGTGATTAAGGCACATTAGGGGAACTACAGAGGGAAGGAGAGGAACATTGGAGCAGTGCTGGACCTAAGAGGGAGAAAGATAGGGATAGATCAGCAGGGAGCAAGGCAGAGAAGAGAGACTGAGACTGGACTGGAGGAGGTTTGGAAGAGAGGGGGAAAGATACTGAATTGAAGAAAAGAGGAGAGACACTGGACCCTGAAGGGGAGACACTGGAACTGGGTAGGCAGGAAAAAAGATAGAGATCTTGGACCCATGGAGGGAGAGATGCTGCTCTGCTGGACTTTGGGGGGAGGAGGGAGGGACAGATAAGGTGCTGGACCCAGGAGGAAGAGGGATAGGGAAAAGGAAAAGGATAGATGCTGGACCAGCAGGTGGGGGATGTGTGGATGGGAGGAAGAGAGAGACTGAGGCTGGACTGGAGGAGGGGAAGAGAGGGTGGACCCAGGAGGGATAGATACTGGACCAGGGGAGGGAGGAGGAGAGAAGGAGAGATACTGGCCCCAGGGTATGGAGTGTTAGATGAAGGGAAGAGAGAGAGCAGGGGGAGGGAGACAGAGAAGAGATGCTGAGCATGGAAGGAGTATAGGGACAGGGACATACAGGGGCAGTGCTGGATAGATAGAGAATAGGGAGACAGGGCAATGCTGGACACAGGGGGACAGGGACACAGAGGAACAATACTGATCACAAAATGGAAATGAAGGACAAGTCAAGATAGGGACACAGAAGAGAGATGCTGAATATAGGGGAGGATAGGGACACTATGAGATACAAATGTAACAAATAATAATAATAATAATACTCTCTGTTTTCTATCTTTTAACCAGTTTTTAATCCATAATAGGATATTACCTCCTATCCCATGACTTTCTAATACCTCAAGAGCCATTATTCAACCACTATATCACCTTGTATTTGTTTCTACCGGTCTAGGCAAATGCCTTCACGGTACTATGTAAGCCACATTGAGCCTGCAAATAGGTGGGAAAATTTGGGATACAAATGTAACAAATAAAAAATAAATAAATAAAAGGGTCTGACCAATTCTGGCACATGCCCACAAGAGCTGTGCGGTAGGCACAGCTCTTGTGCACATGTCCAGTGAACGGTGAGGGGGCTCCCTATGCATTTAATTCCCTGGTGGTCCAGTGGACCCCTTCCAGCCCCCCCCCCCCAAAACATTAAGAAAATATCCAGTGGTACAGTGTACCCTTCCTACCCTCCCAAAACCTATTAAAAAATATCTGGTCTGGTGGACCCTCCTGACTCCCCCCCCCCCCAAAAAAAAAATGTTTGGTGGTTCACCCCCCCCCCCCCAGCAGGGCTGGGTCGAGCCCGACCACCTAGTCACCACTGGCCCTGGTGGTCTAATGAAACCCACCCCCCCAGAGCTCCACATACCTTTGCTAGGAGGCAGGAGAGATGCCTACTCCCTCCTACCTCTGAGCCTGCCCTCTTCAAAATGGCAGAAAGCCATGCCCTCTGCCTGGTGTATCCTTGGATGCACTAGAAGGGGTCTAAGTACCACATAAGTCCTTATGTGGTACCATATAAGTCCTTATATGGTACTTAGACCCCTCCTAGAGCATCTCAGGATGTACCAGTCAGGGGCAGGATGCTGCCATTTTGAAGAGGGTGGGACCAGAGGCAGGAGGGAGTAGGCATTGCTCCTGCCTCCCACCAAAGGTATGTGGAGAGGTCTGGGGGTGGGATTCCACTAGACTAACAAAGCCACTGGCGACTAGGGGGTTGGGCTCGATCTGGCCTGGATAGGGTGGGTGAATGGGCCCACTGGATCACCAGGCTATTTTCTTGGTGGGGGGTCAGTAGGGTTCCATCTGACCACCAGGGATTTTTTTTTGTTTTGAGGGGTCAGGAGGGGTCCACTGACCACCGCAGATTTTTTTGATTGGGACACTGACAGGAAAGTTAGCACAGGACCCCAATGAGAGCTCAAGAGCTGTTGGTAGTTTCCAGTCTTTAGGGCAGGGGGTTTTGTGAGATGGTTTTCTGTGCATTGCACAGAATCACTAATGAGCTCATTTTAATACTAGCACATTCATTAGCATAGGAGCTGAAAGGGACAGAAGCAGTGTTGGAGGGAGGGAGGGAGTTGAAAGGGAAGATAGCACTGGAGGGAGGTAAGGAGGGTTATAGCTGAAGGGGACAGAGGCAGTGCAGGAGGAAGGGAGGGATGGAACTGAAGAAGATAAAGGCAGTGCTGCAGGGGAGGGAAGGTGAGGGAGGGCTGGGACAGAGGCAGCACTGCAGGGAGGGAGGGCTGGAGCAGAACGAGACAGAGGCAGCGCTGGAAGGTGGGAGGACTGGAACTGAAGGAGAAAGAGGCAGCACTGCAGGGAGGGAGGTCTGGAGCAGAACGAGACAGAGGCAGCACTGGAAGGAGAGAGGGCTGGAGCTGAAGGGGACTGGGACAGTGCTGGAGGGGAGGGAGGGTGAGAAGCTACATGTGGATGGTATATTTATTTGTTACATTTATACCCCACATTTTCCCACCTATTTGCAGGCTCAATGTGGCTTACAAAGTACTGTACAGGCATTTGCCATTTCGGTTGGTAACAAATACAAGATTGAGTTGTGGTCAAATGAGGTAGAAGTGAATCAGGCATCATGGGGCTAAGGGGAAAGAGGACAGTAAATTGTCCAGTACGATCATTGATTATGATTTGGTGCTGGGTGTGGGGATTTATGTTGGATCGGTGGGATACGCTTTTTTGATGAGGTGGGTTTTTAATGATTTCCTGAAGTTTAGGTGGTCATGTATTGTTTTCGCTGCATACGGGAGTCCATTCCATAGTTGTGCGCTTATGTAGGAGAAGCTAGAAGCATAAGTTATTTTGTATTTTAGCCCTTTGCAGTTTGGGTAATGTAGATTTAGGTATGATCGTGCTGAGCCAAGTCTGTTTCTAGTTGGTAGATCTATGAGGTCTGTCATATATCCTGGGACTACGACGTAGATGATTTTGTGGACTAAAGTGCATATTTTGAAGATGATCCGTTCTTTGATTGGGAGGCAGTGTAGCTTTTCTCGAAAGGGTTTAGCGCTTTCGAATCGTGTTTTACCATATATTAGTCTTGCTGCTGTGTTTTGGGCAGTCTGGAGATTTTTTGTGAGTTGTTCTTTACATTCCGCATAAATTCCGTTGCAGTAATCTGTATGGCTTAGGACCATTGACTGTATTAGTTTACGAAAGGTATCCCTCGGGAAGAAAGGTTTTATTCATTTGAGTTTCTACATTGAGTAGAACATTTTCTTTATTACAGTTTTTACTTGGCTATCGAGAGTGAGGTTGCGGCCGATTGTAACTCCGAGTATTTTTAGGCTGTCTGAAATAGGGAGTGTGTGTACTGGGGCATTTATGGTTGTGGGTTTGTAGTTGTTGTGTTGAGATAAGATGATAAGGCAGTGTGTTTTTTCAGTGTTTAGTTTTAGTTGGAATGAGTTTGCCCAAGAGTCCATGACACAGAGGGGGGCAATACCAGACATGGAAAGTATATGGACACAGAGGGATGATGCTAGACATGGGGTGAATAGGAACATAGAAGGAGATGCTGGACTTGGGGGGGGGGCATAGGGACACAGAGGAGTAATGCTGGACATAGGGGAAGGCATAGGAACATAGAGTGGTGATGATGATGAATACAGGGAGATTGACATGGGGGACAGAGAAGTATAGGGGACACAGAGAAGGGAAATGCTGAACATGGGGAAAGATAAGGACACAGAGATGGATGATGGTTGGTCAGTATGGAGAAATAATAAATGTAAAATTGGCAGGAGATCCTGGCAAGTGAGTTGAGAAACCAGAGCTTGGGACCAATATGATTTGAAAAATAAATGACCAGACAACAAAAGGTAGAAAAAATATTTTCTATTTTGTGATTATATGTCAGATTTTGAAATGTGTATCCCGCCTGAGCTGGTGTTAGACATGGCTGGGGCCCAGGGCAGAAATTTGGGAGGGGACCACAAAGCCCACCACCAGGTTGTGCCTTCTTCAGCTTCCAGCAGGCTTAGGGTTCTCTCTGGCCAAGGGCAGTTGTCCTAGTTGCACTCCCCTAACACCATTCCTGGCATGTGTGATCTTTATATTTTGTACGGTATAGGAGGAAATACATCTCTTTCTATTTCTTTGGTGTGGCTTCTTGGGGATTTGGTTTAATATATGTTTCTCATTTTTGGTCAGCTATTATGTATTTGGCATTTGTGTTCTGTGCGTGTGACCGAGGTATTCTGTTAGCGTGGATTTTCTATGTTGCATTCTGTAGTAAATTTGGTTTGTTCAGTGTTCCCAATAGTGGAGGGGGGGGGGGGGGGGGTATTTCTGAGGAAGGAGGGGAGACAGGGTTTTTTTTAATCCTTGCTTTATTTTGGTTGTGATTTATAAAATGACAGTTGTACAGAATATGTTTCTTTTAACACTTTAATAAAATTATTTAAATATAAAATCATAACTGTTCAAGGCTTGTGCGGATGGGATCAGAGAGTTTACACAGATGGGATCAGACAGAGCTCGCAGGGAAAGGGATAGAGTTCACAGGGACTTGTCAGGGATGGGGACAGAGCTTGTGGGGACGGGAACAAAGTTTGTCCCTGTGTCATTCTCTATTGAGCATCTTCCGCTCTGTCACTGCTTCCATGCACAGTAAAGCAGTGGCCTAAAGCCTCTGTGCACTAGCCGCAAAATAACGTTTTATTTAGACTGGCTAAAACCAGTCTAAATGAAAGGTTGCAAGCCTGGTTTGCTTTGAGCATCTCCCCCACAGAGAATTAATGGCCAACTGTAGTCTTGAGCAGAAAACTCATAACTTCTTTCTTGAATCCTCATCCAATGTTCTACTTGCTAGGCCACTCCTCCTCTGAAGCTAATGGCACAATCATTAAACAGTAAATCACATTAGCAGGCTTCAGTCAGCTGTGATCTGACCATTTTATAGAAGCTTATTAAGCTCATCCGGTGAATCATACGAGGACCTGGCCTGGCTGACCCAAATCTGACTCCCATCATAGTGGTAGATTAAATTATGAGTTTCTATCCTAGTAAAAATAATTGAGGTTCACAACATTCATATTAAATATAGATTCAAATCAGACAGAACATCTTTCTTTCAGATTGAAACAAACCCTTCAACCTTGATCTGAAGATGGTAAGGAGCTAAAGTGCTCATTTTTACAAATTACTGTGTGAATTCAGCTAAAATCCATAATAGCAATAATCACCAGCCAACACAATTTTTCAGCAGGAATTCTGTGGAAAACAATGAACAGAAACTATGACCAGAAGTGATACTGTTTTTTTTCCATACATATACATTATAAAAGGAAGTCAGTAAAGGTCGGCCAAAGTTAGGCTCTGGGATGATGCATGTTATGCACAAATTCTATATCAGAAGTTCCGCACAGAACGGCCGTTATAAAATACTAGCTTTGCACGCCTTTTTGTGCCTAACTTTGGGCATAAGTATTTATGCCTGCCAAAGGCTGGTATAAATGTTTGGGCCCAACTAATGACAGTTAAGCATGGAAATGCAGGTATTCTATAAGCCTGCACCTAATTTCCACGTAAGTCCTTGATCCGCCTATGCCCCGCCCATGGCCATGCTCACTTAGTTGAGTGCAATGGAAGTTAGGCACAGTGGTTACAGAACAAGGTGCAAGTCATTTCTGTGCATAACTGCTAATTTGCTCCAATAAATACTTAAGTCAATTGGTTGATCCTTAGTGCTAATTAAGAGCCAATTACCCTATTAAGTTATATGCAGAAATGGAAATCATGCACAGAAATCTGTGCATCATCTCCCTAATTCTATAAAAGCCTTTGGGATTTAAAGTTAGAAGTATAAAGCACTAGAGATATTGTAAATGATGTACTTCCTATTTGCTGCCTTCACTTTGTGCCTGCTTCTGCCACACTGTATTTGTTTGCCAAGAAACTTGTTTTGGTAAACAGCTGACTCAAAACCACAACTCTGCAGTTACCTGAATTTTTATGAAAGTGGAGAAAAGCAGGAGAGTGCGAGAAGCTGCGTATGGCCACCCAATAAATACCAGTCCTTGCCCTGATCCTGACAAAAGAAATACTGTTTATGTAGGGGGAGGGGGTTATACAATCTGTGGGTATATCTTATACTGCAGCCTAACATGCTCCCGCTACACTGAATAAGCAAGTTAGAAGCCACTTCTCCTATAGCCACTGAACCAGAAACACCAAACAATTATTGTACAGTATATGAAATATGGGAACATGTACTTAAAGAAATGATAAATGATTTATGGTTTATTTTGATTTATTACACTGCCCTTCCTACAAATATCACAGGGTGATGCACAATAACTCAAATAAAATCAAGTAAAATACAATGCAGAAAGGAAAGCCAAAAATCACAGGGCAGCCAGCAATCATTCAAAAAGAAGTGAGGAGAAAGGGAGGAGGGGAGGAAGGGGAAAGCAGGTCAGTGGACTCTCAGTGCCTCACTGCAATCTATTGAACTGTTGCCAAACACTCTCTGAAACAGAGAGGTTTTTAGGGCTGTATGAAATTTAAGATAGGATGTTTAAAGTCTCACTTAAGGTAGTAGGACATTCCACACAGATGGGGCTAAGCAAAAAAAAATGCAGTGGTCCTGATTGAGCCAAGCCCTGCAGCCCTAGGAGATGGAATGTGAAGATGCCAATCGTTCAGAGAGCACAGAAGCTTAGGTGGGGCATATGGAATGACAAAGTTTGTTAGATAAGACAGAATACCAAAATGAAGAGCTTTAAAAGCAAGGATCGGGATCTGAATACGGTAAACTATGGGAAGCCAGTGATGTTGAATATAAAGTGGAGTTATATATTCTGTAACTGGGTCACCCTTCCAAGACCTGGCTGGGGCTGACCCTGCTTAGCTTCCTTCCAAGTACCACGTGGGTGGAAAGCTTTACTCCAGGGTCCAGCACTCATAACACTCTCAGGTTCCAGCCCTCTTTGTAAATGATCATCACCCTCTGTTCTCCTCCTAACAGGTTTCATTGACAAACACACAGCAACTCAAAGCTTCTTATAATTAAGAATTTTATTTGGCTTAAGCTTTAGTCACACAATTCCTAACCTTCATTGTGCACTTGGCCCTTTAACACAGTCCAGAATACCTCTCCAAGAGGTCCTTAATGTGTGCTCAGTCTCTTAGGACACTGCTCCCCCTACTTAGCCAATTATCAGTTGCAACAGCTTTGTAACATCAGAGCATTTCATCACAGACCCTGCTTGAACTCTTCAGCAACCTGCCAGGATTATTAGCTGCATAGCATCAAGACACTTAGCCAATTATCAGCTCCAACAGCCTTATAACATCAGGGCATTTAGTACCTTCCTGGTTTTGAAAGGCTCCTCCTGGCCCTCCTTCCTTGAGACCTTCTCTCCCAGGCACCAGGCATACCCCATCAAGCAGCAAACATTAGGCATCTGGCTTCCCCTCCTCTCTTTCTCCACTGGGAGAAAGGAATTTATGAGGTGATCAATAATCCTCCCCACCTCTTTAGGCCCTGCCCCCTTGGTTCCAGTCAGGTCTCAGTCTAGAACTCTCCTTCTCTACCTTTCTCTCCCCAACTTCGATAGCTCCACCTGGTGGCCTCCATAGGGAAAAGCTGATCCTATGACATGAGCGCCCTCTAGTGTCCCTTCAGGGTATAATCCAGGTATTCCCTTGGAGCTCCCTCTACTGGCTCTATCATGGCATTTTCCCAGTTTCTTGTAGAAGAGCGCCCTCTGGCGGCTTCCTTGAGGTAGGGCAAATCTGTGTTTATCACATACCCCCCCTTAAGAATATTGCTGCTCTCTCAAATAACTTCTTTGAGGAGCAGCAATACACTGACCTATATGCTTGTTTCCGGGTAAGCTCTCCTTTCTCCATCTCCCCAGAGAATCCTTCCCCCTTTCCTAACAAAATAGGGATTCTCAAGAAGGCTTTATAATGGGTGGTCCGGCCTAGCCCAAAGGCTCAGACTCTCTCTGGGGGCCTTCCTCCGTAACCCCATAGAAACACAAAGACCCCCCTGTCATCTCTTTTTGCGCCGCCCAAGGCCTCGGCGTCCAATTTCTCTATCCTCTGTTCTGACCCACCGGTACACCCCCTTCTCCACTATGGGTTGCTGGTGTATTTCCCTAAGGCCTAATTCCCTTATATCCTCAGAGGAACTTTTTGTCCTCCCTTTCTCCTTTTTACCACCCCAGGTCTCATTTCTTTGTCTACTAGACCTCGATTGGTATTTGTGGTTTGGGTATAGGGTCCTAAGTCTCCTTTTCCCTGAGATGCCTAGGCATCTCCTCTCCCTCCTTACTGGTATAGAATACCTCCTTCTACTACAGGGCTTCCCCCAGCCTCTGGGTGCCTTAGCGTCCTCCTGGCACCCTCCCTGAGCCGGTGTCCCCCCCTCGGGAACTCTTCTCTTACCAGACTCTACAGTGTGGTATGTGGGGCCTAGGATCCCCCCTTTCTTCTGGGGTCTGGGTCTTCCCCTCCCTTGGGCAGCCTTTTCCCTTTTCTGCTTGCCCTTCTGGGGTCTCTCACATCTTTTAATCCTTACACCACCTCTCACTGTGGTTTTAACAGGGCCCTTCTGATTCTCCCTACCATGACCCTTACTCAGGGATAGGAGTTTACTTAATTTAACCCCTCCTGGGTCCTTCTTTCCCTCGAGCTTTTGCTGGCGGTCCAAAATGCAAGATTTTGCTTCCTGAATCTCCCTTAATCTCCTCTGCCCATCCTGGAAGAGGACATCCACTGCTAGGGTCAACACTCTGCACCTCTCTTCCAGGACCAACCTGCAGCTTTCTGTCCTTTCTGTGGTTTTCCTTGGCCTGCAGTCTCTCTACAGCCCCCTCAGCTGCCACCTGAGCTTGAACCTGTTGGAACTCCTTTATCTGAGTTTCCAACTCGAGGTTCCTCTGGGTCAGGTATCCTACCCTTCCCTGGGCTTCCTGTATCTCTCTCTGAATACCTCGTCTATCCTCTGGGTGTATACTTTGTGCAGTTCAGCTATTTGGACACCTTTCTCCCCATTAAGCTCTGCCAGGCCCCTGGCCTCCACGTGGGCCTGCTGCAAGGTCTCGGTTAACTGGGCCACCGCTTCAGTATACCCCTGCTGCACTTCCCTCAGCTGGCTTTCCTGTTGGCCCTTTAATTCCCCCAGCCAAGCCTTTACCTGGGTTAAACTCCCCCTCAGCTCTCCACACGGGAGAGAAACCATTTGCACGTATAGAGTCTGGTAAAAGCTTTGGTCAGATTGTAAACCTCACAATGCACCAGAGAATACACACAGGAGTGAAACCATTTACATGTCTTGAGTGTGGTAAAAGTTCTGGATGGAAAGAAAGCCTCACACGGCATCAGAGAATCCACACAAGGATGAAACCATTTACATGCACTTAGGAGGTAAAAGCTTCAGTTGTATTGGGACAGGTAATTAGGGAATGTACACTCTTGCTGTGAAGTATGGAAAAATAGCACTCTGGTATTTAGATATATGCAATGAGACCTCCTTTTTATTGGTAATAAATAGATATAAAACAAGACAAAGAAAAGAAAATAAGAAGAAACCTTTTTATTTATTGGACTAACGGCCCTTTTACAAAGCGGTGGTAAGCCCAATGCGGGCTTACCACTTGCCAAAAGGAAAGTACCGCCGGGCTACTGCAGCAGCCCGGCATTAGTTCCCACCCCCAGACTGTGCTACAAACATATTTTTATTTTTGTAGCACCGGTGTGTACCCGGTGGTTATCGGGCAGTGCCGCGCATTGCCCACTTACCACCGGGGCAACGCAGGAGCCCTAACTGCCACCTCAATGGGTGACGGTAAGTGCTCCCATCCGAAATGGGCATGCAGCAAGTGCTTCAATTGCTGTATGTCCATTTCTTTAAAAGAAAATCCTGCCTTTTACCCACTGCAGTAAAAGGGGCTTTGGCACATGTCAAAAACATGCACCAATGCCAGAGCAGGCCCTTTTTTGCCACATCTTCATAAAAGGACCCCTAACAATATATTTTTGATGAGCTTTTGAAGGAACCTTTGTTCTTCAGATCAGAAATTCAGAAATTCCCTGCCCTAACACCATCTTGTTTTATTTCTATTTATTACCTTTAAAAGTGGACTAACACAGCTACCCTACCACTTTACTTAGGAATTATTGGGAAATTAACCTGACGTTGGTGCCGGGCAAAATGGTAGAGACTATTTTAAAGAACAAACAGAGCATATTCAAAAGCATGGATTAATGAGACAAAGCCAACATGGATTTAGTGAAGGGAAATCTAGCCTCACCAACCTACTACACTTCTTTCAAGCGGTGAATGAACATGTGGATAAAGGTGAGCAGATCAATATTATGTATCTGGATTTTCAAAAAGCATTTGACAAAGTACGTCATGAAAGACTCGAGAAGAAATTGGAAAGTCATGGGATAGGAGGTAGTATTCTATTGTGGATTAAAAACTGGTTAAAGGATAGAAAACAGAAAGTAGGGTTAAATGGTCAATATTCTCAATGGAGAAGGGTAGATAGTGGGGTTCCCCAGGGGTCTGTGATGGGACCACTGCTTTTTAAAATATTTATAAAAGATCTAGATATGGGAATAAATAGTGAGGTAATTAAATTTGCTGATGACACAAAGTTTTTCAAAGTTGTTAAATCGCAAGAGGATTGTGAAAAATTGCAAGATGACCTTATGAGACTGGGAGACTGGGAACAAAATGGCAGATGATGTTTATTGTGAGCAAGTGCAAAGTAATGCATGTGGGAAAGAGGAATCCAAACTATAGATACGTGATGCAAGGTTCCACGTTAGGAGTCACTGATCAGGAAAAGGATCTAGGAGTCGTCGTTGATGATACTTTGAAACCCTCTATTCAGTGTGCTGTGGCAGCAAAGAAAGCAAATAGAATGTTAGCTATTATTAGGAAAGGAATGGAAAATAAAAATGAGGATGTTATAATGCCTTGATATCACTCCATGGTGTGGCCACACCTTGAATACTGTGTGCAATTCTGGTCACCGCATCTCAAAAAAGATATAGTGGAATTAGAAAAGGTACAAAGAAGGGTGATGAAAAAGATAAAGGGGATGGGACGACTTCCCTATGAGGAAAAGCTGAAACGGCTTGGGCTCTTCAGCTTGGAGAAAAGACGGCTGAGGGGAGATATGATAGAGGTACATAAAATACTAAGTGGAGTGGAATGGGTAGGTGTGAATTGCTTGTTTACTCTTTCCAAAAATACTAGAACTAGGGGGCATGCAATGAAGCTACAATGTAGTAAATTTAAAACGAATCAGAGAAAATATTTCTTCACTCAACAAGTAATTAATTAATCTCTGGAATTCATTGCCAGAGAATGTGGGAAAAGCATTTAGCTTAGTGGGGTTTAAAAAAGGTTTAGATGGCTTCCTAAAAGAAAAGTTCATAAGCCATTATTAAAATGGACTTGGGGAAAATCCACTGCTTATTTCTAGGATAAGCAGCATAAAATGTATTGTACTGTTTTGGGATCTTGCCAGGTACTTGTGACCTGGATTGTCCACTGTTGGAAACAGAATACTGGGCTTGATGGACCTTTGGTCTGTTCCAGTATGGCAACACTTATGTACTTATGAATTGAGAATAAAACAGAGAATATCATAATGCCTCTATGACTGCACCTCGAATATTGTCTACAATTCTAGTCACCGCATCTCAAACAAGACATAGGAACAGAGAAAAGCAACCAAAATATTAAGAGGATGGAACAACTCCCCTGTGAGGAAAGACTAAAAACGTTAGGCTCTTCAGATTAGAGAAGAGATGGATGAAGGGAGATGGGATTGAGGTCTATAAAATAATGAGTGGAGTGCAACAGGAAGATGTGAATTGCTTGTTTACTCTTTCTAAAAGTACCCTGACTAGGGAACGTGTGATGAAGTTACTAACTTCATGTAAAACAAATTGGATAAAGTATTTCTACACTCAATGTGTATTTAAGCTCTGGAATTCATTGCCAGAGAATGTGGTAAAAGCCATTAGTATACTAGGGTTTAAAAAAGATTTGATCAAGTTCCTGGAAGTCCATACAGCATCATTAAGGTGACCTTGGGGTAAATCCACTGCTTATCCTGTGGCAAGCAGCATGGAATCTATAATTCTGTTGGGATTCTGCCAGGTAATTGTGATCTGGATAGGCCACTGTTGGAAAAGGATACTGGACTCGATGGACCTTGATCTGTCCTAGTACAGTAGTACTTATAAACTTATGTAAATTTGTAAATTATTTTCAGTCAAATTTAGGCGCTTAAGGGGGGAAGCTATAAGCTGCGTTAGCACTATAACTCATGTTATTATTTATTTGTTACATTTGTATCTCACATTTTCCCACCTATTTGCAGGCGCAATGTGTATTAGCCCCTTAATGTGACTTAAAGGGCTCTAACACTGGGTTTCTTCCCCTAACACAGTACTAAAGGGCCCTTTTAAAAATGGCCTGCACTATTTTTAGCATGTGGTTTCCCATACGCTGAGGCCATTTTTAGTATGGCTGTAAAATGGCTGTAATTTCAGTTTTCTCCTTAATGGCCACACGCCAAATTCCCCATTAGCACGTGGTCACTAGTGTGTGAGCCCTTACTGCCACCTACTTACTAGGCGGTAAGGGCTCCCTTGCTAACCCCATGCTAATCGGGCAATGCACGGCGATTTACCTGTGCTACCTGATTAGTGCAGGGCACGCCTACTCTCTGCCTTCATACTTACCCACCCGTATCCTACAGTAGTGCCTTTTTAGCGTGCAGTAAGCATGCATTAGTGCTTACCACCACTTTGTAAAAGGACCCCTAAATAAGTTACCCCATGATACTTAGTAATGAAATGCAAAACATGCAAATGCATGTAAAGCAGAATATTACTATGCAAATTCCATAATGAGACTTACGGTGAACACCGGGTGCACACTGCAAGTCATGTTATAGCCCTAAAATTATGATAAAATAACCCCAATCAAAAGCTGGCATTATTTTACCACCCCAGAGCTTCGGGCTGCAGCTGGCTGTCACTTCCAGGCCCCCCCCATCACTCACCTTTCTGATCAAAGCCACCATCCCAATCACTCCCTCATTGAGGCCCTACCTCCACTGCCATGCTTTAATCCCTGGTGGGATAGTGGTCCTCAGGCAGAAGCAATCCCTAGTCACTCCACCATCCCTCAAAATGGTTCCTAAATGTGGCAGTTTAGCACATAACCAGGGCTTTTTTTGAGAGGGTACTCGGGGTACTGAGTACCGGAACCTTTTCCATTGTCTGCTAAAATTGACCCATGGACCCCAATTTTAATGAACGACCTCAGGCTCTACACACCAATGTTGCCTTGTCATAGATTCTGTGACTGGTTGCAGGGGGCCTGGCTATTGTGGGGTGAGTCCCTCAGTGATCACCCCACCCCTGAAGGGTGGCCTAGCATTTGAGTACCAGCACCTTTTTTGCTAGAAAAAAAAATGCACTGCACATAACTAACAATATTCTATAAGTTGTGCATGTACTTGTTGGAAATGCTCATGCCCCACCTATGTATCTTTCACTGTGAATGCCCCCTTGCACCTAATATGATGCATAGCAGGTACAGTTTAACAAAGGACGTACAATTTTGTTAACAGCATAACAATAATGAAACCATCAACCATAAGCATTAATACAATCAGTGATAAAAACTTGGAGATAGCAAATTGACTCCTAGAAATAGAAGCAACATAATATAGTATCAGAAATATATACATTAAACAGCACAGTGGAACAATCATATAATAAAAATGTGATAAAGGACAGCAGAGTACAAACGATATATCATAATAGGTTACATGGAAAGAATATTCATATAGCATAGACATGAGTTTCACAATGTCAGCACATTACAAATGAAATACTTTTATAGGCACACATTAGCACATTCAAACATAGATATAATAACCACCATATCTACAGACATGGCACACCTGAATAGACACACTTTAGATGCTCATAATGTCAGTATGATACAATGAATCATCTTAATAGCTGTCAAGGGGAAAGTGCAGTTGAGGCATTATAGACGAGCAAGCTGGCTGGGACAAAGTCATTGTCAATACCTAAGTGGCTAAATGGAAGGCAAAATATATGTAGAAATGAACAAGGTATGAGGAAAGGGTGGTGTATGTGTGGACTGGCCTCCCAGCGGAGGTGGTGGAGATGAGAACTGCATCTGAATTCAAGAAAGTATTGGACAAGAACAGATAATCTGTGAGGGGAGAAGAAAGGACTGTAGAGCTTAGTAGTTGGTATAGATGAGCAACCTAGATAGGTTGTATGGTCTTTATCTGTTGCATTTTGTATATTTCGGTGTAAACCCAGAATTTATATGTGGGCATAGAGAGCATTAACATCCAG
Source organism: Microcaecilia unicolor (assembly GCF_901765095.1). Lineage (NCBI taxonomy): Eukaryota > Metazoa > Chordata > Amphibia > Gymnophiona > Siphonopidae > Microcaecilia > Microcaecilia unicolor. The sequence goes on from NC_044031.1 coordinate 187,423,627, forward strand.
TGTCTTAAGGAATTTTGGCACCAAGATGAATTTATTTTTTTAAACACTTTAAAAAGTTTTTGTCTGTTTCATCATGATCTCATATGACGAGACAGTACCTTAGTAGGTGTATTTCTGCTAAGGTCAGCCTGCTAGCGAAATCACTCAGGAATTCTGAACATATTCAGTACATCTTTATGGAGTAATTTCTTTTACTGAGGCTGATGCTAATCTTGGCAATTTGCCAAGTATCCGACTACCTGCCTCCAAATATTTAGCTAATGGTTTTCTTCATTCAGGCTATTTTATTCAGTACCAGAATTCCTGCAATAAGTGGCAGTGATTAATGCATACTCTACATTTCATTTACAACACAGGTACTTCCATTTCATTTCACTGAGAGCTCCTTAGTCAGCATCTATACATCATAGATAATATTCTCTGAAATCCAAAGAATGACAAACCCAGAATTATATGATTTTTTGAAAGGAAGCCATAAAGCTATAGAGATTTGTCTCTCAAGACACTTTCCATTTGGCATGATATAGAAGAGTGAACAACAGGCTTTCAGGTTGGATTCAACCTCTTGTTTCCCAATTACTTCAAAATTTATTAACTCTAACCCTTCCCCATCTCTTGAATTTGAGGGGCACAATATTGACCCTCATCTCCATTAAACAATATAGTCATTGCTCCTGAACCAATCAGCAACTGCTGTAAGACAGGTATTCATTGGAAACAAATCAATAGAAAAAGGGTCAACTGAAGCTAATATTTCAATATCCTCTGCGTAGACAAATTGTAATTTCTCCTGCAGTTTCTGTGAAACTTGTAATTTCCTGTACCTATGAGTGCTTAGAATTCTGTTGGATTCTGTACATTTGTAAATGTCAAATCACATGTTTTGGAAGCCTTGGCATTTAGGAGGCAATAAGCAACCTCCACAGACTCCTGAAAGCCCAACACTCATGTAAACCCATTGAAGTTTGCAGCAATAATACATGCAAAACGGTATGGGTAGTTTTACTTTCATTATTGCCAAATGAAAAATGAATGGTATCCTTCTTTTCAAGGTGTATTTTTCTAACTCTATGGGGCCCTTTTACTAAACTGTATTAAGCATATACCCTGGATTCTATTAATCATGCTCAGATTTGTGTGCCCACATTTCTTCGTAAATTGATTAACAAGCCTTTAACTATGAATAACTGGGTGTTAACAACCAATTTAAAATTTATGTATGCAGCTGGCTGCATACTATTCTATAAGGCATGGTGTATAGCTCTACCAGCTTGTAACTCAAAAGGGGGTGCGGCCATGAATGTGTCAGGAGTGTTCTGAAACGTTGTACATGTCGATATAGAATACTAGGTAGAGAACCAAAGAAGGAGAAAATACTCCATGAGCAAGACCAATGAAGACAAAATAATAGCAGAGCACACAATTCACTGATAAAATCAGAAAGGACTTTACTCCCAGCATCAATAGTATCAAAGAAAAGAGCCGACACAGCTGTGTTTCGGCACTAGCAATACCTGCGTCAGGGATCACATACACTTTCACTGTAACATTGATGCTGATAACTTGCAAGAGTGAACACTGGTTAAAAATCCTCAATCAGCTGGTGCAGGGGTGTAGCTATGGGTGGACTTGGGCGGGCCCAGGCCCATCCAATCTCGGCTCAGGCCCGTCCACCCAGTTTTAAGCACAGATGAAAAGAGCACAGCAAAGCAGCAGCTACACTGAAGCCTTTCACTTTCTACCATCGTTGCGGTGGTGGCCCGCTCAGCTGACCTCCCAGTCCCATCTACCGTTTGGCAGAGGCAGACTCGGCACAGCAGTCGGCACTGGAATAAACATGCAGTCAGCAGGGCAGCAGTGAGGACGGCAGCACAGTGTAAAGAAGCTGCGCCCACTACACACCCAGGTGGCACTGCGGCAGCAGCGTGATGAGCCGAGAATGAGGCACTGCAGTCCGGGCCCGGGGGAGGAGCAGACAGTGCTGTGTGGTCCCGGCACCCGCAGCTATTTTTTAGCATGATGAGCTGAGAACGAGGCTGAGTGTGCACAGCCTCAGCGCGGCCGGTATCACTTAGGAGCCTCACACTGTCCCCACTTGTGGAAGAGATAGTGCAACACAACAGACAGCACAACTTCCTAGACCCAAACTTACCTGACCCCTCAGGCTGTCCTGAGATATCCTGGCACCCAATCTGATGGATTCCCTCCTGGGGCAGAATCCCATGCATAATCCACTCCATGATGGTGAGGTTGGTAGTGTCTTGATCTGGTGAATTGGCACCAGCTTTATGTCTCACGTCCTGATTTAGTTGCCTCCACTTTTGCTTGCATTCTTCCACTTCGTGGTTACAGTGGAAGACTGCATTAAGGTGGTCCCTCACTGCCTCCCATTCTCTCCCCTTTGTGTTGGCTGCCAGCCTCTGGCACTTAGGGGCAAACAGCTTAGGATGTCTTTAGGCTATCTCCTTCACAAGAAGTTCTATTTCCCCATCTGTAAAATTGCTCTTGTGGCTGGTTCCCTGCTTGGGTGCCATTCTGAATATGGTATATGGAAAGTTGAAAATCGTGACATGAATGTTTAAATATGCCCCCTGGGAATGTCTAGGGCAGGACTGCCTGGACATTTCTGAGATTGACGGTTTTTTTCCGATTATGCCTCACATCTGGAAATGTTTCCAGGAGCTAAACGTCCTTATTTCGATTATTGGCCACACTTGAAGACATCTCTAGAAGATAGATGTTGGGATTTGATTATGGGCCACCTGTGTAGATGTTATGGGGAGATTGAATTTCTATGAGGGAGAATTGTTTGGAGGATGGTCTCCCCTTTCTTATAACGGTTTCAGAGTTGATGGTGGCTTTTGTTTGCTCTGAGCTTTCCATTCTCTCTCTTCCAGGTTCAGCCAGCTGCTCCTAGGAACCCTTGAGCCAGAAGGACTCTGCTTTTGCCATATTCTGCAGGTAAGCACAGACCTCTCATGCCACTCTTCCCCTTCTGCTAGGAGGCAGACCTGAGACTTGCTCTGCTCTATATATCTGCTAACCAAGGCCTCCTTGCTTTCTGCAGGACCTGGATGTAGGACAGGATAAAGCACTGGAACTGGTCAGCATTAACACAAGGGATAGCAGGGTACTCTCATATTGTGTACTGTGATACAGTGGACTGTGATACTGATACAAACTGCTCGCAGCCTATGTACAAATGTCTTCTTCTCAATTGCACACACCCAGTTGTGGCTGCCTGCAAAAGGGGAGGAAGGGGAGGAGCCCTGTGAATGGATCTGTGAGCCATCTTCTCCACTGGTCTCAGGGTCAAGAGCTCCCTCTCTTGTGCCTTTTTCAAGATTTACATCTCACATCTATCTTCATTGGCTTCACAGGCATCCATATTTGGTGGCTTTGCTCCTAATGTGTCTCCCCAGTAATCTCCATTCCTATTTGAATGGTGAACCCCATTCCCCTTTTCTCAGGTGCCCACCCATTCCCTGGGTTCAGGGAGTCCATAGTGTGCACTGATTGTCATTTCCAGAGCAGTGAACACACTCCTACAATCCTCCTTAGAAGAGCACATTTGCAACGTCTCTCCAGTCCTGAAAACCATTCTGAATCGGGGCAGAAGTGGGGCTCCTCACTGGCCCACCAGCATATGCCAGGGGGAGAGGGAAGCATATGCCAGGGGGAGGGGGAAGGGCATCCAGTTACAGTTCCTGCTCTTAATCACCTGCAGGTGGCTCAGGCATGATGCCTACATTATTCCCCTGGCCTGTGCCCTACTGGTCCATGATTGAGGCGAGGTATTCCTATGGGCCAGCGAGGACAGACCATTAGAGCAGGCATGCAGGAAGTGGCTTGCAGGTGCTGGGGGCCCCACCTTGGAGGCAAAGACAGAAAGTTAAGGGGGCAGGCGGGAGCGGTGATGCAAGTGTGTGTGTGGGGGGGGGGGGGGGGGGATGGAGCAAGTGTGGGGGAGGGTGGCATACAGCAGTCTGGTTCAGTCCCAGACCTGGCTATGTCTCTCAGAGGCCCTGCTTACCATGGCCTATTTAGGGGGCGCTAAGTATTCCTGTGTTAACTTTGTGTTATCCAGTTAACACACGCTAATCATAGCACACTAGCCGGATAATGCAGAAACACCCACTCCCCATTCATGACATACCCTCTCTAAAAATAGTTTCTGAAGAATCAGTAGCATGCAGGATGCAAAATACTGCAAAATGCTTTAATGCGTTTCTGTGGTAGCTTGTTTTTGTGTGCTAACCAAATGTTAAGGGCTTAATGCTTTTAGTAAAAGGGCCCCTTAGGTATTTTCACAATAGGAAAAGTTATTTATCCCTTAAATATATTTGTTTTTTAGTTGTGTGATTTTGTATTACAAAAGGAAGATTCAAGCATGCTTGTCCTATATAAAACTAATGATGTGGCATAATTAAAGATTTATCCACAGATACTGTAGTCTGTGCAGCATTTGTTAGAGAAATTATGAAAGCCAGACTGTCTATGCTATATTATGATTTACTATTAGTTGAAATATATTTTTTATGAAAGATACAGAGATACAATGGTAAAAAACAGATTGCTGTTTAGTATTCAAGTTCTCAAATCGTGCATTCATATCAGCTGAGTCTAATTCTGACATCCCATGTCTAAAAACTTTTTATAATTTGCTAACAATGATTAATTGTCCCTGAATTTCCTAAACATGCAATTAAACCACTCTGCATAATTTTGTGATGGGAAGTAGTGAAAAATGGTATATTGGCTGGGTTTGTTCTTCTACAGACATAGACTGCTGAGACCTGGATATTGAATGCCGAGAGTCACACATGCCCTGGCATTGAATATCTGGGATCAACGATGGCAGACCACAAGACATTCATAGCATTGTAGATCCCTGCCTCTCATTTGTCCCAACTGAATATCCAGGGTCAGTTCAGCCCATGGCTGTGAGTGGGTCAGATGCTGCTTACCACTGCAGGTTGAATATTGGGTGCATATGGCCTATTCAGTTTGCCCATCCATCCCATCTACTATCCCTTAGAGATTCTATGTACTTATCCCAAGCCTCCTTGAATTCAGATATTGTCTTCATCTCCACCACCTCCACCACCTCCACCAGGAGGCTGTTCCACAAATTCACTCCTTTTCCGTGAAGAAGTATTTCCTTAGGTTATTCCTGGGTCTGCCCCCTTTTATCTTCATCCTATGCCCACTCATTACATAGACTCCTTTCAGTTAAAAGAGACTCACCTCCTGTGTGTTTATCAGGGACGTAGCCAGAAGTCCATTTTAGGGAGAGCCGAGGATGGGCTGAGGGAGCCACATATTCCCTCTCAGCACTACCTCCCCCTCACACAAGTTGCATTTAATTTAATAACAGCATGTATATCTTGCTTAGCCGCCAAGTTCAAAGTGGGTTACATCAGAAACATAATTATACAGCACAACAGGGCACATTCAATACCATAGATATAACAATTACAAGACACAGAGAAGATATAATCAACGTACCTTTGCTGGCAGGGATGCCCAAGCCCTGCCAGCCGATGATGTCCACTGCCCAAGTCCCTGCCCATGCTGTCTCAGCAGTGCAGGAGCCGGCAGTGTGCACTTCCACACATGCTAAGTTCAACTGAGCAGGCATGAAAGTGTTAGCATCGGCAGCTGAAGTGTGCAGTTGACTTTCACAATGCAGATGCAATGCCGGCAGGGACTTGGGTAGTGCACCTCTTCAGCTGCCATTAAACTAGCCATTAAACCATTGTCACAGTTTTGGTGGGGGGTCTGTCATGCCTCTGGTAACTCAGAATGATGGTGATCACATGTGCAGTTCTCAAAAATGGAGGTCGGCAGATGTCAAGCCTGGTGAATCTTCACCTATAGCAATCACAGTTCCCCAAGGGTTGACCCTCAGGTTTGGGTGACCAGCAGGGCTTGAGAAGAGGCTTTTGTAGGAGGTAAGAAGTCAAGCAGGTCGGGCTCAAGTCGAGGCAGATAGCTATGAGCACAGCGAGGACTGGTCGGAGGTTAGGCAAGCAGCAAACGAATGTCAGATCTGGTCCTAGGTCTTGGAAGGCAGCAGACAAGCAGGGTTGAGGTCCGGTCCAGGTCAGAGCAGGCAGTAGACAAGTGGTGTCGAGGTCAGGGCATGCAGCACACAGGCAGGGTTGAAGCCCGGTCCAGGGCAGGGCAGGTAGCAGACCGGCAGGGTCGAGGTCTGGTTCAGATCAGGGCTGGCAGCAGAGAAGCAGGGTCGAGGTTCAGTCCAGGTCAGGGCAGGCAGCAGACAAGCATGGTTGAGGATCGGCTCAGGTCAGACAGGCAGAAGGCAACTGGAATCAAGAAGCAAACAGAAACGCCAGCACCCACGGAGCACCAGCAAGAAACCTAGCTGAGGCCCCGGGGAGAGCACGGAGCCCAAAGATCAAGGGGAGTAGTGTCTGACATCAGTGCTCTGCCCCAAGAGTCACTGGCTGACATCAGTCTAGTCCCTGCACGTCACACTGCTACCGCCGCTAAGCGGAAATGGGACCATTGCAGTGTAGGAAGGCGCATTTATTGGGGGGTCGTGCCCATGTGGTGAGTGGCCATGACAACGTTTGAGCCCAAAGTAGGGGAGACCCAGCCCTATGAGGTGCCCCCCCACCCTGTGGCTACACCTCTAGTATTTAAGCCATGGGGGTATTTAAACATATCTCTTATATCTCTTTCTCTTGCCTTTCTTTCAAAGCATACATATTGAGATCTTTAAGTCTATCCTCATATGCTTTATTACAAAGACCACTGACCATTTTAGTAGCCACCTTCTGGATTGACTCCATCCCAGTGCCGTAGTGAGGGCAGCTGATATCCCGGGCAGGTCGCCGCTGCGCACCCCCCCCTCCGGGTGCAGCACGGCGCACCCTCCCCCCTCTGGAGCGCACACGCCCCCGGAGTGCGTACTTACATCCGAAAGCGGTGAGGGACGGGCGGGAGGACCAATCCGCCCCGACTGTACGTTGCTGGGAGCTGCGTCGGCTCCGCTGGTTCCCTGCTCTCTCTGCCCCGGAACAGGAAGTAACCTGTTCCTGGGCAGAGAGAGCAGGGAACCAGCGGAGCCGACACCCCCTCAGTGGCATGCACCCGGGGCAGACCGCCCCACCGCCCCCCCCCCTTCCTATGCCACTGCTCCATCCTGTTTATATCTTTTTGAAGGTATGTTCTCCAGAACTGTACACAGTACTCTAAATGAGGTCTCACCAGAATCTTATACAGAGCCGTTATCACCTGCTTTTTCCTATTAGTCATTGCTTTCCCTGTGCACTGAAGCATCTTTCTGGCTTTTGCCATCGCCTTTCTACCTGTTTAGCCACCTTAAGCTTATTATATATAATCAAACCCAAGTCCTGCTCCTCTTTCATGCACAAAAGTACTTTACCCCCTAGATTGTATCGCTCCACCGGGATTTCATATCCCAAATACATGACCCTGCATTTTTTAGCATTAAATCATAGCTGCCAATTTCTGGATCATTCTTCAGGCTTACTAGATCCCTCCTCATGTTATCCACACCATCAGGGATGCCTAACTTATTGCAACTTTTAGTATCATCTGCAAAGAGGCGAACCTTACCAGATCCCTCTTCTGCTATATCACTAACAAAAGTGTTAAAAAATCATCAGACCAAGAACCAAACCTTGCAGCACACTACTGATAATATCCCTTTCCTCAAAGAAAGCTCCCTTTACCATTACCCTCTGTCACATTCCACTCAACCAGTTCCTAACCCATTCAGTCACTTTAGGGCCCATACCGAGGGTACTCAGTTTATTTATAAGTCTATGAGGAACTGTGTCAAAGGCTTTTCTAAAATCAAAGTACACCGTGTCTATCGCTCTCCCTCAATCCATATTCTGGTTAGCTAGTCAAAGAAATTAATCAGATTTGTATGACAACACCTGTCTCTGTTAAAACCATGCTGCCTTGGGGTCCTGCAGTCCAATGGACACCAGAATCCTTACTATTCTGTGTTTCAGAAGTGTTCCCATTAATTTATTTACCACAGAGGTCAAACTAACCAGCCTGTAGTTCAGTGGCGTTCCTAGCCTGGATGGCACAAGGGGCGGATTGCCGATGCGCCCCCCCGGGTGCAGCGCGCCCCCCACCTGCAAAATGACACCTTCCCCCCTCCCGGCGAAATGACACCCCCCCCGGGTGCACGCCACTGGGGGGGGGGGTGCTGCGGCGCGCGCCTGTGGGCTCCGACTTTGCTAACTTCGCTCATTCGCTGCAGCTCCCTCTGCCCCGGAACAGGAAGTAACCTGCTCCGGGGCAGAGGGAGCTGCAACGAACGAGTGAAGTTAGCGAAGTCGGAGCCCACAGGCGCGCGCCGCGGCACCCCCCAGCAGCATGCACCCGGGGCGGACCGCCCCCACCACCCCCCCTTGGTACGCCACTGCTGTAGTTCCCAACATCCTCCATATTTCTGCTTTTGTGGAGAGAGACTACATACGCCCTTCTCCAGTTCTCCGGGTCCACTCGCAACTCTAGATCTTATTTGTGCACATTTGTTCACCTAATCCTTCTGTTTCTTCTTTAACCCACAATTTTGGAACATGGGCTAGCTCTGTAATCCTTTTGAACACACCACTTAGGTACATTTTCAAAGCACTTAGACTTACAAAGTTCCATAGTAACCCATGGAACTTTGTAAGTCTAAGTGCTTTGAAAATGAGCCCCCACTATACCTCAGAAATGTTTGGTCATGCTGTTGTCCTTAGAGTCTCTTAGAACGAACGCTATTCCTCCTCCCTGTAAGAATGCTACTGCCTCTGAATTCTGTTGGGAAGGGAGATGAATTATACGAACTCTGAAAAAAGCAGTGCTTTTTTTGTAGAAAAAAAGGTGCGGTACTCATTGTGGGCGGGGGTCACCACATATGACTCCACCCCTATTATAGCCACACCCACATTAGCCACACCCCTTATCCCAGCCATGGTGCATATAAACAGACGTCATTGAAAATATTATACTAGTATAGGAGAAAAAAATAATGTGATTTCTTTTCATTATAAATAATTTCTGTAAGCTGTTACAGCTCCAGTATACCCAATGCAAAATAAGACAGCAGATGTAAATTCTCAAATTGGACATATTCCAGACACTAAAATGAAAATAAAATGATTTTTTTCTACCTTTGTTGTCTGGTGACTTTGTTTTTCTGATCATGCTGGCCCAGTATCTAATTCTGCTGCTATCTGTCCTCTTATCTCCATTTTTTAGGGTTTCCTTTCCATTTATTTTTTTACCTTCCGCCTTTCTTCTTCATTTCTTGCCCTACATCCGTAAGTAAAAGCTGGGTCCTCTGCAGACTTGACTGTCCAGTGGATCCAGCTTCTGCCTATTTTCTTCATCCATGTGCAATTTTTCTCCTCTCTTCCTTTTCCCTCATCTCATCTCCTTCCTCACTCTTCCCTCCCCTCCATCAATGTGCAGCATTTCTTCTCTCTCCCTTCCCTCTCCTCCATCCACCCATGCCCAGCAGCCCTCCTCTCCCCTGCCCTCCCCTCCATCCACCCACCCATGTCCAACAACCCTCCTCTCCCCCCTTCCCCTCCATACACCCATTTCCAGCATTTCTTCTCTCTCCCTTCCCTCTCCTCCATTACTCATGTCCAGCAGCCCTCTTCTCCCCTGCCCTCCCCTCCATCCACCAATGTCCAATGTCCAGCAACCCTCCTCTACCCCCTTCTCTTCCCTGCATCCACCCATGTCCAGCAACCCTCCTCTCCCCCTGCCCTCCCCTCCATCCACCCATGTTCAACAGCCTTCCTCTCCCCCTGCCCTCCCCTCCATCCACCCATGTCCAGCAACTCTCCTCTCCTCTCCCCTGCCCTTCCCTCCATCCACCCATGTCTACTGATTCTCTTCTCTCCCCTGCCCCCCTCCAGCCACCCATGTCCAGTGACTCCTCTCTCCCCTGCCGCCCCCTCCAGCTCCCCCTACCCAGCGATTCTCCTCTCTCGCCTGCCCCCTCCAGCCCCCCTACCCAGTGATTCTCCTCGCTCCCCTGCCCCCCTCCAGCCCCCCTACCCAGCGATTCTCCTCCCTCCCCTGCCCCCCCTCCTCTAGCCACCCAGGTTGTCCAGTGGATTCTTTGGGGCAGACAGGATAGATCCCCAGTCTTTCCTGCCCGCTGCCGGTGCTGACTCTCCCGTGGCGCTACTGCATCGCTCTTCAAAATGGCCGCCGAGACTTACAAGGGCGGCCAAGGCTTCAGCAGAAGTCTCGCGAGGCCGCCGCTGGAAGTCTCGGCAGCCATTTTTAAAGAGCGATCTGGCAGTGGGGTGGGTCAACGTTGGCAGCGGGCAGGCAAGACTGGGGATCTTTCCTGCCTGCCCCAATGAATCCACTGGACAACCTGGGTGGTTGCCTTCTTCAGGTATGACTGGGACCCTATAGCTCGGGGGAGGGAGGGAGGAGAGCCAGCTCACCCTGAGCAACCTGCTCTTGCGAGCCAGTGCAAGCTGGCTCCAGCGCACCACCAGACCTCACAAAAAAGGTGCCGGTACACTGTACCGACACGTACCAGCACAAAAAAAGCACTGGATAAAAGTTAATCTAATTGTAGATACAACAGCTTGACAGTGATCTATTGTCACTACCAGTATCAGATGAATGAACTTTTGACTGAAAAGCATTCACATTGTCTAGAAAATACTAGCTCTCCTGCCTAAGTGATGGAAGAGGGAGGAGACTTCCCTTTGGAGGGAAACAGAGAAACTATAAATACAAAGTCCCTGGAAGTGGTCTGAACTTTGGCTCTTTGCCCCCCTGTCCACTACACCATGAAGTAAGGGGGAGTTTATGACTGAATAACACAGTCAGTGTACTAGATACTTACATAGTAACATAGTAGATGACGGCAGAAAAAGACCTGCATGGTCCATCCAGTCTGCCCAACAAGACAAACTCATATGTGACCCAAACTGCTTTTTTCAGTTTCATCTGAAACTGAAACTGCAGCTGACTCGCATTACCTGGTTTCGGCTGAAGCCAAAACTGAAAACTCAAGTTTAGTTGTGTGAATGGACAGGAGTAACTGGAAACCACTCCTGCCCCAACTATACCTATAAACTACCACTGGGATTGTAAAATAAATCTGGGGGCCCGGAGGTGAAGGAGAGGCATTGGGGAGGATGGGATTCAGGAGGAGAGGCAACTCCTGTTTGGGGGGAGCAGAGGCGTAGCCAGATTCAGTATTTTGGATGGGCCCAGAGTTAAATTGGATGGGCCCTTCCATGCACACATGCCACCCCCCTCCCCACCACACAACAAATATCTTCCCGGAAATATTTTTTAAGAACACAGATTTCTTTTTCACCTACACCAGATCTCCTCCCTCTCCTCCACAGCATCCTGGCATCTGTACTCCTGTCCCTGAACCCCGTCCCTTCCAGGTATACCATACAGGTGTCTTCAGTGCCTACAGTGATTCATTCTCGCCGCATGCACCAGATCCGCAGGATTCCATCTGCTGCGTCCTGCCCTCACTGCCCTCACTGCCTGTTTCCTGTCTGGTGGAACATGGCAGATGGTAGCCTGCGGGGCCGGTACAAGCAGCGGGAATGAATCACTGCTGGTGCCGATGATGCCTTTACTGACACCGGAGAGGGATGACGTTCAGAGACAAGAGAGCAGGTAACGGGATGGTGCAGAGGAGAGGGGGGAAGAGAGAAGCGTGGCGCTGCTGCTGCTGGGTGGGCCTGAGCCAAGAATGAGTGGGCCTGTGCCCACCCAGGCCCACCCGTAGCTATGCCACTGGGGGGGAGAGTGGGAGGGAGACAAATGGGACAAAGCACAACTTTTCAGCTTCCACTGAAAATACAGGATCATTTTCAGCTGAAGTCAAAAACATGGGTGAAATTTAAAATAATCTTTCAGCTGAAACCAAAACTGGACAGAAAAAGGATTTTGGACCGGTTTTGATGTCATAACTGAAACCAAAGTTTGGTTGGCCTCTAAAGTGCACAGAGGTAGGGAAGGGACCAAACCACCAGCACTGCCTTCAGAGGAGAAACAGAGATCTCAAGTAGTTGAGATCTCATTGGTAAGGGACCCTCTCCCAGGACTTTGTACCTCAAGCTCAAAAAGCTCATCTTCCTGAGAGTTATTTATTTAGTTACAAATTCTTGATATTCTGCAAAAGGCCAAAGCTGGCTTCTATGTGATTTACAATAAATTAAAGTAAGCTGCAGAGAACAGAAAGAGGGGGGGGGGGGGGGGGGGGAAACATGATTAATGATCGGCAGGATATGCAATTCCAAAGAGGTGGGTTTTCAGAGCTGCTTTGAACTTTACATAGGGGGTTAGGTGTACAGAGAGTGAGTTCCAGAGTTGAGGTCCGGTATATCTAATAGTGGTGGAGCGGGTGATGTCGAGATGAATGACAGATGGAGGAGGTAACCAGAGTGACCCAGAAGTAAAATAGTCAGGTGCTGAGGGGAAATGAGATTTAAAGATGAGGATGCGAAGTTTATACTGAATTTGAGTGGAGAGGGTTAACCAGTGTTCTGACTGGAGCAGTGGAGTAACATGATCAAAAGGCCTCAAATTGTGAAGTAAATGGACTGTGATGGATTGAACTAGAATAATTACTACCAAGCAGCTCCTCTCTGGAAATGAGGTCTATAGAGTGGACAGCGGTAAAAGGACCCTTTTGCCAAGAACTTCTGCCAAATAAGAGGATCAGCAGAGCTATAAAACAAAGCAACCTTTATTATACTTGAGATGTGTTACTATAAATACTGTAGTTGTTAAAACTTGTCCTCATCATCCAAGTTAAGTCTTTTGGCTGATATTCCATCTTATGGCCTGGACTATCTTATTCTTCCCATCTGATCTGGAGTCCTTCAAGGTTCGATTCTGGCTACTGTCTTCTTCAACATTTTCCTTCTCCACTTCTAACCCTCATCCAGTCCAGCAGTTGTCTACCTTTTTGCTATGTGGAAGATATCCAGATTCTTTACTGTATCCCACCTAATCGCACTTATCTTTACGAGCTCAATCTCTGCCTTAAAAAATCTTCATCATGGCTGAAGAATCACTGTTTATTCCTTAATACTAAGAAATGAGAAGTCATTTGCTTTGCTCACTCCCATGTGGTCATTCCTCCTGTTCCATAGATTGATCAACTTTCTCTCTCCTATAAAGATTACGTTAAAATCCTTGGTGTCTTCCTTGGCCGTCAATTCACCTCCAAGACTCAAATCAATGCCGTAGTCCATTCTTCATTCTACACCCTTCACCGTATTCAGTCTGTTCACCCCTTTTCTCACATCCTCCGCTATTCACACTCTGCTCCTTGCCCTGATCATCACACATCTGGACTCTTGCAACTCTCTCTACACTAGCATGCCACTATGCTCCATTAAACGCCTTCAGTTAGTATAGTCTATAGCCATACAATTACTTCATAACACCCACCCGTTCCACCACATTACTCCACTCCTTCACTCTGAACACTGGCTGCCTCTTCCTCTCGCGTTCAGCTCCAACGTTTGACCCTTACTTACAAAAGTTGACCCTGACTATTTACATTGTCTACTCATTCCCTATTGCGCTCTCCAGTCTTCTAATGCTGGTCTCCTCTCCCTACCTCCTCCTTCTGTTATTCGACTGGATATCACTTGTGCCTCTGCTTTCAGTTATATTGTATCGCTCTATTGTGTTTAATTCTGGTCACCACTGTAATCAGTTGGGTTGGTTGTGAGCCCTTGGGCCCTGGCCGAGGCCAGCAGGGTGCCAACCCAGGCCAAGGGGAGACTGACCCACCACCGCACACCCCAGCTACACAATACCCCCTAAGCTACCCCTCCCCACTGTCCCTCAGGAAGAAGGGAAATAGGCATACAGGCGGGCCTCGCGGCCGAACCGGAACCCACGCAGACAGAGCCACTCGTGCGAGCCTCACGGCTGAACTGGAACCCAATCACACACAGGGAGGGGTGAAAGAACCCAGAGGGCCCCAAGAGGCCAGACACACGCTGAACACCAGCAATAGGGCAGCGGGGGAAACAAAGGACCAGAGCGGGCCACGCCCATGCAGGGGACTAGCGCAGGACAGGGGAACTAACACAGCAACCCCCCCCCACCAGGGTAGGAGCCCCAGGCAGAAGCCAGAGGAACCAAACACAAAAGGAAGGCAGAAAGCCCTTGCCTCAAACCCACTGTAGACAGAGGCACACAGAACACAAAGGGTTAAGCTTGTAGAGCCAGCAGAGAGAGAGTGCCATAAATCAACAAACAATCAGAGAGAAGCTTCCCCTCCCCAGAGGGAGTGGGGCCCATCCAACAAACACACTGGCAGAGGCAGGAATACAATACACACAGTACACAAAGGGTTAAACTCACTGAGCCAGCAGGCGGGGACACTGGGAAGAGAAATCCTTAAAACAAACAAACAAAGGAGAACGCTCTCACTCAGCCCAGAGCCCCGGAGGCTGAGCAATGCCCAGCCCCCACTAAACAACCAAGCAGCTGACCCTGATTACAGAGCTACCTACACACACACACACAGCAGCAGCTAACCCAGAGGGAAGGAAAAGAATACTCTAAATCAACACAGATCCCTGTCAGAACCTAGAGCACGTTCTGAGAGAAACCTATCAGGCTTTCCTGTTACCACCTAATAAGTAACGCAAAAGCAGAGAAACTCCTCAGCTGCAGGCTAAAGTACTATCCCCTGACGTCAGCACAACCCCTGGCAGCCAATCAGAAGAGACATCCCCCCTCCCCCTCAGCCAAACCGGCAGAATCATAACATCACCCCCCCTTCAAGGGCCCCCCCTACCCCGTCCACGAGGTTTAGGTTTGTGAGGGAAAAGGCGATGGAACCGTCTGACTAGGACTGGTGCGAGGACATGAGTAGCATCCTCCCAGGAGTTGTCTGCCGGTCCATATCCCTTCCACGCAATGAGATACTGGAGATGTCCCCGGAAGCGCCTTGCATCCAAGACATCCCGGACTTCGTATTCCCCCTGGGAGGCTGAGATGGCTGGACTAGCAGGCAACGCGGGCAAAGCCCCTTTTCTCAGAATCACAGGCTTCAGCAAGGACACATGAAAGGTGTTATGTACCCGTAATGTAGGTGGTAACTTTAGCTGATAACAGACCCGATTCACTTGCCTCACAATGGGATACGGGCCCACAAATCGAGGTGCAAAGCGGGAGGAGGGAATCTTCAGACGAAGATTACGCGTGGACAACCACACCAAGTCGCCAGGCTGGAAGTGCGGTTCCACTCTGCGAGACCGATCCGCTTGGCGTTTCATACGAGCGGAGGTCACTCGCAGCGCTTTCTGAACTGATGACCAAATTGCTTGGAGTGAGGTCACCGCATCGGCCGCTGCCGGGACATCCAAGTTGGTTTTCAAGGGGGCTGGTATCCGCGGATGTCGTCCATATACGATGTAAAAGGGCGAAGCGCCCGTGGCCGAGCTCACTCGGTTGTTATGAGCGAATTCTGCCCAAGGCAGCAGCTGACTCCAGTTGTTGTGGTGCTCATTGACATACATCCGTAGGAACTGCTTCAAGCATTGGTTCACTCGTTCTGTTTGGCCATTAGATTGTGGGTGATATCCCGACGAAAAGTTCAGCTTTATTTCAAGGGCCCGATTCAGGGCTCTCCAGAACTTTGAGACAAACTGTACTCCTCGATCAGAGGTAATAGATTCTGGCAGACCATGGAGACGAAAAATAGAGCTGATGAAATACTGTGCCAGCTTCACCGCCGAAGGAAGGGTAGGCATGGGTATGAAGTGGGCCATTTTAGAAAACCGGTCCACCACTACCAAGACAACTGTGTGCCCTTCAGAGTTAGGCAGATCCGTAACAAAGTCCATGGCAATGTGGGTCCACGGTCTCTCAGGTACCGGTAAAGGCATCAGCAACCCCTGGGGTCTCCGACGGTCAGCTTTATGCTGGGCGCACTCAGGACACGCAGCCACAAACTCCTGCACATCCCGATCAAGTGAAAGCCACCAATACTGCTGGGAGATGAACCGCTTGGTTCCCAGGATCCCGGGATGTCCTGCCATTCGAGAGGCATGCCCCCATTGGAGTGTCTTTTCTCTCAGCCGGGGTGGCACAAAGGTCATACCTGCAGGTACTGCTAGCGTCATCGCGGGCACAATGACATCGGGTTCAATTACATACTGCAGGGGTTCTTCCTCCAGGTCAGCCTCCATGGACCTGGAGAGGGCATCTGCCTTGATGTTCTTCTCCGCTGGACGATAGGTCAGAATGAAATCAAAGCGGGAGAAGAATAGTGCCCACCGGGCCTGGCGAGGATTCAGCCTTCTCGCTTCTCGTAAATAAGTCAGGTTCTTATGGTCCGTGAACACCGTGAAGGGCTCCTGCGCCCCTTCCAGCAGATGACGCCATTCTTCCAGGGCCAATTTAATGGCTAATAGCTCCTGATCCCCGATGGCATAATTCTTCTCGGCAGGGGTATACTTTTTAGAGAAGAATGTACATGGGAGAAGTTTCCCACTGGGGTGGGCCTGGGACAGCACTGCTCCTACGCCAACCGATGATGCATCCACTTCCACAAAAAATTTATTTGTCGGGTTGGGATGGCGCAACACTGGAGCTCCAACAAATGCCTGTTTCAGATTCTCAAAGGCCTGACACGCCTCAGGCGACCAGTTGCGAGCGTCAGCGTTCTTCTTAGTCAAGGCAGTAAGAGGGGCAGTCAGGGACGAGTAATTCCAAATAAACTGCCTATAGTAGTTTGCAAAACCTAAGAAGCGCTGTAGAGCCTTACGCCCCGTAGGTTGCTGCCAGTGCAGGATGGCTGTCAGCTTACTGGGGTCCATACGCAGCCCGTGGTTAGAAATGATGTACCCCAGGAAGAGCAGTTCGGAGCGATGGAATTCACATTTTTCCAATTTCACATAGAGGTGGTTCTCCCTCAACCGCTGCAATACGGTCTTCAGGTGCTCCTGGTGCTCTTCCTCAGCCCTTGAAAAAATCAAAATATCGTCCAAGTAGACCATCACAAACTTATACAGGAGATCCCTGAAGATGTCATTCATGAAGGCTTGGAAGACGGCTGGAGCATTAGCAAGTCCAAAGGGCATTACCAGATATTCGTAATGCCCGTCGCGGGTGTTAAACGCCGTCTTCCACTCATCCCCCTCCTTGATCCGCACAAGGTTGTAGGCCCCCCTGAGATCGAGCTTGGAGAAGATCTGGGCCCCCTGGAGGCGGTCAAACATCTCAGAAATCAAGGGAAGGGGGTATTTGTCCTTCCGCGTGATGGCACTGAGTCCCCTGTAGTCAATACAGGGGCGCAACCCCCCATCCTTCTTCTCCACGAAGAAGAATCCAGCCCCCGCGGGTGATTTAGAGGGCCGGATGAAGCCTCGAGCTAGGTTCTCTCGAATATACTGGGACATGGCTTCCGTCTCTGGCCGGGATAGGGGGTATACGCGGCCACGGGGAGGTTCAGTGCCAGGTAGTAGCTCTATGGCACAGTCATAGGAGCGATGAGGAGGCAGAATCTCTGCTTGCTGTTTGGAAAAAACATCTCCAAAGGATCTGTAGGGCCCCGGTAACATAACGTTGGCTCGATCCAAAGGAAGCGTCACTGGGGCTGGTGAGACCTTATCCAAACAGACCTTCTGGCAGCCCGGGCCCCACGCCGTCAATTCACCCCGGGCCCAATCAATGCAAGGGTTATGCAGGCGAAGCCAGGGTAATCCCAGGATTATGGCCTCAGTGGCCGACGGAAGGACGTAGAAGGAGATAACTTCTTTGTGTAAGACTCCTACCCGTATGGTCATAGGCACGGTTCTGGAGCGGAGAACTCCCCGAACCAGTCCCCAAGCCGCTGAGACAGTGATGGACTGAGGTAACTCCATCGTAGGAATTTGATGAACCCGCACCAGGTCCGCGCTGATAAAGTTGCCTCCCGCCCCCGAGTCAACTAGCGCCTCAAAACAAGGGGTATCCTTAATCGCCAGTAGAACTGGCACCAAAACCTGCATCCAAGGGGAGAAGGACTTTGGCCCTGACCCGGTCTCCCTAGCCAGTATCAGGGCTGCTGGTTTCCCGACTTCTTTCTCTTCGGGCACTCACGGACAAAGTGCCCCTTCACTCCACAATGCAGGCACAGCCCCTTAGAGCGTCTCCGCTGTCTCTCCTGGGCCGCCCGGTCAACCTGCATAGGTTCAGACCCATCGGGCACACCCAGCGGCGGGGAAGCAGGGCTCTTGTGCGAGCTCCTCGAGTTAGCCCCTGCAACCTGCTGACCAGCGCGACGTTCACAGGCCCGCTCCCTGAACCGGATGTCCACCTGGGTGCAGAGACGGATGAGGTCATTCAGATCTGAGGGCAGCTCCCGGCCTGTGAGTTCGTCCTTAATGTTGGCCGAGACCCCATGCCAAAATACCGCAGTCAGGCTTGGGTTATCCCAACCTAGCTCCGCGGCCAAGGTCCAAAACTGGATGGCGTACTCACCCAGAGAGAGTCGCCCCTGATGTAGGTTCAACAGCTGAGTCGCCGCTGAGGAGGGCTTCCCGGGTTCCTCAAAGATGAGCCGAAATTGTTTCAAGAACTCTGCCAAATTATCCAGGAGGGGATCCTTCTTCTCCCATAAGGGCGAGGCCCAGGCCAGAGTGGGGCCTGCCAGTAGAGAGATAATATAAGCCACCTTCGCCCGATCCGAAGGAAAATCCCGGGCCTGCAACTCGAAGACAATTTGGCATTGATTGAGGAACCCCCGGCAGGTCTTACTGTCGCCCTCGTACCTCGGGGGCGTAGCCACCCTAATCCCTCGGCCGCATGCGTGGGAACCTGGTGGAGTAGCTGCTGGCGGGACCTCCGCAGCCCCCGTGACAGTCAGTGTCTCTACCCGTTGAGACAGTGCGTTCACGACTCCCGATACCTGTTGTAGCTGAGCATGCAATTGCTGGAGCAGTTGCATGGGGGATGGATCAGTCGAGCTCATGGCTTTTGCGTTCTGTAATCAGTTGGGTTGGTTGTGAGCCCTTGGGCCCTGGCCGAGGCCAGCAGGGTGCCGACCCAGGCCAAGGGGAGACCGACCCACCACCGCACACCCCAGCTACACAATACCCCCTAAGCTACCCCTCCCCACTGTCCCTCAGGAAGAAGGGAAATAGGCATACAGGCGGGCCTCGTGGCCGAACCGGAACCCACTCAGACAGAGCCACTCGTGCGAGCCTCACGGCTGAACTGGAACCCAATCACACACAGGGAGGGGTGAAAGAACCCAGAGGGCCCCAAGAGGCCAGACACACGCTGAACACCAGCAATAGGGCAGCGGGGGAAACAAAGGACCAGAGCGGGCCACGCCCACGCAGGGGACTAGCGCAGGACAGGGGAACTAACACAGCAACCCCCCCCACCAGGGTAGGAGCCCCAGGCAGAAGCCAGAGGAACCAAACACAAAAGGAAGGCAGAAAGCCCTTGCCTCAAACCCACTGTAGACAGAGGCACACAGAACACAAAGGGTTAAGCTTGTAGAGCCAGCAGAGAGAGAGTGCCATAAATCAACAAACAATCAGAGAGAAGCTTCCCCTCCCCAGAGGGAGTGGGGCCCATCCAACAAACACACTGGCAGAGGCAGGAATACAATACACACAGTACACAAAGGGTTAAACTCACTGAGCCAGCAGGCCGGGACACTGGGAAGAGAAATCCTTAAAACAAACAAACAAAGGAGAACGCTCTCACTCAGCCCAGAGCCCCTGAGGCTGAGCAATGCCCAGCCCCCACTAAACAACCAAGCAGCTGACCCTGATTACAGAGCTACCTACACACACACACACAGCAGCAGCTAACCCAGAGGGAAGGAAAAGAATACTCTAAATCAACACAGATCCCTGTCAGAACCTAGAGCACGTTCTGAGAGAAACCTATCAGGCTTTCCTGTTACCACCTAATAAGTAACGCAAAAGCAGAGAAACTCCTCAGCTGCAGGCTAAAGTACTATCCCCTGACGTCAGCACAACCCCTGGCAGCCAATCAGAAGAGACATCCCCCCTCCCCCTCAGCCAAACCGGCAGAATCATAACAACCACATTTCAAAAAAGATATAGTGGAATTAGAAAAGGTACAGAGAAGAGTGATAAAAAATGATAAAGGGTATGGGATGACTTCGCAATGAGGAAAGGCTAAAGTGGCTAGGGTTCTTCAGCTTGGAGAAAAGATGGCTGAGGGGAGATACGATAGAGGTCTATAAAATAATGAATGGAGTGGAACGGGTAGACGTGAATCACATGTTTACTCTTTCCAAAAATACTAGGACTAGGGGGTATGAAATGAAGCTACAAAGTAGTAAATTTAAAATGAATCGGATACAATTTTTCTTCACTCAGTGTGTAATTAAGTTTTGGAATTCGTTGCCAGAGAATGTTGTAAAAGCAGTTAGCTTAGCAGGGTTTAAAAAAGGTTTGTATGGCTTCCTAAAGGAAAGGTTGATAGCCCATTATTAAAATGGACTTGGGGAAAATCCACTGCTTATTTCTAGGATAAGCTGCATAAAATATATTGTACTTTTTTGGGATCTTGCCAGGTACTTGTGACCTGGATTGGCCACTGTTGGAAACAGGATGCTGGGCTTGATGGACCTTCGGTCTGCCCAGTATGGCAATACTTATGACCTATATGGAAGTTAGGCCTTTTTTTTTTTCAATTTGCTCACTTCATAAAACTACAATGAATGTTATATCATTGAATCTTTTAATATTCTTTAGGGGAATTAGCTAAAAACTTGAGTATGAAAACACCAATAAAGTCACTTCCTTGCAAAATCTTCACCAAAGTTGTAAGACCCCCAGATGGTCGTTTGGTTTGCCACCTCTTAATGGCAGCACTGATACCGATTTTAGTAAGTACTAGATAGGATGAAGATTGTTTTGGACTGTAGTATGTATTTGGTGTTTTTCTGCTTTAGGGAGAGCCTTCCCAACTAGTACAGAAAAACACTCTTGGCTCCCTCTTATCAGTCCCTGAGAATGAAAACATATGTCTATCTTACCCCATCCTGCACCTGTTGTAAACATGTTTCCGTGTTTCTGATTGGGTGTCTGAAGAAAGTATCATCTTTATTGTATGATCTTGCTATTCAGGCCTCTTTAGGATTCCATTTTAGGTAATCTCCAGCAACCTCTGCAGGGACACTCTGTTAATACTTTACATTTCCTTGGAAAAGTCTGCTGAAACATCTTTTGCACAAACACTAGTGCTCCACTTGTACAAGGCCCATGACATTGGAGCTGGGGTCTATGACTTGTCTTCCTGCTGTCCCCAGCAGTTGGACAGAGCTGAGGAGCCCCATGCTTGTTTCCTGTGCCTCCAGCTGCTGGTTATCTGCTTGCTATGATTATCTTCTAATTGTGCTGATTGTCATCTGATGAATAACAGCTGCATCTGAGCGTCTATGCTTCCTGATTTATTACAGCGAATAAAGAGCTAAGTGTGTGTGTGTGTATGTGTATGCATATCCATCCATGCTTGTGGGTCTGATGTGGCTTTGTTTGCTCCATGCAAAAGAGTCATGGAAAGAACTGTTAGCGGGGCCCCTGTCTAGATCGTTTGTGCCACGGGGTACTGCAGATGGCTCCTCACCTAAATATGGTACTTGTTTTCCTTCCTTCTCTCTTAAAAAAGAGCAATCCAATGAGGAAAATAGAGAGTCACACAATCTCTGTAAAAGTTAACCCCCTGATTCCATAATTGGGCACCTATATCTAAGTGCATCTTGTACAGGTAAATGTATAGAAAACTGGCACTTACCTATTAAAAGTGCCAGCAGGGTACCTATGCACTATTCTATAAGGGCACACATAAGTGACATAGCGCATAACTGCAAGGGGTTGTTCACATGGACAGAGCATGGGAGAGGCATGGGTAGTGCTCCCACTTATGCGCATAATCACAGAATACTCTAGAGTATGCATGTCCTTGTTGCAGTGGCGTAGCTACGTGGGGCCACGGGGGCCTGGGCCCCTGTAGATTTGGCCCTGGACCCCCCCCGCCGCCGACCCTCTCGAGCCCCCTCCCCCCGCCGCTATTGGCTACCTTTGCTGGTGGGGGACCCCAACCCCCGCCAGCCGAGGTCCTCTTCTTCTGGCGCAAGGCTTCGTTCTGTTTCTGTGAGTCTGACGTCGAGAGGGTTGTCGGCGGGGGGGGGGGGGCAAAGTTGTTGGTGGTGGTGGTGGCAGCGGTGGCGGCGGGGGGGGGGGGGGGGTCGGCGGCACCCCGGGGGGGGGGGGAATGTGCCCCCTCACCTCGGGCTCTGGACCCCCCTCCCACCAAAGTCTGGCTACGCCCCTGCCTTGCTGCATTTACATAACCACAGTTATGACAGTCTATGGCTGGTGTAACTGTGGGTGCACAAATGTTAGGCCACCAATGCCAGGTTATGCTAGTATTCTATAAAAGAATCTGGGCACCCAGATGCCATTATAGAATAGGCATTCAGCATATGGCATCAGGGTATCTAAATGGCAGCACCCAGTTATAGAATTGCCTCCTAAATTTACAAATGTGATAATATATAGCTGCAAAGAGCTTAAAGAGCATGAAATCCAATAATAAATCTTTGGGGGGGGGGGGGGAAGCCTTTGAAATTAGGCTGTTATAATTCCACTGAGGACAATAGATGAACATAAACGGTGAATGTAAAAGAAGTACCCTGAAGACAAGGCCATTGCCTAGAAGCTGAATACAATTTTTTTGTACATTAGTCAATACAACAAATGATTTTTTTTTTTGAGGGAGGAATGGAATTCCTAAGCCATACTCATTTTTTCAAGGGACATATCTGAAGAAGTAGTGCAAATTAAGTTAGCGGCAGAGGAGGGCTTTTAGCAAACTGATGCATTCAATAGCAATAAATAAGTAGAGAAAACTGGCAGTCATCCAAGAGTTCCCAAAGAGCAGAAATATGAAATTGCAAAGCCTCTAACAATAGCAGGCCATCTATCACTTAAAATAGCCTGAGTGCCAGAGTATTAGTGTGTTGCCAGTTTCACATTTAAAAAGGAGTTCCAGAGGGGACCTAGGGAGCATCATTGAATATTTCTTCTGCTCCAGGCATATCAGTACAGTCCATAATAGGCACATTAGCGCATATTAATGCACACCAATGCAACTACTCCTTTTAGTAAATCTAAGCCTTAGTTTTTTATGTTTGCTTGTATATATGTATGTCCATATGGTGTCTGTATTCAGCACATTATTTTTTTAATTTAAGTTTTAACATCTTGCAAATTCAACAAAGGACAAAGCAAAAGGAATTCAAGAATAATTTACAATCATATATATCAAAACAGGAAACCCCACTAGCCAATGTCAAGAGGACCAAAGATACATTAATGTACTATCCAGCTTATTTCGAAGGAGATCACCGGCCATCTTCCGACACAAATCGGGAGATGGCCGGCGATCTCCTCAACCCGGCCAAATCGGTATAATGGAAAGCCGATTTTGGCCGGCGCCGACTGCTTTCCGTCGTGGAGCCGACCAAACTTCAAGGGGGCATGTCGGTAGGGTAGCGAAGGCGGGATGGGGGCAGGAACATGCTCACGAGATGGCTGGCTTCGCCCGATAATGGAAAAAAGAAAGCCGGCCTTGACGAGCATTTCGTCGGCTTCACTTGGTCCCTTTTTTTTCAGGACCAAGCTTCAAAAAGGTGCCCCAACTGACCAAATGACCACCGGAGGGAATTGGGGGTGACCTCCCCTTACTCCCCCAGTGGTCAGCAACCCCCCCCCACCTAAAAAAATATATATTTTTGCCAGCCTCTATGTCAGCCTGAAATGTCATACCCAGCTCCCTGACAGCAGTATGCAGGTCCCTGGAGCAGTATTTAGTGGGTGCAGTGCACTTCAGGCAGGTGGACCCAGGCCCATCTATTTGGCCGGCGCTGCTCGATTATGCCCCTCCACATAACACAACCTAAAGAAATCAATTAGGATAAACCTAAATCATACAATACATCAGTAATTGCTGTGCACTCCAAAATATAAATAGCTATTTCTCATTACTTTTAAGAAACTGTTTTAACTGAATAGGATCCAAAATACATAATCCTTGCTCTGAAAAGCAAGCAAACATTTGTAAGGAAATTTAATGAAAAAGTGGCACCCAGAACTCACTGAAGAAAATAGAACTGTTAAGAGAGAAGGAAGTAAATGTTAATATGGTTGTTCCCCAGAGTGGAACTGAGTCTGTAACAGGAACAGACTGTCTTGCTGTGATAACTTGTTCACCATAAAGCTTTTCCATTGACTTTATACTGCTCTTTGCCTGTGTCTGTGAGGTCCTGCAGCCAGCCATAAGCAACATTATTGCAGTGCCATAGAACATATTCTGCACAAAGCAAAAAAAGAAAACTTATTCACAGTAGAAGCTGGGATTCAAAATCAAGTGGTTATCAATCTTGAGTCCAAGAAATGCGATAGAATAATGCAAAAGAATGGTGTGATCAGAAAGTATAGAAGAAAACGATGGCAATGGGAGACACCGAGCATAGCTTTACACTAATTCAAAAACATTTTATGAATAGATAGTAAGTCTGCTATCTGAGCAAGGGCCATATTCAGAGCTGAAAGATCAGGCGAACATTGATTACATAGTAGATGATGGCAGAAAAAGACCTGCATGGTCCATCCAGCCTGCCCAACAAGATAAACTCATATGTGCTACTTTTTGTGTATACCTTACCTTGATTTGTACCTGTCCTTTTCAGGGCACAGACCGTGTAAGTCTGCCCAGCACTATCCCCGCCTCCCAACCACCAGCCCCGCTTGCTTGGTGGTAAAGACAAGTTGTATGTCATCTGCAAAAATATATTTGCTTATACATAAACTCAGTGGCATTCCTAGGTCGGTAGCCACCCGGGGTGGATCACCTCTGCAACCCCCCCCAAGGGTGTATCACCTCCCCCCCCAGGTGCATCACCTCCAGTCAACTCCATCCCCCCCAGCGCATCCCCTCTGGGGGGTGCAGGGAGCAGCCGTACGGCTGCTCCCTGCACCCCCTTGCAACTTGCACCCAAGGCAGACCGTCCCCACCACCTCGCCCTTGGTACCTCACAGAATAAACTCTAAGGCAATGTTGCCAATGGATCTAAAAAGATGTTAAACAATATTGAGTACATAAGTACATAAGTACATAAGTAGTGCCATACTGGGAAAGACCAAAGGTCCATCTAGCCCAGCATCCTGTCACCGACAGTGGCCAATCCAGGTCAAGGGCACCTGGCACGCTCCCCAAACGTAAAAACATTCCAGACAAGTTATACCTAAAAATGAGGAATTTTTCCAGTCCATTTAATAGCGGTCTATGGACTTGTCCTTTAGGAATCTATCTAACCCCTTTTTAAACTCCGTCAAGCTAACCGCCCGTACCACGTTCTCCGGCAATGAATTCCAGAGTCTAATTACACGTTGGGTGAAGAAAAATTTTCTCCGATTCGTTTTAAATTTACCACACTGTAGCTTCAACTCATGCCCTCTAGTCCTAGTATTTTTGGATAGCGTGAACAGTCGCTTCACATCCACCCGATCCATTCCACTCATTATTTTATACACTTCTATCATATCTCCCCTCAGCCGTCTCTTCTCCAAGCTGAAAAGCCCTAGCCTTCTCAGCCTCTCTTCATAGGAAAGTCGTCCCATCCCCACTATCATTTTCGTCGCCCTTCGCTGTACCTTTTCCAATTCTACTATATCTTTTTTGAGATACGGAGACCAGTACTGAACACAATACTCCAGGTGCGGTCGCACCATGGAGCGATACAACGGCATTATAACATCCGCACACCTGGACTCCATACCCTTCCTAATAACACCCAACATTCTATTCGCTTTCCTAGCCGCAGCAGCACACTGAGCAGAAGGTTTCAGCGTATCATCGACGACGACACCCAGATCCCTTTCTTGATCTGTAACTCCTAACGCGGAACCTTGCAAGACGTAGCTATAATTCGGGTTCCTCTTACCCACATGCATCACTTTGCACTTGTCAACATTGAACTTCATCTGCCACTTGCACGCCCATTCTCCCAGTCTCGCAAGGTCCTCCTGTAATCGTTCACATTCCTCCTGCGAATGCCAGGATACAGGATAAATACATCTCGAGAGATGAGTACAGAAACACAACTGAACTACATTCCTTACCCCAATTAGGGAAAGCCATTCTACTAAAAGTTTGGGGTCAACATAGTCAAAAGCCCCACTTAAGTCTAAAGGTACAAGTGAATCATTTTTTAAACTCATTACTGTGAAGTGTAGTAGTTTGTCCATCATTGCAAAAAAAAAAAAAGTGATTCTGTTCAATGTCCTGGATTCCTGCCAAGGAATGAAGGACATTCATTTTGTCAAGAAAGATAGAGAGTTGAAAATGAACAACATCCTCCAAAACTTTAGAAGGAAAAGGCAGATTCAAAACTGGGTGGTAATTGGTCAAATCAGAAAAATCTCTCCCACAGCCCTTTAAACAGTTGGCCCAACTTGGGGTCTACAATCCTGTTATTACAGCAAGGTACCCCTGACATTCCTGGCTGCAACAACACAACTAGCAGAGCACAGGACCCTTTTTGTTTTTTGCATTTGTTAAAAATTGGTTTTCCCACAGAACATACTTGAAAATGGATTTTTAAAAAAGGTTCTAGAGGAGATCCGTGAAATTATAGACCGGTGAGTCTGACGTCAGTGCTGGGCAAAAGGGTAGAGACTATTATTAAGAACAAAATTACAGAGCATATTCAAAAGCATAGATTAATGAGACAAATAGTCAACATGGATTTAGTGAAGGGAAATCTTGCCTCACCAATCTACTACATTTCTTTGAAGGAGTGAACAAACATGTGGATAAAGGGGAGCCGGTTGATATTGTGTATCTGGATTTTCAGAAGGCGTTTGACAAAGTACCTCATGAAAGACTCCAGAGGAAATTGGAGAGTCATGGGATAGAAGGTAGTATTCTATAGTGGATTAAAAACTGGTTAAAAGATAGAAACAGAGAGTAGGGTTAAATGGTCAGTATTCTCAATGGCGAATGGTAGTTAGTGGGGTTCCCCAGGGCTCTGTGCTAGGACCGCTGCTTTTTAACATATTTATAAATGACCTAGAGATGGGAGTAACTAGTGAGGTAATTAAATTTGCTGATGACACAAAGTTATTCAAAGTCGTTAAATTGCGGGAGGATTGTGAAAAATTACAAGCAGACCTTACGAGACTGGGAGACTGGGCATCTAAATGGCAGATGACGTTTAATGTGAGCAAGTGCAAAGTGATGCATGTGGGAAAGAGGAACCCAAATTATAGCTATGTCATGCAAGGTTCCACGTTAGGAGTCACGGACCAATAAAGAGATCTAGGTGTCGTCATTGATGATACGTTGAAACATTCTGCTCAGTGTGCTGCTGCGGCTAAGAAAGCAAATAGAATGTTAGGTATTATTTGGAAAGGTATGGAAAACAAAAATGAGGATGTTATAATGCCTTTGTATCGCTCCATGGTGCGACCGCACCTCGAATATTGTGTTCAATTCTGGTCACCGCATCTCAAAAAAGATATAGTGGAATTAGAAAAGGTGCAGAGAAGGGCGATGAAAATGATAAAGGGGATGGGACGACTTCCCTATGAGGAAAGGCTAAAGCAGCTAGGGCTCTTCAGCTTGGAGAAAAGACGGATGAGGGGAGATATGATAGTGGTCTATAAAATAATGAGTGGAGTTGAATGGGTAGATATGAAGCATCTGTTCACGCTTTCCAAAAATACTAGGACTAGGGGGCATGCGATGAAGCTACAATGTAGTAAATTTAAAACGAATCGGAGAAAATTTTTCTTCACTCAACGTGCAATTAAACTCTGGAATTTGTTGCCAGAGAATGTGGTAAAGGCGGTTAGCTTAGTGGAGTTTTAAAAAGGTTTGGACGGCTTCCTAAAGGAAAAGTCCATAGACCGTTATTAAATGGACTTGGGGAAAATCCAATATTTCTGGGATAAGCAGTATAAAATGTTTTGTACATTTTTGGGATCTTGCCAGGTATTTGTGACCTGGATTGGTCACTGTTGGAAACAGGATGCTGGGCTTGATGGACCTTTGTTCTTTCCCAGTATTTTATTTTAGAACATTTATACCCCGCCTTTTGCCACGTATGGCAATACTTATATTCTTCTAGGTAGTTTACAAAAGGCTCCACATTCAGCAAAACCTGCTATAAAATACAGTGAGAACTGTGGAGAGTAATTTGATAACAGAACACCTAGGATATGCACATGTGCAGTTTTCAACCCCCACACAGTGGCGTTCCTAGGGGGGCTGGCACCCTGGGCAGATCGCCGATGCGCCCCACCCCCCCGGTTTGCAGCGCCCCCCCCGATGCCACACGTACCCCCCCCGGCGAAAGACACCCCCGCGAAGGAACCCCCCTCCCCCCCGCCGGGTGCACGCTGCTGGGGGGGGTGCCGCGCTCGCCTTTCCTCTGTTGTTCGATGCTTCTTCTCTGCCCCGGAACAGGAAGTAACCTGTTCCGGGGCAGAGAAGAAGCATCAAACAACGGAGGGCAGGCGCGCGTGGCACCCCCCATGCAGACCGCCCCACCGCCCCCCCCCCTAGGAATGCCACTGCCCCCACATTCAGAACACCTCTTTTCTATGTAGCTAGAAGTATGTGTATTATAAAAGTAAGTGTTTTCAGTCAGCTAAAATTCCACTTAGCTAAAGGGGCTAATGTGGAGGGGCATTTTCAATATGACGTCTAAGTCCAACTTTGGATGTTTTGCTAAAAACGTCCAAAATTCAAGTGGGGAATACAGCCATTTTTAAAACAGAAAAACTTCTAATTAAAAACAAAACAAAACTATGTACTAGATGATTTTGTGCTATGTGCGTTTATCCTTTTGGTCCATTAAAAAAAAAAGTCCAAGTGAAAAACGCACAAAATCAAGCCATTGGGATGTAGGAGGAGCCAGCATTCTTAATAGTCTGACAACACAGACATCCCTTGAGAGCAATAGATCACCCTAAGGGGCACTGCAGTGGAATTCAAATAAAAGCTCCCAGATACAAATCTCACTGTTGCTCCCTTATCTTCTGCTGAGCTTCCCAAAACCCTCCCCAAACCACCCCCAACTGTACACCACTACAATAGCCCTTATGGGCGAAGGGGGCACCTATATGTGGGTACAGTGGGTTTCTGCTGGGTTTTGGAGAGCTCATTGTTTCTTTCACAACTGTAACAGGTAGTGGGAGGTATGGGCCTGGGTTCACCTGTCTGCAGTGCACTGCACCCAACACTAGACTACTCCAGGTACCTGCGTGCTGCTCTAATGGACCTCAGTATAACATCTGAGGCTGGCAAGGAAGTTGGTAAATAATGTTTTTGATCACATGTTTGAGAGGTGGGAGGGGGTTAGTGACCACTGGGGGAATAAGGGGAGGTCATCCCTGATTCCCTCTAGTGGTCATCTGTTCATTTAGGGCACTTTTTTGTGGCTTATTTGTTAATAAAACAGGTCTAGAATAAAACATCCAACTTATAGCCCTGGATGTTTTTGTTTTATTCCATTATGGCAGAAAAACGTCCAAGTGTTAGGAACACCTAGATCCCACTCTTAACACACCCCTGACATGCCCCCTTGTGATTTGAACGCACTTCTGATGGACTTCATAGAAAAACGTCTAAAAATTGGTTTCAAAAATATCAATTTGGATGTTGACGTTTTGTGAGAAAAACATCCAAATGCAGATTTATGCCACTTTTTGGACATTTTACTCTTTTGAAAATGAGACCTTCAGGAGGGATCACCCTTGTTTCACACATGTAGAAGGTTGATGACTCCCCAGATCACTCTCAGTTTTTATAGATGCTGAAAAGACATTTGTTTAAGTTGTATGGTCACATCTGTTATTCGATTTGGAAAAGTTTGGGTTCTCTGGGCAAACAATGAATATGGCTAAAAACTATCATACTTACTGATGCCTCTCCCACAGAGGCTTCAAAGTGGTTTACAATATTACACAGGGGGTCAATATTTAATGTGATTTAAGAAGACAGGAGAGGCTCCTGCCCACTTAAACCATACTGAGCAGGACATCTGATGATATTCAGCAGTAGTTACCGGGTAGTACCGCTGAACATCATCCTGACCATGGGAGCCAACTTTTCAAAATTATTGGGGGTGCTAAGCCCAATGGAAATGATCCCTCCCTGGACACATACAAGGAATTTTCTCAATATTGGGGGTGCTCAAGCACCCACAGCACCCACAGAGTCGGCTCCAATGATCCTGACTGTCCCAGCTCAGTATCAGTATCAGGGCACTCCAGGGGCAGAGTGCAGGTAGAGCGTAAGACATACTAAAAAGCTGTCCTAAATCATCTTTTTTTTTTTTGTTACATTTGTACCCCGCGCTTTCCCACTCATGGCAGGCTCAGTGCGGCTTACATGGGGCAATGGAGGGTTAAGTGACTTGCCTGAATAAGGTACCCAGATATAAGAATGAATATTGTCTTGCAGTGATGACCACCTTCTCTGGGTATAAAGTGCCAGCCATTATCCAGATAGTAGCACTGAATATCTGGATTTTTATTTACCACCACAGCTTGCATTAATACAAATGCTGACTATGGTGGCTGAATATTGATCCGCTTGTTTTTATTTCATTAAAAATCACAAATTAGTTATAAGGTAATTTGAATGCTATTCTATTGGTCGCCACGACCACTGTTCCCTCTACACTGATCAGGAGTCCTCTGCCTACAGTCCTGCCAGTGGGGGGGGGGGGGGGGGGGGGGGGGGTGCTGTTTCAGTATCACATTTTCAATAGTAAGGGACAGGCAAGCTCTGAAACACCCAAGGAACCTGCCTA
Organism: Microcaecilia unicolor; assembly: GCF_901765095.1. NCBI lineage: Eukaryota > Metazoa > Chordata > Amphibia > Gymnophiona > Siphonopidae > Microcaecilia > Microcaecilia unicolor. The sequence goes on from NC_044031.1 coordinate 187,454,516, forward strand.
TTTCTAGTTATTGAACACACAATTTTGAAGCACCACCCTGCACTGGAAGCAATGTAGTTGAAGGACTCCAGCTCAGCTTAGAGGGATCAGAGGCCTTGACCTCATCCTCTGGCACCAGATACCTCAGCTTAATTATGTGCTGCATGAAAAAAAAACTTTCTAGGAAATGTTTTCAATCTGGGAAGTGTTTTCAATCTGCTGGTCATTAGATTTAAAGCACATTTGCTCATGTTACTTGACAAACCATTCCCTTTTAAGCATCCCATTTCATAAGCCTACTGAGAATCCATTCAAAATTCCTGTTGCACTCACTGCAAAATTGTTAGGGAAAGAACAGGGGGGAGTATTAAGCAAAAAGCAAGGAAAATATCTTCTTTGATGATTGCATCCTCACACCAGGATAATCATCAAGCATTTCTCAAAGATGATAAAAAGATAACAAGGTGAGATATATTTTATTCACTCTTGACAAGTAAAAGCTGCAATTACCAGCATTGATTTTTCACAGCAGCTCAGCCTATGCAAGTCAACCCTGACTCACACTCCACGTCTACATCAATTTCTTCCTTCCTTGCTGACTCAATACATGCATTATCTTATATTAGAGAGAGGGAGAAATAGCTCTCAGTTCATGATCAAAGATCCTTGATTTCACATCCTCTAAAATATGCCCAGGGAAGATTGGGACATGTTTATATGAATCTTTATTTTTAAAAAAATGGGGTGGGAGTTGGTAATGTTTCTTAAGCTTTTTCCTTTCAAAAATTTAAAGATGAAATGATCTTATTGATACAATTCAAATAATTTAAAAAAATCCAATTGAGATTTAATTGGCAACCATTTATGAAATTCAATAATGATTACATGCCCAGGGGCTAATCTACTAAAGTCAGTTAAGCACAATGCAGGTAGCACACATTATACTGCATTACCTTAATACATATTAGCCCTCTTCTCAAGTCACTTCACTGGCTTCCTATCCGTTTCTGCATACAGTTCAAACTCCTCTTATTGACCTATATGTGCATCCATCTCTAGCCGTCTTCAAATCTAAGCTAAAAGCCCAGCGATATTCCCTTAACTCTTGTTTGTCCCGTTTGTCTGTCCTAATTAGATTGTAAGCTCTGTCGAGCAGGGACTGTCTCTTCATGTTCAAGTGTACAGCACTGTGTATGTCTAGTAGTGCTTTAGAAATGATAAGTAGTAGTAGTATATATGTGTATTAATCCATGTCAATGTTAACACTGAGTTAATATGTAACTTCACTGTCTCCAACTCAATAGGGTTAATAAACTCATGTTTTTTGGCATAACATATGCCTTTGGAGCTGGTTACTGAATATACCATTGCTGAGGAGAATGTAGGAATCTGGTCTCATCTTGTTAGACAGAATTGCTTAGCATTGCATTCTATAACTAAACCCAAAAGGCATACATCTATAATTATGACACTCTCTTAACAGGGAGCTATATGAAATGCAATGCAGGCTATATTGCCAAATAATAGAAAATACTTGCACTTACATCCATTATAGACATACTGTTGCCTCAGTATTCAGTGGTTATCATCAGTGGACAGTGCCCTGTTTCTCTGCGTGCATACAATTTTAAGATCATCACTGACCAAGAAACTTGGCAGCTTTTGAAAATAAATGGCTGTCCAGTTCACCTTATATACAAAATATTGTAGTTTGGCGGCGCTACATAGACAATATTTTTGCATTATGGAATGGTACTATCACTGAGTTACAGAATTTTGTACAATGGCTGAATGGGAGTCATCCCAAAATCCAGTTTACGGCCACCTTCTCGGATACAGTGATTCATTTTCTTGATGTGGAAGTCAGTTTAACTCAGCAGGTGTTTACAACTAAAGTGCACACGAAATCCACGGACAGGAACACTTTTCTAGAATACGGGATCTGTCATCCTAAATCATTACATGACAGTTTACCTTTTTCCCCAATTCCTTCGGTTTAAAAGAATCTGTACGGATGACATTGATTTTAAACAACAGGCGCATTATTTGGCACAAAATTGTTATATCGTAGTTATCCAAAAAGGGTCCTCAGACAAGCCTATACTAGGGCCAAATACAATAATAGAGATCTACTATTACAGAATGAGAAACCAGGTATGCCTGATGATCAAGTGATGACTTTTATCATGCGATATGTGCCAGGCAGTGAGATGGCGGCTAAGATCATTAAACAACACTGGGATATAATGCGAGCTCACCCAGTTTTTGCACAATATCGCATGCGGACTGCTTTTTCCCGGGCTCGCAATTTGAGCGAAATACTGAGTCCGGCTGACTTTTCAAATGTAGTTGGAGCTCCATATATGATTAATGCAGGTCATTCAAAATGTGGAAAGACTGGCTGTAAGACATGTGATTTGACTATTGAAGCTGTTTCTTTTACACACAATGGTCAAACTTACCAGCTTAAACATCAAATGACCTGCCGTACACCTCATGTCATTTATTATATCATTTGTCCCTGTCAGAAGGTTTACATTGGGAAATCGAACAGGTCCCTCAATGCGAGGATGGTCGAGCATAGATCATGTTTAGCTGGACGCAACACAGGGGCTCCGCTTGTACAACATTGTGTTAATAATCAACACTCCATGGAATCTCTGAGATGTATGGTTATTAACAGCATCATACCAAATGCCCGTGGTGGGAACATTGACAGATTACTGTTGCAAAGAGAAACCCAATGGATTTACCGTCTTGGCACTATAGAGCCAAATGGGTTAAATACGTATATCCACTGGAATTGTTTTCTTATGTTTCTTTAAAGGTTTCCAGCTGATGATGATATCATCTCTAAGTGGGAGGTGCTACAAACTTTAAAATAATGCTGGCGCCATTTTTTTCTGACTCTTTGTCTGCACGTCGTTGGTGAAGTGAGATCTTCTGCTTAGTTTGAAACTCTGTTTATGATACTACAGACAGCATTGAACAGCTAAGAGTATTCTTTTTGTGTTTATAAAGGTATATGCAAGTTCCCTTGACAAAGCGAGGCACCGCGAAACAGGCTCCTGTTGGGACAAGACATTTACCGGCTGTTTAATGGAATGCTGATGAGTGAGATCCAAGTAATGCAGGATGGCTGAATCCACAGCATGAGCTACAGACAATAAAGCAGCATGGGGTTTTCAGCCAGTTGAAGATAAGTCAATACACTGTTCCTGCATGACAAGTTTAAACATTGTTTCTGCACTAGTTTAAGCTCTGCATATAAGCTACAAACGATAGTACATAACAATTTACAAAAAATTGATATAAACTAAAGAAGAATTATTTGCTATATAAGCATGGTTGAAAGATGGATTAATTTATTGTAGGACACTTATTTTGAGTTGGTCGACAGCACTATCGGTGATTGGTGGAAGTCGATGATTATAATATAGTCACTAAAGCTGAGGCTTTAAAGAAGCACAAAAAAAGAAGTGCCTGTGTGACAGTATGAGTCATCCCTTTATCAAAGAATAAATAAGTGTGAGCTGCTCCACCGGCAGTTTGTTGTGTATGGTTCAAGTTAAAAGAGGTGGAGGGTTGCCATTTTTTGTTATACTTTTTGATTATTTCTAGAATAAGCAGCATAAAATGTATTGCACTGTTTTGGGATCTTGCCAGGTACTTGTAATCTGGATTGGTCACTATTGGAAACAGGATGCTGGGCTTGATGGGCCTTTGGTCTGTCCCAGTATGGCAATACTTATGTACTTATATACATACGTATTCCCAACCTAGAAATATTTCTTTCACAATTACAAGGACCTAAATGGTCTTCTATAGATATTAATACCATCCAACACGCTATTACAGAAAAATAATTATTTTGTGCTATTACAGATATACAGTCAGGAAAAACCCCAGGCCCTGATGGTATAACTACTGAATTCTTTAAAATATTTAAAAAAGACTTGTCTGATATCTTACTGAATTTGTTTAGTTTCATAAATCCTGACAATGTCCTCAATACTCATTTTTCAGAAGCAATAGTAAATGTTATTCCTAAACCGAACAAAGATCCCCTTCTAGTGCAAATAATCAACCCATATCCCTACTTAATATAGACTATAAGATCTATGCCAGAATATTGTCTAATAGACTTAAGCAGATAATAGGAAAAATTATATACACAAATCAAGTAGGTTTCATGCCTGGTTGTATAATCACAGATAATTCTCATTTGTTTTTCCATCTTCCACATATAGCTAAATCCAGTGTCCACCTTATCATTGGAATTGGATTATCTTTTTTTAGTTTTAAAATGTTTTGGCACCCCTTCATCTTTCATTCAAAAAGTTAAAGTTCTATACACTAACCCTATGGCAAGAATTCTAACCAATAACACGCTCTCTGATCTTATTTACCTCAAACGTGGCATGTGACAAAGTTGCTCCCTTTCTCCATATTTATTTAACATAGCACTTGAACTTCTCCTTATTGCCATTAGAAGTCACTCACACATAACTGGTATTTCATTTAAAGACATGGAAATTAAATATTTAGTGTATGCAGATGATGCTCTGTTATATTTATCCAATCCTAGATCTTCCATACCTGTATTATTTCAATTAATTGATACTCCTTCTCTGGATATAAAATAAATCAACAAAAAATGGAAATTTTTACCTCTTAATCATTATTCTCGTTCTGATATTGTTCACTTACTTAATTTAGTTTGGGCAAAGAACAAAATCAGATAGCTAGGTAATGACCATTTTATAGATCTGGAAGACACTATTAAAAATAATAGCGATTCTATTCTCACTTTTGTGAAATCCTTACTTCTTACTTGGCACCATCTCCAGTTATCCTGGTGGGGCTGACTGGAGATTCTTAAGATGATCCTGATTAGAGATTCTTAAGATGATGGTGGTTCCTAAAATAAAGTTTATACTAAGTATGATTTCAGTTCTTTTCTCAACTATCTTCTATGCCCAAGTGGATAAACTTCTGGTCGCTTTCCTTTGGAAATCTAAACATCCCAAAACTGCTCTCAAGAAATTAAAGAATACACAAAACCGAGGGGGACTTTCCTTTCCAGACTTTATTACCTATCATAAAGCTTTTAGTCTTCAACAGGAATGCAGTTGGTTTCATACTAACCCTGATTAGACATCGGTTTGGCTACTTCTTGAACAACTCATTCTAAAACCTTTTAAGCCTCATCTGTTGGTGTTGGTATTCAGTTCCTCCTACTCTGTATCTAACTCAGATTTCATTATTGTTTCTACTGTTAAATGTTTAATAGAATTTGATAAAAAAGATGTCTCACCCTATTCAAACTACTATTCATAGGACTCTTTGGAGTAATCCACATGTTCTCATTTATAAAACTACTTTTTACTGGAAAGAATGAATCAGTAAAGGTATATGGACTTTTAACAATATTCTAGACATATAAGAAATCTTTATTATCCTTTCCATTGTTATAAACAAAATTCTCATTATAACTATTTTAGATGGTTACAAATTCAACATTGCTTACATGCTCAGAATTTCTGCTCCAAACTGGTTACAGATGTGCCATCAATATTTTTAACAGCACAATTTAATAGCACAATTAGAGAAGGTCCAGAGAAGGGCGACGTAAATGATAAAGGGAATGGAATGACTTTCCTATGAGGAAAGGCTGAGAAGGTTAGGACTCTTCAGTTTGGAGAAAAGGCGGCTGAGGGATGATATGATAGAAGTCTACAAGATAATGAGTGGAATAGAGCGGACAGATGCGAAGCGTTTGTTTACACTTTCAAACAACAACAAAACCAGGGGACACAAGATAAAGCTAGAATATGGTAGATTTAAAACAAATAGGAGAACGTTTTTCCTTACTCAGCATGTAGTTAGACTCTGGAACTCGTTGCCGGAAAATGTAGTGACAGCAGCTGGCCTTACGGAATTTAAAGGGGGTTTGGACAGATTCCTGAGGGAGAAGTCCATTGAACATTATTAAGAATTGTTTTTTTTTTTTTTTGGGGGGGGGGGGGGGGGTTTGCCGGATTCTTGAAGCCCGGATTGGCCACTGTCGGAGACAGGATGCTGGGCTTGATGGATCCTTGGTCTTTTCCCAGTATGGCAGTGCTTATGTACTTATGACATACAGCCTCTGCTATTTAACAGCAATTTATATCTAATACACCTAACGATGTTATAGGACTCCAAAAGATTTGAGAATTGGATGTTGGCTGTACCGTGTCAGAAAAAACAGTGTGCTCATTTATGGTCTTCAGTAATAAAACCTCTAGTGTCTGCATCATCTTTACAGTTCATGTTCTTTTTATACCATAGATCTATATGGACACCCCATAAGCTTTTCAGTGGTGGTCTACTTCCCACAAATAAATGCTGGAATTGCAATGTCGAAATGGGAACTTTTCTGCATGCAATTTTTGAATGTATTCACACAAAATCCTTTCGGTGTGATCTTTGGTTTTTTATTACAAAGATTTTCATTCATCTTCTTTTATAATTTTTAAATCATGTTCACCACAGATTATCCTTCCAGGATCAGACTGCAAACTATTTAATATCCTTCTTACCATAGCTCAAAGGATTATATTATCCCACTGTTGTTTCTTTTTCCAAAAGTTTGTTCATTTGCTTTTTCATGCGGCTGTATGCGGTATCTTCCATCTTAAGTAGAGGAGTGTGGTAGCCGTGTTAGTCCACTCTTAAGGTTATCAATAGAAATCAAACAAAATAAAACATGGAAAAGAAAATAAGATGATACCTTTTTTATTGGACATAACTTAATACATTTCTTGATTAGCTTTCGAAGGTTGCCCTTCTTCCTCAGATCGGAAATAACCACTGGAAATCCACAATGTTCATTTTGTGGCAATCTGTATCAGAAACTTGAATTTTCAATTTGAAAAAAAAATATGGAACTATACTCAGTAAAAGGAAGCTATAGTCTCCTGTGGAACTTTATGTTAGAAATTTATAATCTAATTATCACTAAACTTAATTACGATGAGTACATTAGCTGTGGTTTATATTCTTGGAATTTTAATCTTGTTGTAGCATACCTCATATATTAGTTTTTACTTCTTTTATTGTTATGCCTTATGTGTACTGTTTTTGCAAAATTCAAAATCAATAAAAATTTCTGGAAAAAAAAATAAGGCACCTGCAAGCACAATGGTTATTGTAGTGGTGTACCTTTAGGTACAGCAATTTTAATCTGTTCCTGCAGGGCTCACAATAACATATAAAGGAATTAATATGGGATTTATACCTGGGTCCCATTGTTTATAGTCCACTGCACTGGCCACTAAGCTGCCTCTCTGCTCTATGGGGATGTCTGTATGGCCAATTTTGTACAAATGATGCCAAACAGAGGTTTTTGTGCCTGCTTTTTGTGTTCATAATTTGGCTGTTCAATTTTGACATGTTTAGAGCAAGGACATCCTGACATTTTTCCTGTTCGAAAATGGCTGTAAAATGGACAGATTTTTTGGATGTTATAAGCAGGACACCCCAATTCCATTATAGAATGCCAGCTTAACCTGGCATTGGCACACCTTATATTTAGGTACATTTAGGTATATTTAGGTACACCAGCCCTGCTATAACTTAGCACTCCTAAATGTGGTAAAGGCACATGTAATTTATAGTATTCTACAATTTATGCAAGTATCTGAGAGGCACACTCATACTCTGTCCACATGTACGCTCCTCTTGCATTTTGTGTGCTAATAACACACACACACCCTTACAGAATAGAGATTTTGGTGCTTACTCACAATAAGTGCAACTTTTTTGTGCATTTATGCACACAAAGGGGTGCGTACCCTTGAGTGCCTGGCTATAGAATTTCCCTTCACATGTGCAGAGAAAAAAATCTTTTTAGTTGTTATTTGTTTATGCTTGCTAAATATTTTACTATGCATTGAATGATGAAATAAAATGGAATGAAAGTACATCCCTAGTTTCTCTGCTTTATATACCCTTTTAGACGACTTAAAGTACCCACTTACCTTATACCCACGTAACTATCTAATCTTCAAACACAACAAACACAAATTATGCAGGAAGTTTAAGTTTGAAGATCACATAGAGGGGCATTTCAAAAATACTGTTTTGAACGAGGTTTTGTGCTTCAGGCGTTTTGTTTTTTGGTCCATTTTTGGAAAAAAAAAAGTGCAAAACATTCCAATGGCATGAATCTCTAAAACATAGAGATTCATGCCAATGGAATGTAGGAGGAGCTAACATTTTTAGTAGACTGGGCCCCAGACATCCCAGGAGAGCAATGGGGCACCCTAGAGACCACTTCTGTACACTTCATAAAAATGCTCCCAGGTGCCCATCTCACTTTTTCTCCCTTATCTTGTCCCCTGAGCCCTCCAAAACACACTGTCCCCACTGTACACCATAAAAATAGCCCTTAGGGGTGAAGGGGGCACCTATATGTGGGTACAGTAGGCTTTTGGTGACTTTGGGAGGGGCCACAGTTTCCACCACAAGTGTGATAGGTAGAGGGAGATAGGGACCTGCGTCCTCCACTACATACTGCACTGCATCAACCACTATGATACTCCAGGGACCTGCATGATGCTCTAATAGACCTGACTTTAACATCTGAGGCTGTCATAGAGGCTTATAAGTCATATTTATATTCACTTTTGGGGGGGGGGCTGGGAGGGGGTCAGTGACCTCTGAGGAGTATTGGGAGAGGTCACCCTGATTCCCAATCCCTCCAGTGGTCATCTGGAGGGGCATAATCGAACGGCGCCGGCCAAATTGATGGGCAGCCATCTTCAGGGCCGGCTCCGCGAAGGGGTGGAGCCAAGCGTATTTTTGAAATACGCTTGGCGCCGGCCAAATCGCTCGCTGGGGTTAGATGAGATGGCCGACTCCGATTTTCAGCCATAATGGAAACTGGAGCCGGCCATCTCAACTCCGGCGAAATATAAGGCATTTGGGCATGGGAGGAGCCAGCATTTCTAGTGCACTGGCCCCCCTGACATGCCAGGACACCAACTGGGCACCCTAGGGGGCACTTAAAAAATTAATTAAAAAAACACAATTAGCTTCCAGGTGCATAGCACCCTTCCCTTGTGTGCTGAGCCCCCCAAATCCCCTCAACAGCCACTGCCCACAAGCCTACACCATTACCATAGCCCTAAGGGGTGAAGGGGGGCACCTACATGTGGGTACAGTGGGTTTTTTGGAGGGCTCAGCATTAAGCACCACAAGTATAACAGGTAGGGGGGATGGGCCTGGGTCCACCTGCCTCAAGTGCACTGCACCCATTACAAACTGCTCCAGGGACCTGCATATTGCTGTCAGGGAGCTGGGTATGACATTTGAGGCTGGCATACAGGCTGCCAAAAAATGTCTGATTTTTTTTTTGGGGTGTGTGTGGGAGGGGGTAGTGACCACTGGGGGAGTAAGGGGAGGTCATCCCCGCTTCCCTCTGGTGGTCATCTGGTCAGTTGGGGTACTTTTTGGGGTCTTGGACCTAAAAAAAAAGGGTCCAAATAAAACGGACCAAATTCTCCTGACGGCCAGCTTTCTTTTTTCCATTATCGGGCGAAGCCAGCCATCTCAACGCACGCCCCCATCCCGCCCCCATCCCGCCCCCGTCCCGCCTTTGCTACCATGCTGACATGCCCCCTTTCAACTTTTGCCGGGCCCGCGACGGGACGCAGTTGAAGCCGCCCAAAATCGGCTTTCGATTATGCCGATTTGGGCGGATTCAGGAGATCGCCACCCATCTCCCGAATTGTGTCGGAAGATGGGCGGCGATCACTTTTGAAAATGAGCTGGCTGGTCATTTAAGGCACCTTTTTGTGCCTTATTTGTTCTGAAAACAGGTCTAGACCAAAACGTCTTAGTTTTAGTCCTGGACATTTTGGTTTTGCTCCATTATGGCTGTAAAACATCCAAGTGTTAGGCACACCCTAATCCTGCCTTCAAAATGTCCCTGACATGCCCCTTTGTGATTTGGATGCACTGCAGATGAATTGCATAGATAAACATCTGCAAAATAAGTTTCAAAAATTGGATGTTTTGATAAGAAAAACATCCAAATTGGGTTTTATGACACATTTTGGGTGCTTTTCTCTTTTGAAAATGAGCTCCATAGTGTAATATAATGTGCAAATGTAAATCATGTGTCCAAAAACAATATGAAAGCAAATAAAAATCGACTGCTGAACATAGCCATTTGCAAACCTAAAAAACATAGACATTTTCAAACCTGAAAAACATCTATCTTTTTGATTTGAAAATCACTTTTTCCTACATATTTTGTGCTCAGTGTGTTTTTCTTTTGTGGCTATTTTGGAACATAAAACAGAGAAATACACACAAAAATCAGCTATTGGGATGTCTGAGGGCCATCATTCTTAGTAGACTGGCCACACAGACATCCCAGCAGAGCAGTGGGCAGTCTAGGGCGCACTGCAGTAGACTTCACATAAAAGATCCCAGGTGCATCTCAATATAACCCCATTATATTGTATGGTGAGCCCTCCAGGAGCAGAAAAATACCTACTGTACCTTACTGAACACCACTACAATAGCTTTCAAGTTTGCAAGTGTCACCTATATGTAGGTGTAAGGTATTTAGTGATTTTTGGAAGGCTCACACATTCCACCACAAGTTTACTAGTTAGAGTGGGATATGGGCCTGGGTCCCCTTCTCTACAGTCCACTGTACTGACCACTAGGCTACTCCTGGGATCAGTTTGCTGCTCTAAGAAAAATGGCCCTAACATCTGAAGCTGTCATAGAGCCTGGTATGTACTGTCACATCTTAGGGGGCTGGGAGGGGGTCAGTGACCACTGGGGGAGTAAGGGGGTGTTATGTCCTAATTCCTCCAGTGGTCATTTAGGCACCTTTTGGTCACTTAGTCATGATTGAAACAGTGTAGCCAAAAACTTCTTAATTTTGGCCCTAGACATTTTCATTTTGTTCCACTATTGCAAAAATATATCTATTGTTTGGTGCCGCCTATGTCCTGACCAAAACACGCCCCCAACACATTCCATTGAAATTTGGATGAACTGAGGAGCAAAATGTCTAAAATGGGGTCATTGAAAATCACAACTTTGACTTTTAAGAGAAAAACGTCCTTCTGCTACCTTATGAGGTTTTTGGACATTTTTTTTTGTTTTGAAAATGAGTCCCTTAATATCTCAGGGATACAAAAAGGTAAAATTATGTATAATCATACCTGATAATTTTCTTTCCATTAATCATAGCTGATCAATCCATAGACTGGTGGGTTGTGTCCATCTACCAGCAGGTGGAGATAGAGAGCAAACTTTTGCCTCCCTATATGTGGTCATGTGCTGCCGGAAACTCCTCAGTATGTCGATATCAAAGCTCCATCCGCAGGACTCAGCACTTAGAGAATTACACCCACGAAGGGACACTCTGCCCAGCTCACCACCGCCGAAACGGGGGAGGGGAATTAACCCAGCTCATCCCCACACAAGTGGGGGAGGGGAATCCGTCCAGCTCATCCCCGCGGAGCGGGGGAGGGACACCACACCCGCCGATGCGGGGGGATCTGGCTTATCCTGCAACCGCAACCGCGGGAGGAGCTGACTGACCCTAACACCGCCGAAGCGGGAGGGGTACAAAACTGCCCTACAGCCGCACGAAGCGGGAGGGAGTGCCGGCAGAATTTTAAGTCTCAATCCAGCCCCGTAAAACGGAGGGGAGAGGAATGCAGCAGCTCACTGTAACACAAACTCGTCTTAACTCTTGAAGAATCCAAGTGAAAAAACTTGAACACGAAGTCTTTCTGAAGTAACTGAAGACTGAACTTGAACCTGAAATGCAACCAGAATAAAAACAGTACAGATATCTGGGAGGGGCTATGGATTGATCAGCTATGATTAATGGAAAGAAAATTATCAGGTATGATTATACATAATTTTACCTTCCATATCATCAAGCTGATCAATCCATAGACTGGTGGGATGTACCGAAGCAGTACTCACCCAGGGCGGGACATAGAAATCCCTGACCGCAACACTGAAGCTCCAAACCGGGCCTCCGCCCGAGCAGCCACAGTCAAGCGGTAATGCTTGGAGAATGTATGGGCCGAAGCCCAAGTTGCCGCCTTGCATATCTCTTCCAAGGAGACTGAACCGGCCTCTGCCATCGAGGCCGCATGAGCTCTTGTGGAGTGAGCCTTCAGCTGGATAGGCGGCACCTTCCCCGCGGCCACATAAGCCGCTGCAATGGCTTCCTTGACCCATCTTGCCACTGTAGGCTTAGCAGCCTGCAGACCCCTACGAGGACCTGCATACAGGACAAACAGATGATCCGATTTCCGGAAATCATTGGTCACTTCCAAGTATCTGATGATGACTCGTCTCACATCCAGATATTTAAGAGCAGAGTACTCCTCTGGGTAGTCCTCCCTACGAAAGGAAGGGAGACAGAGCTGCTGATTCACATGGAAGCAAGAAACAATCTTGGGCAGAAAGGAAGGCACTGTGCGAATAGTCACTCCTGCCTCAGTGAACTGCAGAAAAGGCTCTCGACATGAGAGCGCCTGGAGCTCGGAAACTCTTCTGGCTGAAGTGATAGCCACCAAAAAGACTGCTTTCAACGTCAGGTCTTTCAGAGATGCCCTTGACAAGGGTTCAAACGGCGGCTTCTGCAATGCTCTTAGCACCAGGTTGAGATTCCACGCAGGCACCACTGAGTGCAGAGGAGGGCGCAGGTGATTAACTCCCTTGAGAAAGCGCACCACATCTGGCTGCGAAGCCAGGGAAGCACCCTTCAGGCGGCCCCTGAAGCAAGCCAGAGCCGCTACCTGGACTTTAAGGGAACTGAGCGACAGGCCTTTCTCCAGACCTTCTTGCAGGAACGCCAACACTGAAGAAATTGGAGCAGTGAAAGGAGAAAGTGAGCCTGCTTCACACCACGCTGCAAAGATACGCCAAACCCTGGCGTAAGCAGTAGAAGTAGAGCGCTTCCTCGCTCTCAGCATAGTGGCGATGACCTTGTCTGAGAAGCCCTTCTTCCTCAGACGCTGCCGCTCAATAGCCAGGCCGTAAGACCAAAGGGGGAGGGATCCTCCATCACCACGGGACCCTGATGTAACAGGCCCTGCTCCACTGGCAGCCGCAGAGGATCGTCGACTGAGAGCCTGATCAAGTCCGCATACCAGGGACGTCTGGGCCAATCCGGACCCACCAGGATTACCCTGCCGGGATCCTTTGCCACCCGGTCTAGCACCCTGCCCAACATGGGCCAGGGCGGGAACACATAGAGAAGCTCTTGTGTCGGCCACTGTTGGAGAAGAGCATCTACTCCCAGGGATCGAGGGTCCCGTCCTCTGCTGAAAAAGTGCGGCACTTGGCAATTGGCCGATGACGCCATCAGATCTAGGCTCGGCTGGCCCCAGCGCTTCGTGATGTCCAAGAACGCCTGAGCAGATAGCTGCCACTCTCCGGGCTCCAAGGTATGGCGACTGAGAAAGTCCGCCTTGACATTCATGACTCCGGCAATGTGGGCCGCTGACAGCTGTTCCAGGTTCGCTTCTGCCCACTGGCATAGACTCATAGCCTCCTTGGCTAGAGGGGCGCTCTTGGTACCTCCCTGGCGGTTGACATAGGCCACAGCCGTGGCATTGTCCGACAGGACCCGTACAGGCTTCAACACCAGTACCGGGATGAACTCCAAAAGCGCCAACCGAATGGCTCTGAGTTCCAGGAGGTTGATAGACCACTTTGCCTCTGCAGGAGACCAGAGCCCCTGCGCTGTCCTTCCCAAACAGTGGGCTCCCCAGCCCGACAAAGAGGCGTCCGTCGTGACGACAATCCACTCTGGGGTCACCAGAGGCATTCCCGCAGACAACTTGTCTGTCTGCATCCACCAGCTCAGCGCCTTGCGCACTGCTGGATCCAAGGGAAGGCGCACAGCATAATCCTCCGACATCGGAGTCCAGCGCTGCAGCAGAGAGTGTTGAAGTGGTCTCATATGAGCCCTGGCCCAGGGCACTACTTCCATCGTGGCCGTCATAGAGCCCAACAGCTGCACATAGTCCCAAGCCCGAAGAGGAGAGGCTACTAGGAACTGGTCCACCTGAGCCTGAAGTTTGACAATCCGATTGTCTGGCAGGAACACTCTGCCCACTTGGGTGTCGAATCGAACTCCCAGATACTCCAGGGACTGAGTCGGGCGCAGCTGGCTCTTCTCCCAGTTGATGATCCATCCCAGGGAGCTCAAAAGAGCAACTACCCGGTCCACAGCTTTGCCGCACTCTGCATAAGAGGGGGCTCGGATCAACCAGTCGTCCAGATAAGGATGGACTTGTACTCCTTCCTTTCGCAGGAAGGCCGCTATGACCACCATTACTTTGGAGAAGGTCCGCGGAGCAGTAGCCAACCCGAAAGGGAGGGCTCTGAACTGGAAGTGTCGGCCCAGGACTGCAAAACGCAGAAAGCGTTGATGAGGAGGCCAGATGGGAATATGCAAGTATGCTTCCTTGATGTCCAAGGATGCCAGGTACTCCCCTGCCTTCACTGCCGCTATAACAGAGCGGAGAGTCTCCATGCGAAAGTGCCGCACTTTCAAGGCCCGATTGACCCCTTTGAGGTCGAGGATAGGCCGGACAGAACCTCCTTTCTTTGGTACCACAAAGTAAATGGAGTAACGCCCCTTGCCAAGCTGACTTTCTGGCACCGGAACGACCGCACCCAGGCGGATCAGATTGTCCAAAGTCTGCTGCACTGCCACAGCTTTAACTGGAGACTTGCAGGGAGAGAGTACAAACCCGTCTCTTAAGGGTCGGCAGAACTCTAGCTTGTAGCCGTCTCTGATGACTTCCAGCACCCAAGCGTCTGAAGTTATTGTGGTCCACTCGCCCAGAAACGAGGACAGCCGTCCTCCAATCTGCACTGGGGTGTGGACCAAGACCCCGTCATTGGGTACGAGACCCTGGGGGAGGACCGGAGGGAGCACCTCCGGGACGGTGGTCTCTGCGAAAGGAATGCTGCTTGGGGGAGAAATTCCTCTTGAAGGAAGAGGGGGCAGAGGAACCCGACTTGCCCGGGCGGTACCGACGGGCTTCCTGCAACCGTCCTCTGGAGGTACCGGGACGAGTACTAGCCCGAGCCCTGACCTCTGGTAACTTCTTGCCCTTAGACGTGCCGAGATCGGTCACGATTTTGTCCAGCTCGACCCCAAAGAGCAGCTTGCCTTTAAAAGGCAACCTAGCCAGGCGGGATTTAGAGGCGTGGTCAGCAGACCAATGTTTCAGCCAAAGCCACCGCCGCGCAGAGATTGTCTGAGCCATGCCTTTAGCTGAGGCCCTCAAGACATCATACAGCAAGTCTGCCAAATAGGCTAAGCCCGATTCCAGGGCCGGCCAATCAGCCCTCAAGGAATGATCCGAGGGGGAAGCCCGCTGCACCATAGTCAGGCACGCCCTGGCCACATAGAAGCCGCAAACTGAGGCCTGCAAACTTAAAGCAGCCGCCTCAAAGGACGACCTTAAGGCCGCCTCCAATCTTCTGTCTTGGGCGTCCTTTAGGGCCGTGCCACCTTCCACCGGCAACGCCGTTTTCTTAGTCACCGCAGTGATTAAAGAATCCACGGTAGGCCACAGATAGGCCTCACGTTCACTCACAGCCAAAGGATAGAGGCGGGACATAGCCCTAGCCACTTTAAGGCTCGTTTCCGGGACATCCCATTGAGCCGCAATTAAGGTGTGCATGGCATCATGCACGTGGAAGGATCTAGGCGGGCGCTTCGTCCCCAGCATAATGGCAGAGCCAACAGGGGCTGAGGGAGAGACGTCCTCCGGAGAGGAAATCTTCAAAGTGTCCATGGCCTGTAACAACAGGTTGGGCAAATCCTCTGGGCTAAAAAGCCGCGCTGCAGAGGGGTCATCCGCTCCATCCGAGCGGGGATCTATCTCCTCCAAGGAATCCGCAAAGGACCGTTGGGAGACCTCAGACACGCTGCCCTCATCTACATCGGAGGAGACAAAGTCCTCCAAGGCCTGGAAATCAACCCGAGGGCGTTTACCTCTGGGAACCTCAACCTCTTTATCAGAAGAGGGAGCAGGGGCAGCGTTTTGCATGAGGAAAGCCTGATGCAGCAGCAAAACAAACTCGGGGGAGAAACCCCCCAGACTGTGCACTTCCGCAGCCTGGGCAACAGCCCTAGACACACTCTCAACCGGCGCTCGCAATAGCGGGGGAGAGACATGCTGCGCATCCAAAATAGCGTCCGGCGCGAAACTCCGCGAAGGAGCCGCGCGGGAAGAACGGCGCTTAACTTTAGCCGCTTGTGCCGTCGCCCAAATTAAGGGCGTTCATGGCATTAATGTCTCCAACCTCAAGGGCGGCCCACGAAGAAGCCGTCCGAGCCGCGTGGCCGGCCAAGATGGCGGAGGCGAGGAGCGGGGGATGGGCGTTTATGGCGGGAAAAAACCGCCACGCCGGAGGAACGACCGGGACATTCATCGGTCACTAAACTGTCACCCATCAAGGGCGAATCAGGTTGTAAAACCCCCGCATCCCCTCTAGAAGCGCTCCAGCGATCCGGGGAGCGACCCTTTGCGCCCTCGCCCTCCGACGCCATATGCCACGAGGAGAAGAATCGGGGAACCCCCTGCCCGCTATAAAAAGGTAAAATTACCTGCTTGCCGCTCCGAGCTGTAACGAACTAGTGTCCCAGTGAGTAGCTGCAATGAACGTTTAAAGAAACGTCGAATTAAACGCCTTTAAAGACGTTTACATTTTTTTTTTTTTTTTTTTTTAAACGGAGCCAGCGGGAGGGGGGAGAAAAGGAGGGACCTGGCACCACCAGGTTTGCACTTGCTCAAAAGAGCCCTCAACCCCAGGCCTCAACAAAACCTAAGGATTAGGCTTGGAGGCCTAGCCAGAGCTGCTGCTGTGTGTGACCACCACCTGCTGAGATAGAGAACATACTGAGGAGTTTCCGGCAGCACATGACCACATATAGGGAGGCAAAAGTTTGCTCTCTATCTCCACCTGCTGGTAGATGGACACAACCCACCAGTCTATGGATTGATCAGCTTGATGATATGGAACTGACATTTCAAATGTATCTTTGAAGCTTTCAGGTCCTGCCAACAGTGGCCAGTATTTACGATCTGCCATCGTTGCTTCAGGGCTTAGAAAGGACCATCTGCAACAAACTTCCTCAATCAATGTGCTGATAAACATCATAATAACACCCCCGTTGTGCAAGCTTTCAACTTACTACAACAAAGTTTCATTCCTTGCTCCTGCAGAGAAGCATGGCATCTTGGCGTTTTTATGTTTGTTAGCTACTGAGGGAAATCCATTATCATCGCTGCAGGAATCAGCGTGCAGGTATCCACCCTTCTACAGTTCTCATTGATGGAATAACCTAACTTACATGATAGACCCATCTTCCAAAAAATACAGGAGTCTCCCTTCACATTCTTGTCTCATAGGTGGATCCCACTGTCTATACTCCTCATTATCCATAAGTTTAAGGGTACATCTACAAGAAAAATGGTTACTAATCTATATTGTTAATAAAAATAATACTAATCAAAGCCACGATTTAGGCCCATTGGGTATCATGGATTTCAACATAAAAATCCAGTATTGCTCTTTCTGTTACAATCTTCTTCATCGATCCCAACCTCCCCACCCCCTCCCCACTGTCAATCTTTGGGGTTGTGGTCAATAATGAAGCAGCAAAACTCTTTGTAATATAGTAATGTGGAGGGGCATAATCGAACAGGGCCGGCCATCTATAAGGGCGGCCATCTCTAATGACGGCCCCGTCAAGAGGCGTACACGACTGTATTATCGAAACAAGATGGCCGACCATCTTTTGTTTCGATAATACGGTCGAGGCCGGCCAAATCTCAACATTTGGGCCGCCCTTAGA
Organism: Microcaecilia unicolor; assembly: GCF_901765095.1. NCBI lineage: Eukaryota > Metazoa > Chordata > Amphibia > Gymnophiona > Siphonopidae > Microcaecilia > Microcaecilia unicolor. The sequence continues at coordinate 187,472,409 of NC_044031.1, forward strand.
GATTGCCGGCGTTAGAGATGGCCGCCATTGGTTTTCGCCGATAATGGAAACTAATGGCGGCCATCTGAAACCCGGCCAAATCCAAGCCATTTGGTCGTGGGAGGAGCCAGCATTTGTAGTGCACTAGTCGCCCTCACATGCCAGGACACCAACCGGGCACCCTAGGGGGCACTGCAGTGGACATCACAAATTGCTTCCAGCTGCACAGCTCCCTTACCTTGGGTGCTGAGCCCCCCAAATCCTCCCCCCAAAACCCACTACCCACAACTGTACACCACTACCAAAGCCCTTAGGGATGAAGGGGTGCACCTACATGTGGGTACAGTAGGTTTTGGGGGGGTTTGGAGGGCTCACATTTACCACCACAAGTGTAACAGGTAGGGGGGGATGGGCCTGGGTCCGCCTGCCTGAAGTGCACTGCACCCACTAAAACGGCTCCAGGGACCTGCATACTGCTATCATGGAGCTGGGTATGACATTTGAGGCTGGCATAGAGGCTGGCAAAAAATGTTAAAAAATTTTTTTGGGGTGGGATGGGGTTGGTAACCACTGGGGGAGTAAGTGGAGGTGATCCCCGATTCCCTCCAGTGGTCATCTGGTCAGTTCAGTCACTTTTCGAGGCTTGGTGGTGAACAAAAAGGGACCAAGTAAAGTCGGCCAAATGCTGGTCAGGGCTGGCCTTCTTTTTTCCATTATCGGCCGACTTTGGTAAAACCATGTTGTCTCGGATCTTGCAACTTATTGGCTTCCAGGAAATTTACTATCCTTTCCTTCAGCATCACTTCCATTACTTTTCCAATAACCGAAGTGAGGCTTACCGGCCTATAGTTTCCAGCTTCTTCCCTATCACCACTTTTGTGAAGAGGGACTACGTCCGCCATTCTCCAATCCCATGGAACCTCTTCCATCTCCAAGGATTTATTAAACAAATCTTTAAGAGGACCCGCCAGAACCTCTCTGAGCTCCGTCAATATCTTGGGGTGGATCCCGTCCGGTCCCACGGCTTTGTCCACCTTTAGATTTTCAAGTTGTTCATACACACTCTCTTCAGTGAAAGGTGCTCTATCCACTCCATTCTCATTCATGCTTTTGCCAGTCAATTGCGGTCCTTTTCCAGGAATTTCTTCTGTGAAAACAGAACAAAAGTATCTATTTAGTAAATTTGCTTTTTCTTCATCATTATTTACATAGCAGTTCACAGCATCTTTCAGTCTCACAATTCCCTTTTTAGTCTTTCTTCTTTCACTAATATACCTGAAGAAATTTTGTCACCCCTCCTTACATTTCTAGCCATTTGTTCTTCCACTTGTGCTTTCACCAGACGTATCTCTCTCTTGGCTTCTTTCAGTTTCATCCGGTATTCCTCTCCGTGTTCCTCTTTTTGAGTTTTTCTGTAGTCATGGTGAAATTCAAAACAGTACTCTACTACAGGTGCTTCACTTTTGGATCTCCTCAAAACACTACAATGTTCATCATACATATATTTTTTGAAATGGACATAGAATGCAATAGATAATGTGTTCATTTTCACAGGTCATTTGATATTTTAAATGATAAACCTGTCCATCTACAGGGTGAACAAATGTTGAAATTGTTAAAGTAATCTCACTTATTCAGCATCTATGGCACAAAGAAAGACATGAATACTTTCAAAAGATCATAGTTGGGAGGGACTCACTTGTTCTTTCAAATTATGTCCTTTCTGAAAGGCTATACGTAAAGACATTTCTGCAAACATAGGGAGTGTAGATACCATATACCAATTTTCTTCAGAGTCTCTGCTATTTGATTAGCCCTTCTCCAATTTGTAACACATAGGTTATGGCATCCTCCTGATCTTTCCTTTGTTCCTGACAGAAAAGATCCCTGTCCTTATACAAGGCATGTTTCTAGTCACATCCTTGAATTATCAATCTCTCACTTAAACCTAAGGCTTGTTTTTTTGTTTTTTGATTTTTAAAAATCTTCCCTTGACAAGTAGATCTTCCTAAATTGAAGAAACTGAGAAATAGGGACACTGAGGATAGGAGTGGAGAGTGGTTGTGTTCTTCGTTAATTGGTTAGCACAGCTAGAGTGCCGTGCACTAACTGATTAGCGTATACTTAGCACATGAACCCTTACTGCTTATATAAGGGGTGGCAGTAAGGGCTCATGCGCTAATCTATTTTAATGGCTATGCGCTGATGCCAAAATTAGCACATGGCTATCAATACAAAAAATAGAAAATTCAGCCATTTTACCCCAGTGATAATAATGCCCTTAGCATGCAGGAAAGACCTACGTAAGGGCGCGCTAAAGCTGCCTTTATTTGGTAAATGGGCCCCATAATAGAGACATATAGAGGGACATTTTCGAAAGAACATCCAAGTCAGACTTAAGATATCGTGCTCATAATGTAACAAAAAAAACCCTGCTATCTCACAGCCATTCTTGAACAGGAAACATGTTAGGATTTCCTGTTTGGAAATACATAAGATGGACGTTCTTGAGTGAAAACATCCAAAATGAACAGCCATTTTCCAAAATGAAATGTCCAAAATATGAACACCAAAAAAGCAGGCACTAAAATATCTATCTGGCATCAATTGTACAAAAATGGCCACACAGACATTTCTACAGAGCCGAGGAGCATAGTGATCAATACAGTGGACTTTAAACAAGGGGACCAAGATACAAACCCTACCTTAGTTCCTTTATATATTATTGTGAGCCCTCCAGGAACAGATAAAAACCTACTGTACCTAAAGGTACACCACTACAATAACCATCAAGCTTGCAGGAGTCTTATAAATTTAGGTGCAGTAGATATTTTGTTCCAGGAAGGCTCACATATTTGTACAGAAATAAAAAGGAGAATTAAAGTTGTCCTGTTGTTCAAAGTTCACTTCACTGATCACTGGGCTACTCCTTACACTTGCTTGCTGCTTTATTAAGAATGGCCATATTATCGACAGCTGTCGTAGAGCCAGGTTTTTAAACTACAGGTGAGCAATACAAGCTGAAGGGTTTGCCATTGTTACTGCACATTTAAACCATTGGTTGTCAGATATACTAAAGCCCAAGTCAATTTTCCATTTTCTTTGGTACAATGAGTGGAGGAGTGGCCTAATGGTTAGGGTGGTGGACTTTGATCCTGAGGAACTGAGGTCAATTCCCGGCACAGACAGCTCCTTGTGATTCTGGGCAAATCACTTAACCCTCCATTGCCTGCTGCATTGAGCCTATCATGAGTGGGAAAGCATGGGGTACAAATGTAATAAAATAAATAAAATTTACTGTCTTGTTACCGCTTAGGCAATATATAAGATTTTTAATAAACAAACATTAAACCATGGCAGATCCATGCGTTTTACAAAATATTTGTAGTTCAATTAAAGACCTAAGAAGATCCACTTGGTATTAATCTGAGAAATGTGTAACTCACATGTGTGAGATGAAAGGTATACAGATATCAGCACAGAAGGTCTGAGGATCTTCTTTGAATAAAAAGGAGCCACATTATGTAATATTAACTGCCCTTCTGATTCCCTTAGCAACCTGACAATTTTGAGGACACTCAATAATAGGACTGAAATCAAGAACTTTTGCTAGCAAACTAATAAAGAAATGAAAAGGAATTTTGTTTTTGATACCGTGTCTGTGGCTTTTAGGGTGTATGGGCCAACAAGTTTCAGCCCTCTCACACAGGGATTAAATACTTGGGCCTATATCCTCTTTCACTCTTCTAGATGATTTACCTTTCTTCCCTTTCTTTCCAGGACTGTTCCTTTCCTGCAACATTGGGGTTCCTTCTTGTTCTGGGCACCCTCCTTCCTGCTCCTAGGCTTTCGGCGTCCCCATTCCTTGGATCTTTGGGTGCTGTCCCAGCAGCAGGTCCCTCATGACCCCCTTCTCTTTTGACATCATCTTCCCTTTGGGTTCCCAGCCTAATCATGAAACTTACTGCCTCCGTGTAATTAGTCATCTCTGAACTCTCATGGCATCTAGGCTTCCTCTTGCCTGCCATGACTTTTTCACCCCACAAACTGACTGAAGGATGCCATTCTTCCTCCCAGTCTCCCATTTCTTCCTTAGATTCCGGTACTGCCAGACATCATTCCACAACATGAGTGATTATACTGTCAAGTGTGACTGAACCTTATGCATTTTGTCACACACTGGTATCCCTTCTTTCTCCTCCCTGGGGTCTTTTCTTTCTTAGAAACACTTTTAGGTATTTGTTCATTCCTCACAGATCCCTTGCAAAGTCCCCACCCAAGTTCCAGAGCTTGGCTCATGAATTTCAATCCTTCCAACACCACCATGCTCATTTCTTCAGAACTTGTCTATGGCTGTGATTCCTTTGACCTCTGAACTTTCAAGGTCTCTGCTCTAGACTGTCTCCACCTTGTCATGGTTCCATCCTATGCTGACTGTCTGCTAGGATGCTGCCTGCTAAACAGGAGAAAGATCTAAGTGCAGACCTACTTCTCCCAAGTCCTACACTTGCCTTGCTACTTCAACCTAGGTGCTTGTACCAGATCCTTGAACAACACATAAATTTAAAGAATGACAGACTATGTTGCATTCCCACAAAATGAATCCTCTCACATCCTCCCAGGTTACCCTTACTTGTCTCTAGTAGCTCACAATCTAAGTTTTTGTACCTAGGGCAATGGAGGATTAAGTGACTTGCCCAGGGTCACAAGGAGCTTTCTCTTCCTGGCTTCTCCCCCTCTTTCACTCTGCTTTTTGGGGAGAGCTTTTACAGGGCTATTGGGACCAAACCGCACCCTTTCCAGAACACTCTTCTTCTTCCAGATGGGGCCAGAACTTTCCTAGCTGACCCCCTTTTCTTAAAAGGAACATGACCTCTTCTCCTCCCTAACAGGTCCCTTGTCAAACTTAAAAGGGCAAGGCCATTTCCTATAGTCCTTAGTCAGAGCTTCCTGCTGTGATACCTCTAAGACTCGGCACAACCTGTTCCTTTCACACTCTGCATTAGCTAGTTAGCACATGTTAAGTATAATATGTTAGCTGGTTAATGCTTCCATGCCCATTCTCCACCAAATGACACACTCCACACATGAAACCAGGTAAAATACTGCAAAATTCTTTAACTGATTTGTGCAGTACTCTGTTTTCATGCGCCAACCATACACTAATGGCTTATGTAAATGGGCTCTTAAGTGTGTATCTAAATTGACGGGAGATATTTAGGGGCATTTTCGAAAGGGACATCCAAGTTTTTATTTGGACGTCCTCACAAAACCTCCCCAATCAGGGACGGGAAACCCGTATTTTCAAAACAAGATGGATGTCCATCTTTTGTTTCGATAATATGGCCAGGGATGTCCAAATCCTGAAGTTTGGTCATCCCTAGGCTTGGTCATCCCTAGACTTGGTCGTTTCTGCTTTTTGGCGATAATGGAAACCAAGGATGTCCATCTCAGAAACGACCAAATGCAAGCCATTTGGTTGTGGGAGGAGCCAGCATTTCAAGTGCACTGGTCCCCCTAACATGCCAGGACAGCAACCGGGCACCCTAGGGGGCAATGCAGTGGACTTCAGAAATTGCTTCCAGGAATATAGCTCCCTTATCTTGTGTGCTGAGCCCCCCAAAGCCTCCCCAAAACCCCCTACCCACAACTGTACACCACTACAATAGCCCTTATGGGTGAAGGGGGGCACCTAGATGTGGGTACAGTGGGCTTGTGGTGGGTTTTGGAGGGCTCGCTGTTTCCTCCACAAATGTAACAGGTAGGGGGGTGGGCCTGGGTCTGCCTGCCTGAAGTGCACTGCAGTACCCACTAAAACTGCTCCAGGGACCTGCATACTGCTGTCATGGAGTATGATATCTGAGGCTGGCAGGACATATTCTGCAAGATTTTTTTAGGGTGGGAGGGGGTTAGTGACCACTGGGGGAGTAAGGGGAGGTCATCCCCGATTCCCTCCAGTGGTCATCTGGTCATTTTGGGCACCTTTTTGTGCCTTGGTCGTAAGAAAAACATGACCAGGTAAAGTCATCCAAGTGCTCGTCAGGAACGTCCTTGTTTTTTTCGATTATAGGTCAAGGACTTCCAAGTTTTAGGCACGCCGAAGTCCCGCCTTCGCTACACCTCCGACACGCCCCCATGAACTTTGGCCGCCCCTGCGATGGAAAGCAGTTGGGGACGTCCAAAATCGGCTTTTGATTATACTGATTTGGATGACCCTGGGAGAAGGATGTCCATCTTCCGATTTATGTCAAAAGATGGGCGTCCTTCTCTTTTGAAAATGAGCCCGATTGACTTGTCCAAGGTCACCAGGAGTGTTAGCAGCAAATATATGATTTGAATGCTGAATTCAGTAGGTCTCAATCGATTGCTCTAATTAGTAAGCCATATCCTCTATCATATGGTTAGAGAGAGAGAGTGAGAGAAAAATATGAATATGTATATGAATGTTTTGTTCTGATAAAAGGATACCTATTTCTGTTTGTCACAAGGTTCATTCAATACATTCTAATAGGGGGAATTCATTATGTTAGATCAGACATGTTTTCTAGAAGCTGAAGTTCAAATCGCAAGAAAATCATCTCCAATTATCTCCAAAGTGAATAAATTACCTGCACATAGTCTGACTTGCCTCTGTGATCAGTTCTTTAAGAATCTTCAGACTAATGACATATTACTGTGTGCAGGTTTTACTTACAAGCATATTTCCATTAAAATGTCCTCCTCTTCCCACACAGCATACACTCTAGAAAGGGGAGTGCTCAGTAATAATGAGGATCTATCACCACTGAGGTAAACTGGAATGAAAATTAGAATTCAGGGAAAGTTCATGACATCAGGGATTTTGCCTTATCAGTGTTCACTCTTACAGCATGATTGGAAATACAGCTATGACTTTTCATAAAGTATTCAAACTGGTAATACTCTTTAAATTAAGTACCAGTATACACCAAGATTCTATATAGGTCACTCAAGTTTGGGTGCAGAGCCCAGATGTGCATACAAACGAATTACTCAATTTTGTCCTAACAACCAATTATTGATGTTAATTGGAGTTGATTGTCACTTTATGGGCACTAATTTGGATTTGCACAAGTGCTATTCTATAATGCTGCATGCCCCAAAAAAATCTCATACGCAACTCAAAATGGAGCTTGGCCATGGGAGGGACATGGGTGGGTCAGGAGCAATCCAAATATTTAGGTGCAGTGTTACAGAATACCAGAGTTGCAAGCCCAACTTGCGCACCAGAATTTATACCAGCAGGCGTAAGCCCTCACATCCAAAGTTGGGTGCAGGAATCCACTCTTAAGTGTTATTCTATAAAGGGCACTTAGCCTGGAATGCCCTTTATAGAATAGCGCTTAGCACAGATATTCCCCGGCTCCAAAGTCTGAGCACCATTTACTGAATCTGCCTCATAATGACTATTCAAAAAACTGCGTCTTGCATGATCAGCTATTACTGTATTCTCTCTTGTGCCCTGTTACCAGGTCTCATTTTTCTTTACCTTTCAGAAGTTCTATTCTCAATTTAATCATTGAGCTAAAATATCATTACACATTTGCTAACAAGTAACCTGTTATCTTAAAGGCAGATGTACAAAAATTGCATTTACAATACCCATTAACACTAATAAATATGATATTTTAAATGTGTATAGTCAGTGCTAATGAGATGCAAATGAGGTAGAATTTACTTTATCAAGTACATGCATAAAAATACATAAATGTATTAATGAGGATTGTAAAACTAAAATTGTAATACACTTCTAGTTATAGCAAAGATTTTCTGAATGCATTTGCATTGTGAGTGTTTGACTGCATGCAATTTTTGCTTACTGCTAATAAGCTATTCTACACACTTTATTATCTTGTTAAAATAAGCATGCAAATGGAAGGGGGTGTGATCTGGGTGTGTTTTGGGCAGGACAAGGGTGTGACAAGTTCATAGATGTTTATTCCCCATTTCAGAAAGGGAATAAACTTGGACCTCTCAATTCCAACTTCTGTGTCCTGTATGAAATAGGACTGATAGTATATTAGCCCTCAATATTACATTATATTACTGTGTAGAGAAGCTAGATATTATACTTAGGGCCCTGTTTACTAAGCCGTGCTGTAGGCATACTAACTTTTCAGCACGCAGTAATGATAGAGACACCCATTATATTCCTATGGGTGTATCTAGCGTTAGCGCGCGCTAATTTTTAGCACACACTAAAAGGTTTGCACACCTACAGTGGGGCTTAGTAAACAGGGCCCCTAGTCTGTTAATTTTATCTATACTATTATAATGGTGCTTCCTAGGGCACCTCCTTGTATGCCCCAATGGCATAGCTAAGCCCCCTTCAAATTTTTGACACCAGATGCATGGTTGGTAGGGGTGCTGAAGCCCCGCCAGCCAAAGATGTTCATCTCTGGAGCCCTGCCCATGCTGCCTAAGTACTCCAACCACTGATGCTGTCACTCCTGCACATGCTCAGTTCATGCATTAAGCTGTGCATGCATGGGAGTGTGGGTATCAAAGGCTAGAGCACCTGCCTGCTTCCTCACTGCTCAGACAGCACAGATGTGGGCAGTGGCATACCTAGTGTATTTGACACCTGGGGCTGATCATTTTTAACAGCCTCCTCCTCTATATGAAAAAAGTATTTTTAGTAAAAAATCTACAAGTCACACATCAAGGGTGTATCTAGGAAAAGACAGCATCTTAAACATTGCAATGAGCACTAGAACATCAATACACTCATTGTAAAACTAAACAAGCCAGATTAGATGATTCTGCCAACAGAAAACCATGTCTTTTTCACAAACACAGAACACAGTTACACCCTCACCCAGTATAGAATAAGTAACCACAAACTAAAAATAGAAATATATAAACAAAAATTAAACTGAACCCCCAATAAGACAGATTCTGCATACAATGCAACACCACAGAAACTGTGATGCATGTCCCCTAGTACTGTGCAGTCAAAAGAAAAAAAGAGAAAAGCTAAAACCTCACACAAGCGTGAGCAACAGAACAAAAAAGTGAAGCGAATTCCAAGGGGATATCAAAATGGATGATGATCTTTATTGTGCCAGTCATAGAAAATGATACAACACGGCCGTGTTTTGGCACATAGGCCTGCCTCAGGGGTCAAACAAGCCTAATAATAAATAATGAAAACTTATGCACCCACATATCCCTCTGTACCTGAAACTGGGTTGCAACTGGCTCCAGATTTCAGGACAGGCTGATCTATCCTGGATTTACTTCCACTGCACATACACCAATCAGACCCATTTTAGACATGTCAGAGAAGTAGGAACTGAGACATGAAAGTTAGTGCATCTCAAGTTTCACCAGTATTTTAGATGTAAGGAGCTGTAGTAATCAAGGTCGGATAAGATAAGCAAGTGTAATAATAAATATGCATCTTGATCCATGTGGAGATTTACTGCATGTAGTTATCTCAAAATGGAAAAAAAAGAATTCCTTACGATGGAAATGGTGCAAATTAAAAGCAAAATGAAGATCAAAGGTAACGCCAAGAATCTTAACAGTTGAACTAAGTGGAGTAGTTGTTCTAGGGATCTTTGGCAAGAACGTATCAAGGGGGCATGAAAGGGGAACAGGACAGCAGTTGTCTTTGAGAGATTCAGCTTCCAGCCATGCTCTACAATCCCAGTTGCAATAATATCTCATTTTTTGGAAATCACAAGTATGGATGCAGAAGTGTAGGTATCAAGTGCCAACAACTGTATATAATCTACGTAAATAAAGAATGTTAAGCCTAGCGATTGCATTAGAAGTGCTAAGCATCAGAAGAAGACACTGAAGAATATGGGTCCAAGAATATAGCCCTGAGGAACCCCATAATGAATAGAGTGTGATACAGAGACAGTGAACTCTAAAGGAATGTTTATCAAGATAAGATTGTAACCAAGCAAGGGCAATGCCTGAAATTCCCAGTTCATAAAGCCTATGGAGATGAATGGTGGGAGGGGTAGAAGGGGAAAAGAGCAGAAGATGGATGGAAGTTGGGAATGGAAGGGGGGAAAAAGAACAGAACACATGAAGGATGGGAAAGGGAGAAGGGAAACAGGACAGAAGATGCATGGGATTTGGGGGTGGGGGTTGGGGAGGGAGAAGGAGAACCAAGCAGATGATTCAGACTTGGTAGTTGAGGGAAAGAGTATTGGGGGCAAAGCAGGGAGTTAAGGATAGGAGATACTGAGTGGGAATTTCAAGAGGATAGTGAGTACCTGGCAATTGGTAGGTGTGAGTGAAGGGGGGTGTTTATGGGTTGGGAGTATGAGTGAGCGTATGAAATGAAGGTGGGAGAAAGAGGATGAAGTGTGGAGAGAGAGGCTGAGACTAATGCAAATTACTGAGAGGACTGGAGAGAAGATCAAGGACATTGAAAAGAAATGGGGATACTGTGGAGGGGTATGAGAGAGGAAGGGAGTGGGTTCCTGAAAGGGTTGCAGAGGTTGGAAATAGGGTTAAAAAGGCATTGAAAGAGAGGCAGCAAGGCTGTCAAGAGACACAGCCAGGCCCGAAGCAGGACTGGAACATTGCGCGTGCCCCTCCTAGCCCTCGCACCCTTCTGTCTCTAATCTGCTGTGCTGCTCCCTCTTTCTGTTCACTCCTGTTCCAATGCTCCTGTGTGCCGCAGGGGCATAGCCAGACACCCAATTTCGGGTGGCCCTGGGCCCAAGATGGGTGGGCAAAAGAACTCTACCTTGTCCCACAAGTGATTTGGTCTCTCCCTCTCTCACCTGCATGCCATATGATCTCTCAAATATCTCCCCTCCCCCACATACCTTTTAAATAGCAGATTTTCATCGGCAACAAGCGGCAACTAATATACGCTGCTCATGTTGGCCCCACAGCCTTTCCTCTGATGCAAGTTCCTGTTTCCACATAGGCAGGAATACATCAGAGGGAAGGCCGTGGGGCCAGTGCGAACAGTATGTATCAGTCGCTGCAGGTTAAGATCTGCTATTTACAAGGTATATAGGAGGAACAGTTGTTGGGAGTTTTTGACATCATAGGTGTGCTGCTACTGGGTGGACCTGAGCTCAAAATGGATGGGCCTAGGCCCACCCTTGGTTACACTACTGGTGTGCCGGGAGGATACTTGGGACCTGAATGATTGCATTAATGCAATATCGCGTTAATGTAATCATCCAGGTTCTGGGCAGCACACAGGAGCAGGAGAGGGCAGACCTGGAAGCACGCAGGAAGAAGCTTGACGGTGCCTGACCCGAGCCGGGGCCCCCCCTTGGAGGCCAGGCCCGGAGAATTTTGCCCCCCCCCGCCCCCCTCTCTGTAGCCCTGAGAGGCAGTAGGAGATGAGATATAGGGTAAGAGATAGAAGAAGGGCCTAGAGTAAGGAAGGAGAGACAGGGATGGAGCTGGGACTGAAGGGATGAGAGGCAATGGAGAGTAGGTGAAATGGGGGACTAGGGGGTGGTTTACATTCTAGGTGAGACAAAAGCAGATAGTGTTAGTGTGAGGTATGAAAAACATTAGAGTCCGCTCGTGTAATGCATGAGACTAAAAACATTAAAGGAAAGGATATTGGATAATACTAGGAAGTAGAAGTCATGATTGATTATTATGAAGCAGTCTTTGGGACGAGAAAAGTTTTTAGCCTCTTCCTGAAGTTGAGGTAGCTGTTTTCTGTTCTGATGGGAATAGGTAGAGAGTTCCATATTTTGACTCCAAGTACGGGGAATAGAGAGCTAAAAATCTTCTGATTTGAATTGTCTTTTGAAATGGTGATGCTAGCATTAGTTGTTGTTTTATTTTGTCAGACTAGACCAGATATAATGAAGCACCCTTAGTCAGCAGTTCAGAGGTGAAGCTGTATAAGATTTGAAAAACTAAACAAACAGCTTTGAACCTGAGTCTTTCTGGTATGGGAAGCCAGTGCAGTGTTTATATGAATTGAAACACTAGTATATCTATTCAACCTGTATATTAGTTTGGCAGCTGTATTCTGTATGATTTGCAGATTTTTTTTCTGATATTAACACTTAATACCAAGAAATAGAACGTTACAGTAATCCAAGTGAGGTAGGACTAACATTTGAACTAGTAGTGCAAAGGCTTTTTGGTTGAAGAATGGTTTGACTAGATGTAGCTCTCTCATTTTGAATAGTGTTTTCTTCCATAGTTGATTAGTATGGGAAGAGAAGGTGAGTGAAGAATCAAGCAAGACCCCTAACTCAGTGCTTTTTTTGTGCCGGTATGCGCCAGTATGGCATACCGGCACCTTTTTTCCCTAGAGCCAGCTCACCTGCCCGCCCTTAGCCCTGTTTTCTGTTCCTGCACCCCGCGACGTGCTTAAATCTTTTATTTCTTTTACCTGAAGTCGAAGCGCCGGCGTTAGTGAAAGGACCAGGCTTGCCTCCTCCAGCTTTCCCTTCATTTGTTCGTTCCCTGTCAGTGTCCCGCCCTCGCGGAAACAGGAAACAACGTCAGAGGAAGGCAGGACACAGAGAGGGAACAAACTAACGAAGGGAAGGCTGGAGGAGGCGAGCCTGGTCCTTTCACTAACACTGCCGCCAACGCTTTGACTTCAAGTAAAAAAAAATAAAAGATTTAAATGTGTCGCGGGGCGCAGAAACAGAAAGCAGGGCTGTCAGGGAGCTAAGGGCGGGCAGGTAGGGCTGGGGTTGGTACTGGAACTCGACAGGGGTTTAAAAGGGGGGCAGGTGGAGGCTGGGGTGAGTTACTGACATGGAGGGGAGGATAAAGGAGAATCACTGGACAAGGAGGGGAGGGCAGAGGAGAATCATAGGTCCCTACCAACCTCCTCCCTAGGTGTTCACACCAGGGGCGTATCTGCGTGGGGCCACAGGGGCCTGGGCCCCCGCAGATTTCGCCCTGGCCCCCCTCCCCGCCGTCAACCCTCCCCCGCTGCTTACTTTTGCTGGCGCCGAGGTCCGACCCGCAATCTCCATTTTTCGTCTTCCTCCGTGGCCATGCTTCCAGGAAGTAACGCTGCAGTGCTGATTCGTTGAATCCAGTTCGACGTCTGACGTCAGACGCCGAACTGGATTCAACGAATCAGCACTGCAGCGTTACTTCCTGGAAGCATGGCCACGGAGGAAGACGAAAAACGGAGATTGCGGGTCGGACCTCGGCGCCAGCAAAAGTAAGCAGCGGGGGAGGGTTGACGGCGGGGAGGGGGTGGAGAGAGGCGGCGGCGGCGGCGGCGGCGGCGGGGGGGGGGGGAGGGAGGCAAAAATGTGCCCCCCCTCTCTGGCTGTGGCCCCCCCTACCGCCGGATTCCAGATACGCCCCTGGTTCACACACACTGTTAGTGTATAAATATAATACAAAAATAGCCATAACGGAGAGCAAAGCTACTTAGCTTATTACAGCTTAAACTGAGGGCCTCCCCAACGGTCCCGTTTCGCCAGATGGGGCTTCGTCAGGGGAAGAACGCCCAACTGCAAAGCACTGCTCAATTGAAAATGGCCAAGTCCCAGCATTCAATCAATACAGCAGGACATAAATGAACAAGACCTGCTGTATTTATACACTAATAGTGTGTGTGAACACCTAGGGAGGAGGTTGGTAGGGACCTATGATTGAAATATGGTGACTAAATAAGTAATCGTATTAGTTAAGATTAAGATTAAGCTGTCACCAGTCTGAGGTCCTCTCCTTCTTCCATTATTAATTCATTTTCTTGCAATTGCACAAACTGTTCTGTTATTTTTGTTGGAATCTTTTTAAAAAAGGAAAATTATGGAAAATCAAGGTTTCAAGGCTTCATTTATTTGATTGTCTGCTTAGGGTCAGACCATCAAAGCGGATTAGAATAATTAGAATACTGTAATAAACTGCTCAATACATAATTCAACATCATGTTAAGACTATTCCATGCACAATGTCCATTGATCTGCGAGATTCTAAGCAGTACAAGGCAAAGGCTTAACTAAAGGCAGCACATCTTTAAAAACTGCAGCATTTTCTAGCTGCTTATGAATTCCAAAGGAGTGCAGCATGGGGCTGGCGCCTCCTGAGTCATCCAGTAGCCTACCAGCTTTATCAAAATCCTCTGAATAGTGCTCTTTGGCACAAGCGCCTGCTTTAGTCCATGCTGGTTAATCAGGGAAAAGCTATTGCTTTAGCAATAAGTACGTACAAGGGGAGGAAAGAGCTTTGGTTTCCTAACTGCCTGTGTATTGCAGAATCCAAGATTGATTATCTCTATAGGTAACCAATCCAAGAAATGCCTTAGCTTGGAGCCTACTGACATATAAATTGTAAATTATCAGCACATCAGTGTACTGGAAAAATCAAGTGTATAGTGCACTTACACACTGGCAGCTATAAAATAGATTTTATTCAGAGTTGCCTTAGATGATTGCTTTATGCAGTACTTTAGAATTTTAAATGATCAGAGGATTGCATTTCAGGAGGAAAACTAGTTAAATGTAAGTTGGGAAAGTATGACACAATGATGTTTTTCCTCCTGTGGTATGCGTGTATAGTAGTTGTGGGGAGGAAGTGAAATAGAAGTGCAGTTATGTGGGGGAAGGAGTATATAGGGGTATTTTATTATTTATTTATTTTATTTTATTTATGCATTCTTGTATCCCACTAATATCCAAAACCAAATTTTGGTTCAAAGTGACTTACAATTTACACTTTGGTGAAGTTACAGTAGTGTTGTGTAATGTGTAGAATGCATATATAGTTCATGTGGTTATTCATAGAGTTTTTGAAGATGTAGATTTGAAGAGGAAAAGGTAGTGGTAGCTTTTGTGTTCAGTTGTAGAGTTTCAATGTTTACTCATATAGTTTTGAAGAGGTAGATTTGAAAGGAAGGCGATGATATCTTCGTGATTAGCTGTAGAATTTTTTGAAGAGGTAGGTTTTCATTTCTTTTCTGAATTGGAGGAGATTTGTGATGCTTCTTATGGTTTTTGGTATTGAGTTCTACCATTTGGAACCCTGGTAGCTAAATCCTGCTGTGTAAAATATTTTGTAGATGGTGTTTTTGCAGTTGGGTATTTGTAGGAGTAGGTACTTTCTGTCAGGGCCGGTCTTAGGCCGAAGCGACCGAGGTGGCCGCATAGGGCCTCACGCTTAAGGGGGCCCCGCACGGCGCGCCTCAGTCAGCCTGAGCCTCCAGTCCTCCGCTTCATCCCCGATTCCCCAGCGCTTTAAATTTACCTCGCTCCGCCTCCGACATCTGTGCAGCATCAGTGAAAGCGCTGCCTGTCTGACGTCTCTCCACCAGCCTTCCCTTCGCTCGTTCATTCCCTCTGTGTCCTGCCCTCAAGGAAATGACATCAGAAGAAGGCGGGGCACTGAGGGAACAAACAAGCGAAGGGAAGGCTGGTGGAGAGACGTCAGACAGGCAGCGCTTTCACTGACGCTGTGCAGATGTCGGAGGCGGAGCGAGGTAAATTTAAATAGTTGAACGAGAAGAGGGCGGGCAGGTGGACATGGGAGCAGGAGGGATGGGGAGAGAGGAGCATTGACAAGGATGAACATGGATGGGAGGGCAGGGCCCAGGGAGAGAGGATTAATTGCTGGACATGGAGGGGAGGGAGGAGAATTGCTGGATATGGATAGATGGTGGAGGGAAGGGGAGAGAGGAGCATTGATGGACAAGGATCTACATGGATGGGAGGGCAGGGCCCAGGGAGAGAGGAGAAATTGCTGGACATGGAGGGAGGGCAGGGGAGAGAGGAGAAATGTTGGGCAGGAATGGAGGGAAGGAAAGACAAAGGAAGGAGATGCACATGGATGGAGAGGAAGGGAGAGAGGAGAAATGCTGGACATGGATGGAGGGGAGTGAGGAGAAATGCTGGATATGGATGGAGGGAAAATTGTTGAATTTAAGGGCAGGATCAGAATACTTTGAAGGCAGATGCTGAAACTGGAGAAAGGATAGGGACAGGGCTACAGATGGTAGACAGGACACAGGAGGATGGTAGACATGGTGAGAGAAAAAATATCAAATGGAAAGAAGACATTGCATAAAACAGAAAACACTGGGACCAAAGCGAATAGAAAAACTCAATGTGGTATGTTTTTTGGTTAATTGTGAATTTTTGGTAGAATGTGGGGTTGTGTGAGCTGGATAGTACTAGGAATTTGGTTTTGTCTCTGTTCAGTTTGAGTTTGAAAGTTTTCTTCCATGAGGTCCAATCCTTTTTTAATTTTGTCTTGTATGTTTGTGATATTGTTTTTGAAATGTAAGAAGATGGTGACGTCATCTGCATATATAAATGGGTTGAAACCCATTGATTTCAGCTTTTTTCTGAGTGGCGCCATCATTACATTGAACAGTACTGGTGATATTGGCAATCCCTGTGGTACTCCGCATTCAGGGATCCATGAGGCTGATGTTTGGGTTGGACATCTGTAGGATCTGGTCTTTAGGAAGCTATTGAACCATGTTGTCACTCCACCACTGATTCCTATGTTGTTGAGCAGTGCCATTAGTGTAGTGTGGTCTACAAGGTCGAACACACATGACGTCAAATTGTAGTAGTAATACGTTTTCTCCTTGGCATATTATGCTTCTGAATTTTGTTAGGGTGGTTATGACCATCGCGGTGCTGTGTTGTGGTCTGAAACCTGATTGGGATTTATGAAGAACTGAGTGTTTTGTCAAGTTCTGTTAGTTGCTGTGTTATTAGAACTTCCATTGTTTTGGTGACTAGTGGTATTGAGGCTACTGGTTTATAATTTGTAAAATCACTGATCTTGCTGGTAGTGTTTTTGGGGATAGATGTGAGTACTATCAGGCTTATTTTCGAAAGTGATCACCGGTCATGTTCCGACATAAATCGGGAGATGCCCGGCAATTTCGCAAAAGCGGCGAAATCGGTATAATCGAAAGCGGCATTTTTGAAACCATCGCCGCTTTCCCGTCGCCACGCCGGCGGCGAAGTGAAGGTGGGACATGGGCAGGCATGGGCGCGGATAATGGAAAAAAAAAAGTGGCATTTATCAGTATTTCGATTATGCCCCTTGCACGTCACCTTTGTCTGTTGGAAATTGACCTCTTTCAAACATGAATGTGATGTGTTTGGTAAGGTACTCGATGAACCAGTCTGGTGAGCTTTTCATCATGTAGTTGGGGCATTTGTCAAGTAGGCAGTATGCATGTGCTTATTTTGTCAATAGTGTTTTTACTGTGTGTAGTTGGGGTGGTTTGAAGGTGGTCCATTTTCTGTCTGCTGCGGTGTCATTGTCATGTGTTTCTGTGATGTTTACTAGTGGTTTTGCAAGGTTTGATCTTATGTTTGTTATTTTGTATTTGAAGTATTGTGCAAGCTTGTCTGCAGTTGTTGGTGTTTCAGTTGTTGCCAATGTTCTGGATTTTTAGTAGTTTGTTCATGAGTTCAAATATTTTTTTCGTATTGGTCTGGTCGAGGTTCATATATGTACTGTAGTGTTCTGTTTTGGAATGCAGCTATGCTTGTTTTAAATCTCATTTAAGTCAGAAAACATTGCTTTTCTTGAGGCTGTTGTATCTTCTTCCTCAGATTATTAGGGTGTATGAAGATTTTTTATTTATTTGGCCAGAGAAGAATTTTGTATTAAAGTAGTTGAGGTTTCGGAGCTTTCTATTAATTCAGTTTATCAAAAGTCAGTTTGTCTTTGGTTGCAATTAACAGGGGAGTGTTAATTTGCAGACAGTACTTGATGAGGGTCTGAGTCCCTTTGAAGTAGAAAAGTTGAGATTCTTTGATATATATGCATTCAGTAGAACTGTTTATTTTATTTATATTTTGTACTTTTATATCTTGAAACAAGGTAAAATAGTTTTAAAGTCCACTATCTGATATCTAGCAGGCACTTCTGTTCATTAGAAATCTAAAGACTGTATTTCACATCTGTGAGATTATTGGTAGTTTAATTGAGGGGGAGCTTCAGCTTCAGCAGGATATCAGAAATTTAGAGATAATATAGGTTAAAGATATGAACTTCAACTCATAGAATTGCAGTTATGGTTTCATCATTATGCAGTTCCTGGTATTGTTTGATGATCCAACTGATGCAGATGCGTATCACTGGAGGCTTTTTCTTTTGTTGTTGTAGATCCAACTCATCACAGGAAAGGGAGAAGTTGCTTGCTTGTAGAGTGAACGGAGACAGAAAGTTGCTTTTATCCAGTCAAAACAATGAAATTAAACTAAGTGAAGGAAAGAAAACTCAAAATAAACTCAGGCCCAGTGACCCAACATATACTGAGCAGAAATATGTAACAATTTGAGCAGTAAATAAACAAATAATGTGTTATTTAGCCAGAAATGTGGGAGCCTGATGTGAACACAGCCAGTAAAACATTAGTTGCAGAGGGAAGATTAAGGAACAGATAAGACAGAGTGTGTGAAGGGGTGTTTGGAGAGAGGGTTCAGGGTATGAACTGGATATTTAGATGTGTAGAATGAGAGAGAGGAGTAGGAGTTGGAGTGGGGGCATAAATGAGGATCTGACGGAATGGGGTTGCGTATGTGACTGGAAAGAGAAATGGAGAAAAGGGTAGGTATATGTTTGAGAGGTAATTATGAGGAGGGTGTGGAGGGTGAGCACATGGGATGTAGGGTGTGACATGGACAGGTTCTGTTCTGTCAGGAAAGGGTCTTAGAGGGGGGGGGGGGCTCCAGAACCCTAAATGCTTGCTTAGTGATGGACAATCCAGGATAGATCTTAGCATCAGTCTAAATTGGGTGTGTGCTGCAGAACTCTGTCTGGTTCTTTCAATAAAGCTGACAGAAAAGATGTTTCCCTTTAAGAAGAAAAGGGGAAGGAAACTACAACTCCCAGGAGGCTTCACATAGTAACATAGTAAATGACGGGCAGATAAAGACCTTCCAGCACCAAGAAAGGGCTAGCTAGGAAAGTTCTGGCCCAAGTTGAAGGTGAATAGGAGGCATGTCCTAGAAGGGTGGGGCAAGGAAGCCTGCAACTCATCAGGAAACTGTGCCCATATTAGGAAAAGCTTGAAAGGAGAATGCAAATTATCCTAACTGGGACAAAAAGGAGCCATGCTCACAGGGAAGTGGAAACATAATGAAAAGGGATAGGTTTAGTGCCTTGAGTCCCTTAAAGAGCACCCCCTAGCAGTAGAGCAGGCAGAAAAGACATTGGGGAGGAAGAAAAGAAGATCTCACAGCCTGTGATTTGAGGAGGAAGCTATGGCCTGAAATGCTCACACATAGGAAACCTATTGGATTGGGGTAGAAGACTAGCTACTCACCAGTAAGTGAGGGAACTGTTCTGGAAATGAACAACAGAAAATGTTATTTTAGACATTTTTTTTTGGCTCAGGAAAACAGCCAAGGGTGGAGGATAGGACTTTAAGGTTGAGTCTGGTCCTATCCAGGGTGAGAGTCTGTTAGACTGGAGCTCCTAGTGCTTGCTTGAAGAAGCCAATCTTGTTCTTTTTAAATTTGTTTAAGGAAGGCTGGAAAAAGAATAAAAACTCAGACTGTGTTATAGGAAAGCTAATTTGCATAATAGGTTTGAGGTCTGTGAGAGAGACTAAGCAAAGATCTCCAACATGGTGTTTTCTTGCCCCTCCTCTGCCTGAAGGAGGATCAGATAGTACTGAATAATAAAGGGATTATCTTGTCTTGCAGAAGGAGTACTGCTAAACTTATGGGAGCTGCAGTTTGAACAAGAGTGTGAATTCACCATGCGTGTGCATACTACAAGGAATATGCACTAATGATGCTGAAGGAACTGTATGTGCAGGTTCTTTCTGATCCCCCCCCCCCCCCCCCCCCCATATAGGAGACAAGGCTTCAGTGCTTTTTTTGTTCCGGTATGCTGCCCTGCATTTAAATCTTTTATTTTACCTCAAGTCGCCATGGCGGCGGCAGTGAAAGCAGCAGGCTTGCCTTCAACCTTCCCTTCTGTCTAAGTGTCCCACCCTTCCGGAAACAGGAATTACATCACAGGAAGGCGGAACATTGAGACGGACGGGAAGGCTGGAGGTGAGCATGCTGCCTTCACTGCCGCCACTGCTGCGATTTGAGGTAAAATAAAAGATTTAAATGCAGGATGGCAGGAACAGAAAGGAGGGCTGTCGGGGAGCTGAGAGCGGGCAGGTGGGGCTGGGGTTGGAACTGGAACTCGGCTGAAAAAGGGGGCAGGTAGAGGCTGGGGCGAGTCACTGGACATGGATGGGAGGGCAGAGGAGACTCGCTGGACATGGATGGGAGGGAAGGGCAGGGGGAGACAGGAGAATTCACTGGACATGGATGGTTAGGGGAGGGCAGAGGAGAATTGCTGGACATGGATGGGAGGGCAGGGGAGAGAGGAGAATCTCTGGACATGGAGGAGAGGGAAGGGTAGGGGCGAAAGAAAATCACTGGATGTGGAAGGGAGGGCAGAGGAAAATGGCTGGACATGGATGGGAGGGGAGGCAGGGGAGAGAGGAGAGTTGCTGGACATGGATGGATGGAGGGAAAGGCAAGAGAAATACTGGACTTGGATGGAGGAGAGGGAAAACAGGAAGGAGATGCACATGAATTGAGGGGAGGGGAGAGAGGAGAAATGCTGGACATGATGGAGTGGAGGTTAGGGAAGAGAGGAGAAATGTTGGAGGGAAGGAAAGACAGAGGAAGGAGATGCACACCAATGGTGGGGAATGGCTGGAGGGGAGGGAAGACAGAGGAAGTAGATGCACGTGGATGGGGTGTATGGGGGGGGGAGAGGAGAAATGCAGGACATGAATGGAGGGGAGGGAAGACAGAGGAGGAGATGCACATGGATTTAGGGGAGAGAGGAGAAATTCTGGACACATATGGAGGGGAGGGAAGAAGACAGAGGAAGGAGATGCACATGGATGGAGGGGAGGGAGTTGAAATGCTGAACATGGATGGAGGGGAGGAGAGAGGAGAAATGCTGGACATAAATGGAGGGGGGAGAGGAAAAATGCTGGGACATGGATGGATGAGAGGGAAGAGAGAGGAAGCAGATGCTTATGAATGGAGAGGAGGGAAGAAAGAGGAAGGAGATGCACTGACGGAGATGAGGGAAAGGGAAAAGAGGAGAAAAACTGCATATAGATGGAGAAAATAGGGAAAAGCTGGATCCACTCTATACCTCCTCCAGTCAAGTCCTTGGAAGACCCAGCTTTTACCTATGGATGTAGGGCAAGAAAGGAAGAAGAAAGGAGGAAAGAAATAAATGGAAAGGGAGCCCTGGACACAGAGTTAAAGAAACAGATAGAGAGCAGCTTAATCAGAGATCGGGACCAACATGATCAGAAAAACAAAGTCACCAGACAACAAAGGTAGAAAAAAATCATTCTTTTTTCATTTTTGTGTTTGGAATATGTCCAATTTGAGAATTTACATCTGCTGTCTTATTTTGCACTGGGTATACTGGAGCTGTAACAGCTTACTGAAATGAAAAAAAAAACATGTTATTTTTTTCTCCTATACTGGTATAGTATTTTCAATGATACCTGTTTATATGCGCTATGACTTGTGTAAGGGGTGTGGCTACTGTGGATGTGGCTATCATAGGGGTGGAGCCATAGATGGTGACCTCGCCCATAATGAGTACCGGTACCTTTTTCCCTACAAAAAAAGCACTGCAAGGTCTTATGCTTTTCTCTAAGGCCCACTGAAGTGCTGACGATCTGGGACTTTGTGAGAAGGTGATACATGCTTTTCCCTCCACACATTCTCACCCATCACTCCTCCTCCTCCTCCTTTCCTCCTTCCTACCTCTCCCAGTCTCTCCCCTTTCCATTGCTTAGCTCTTTCAGCTACCAATTAAGCAATATCCCCCAGATTCTAAATATGGTGCCTAGAGTTGCATGTGCAAATCAGCATACATATGCAATCTGCGCATGTAACTTGAGTAATGAGCCTATCAGCACCGATAATTAGAATTTACGCACACTACTCGCTGAGCGTATTCTATAAAGTAGTCCGTGTAAATTCTACCATGTGGATCTCAAAAGGGGATGTGGCCATGGGAGGAGCATGGGCAGGTCATGGCCATTCCTAAAATGTATACGCAGTGTTATAGAATAACCTGTTCTGCAACTAAGGTTAGATATGCTCATTTACACCAGCTTTTCATTTGTGTAAATGAGTGGCTACATTTTAATTGTGTGGACGGCATTACACATATTCTGCAAACTGTGCCTAAAATTAAGCACAGTTTGTAGAATACATGTAGGCTGAGTTTATGTATCACATGGCCAGAAAGTCTCTGTCATTATGGTGCTACGAATACATCACACAATATATAAACACATTTCAGTGCAATGTTATAGACTGGCTTTGAATTTTAATTAATGGCATCCAGTAAAGCAAATTAAAAGAAGTGGAATTTATGTTTTCAGATTCTGTGCCAAATGCAAGTCTATTGTGCATTCTGAGCATGGTGTATTAAAATATTTAATTCTCACTCAAATGATAAGATCTAATATAACTGAAGCATTACTGATATATAGCTAATTATCTCACTACAATACACACTTGTTTAGAATGTCAGAGTTTTTATGTTTAGTGACTTTTCTATGCTAGTAACACAGTTCATTGCCCTTGATAAATATATAATATTGCTAACACCATAACATGCAGCAGCGTATTGAGTAATAATATGTCTTATATTTTAACGTGACATTATGGAATGGTTCACTTGGTAAGATTATTGTTAGTAAGAGATCATTGCTATAATTTCTACTGCATATCAGGCTACATTCCGAGCACTTCCAGCATTTGGATACAGAAAACAGTATCTAATCCAACAGCCTACACTTCTAGAGTAGCTATAAAAAATAAGCTACAGTACATTTATAAGCAAAATGTAAATTACAGCCCAAAAAAGTGAAGACCAGCCTACCCTGAGCATTGAGGGTCTACCTACTAAAGTGCATTAGCTAACACCTCATATACAGTGATGGATATTTGCATATGCATTAGTGTTAATGCCAGACCCCAAACAGCAATATTAATATATATACTAATGATATAAAAATATAAATGACCTCATAAGGTATTAACACTGGATGTACAATTCAACCTTAGTTTGGCCAACCTTATGTTGCAGGGCGGGGGTGGGCAACCACGGTACTTAAGGACCACAATCCAGTTGGATTTTCAAGATTTTGCACAATGAATATGCATGAGGTTGATTTGCATATAATTTCCACTGTATTCAAATAGATCTCATGCATATTCATTGTGGAAATCTTGAAAAGCCTGACTGGACCGTGGCCCTCAAGGACCGTTGTTGCCCAGCACTGCTGTACAGCTAATTATCTCAATATAATATCTACAGCTCATATACTATATTAACTTTGAAGCACAAGACTCCATAAGGCTCTTTGGCCATTGACTAATTAGGAAGGATTTCTTGACTACCTGGTAACTCACAGAGAACCTTAAATACACTCTTCTTATCTACTTGGTTAATAACATGACTTGTCTTAGTTCCTTTGGGACAGGGCTTCCCAATTCAGTTCTAGGGATTCCAGATTTTCAGGACAATGAATATGCATGAGCTAAGTCTTCATGCATTGAAAACCCAGCATATTCAAATGATGCAGGCCACCAAAATGCTTCTCTGTTGTTACAATGAGGAAATATCTGGAGTCTTCTCTTAATTTGGCCAGTGCCTAAGTTGATATAATGGGTCTGCACATTCATCATTAAAAGTAGGTATGTATAATGCATTTTGGAGGGAACTATAAAATACCCTGCATGGGAGTTGCTCTTAGCCAGTGCTGGTGTGAGAGAGTCCTCTGGGGGTCAGTGCTGCTGGGGACAGGGTCAGCCCAAGGTAATCTTCCACCTGAGGCAGGGATGAGATGGCGCCCTTGCCTCTCTGGCATCGTGCCCCCCACCCCGAGTTCCACACACTCTCTGCCAACTCCTTACTGCCCCCCCCCCCCGGTGCCCTGGCCCCTCCAGCATCTGCCCCCTTCTTTCCTCAACTCCCTTTTCCAAGCTTACCTTCTTTTTTGTTCTTGTTGTTTTCAAAAGACGGTGGTGGCAGTGATCCCCATACACTACGCTGCCACCTCTGAGGAAACAGGAAGTTATGTCAGTGAAGTGGCCCACAGTAGAGAGGTAGGCTGGGGAGGGGAGTTGAAGGAAGGGGGGAAAGATGCTTTCCCATAAAGGGTGCTGCCTGAAGCCCCCGCCTCAGTTGGTCTAATGGTAGGGCTGCCACTGGCTGGGAAGCAACATGGAACTGCTTGTTTCATGATCAGCTAACTCTTGCAGTAAAGAGAAGGGCTCTATAAACTGGTTATGCCTAACTAGCAAAGAGGAGCTGAAATGAGGGCAGACTCAATGAGGATATGGCATTGGAGTGTCCAGCTGTGGGCAACTATTGGCACCTCAAGCCTAAAGAGACTCAGGTTTCAGAAGGATTCAAGTTGTAAGACTGGGGCCTTGGGAGACTGAGACATAAATGAGTGAATTCTATATATGGTGCCAAAAAAAGTAGGCACCAAAAAAGTGCTATTCTATAAACCAAACTTAGTTAGGTGCGGTTTATAGATTAGTGCTTATACCCAGGAACTGCACCTAACTTTAGGTGCGGCCATTTGCACCAACTGAAACGTGGTGCAAATTTTTGAAATTGGACACATATCCCCATTATTCTATAACCAACTTGTAAATTTTAGGAACACCCTCATTCTGCCCATGACCCTCCCATTTCCACAACTCCTTTTTGAACTCACATGTAAAATGTAGGTGTAGAACCTGCGCCTAAATATATGCACATATATTTTAATTAAATCTAATTAGTGACAATAATTGCTTGTTAACAAGCCAATTATCAGCACTAATTAGCTTGTTGTTCAGTTAAATTGTACACACAAATTGGGCGTGTGCCCAAATTTGCATACATAATTTTTAGTGACTTTTATAGAATGTGGTGGAAAGGGTACATCCCATTTAACATCTTGAGAAATCCAGACTCTGTTGTGAGGGACTGAACCCCAGTGCAGCAAGAGGTGCCAAGTTATCCAGTTCTAGGCTGGAGATTTTGGGACAGTCTTGAATTTCTGACTACCCCATCCTGGTGCATTATGGTACTTGCAGCACCAATTTCAATGGGCAGGATCAGGCACTACAAAATCCATACTGCTTTGGAATGTAAGTTCAAAACCTAGTTCTAGACTGGAGACTTTTTGGTCAGTCCTGGGTTTTGAACTTACATTCCAAAGCAGTATGGATTTTGTAGTGCCTGATCTATGGTGCAGCCCAAGCATAAAGTAAGGATAAACAGGATTTTTTTCTAAATATTTTCTTTGGGAATCTGTATTTTCCCAAAGGGTACCTCTCTTTGGAGAATGATTTCTGAGATTTTTTTTTCTTACAGAATGTCCGGCTAAGTGCAAACGTTACACAAGTACTTTCAAAGGAGTAGCCATGTTAGTCTGGTGTAACAAAAATGACAGACAGATGATATTTTATAGACTAACAAATGTATTGACACATGAGCTTTTGAGAACCAACCCCCACTTTGTCAGATGCATGAAGTGCTTAGATTAGGAGATGCATAAAATATACATGAAGTCCATTCCCAATTTAGCAGTTGCACACTGGAGTGTCCCTTAACTATTTTAGGTCATCCTGAACTATATTGCTATTATCATTCCCTTTCTACACCCTGACCTGTATCCCACCCCTACTCACCTCTGCATCCGGCCTTGAAAGGGAAAGGGAAATGGGACTTGATCTACCACCTTTCTGTGGTATTTTGCAACTACATTCAAAGCGGTTTACATATATACAGGTACTTATTTTGTACCTGGGGCAATGGAGGGTTAAGTGACTTTCCCATAGTCACAAGGAGCTGCATTGGGAATCAAACCCAGTTCCCCAGGATCAAAGTCCACTGCACTAACCACTAGGCTACTCCTCCAATGAAAGCTCAAGCCTCAAGAAATTGTTTAGTCTGTAAGGTGCTACCTGTCTCTGTCTCTTTTGACATAAGTACCAATAAGAATTTATGATGCCTTATGGAATTTTATCCTGCTAAGAGTGTTTTGGGGAGCAAGGGGACTACACAGGCCGGGACCCAGGAAGAAGAGAAGGACAGTCAATAAGAAGACAGGCCTATTGTAGTTAACCTGACTACAAGAGCAGTGAGAACTTTTCTTTCTTTGAACCTCCAGAGTTTGTTTTGGTCTAGGTTTCTGTGTGCACTAGCAACATTTGCGGTTTATACCAAAGTTGAATGTTTATTAAAAAGTGTACAGACTGCGGACTTGCTCGGGGGGGGGGGGGGGGGGGGATTAGTTATTGGTATTTCACAACTCAGCCAATAAAGGTCTTAAGGTAGTTGCCTTGCCCACCCTCCCCAATCCACCAAGACCCATCTTTTTACTAAAAGTGGACCCCCATGGATTGCAATCTGTGGATATCCAGAGGAAATTGTGGATATTCTGAGAACCTGAACACATACCTTTCTTAAGTGAATTCCCCTATCTTCTTACGCCTGGTACTCTATCTTACCTATCTATGGGGATCTTTTACTAAGGTGCGCTGGTGTTTTTAGCACATGCTAAAAATAGGCATGCGCTAAACACTAAAGACGCCAATGTATTCCTATGGGTGTCTTTAGCATTTAGCACGCACCTATTTTTAACGCACGCTAAAAACACCAGCGTGCCTAAATAAAATTTTCCATCCTTGCTTATACCCTATACTGTCTATGAAAATGTTCTATTATGTATTGTGTTGACACTATAATTAATATACTATGCCATACTTTGTATTGTTATTTGAATATTTTTACTGCTGTAATTGTCTATTGTTTATGCTTGACTTATTCTTGCTGTACACAACCTTTAGTGAATTCCTTCAAAAAGGCGGTAAATAAATCCTAATAAATAAATACCCATTAGGCAGACTAGTTGGATGTGGTTCTGGGTGGGGCAGCAAAGATGATCTGCAGTCAGCACAAAATAATGGGTCCTGACAGCCAAAAACTCAAAGAATCATATTAAGAACTTTTACTAACAGGAGGATGGGCAATTTTAATTAATTAATTTATTATGACATTTGTACCCCGCATTTTAGGAAATCATATGTTTGCATTCTATTAGGAGCTGTTTCCAATGTATCCAATTTTCAAATCACATACACATAATAGTTAATTATTTGACATTACTATAAATGATTATGCATTTTTGAGAGGGACGATGTTGTAGAAATTGACTGTTCGGTATTTTTTAATTATAAGGGGGGGGGGGGGGGAGTCCTAAAAGCCTGAATGTTAATAGAGAGGACTGCAAGGATGGAGGTCCATCTATGATGCCCAATACCCTTACATTGGCCCTGGGGCCACACACCAAGAAGAAGAAATAAACTGAAACTTAGCATTGCTCTATCAGTACTGGAAGAACATCACCAGCCCCTGCTACAAATCTATCTTGGAAACTATTCCCAGAGCCATGCCTCTCTATTCTTTTCCCACTTGCTTGTCACAAGACTGAGCGGAATGGTCGCATGTGTCAAGATAAGTTAAGAGTTCAAACATCAATTAAATTGGTTGTATCATATCAGAGTCCCAGCTGACTTTATCACAGTTCATTATACTCTGAAAAAAAATGTAATTGAAATAATGTTTTTGCTGCTTCCAGAAGCAAATAGTTCCTGCAAATATATCTACTCATACTCTCCCAGCATTGTGCCAAGGATAAGTGGCAGATATATTAGTCTTAAAGTGCTGCTATAAAATAATGGACTTGGGCATGCATATAGCTTGCTTATCATTCATATCTTTTATGATGGAGGCTACTGTAATTACAGTGAGCTACAATATATTCACAGATCTGCCATCCCCTGCAACCGTGATTACAAGTTTGCTAGAAAAAAAGTCTAGAGCAGGCTTGTCCAAGTCCAGTATTTGAGGCCTGAAAACCAGCCAGGTTTTGGGATATCACTAATGAATATGCATTTAAATAATAATATGGCGATCAATCATATAAAATTCAACAATCTATATAACTATCCTAATATTAATTGTTGATTAAAGTATTTGTAAAAAATATGTCATACTACCACAAAACAATTCTTTCATTTATTTGCAATATATAATATAAGCATATACAAGTGCTAAATACATCCCCATTTACTTCTCTGGGATATCATGATGTATAATGAAAGTCATGAAGCACTCTACACAAAGAAATTGTTTTATCATTCCATTGACATTCTTATAACTCACTCAGCTTTGTACTTATTTTGAACTAGTCTGCTTCAACGTTCTTCTCTTATTGGAATATCCCAGACCAAAACTTCACTTGCTGCGATGGAATAAAGAAATTCTAAATTCTAGATCCTGGTCAGACCTCCTGAGGCAAAATTCAAATCTCAATGATTGAGAATCACTGTCCATAAAATTGAAGACATCTTCTCAAAAACACTCCATTAAACAAACTCTCCATTATAGTTCACCATGGCTGTAGATCTTCAACCAAAAAATAATCCTTGATGTCCAATGTCACAATCTGGTCCTTCAGGGTGATGTTCAAAATCCTCCACTTGAAATTATCCTCAATCTATCTTTCCTTTGAGAAATATTTTAGCAAGCTGTTCATATGCTTAAACTCATGGCTTGGTCTCAAATTCAATGCTGCTGAAACTGCAGTTGCTTCTCACATAGAGATGTATTTGCATACAAATCTGTGTCATGCATAGTCATTAGGGATATGTTGAGCCTGGTCTGTTTGCGGCCCTCAGTGTCTGAATTTGAATAAGCCTGAATGAGATTATATTAGAATGATCGTATGTGGGACTGAAACTAGACCAAACGTAGAGCTGGAAAAGGGGGAAGACACTACAAAAGGTAAACCAAAAGGACAACAAATATCAGGACATCCCTATTATGAAGCTCTAAAAAAATGCTCAGATAAAAAAACTCTAATTGTAGCCTTTACAAAATATTTTCCAAAATGCAGCCTTTATTGGGGTAGTTGGAAATATAGGGAGCACCACCATCCTTAGTTCTCAGCATCACCATGTAAAGTTCTTGTAGCTGGTGACAGTTATTTCCCTCAACTTGCATCAGCCCCCCCCTCTCCCTTTTCTATCATCCCTCACCCCTTCTCAGTATCCATTTTCCCCCCTAGGACACTCATTGGCTCTCTCCAAGGTCTACTACTACTACTACTTAACATTTATAAAGCGCTACCAGGGTTACGCAGCGCTGTACAATTTAACACAGAGGACAGTCCCTGCTCGTAGGAGCTTACAATCTAAAGGACAAAAAAGTGCAGTCAATCAAATTGGGGCTGTCTAGATTTCCTGAATAGATGAATAATGGTTAGGTGCCGAAAGCGACATCGAAGAGGTGGGCTTTGAGCAAGGATTTGAAGATGGGCAGGGAGGGGGCTTGGCGTATGGGCTCAGGGAGTTTATTCCAAGCATAGGGTGAGGCGAGGCAGAAAGGGCGGAGCCTAGAGTTGGCGGTGGTGGAGAAGGGTACTGAGAGGAGCGATTTGTCCTGTGAGCGGAGGTTACGGGTAGGAGCATAAGGGGAGATGAGGGTACAGAGGTAATGAGGGGCTGCAGATTGAGTGCATTTGTAGGTTAATAAGAGAAGCTTGAATTGTATGCGATACCTGATCGGAAGCCAGTGAAGTGACTTGAGGAGAGGGGTGATATGAGCATATTGGTCTAGGCGGAAGATAAGACGTGCAGCAGAGTTCTGAACGGATTGAAGGGGGGATAGATGGTTAAGTGGGAGGTCAGTGAGGAGTAGGTTGCAGTAGTCAAGGCGAGAGGTAATGAGAGAGTGGATGAGAGTATGGGTGGTGTGTTCAGAGAGGAAAGGGTGAATTTTGCTGATGTTATAGAGAAAGAAGCGATAGATCTTGGCTGTCTGCTGGATATGCGCAGAGAAGGAGAGGGAGGATTCGAAGATGATTCCGAGGTTGCGGGCAGATGAGACGGGGAGGAAGAGGGTGTTATCGACTGAAATAGAGAGTGGAGGGAGAGGAGAAGTGGGTTTGGGTGGAAAGACAATGAGTTCGGTCTTGGCCATGTTCAGTTTCAGGTGGCGGTTGGACATCCAGGCAGCAATGTCGGATAAGCAGGTCGATACTTTGGCCTGGGTTTCCGCAGTGATGTCAGGTGTGGAGAGATAAAGCTGGGTGTCGTCAGCATAAAGATGATATTGGAAACCATGAGATGAGATCAGTGAGCCCAGGGAAGAGGTGTAGATTGAGAAAAGAAGGGGTCCAAGGACAGATCCCTGAGGAACACCAACAGAGAGCGGGATGGGGGTAGAGGAAGATCCATGAGAATGTACTCTGAAGGTCAGCCCATTGTCAGCCCTTTGTCTATTGCAGAGCTCATTTCTTCTCCCCCACCACATAATGAAGCTTACATAAGAACATAAGAGTAGCCATACTGGGTCAGACCAATGATTCATCTAGCCCAGTATCCTGTTTCCAACAGTGGCCAAGCCAGGACACAATACCTAGCAGAAACACAAATCATGGCAACACTCCATGCTACTAATCCCAGAGCAAGCAGTTGCTTCCCATGGCTGTCTCAATAGCAGACTATGGACTTTTCCTCCAGTAACTTATCCAAACCTTTTCTAAACCCAGATACACTAACCACTGTCATTACATCCTCTGGCAAAGAGTTCAAGAGCTTAACTATTCATTGAGTGAAAAAATATTTCCTCCTATTTGTTTTAAAAGTTTAACTTCCTTGAGTGTCTCCTAGTCTGTATACTTTTGGAACAAGTAAAACATCGATTTACTTTTTATTTATTTTATTTGTTGTATTTGTATCCCACATTTTCCCACCTATTTGCAGGCTCAATGTGGCTTACATCGTACCGGAGGTGCGTTTGCAGTCTCCGGTGTTTACTTCTCCGGTGATTTACTTCTACTTGTTCTACACCACTCAGGATTTTGTAGACCTCAGTCATATCTACCCTCATCCGTGTCTTTTCCAAGCTGAAGAGTCTTAACCTATTTAGCCTACTTCAACAAATCACACAATTACCATAGCTCACCTCTAACTTACCTAACACTTCCCTGTCTATCCTCCTTACCCAATCTTTAAACAGCAAGAATTGTAATTGTCATAATGAAACGACTATGCTTATCTTCTCTTACCAACATTCAAACTATAAGAAATGTACCTGTTAACACGAAATGATTATGTCATAACCACAATCTGTAAGCCACTTTGAGCCTACAAATAGGTGGGAAAAGGTGGGATACAAATGCAATAAATAATAATAATTAACCTATCCTCATACGAGGATTTAGTATTCTCACCTTTGCAGCTGATCCTTTAAGCTTCTTTTTAACAATTTCCCTAATTTTATTATAGTGGCCCTTTGAAAATTAAATGCAGCTACAGTAGATTTCCTTTGTGGGTTCATCCCAGATAGTAACTCAAACTTGATCATGTTATGATCACTTTTTCTCAAGTGACTCGACACCGCCACCTTTCGCACTATGCCCTGCACTCCACCAAGAACACATATCTAGTGTTACTTGGCAATCCTGTTACTCATTTAATCTCATTGTGGATATCGTTACAGGCATATTTAAATAACATGTTTACGCAGAAGGAGATTTTTTTAATGAATATGAATCCAATATAATCTAGATTATATATTTGTGCCAAAAATACATAAAAATGTTCATAACCCTAAGGGTAGACCCATTGTGGCATTGATGATAGTGTTAGAGCCGTTGAGCAAGTTTGTGGATAAATTAGCCTTTGGCTAAACAGGTTTCATCTTATCTTCAAGATACCACTCATTTGTTACGGGAATTGAAAGATGTGCATTTGACTGAGAATTCAATTTTTGTCTCGTTATAGTTTCTTTATATACTCAAATACCTCAGGATGAACTGCTTCAAGTGATGAAGGAGGTGTTGGACAAGCGTTGTGGTCCACAAAGAATATCTAGTTCCTTTCTTTTGAAATTGGCATCTTTAGTAATTGAGAAGAACTACTTTTTGTTTGGGGATAAGTTTATACAACACAAGAAGGGGGTAGTGATGGGTGCATCATTAGCCCCTTCAGCAGCTACCTTATTTGTTGCCATTTTTGAAGAAAAATTTCTATACCTCTCAATTTGGTTTACAAAAATAAAAATATGGCATCAGTTTCTTGACAATGTTTTTTCATTTGGGAAGATTCCAGTGCACAATTACAAGAATTTTTAAAATGGTTAAATTCTTTAACAAGTTCATTACAATTTACCATGATGTTCGACAAACCACAGCTAGAGTATCTGGATATTTGCATATATAGAGAGAAGAAACATTGATTCAAACAACTTTATATTGTAAACCGGTAGCACACAACACCTTGCTCTAGATTACTAGTTCTCACCCACAAAGTCTAAAAAAGAGTTTGTCAATCAGCCAATTTTTACGTAACAAGTAAACTTGTTCTACAATGGCTCAGTTTGACCTTCATGCACAACTAAAGGAGCGGTTAACAGAAAGAGCCTACTCCTATTCCATTATTAAGAAAGCTTATTTACGAGCAAAATTTGCTAATCGTGATCTGTTGCTCCAATACAAGTCAAAGGAATCTGAAGATAGAATGATTGCGGTTTTGCCCAATAATAATGGTACTGCATTTGTTACTTCAATAATTCATAAGTGTTGGGATGTCCTTTCTGTTCATTCTTGTTTTCGGGAACATCCTATTATTGCTTTTCGTAAAGGCAAAACCTATCGAAGAAATCCTCTCATACAAACAATTTGGACTGTGATACTTCTTTCCAGCTGACTGGCCATACTATATGCACCCATTGTGAATGGTGCACATCAGTGTTTATTGGCATTTCCTGGACTGTACCAGGCAACAATAAGACTTTGGTTACCCATTCTAATTCAACATGCGAGACAGACAATGTGATTTATGATATAATTTGTTCTTGCGATTTGATCTACGTGGGATGTTCTTTATGCCTCATAAAAGTAAGATTAGCTGAACATAAATCCCGAATTAACAATAACATGCGGCTGAGGGGAGATATGATAGAGGTCTATAAAATAATGAGTGAAGTTGAATGGCTAGATGTGAAGCGTCTGTTCACGCTTTCCAAAAATACTAGGGCTAGGGGGCATGCGATGAAGCTACAATGTAGTAAATTTAAAACGAATCAGAGAAAATGTTTCTTCACTCAGCGTGTAATTAAACTCTGGAATTTGTTGCCAGAGAATGTGGTAAAGGTGGTTAGCTTAGCAGAGTTTTAAAAAGGTTTGGACAGCTTCCTAAAGGAAAAGTCCATAGACCGTTATTAAATGGACTTGGGGAAAATCCTCTATTTCTGGGATAAGCAGTATAAAATGTTTTGTACATTTTTGGGATCTTGCTGGGTATTTGTGACCTGGATTGGCCACTGTTGGAAACAGGATGCTGGGCTCGATGGACCTTTGGTCTTTCCCAGTATGGCAATACTTATGCACTTATTCTGACAGCTCCTATTGTACAGCATTGGTTAGATGAAGCACATGCGGTATCAGATATACTATGGAGAATTATCGACACTGTCACAAGGGGGCGGGACGGTGACAATATTTGTAAACTTCTTAATGTTTCCTGTATGATGAAACTAGTCATCATTTTTCCTGTTTTTCAGATTTTTTGCCTTCTGGGACCCTGATGCAGTTTTCACGTAACATTGGCCAACGTTGGCCGGGGCCACTTCTGCATCTTGAAACCTCCACCAGATACATTCTGAGTACTTCATTCCATCCATGAGAAGTGATTTTTCTTTGAGCACTGATATTTTGTGTAGTGTACATTTTGGATGAAGTCGCTCTGTTTGTGGGAAGGTTTTTGCCAATGTTGAAATAAGGTCCCTTTTGACCACCATGGCTCTGTAAAACTGTGTTTCGAGCTACTTTGAGGCTTTTCCTTCCCTATTTTCTTTTGGAGTTTTCTTTTCAAGCTTGCTATAAAAGATTGCTATACTAGAGTTTCATCTTTTTATTTTATTTGTTACATTTGTATCCCACATTTTCCCACCTATTTGTAGGCTCAATGTGGCTTACATAGTACCGGAGAGGCGATTGCAGACTTCAGTGTAAACAAATACAAAGTGATGTTGTGGTAAGATAAAGTTCATGTGGCACAGCCACATTAGGGAATCGTACAATGGAAGAGTTGTGTTATGTCCATTACATGCTTTAGTTATGTTGTGTTGCAGCGATTACTGCAGTGTTTATGCTATATTGCATTTCTTCATCCCAAAGATTTCTACAAATACTGCTTGCTGTCAAGCTTGTGGGTGAGTAATCCATCATGGTTTTCTCCAGTCTGATGTTTATGTTGCTTGTATGAGGGCACTGGACGCTGATCTGAACTACACAACCCCCTCTCCATTTGTGTTTCCCACCAATCTATCCTATCAAACATTGCATTTCATTCCTCCCTTTCCTCATAGTCTGTTATTTTATTTATTTTCTTACATTTGTACCCCGCACTTTCCCACTCATAGCAGGCTCAATGCAGCTTACATATTATATACAGGTACTTATTTGTACCTGGGGCAATGCAGTGTTAAGTGACTTGCTCAGAGTCACAAGGAGCTGCCTGTGCCTGCAGTGGGAATCGAACCCAGTTCCCCAGGAACAAAGTCCACCACTCTAACCACTAGGCCACCCCTCCCTGATTGCTTTTAATTGCCTAGACATTACTTAATAAACTTGGAACTGAATATCATCTTGCACCTGTATAACTTCTTGTACTGCGGTTAACCCGAATAATCAATGTCAATGTCCGGACATGGCCTGGCATTGAATATTCAGGTCAAAATTAGTTCATGGCAGTCGGCAACTTTTAAACCATTGAGGACTACAGGCTGAATACTGCCCCAAACATTTACACCAAAATTCACACCAAAAGGCCATCATTGGTGGTATACAATTAAAAATAATTACCATAACACAGCTATGCACAAACCAACAGAGATCAAAAGAATTTACTACAAAAAATGACCTCTGAAATCTGCCACCAGAGTTACTCAAAAACAAAGAAAGCAAAACCCTCTACCCTGTTTTAACAATGAATTAAAATTATGATCTCCAATCTGAGAATCATAGGGTATGACAATGAATAGATCACTAGTTGAGAGATTCAGAGTACATTTTTTGTATTTTAACCCTCTCCCTCACCACCACCATCATCACCACCATCTCTGTACATATAGGTACTGTAAATAGGTAAAAAAAAAAAACCCTGCTACCCAGAAAATTAGCAAACATGATTCAGTTATCATGAACTACAATCCATAAATCACAAACCATAATCAGTGGGTCATAAATCATTGTGGATTACAAAACTCCAAATAATCTGTAGATTACTAATTAAAAATATCAAAGACCGTGATTGAAGGATAACAGATTCCACAATGCCAGCATCTTCTCAGGTTGTAAGGAAAGGGTGAAAAGTTTTTTTTTTTTAAATAAACTCATTTAAAAGCAAATATATCACACAACATAAATTCACTTGAATTCTCTTTAGCTTTATCCTTCTGATGAAGTTTCATTATGTTCCCTGTGAAATCCCTCTTGACAGGGGTCAACTAGCTGATTATGCACTATGCTGCATATGCTTTTAAATTTATAATATGACATTGATTATCTCTGACTATGTTTTTGCCATTTGCTGCCTTGGGTGAGGTTTCTTAAGAAAGGCAAGAAATAAATGGTAATAAATAGCCAGTTAGAGTTGCAATTTTTGACAACATGACTGCTCTTAGAAGCACAGAGGGGGACTTTAAAGAATTGTAAAAATACTGGTGCACAAGTAACATTTTTAGCTATTAGAAGAAATTGCAACTCATGGATCTATCCATAATATCACTGCTATTTTCACAGAGGGTACGGTTTTCTTTAAAAGTGTCTTCATTCTCTACCAGCTTACCACTTCCCTTGAAACCTATTTTAATTGGTAGTACATTTTCAGTGCTCCCGCTAGCTCATAGTGATCTGTTTGTATATAGTTTACAACCAGAGATCTGACTTGTGCTTTTTCAAATTTCTTCCTTCCTTCCAAGAACCAAATTAGAAATAAAAAAACACAAGATGAGGTTACAAAAAGTGAAAGGAAGTGTAAATCACCTGTCTGATAGTTCATGGATTATAGACCAAGGCGTGCTTACCGTAACAAAAAAGGGCCTACCACAGGGTGTGCTGAGACATCCTGCAATAATTTTTACATGTGCACGCTACCCACGTGCTAAAAAATAAAATTGATTTTGTTAGTGCTGGGGATGAATTGGGGGCAGAGAGTAGGCATGTTCTGCACTAATCAGCATAGCTACATTGTCATACACTAACTGATTAGTATGTGGCTAGCACATGAGCCCTTATCACCTACAAATAGGTGTCAGTAAGTGCTCACACGCTAATGGCCCCACGCTAAGGCAGCCCATATCTTTAAGCTCTGAGGCTTATAAGTAGAGCTGTGTAGAGGCAGTAGGAGGTGAGGGACTGATTAGGTGGGGAAGTGAGAGTGGGAATGGGAGGCTGGTTTTGATTGGTGATGAAATGTTAGGCTGAGAAAGGGGGTTGGGTGATTTAGAATGTGGGTTTATTTGCTTGTTTTTTTGGCGGACAGTGGGCATTTTTCTAGCGGGTGATGGTTGGGAGGAAATAGATATGAAGGGTTTGGTTTTGTTGTGTTTCTTTGAAGAGTGTTTGGTAAAAAAATAATAATAAATAATAATAATAACAAAATAAAATAAAAATTAATTTAATGGAGTTTTATGAGGTGTTCATTGGTGGGTGTCTTCTTGCAAGTGTGCTTACCGGTTTGCCTTATTGGGTTTGCTTTATCATGGGATGCTTAGATGACCATGGGATGAATTTTTCTTGTTGTTGCTCGTGGTCCGTACTGCCTGTGGCGTGTGCACCTCTTTTCTGCAGTTTTTATTCTTTGTTGGGTTTTCTTGCTGCTGTGAGTTTGTTAATGCCGGGCATCATCATGAGCACTGTCTGCGATACTGGATCCTAGTGCAGGTTATGTTTTTGCTGTTTAGTCATGCTTTCCCCCTTTTTCATTATGGCCCCATGAAAGTCCTCCATGGCAGGCTGGGGCAAAAGGACTCAAGTTTCACGGATGAAGATGGGTTCCGTCATGGCATGCGGAGCACACAACGTTGGAGCTATGCCTATTACTGGTTGTATTCAGGGACCAGTTGTTGCTTCCAGTAATAGTAAGGGGAAGGGGAAGCAGGTTGCTGGAGGTCGACAGGGGGCTTCCAGTAAGGTATCTGCACCTGGTAATACTGGTGTTCCTTCTGATGCTGCTGATGTGCCTAGGGCAGCTGAGCGGGCTGCTTCTTCAGGTATTATGGGCTTGGATGATGGTGCTGGTCCATCTTCTGCTATTCCTGTGTTGCCTTCTGAAGAGATTGGTCATTCTGGTGTGAGGATGTCTGGTGAGTTACATGGTGTTTTACAATCTGTCTTACAATGATTTGGAGGGTGGATAAGGGTGCTGGGGTCTTGTCTGATGGGTCTGCAGGACGTGATGTACATGGGCAGTATCATCAGTCTCAGGGAAAACGTTTGCATGACCACAAATTTATGAAGTAGCTGCATCATGCTGTAAGAAGGTTGGATGCTGATAAGCGTCAGCGGAGAGGGATTCAGACTGATGCTTTTTATGTGTGGGATTTGTCTGAGTCATGGGATTCTTCTGAGTCCTCCTCATCTTCCTCTTCTTTACTTGGGTTGGCATCCTGTGAGTTTTCTTCTGCAGTGCCTGGGAGTGTGCAGTTAGTGGCTAATTTAGCCGCGGGGGCACACACTTTGTGAAACTGCACCATTGGATTGTCAGATTTCCCAAAAGATGCAGCAAAAAAGTTTAAGAGGAAAATATGTTAATCTGTTTACTTTGTTGTTTCACGAACGGGAAGACTCTGAGAAGAAGCTGGATGAAGGGAAGGAGGAGGGGAACAAAAAGGGCCGCAAGTCGAAGACTATTTTCAATTGGATGTTTGATTTTCACATCTATTCTAGTGTCTTGGGTGAGGTTAATGTAACCTGGTGGGTTATATTTATTTTTTTATTTTTACCTGGGGGGGGGGGGCTCTGGGCTCCCAAAGATTGTTGGTGGCCAGTGCTGTGACTCCAGAAGCAGTTCTGGACTTCCTGCATGGAGCTGCGCTGTCTGCGGTTTGCCCCAATGCTTTTCTATTATTTCCTATGGAAAATTATTTTCTAAAATGGAGATTGTGAAAAAATGTTAATTAGTGTACATGAGAAAAACACGCTGTGTTTTGACACCTTATTGGCCAGCAGAGGTCAGCTGGTGACTCAGAGACCCAGTGCCCCTTGGCAACAGCTTGCCAGGAAGTGGAGGAGGGGCTGAAGACACTGAAGAGGAAAGATGTGTTTGGGAGAGCTCTGAGTGCATGACAGGATTTCTAGGCAGAAAAGTGTGTGAAAGTAAGTTTTTCTGTGAGCTTTGAATTCCTGAATGCAGGTGAAGAGAGTTGAAGGTGAAAAGTGTTGGATTTGAGCAGAGAAAGAAAGTTCTAAAGCTGATGTTTTTTTTTTAATGTACTGTTTAAATATCTGAAAGGGAATTTCTCTGCCAGTGTTTAGTGCTGAAACACTGAATGCAGGTGAAGTGTGCTAAAGGTGAAAGGTGTTGGGTTTGAACAAGAGAAAGAAGAACTAAACTGTTTTTTTTTGTTTGTGTGCTGTTTAAAAGTGTTACAGTTACGATTGTGGTGGAGAGACCTTTGCATGGTTGTGTAAGACAGGTTTATGCAAGTGGATTAATCCCAGTTAAGTCACTAGGAAAACTGGTCTCCAAGCTTAAGATTGGGGCTTGCAGTATGTGTGTTCACATGCTGGTGCACTAGAGTGGAAGATTGCATGAGTTTGGAGAGACCAAGTTGCTGTGAGCAGTGTGACTACAAGATCCAATGAAGAGTGCCCTTCCTTAGTTAGGGAACTCAGTACAAGAACAGAGAAACTATTTAAGGTTATACAATTATTATTTATTTTGTTAGTTATCAGGCCACAGTTAGCCCTGAATCCCAGCTAGTGCTGTTCGTCGGAAAGGAAGGTTTTTTTGTTGATTTCATTTAAAGGGTGAGACAGTAGGTTCCTGTACTGAAAGAGAAGATCCTGAGCTCCAACATATAAGCAAGGGGAAGAACAAAGAAGCTCCAAGAAGGGCCAAAGATAAGTCTTCACTCCTATGCAAAAGGACACTGAAAGGTCACAGTTTAATCTGACTTACCTGTTGTAGAGACTGAATCTGGGTGTTCACACCTAAAAGACAAAAGTAATTCAAAATAATTGATTCTTGAGACACACAATATAAAGGAAATTTATAGACTGAGAGAGAACAAATAAGATACTTTGGTTAATACTTGTTTGTTGGTTTCACTGTTGTTCTACTGCTGCACCTGTTAGAAAAATTTATGTTATTAGTTTATGTATAAATTTATTTTTATGTTACAAAAGAACCTAATGTTTTAAGAACATCACTTTTGCCATACCCCAAATTGGGTTTAAATAAACAACTAGTAACTTGTACTTACCATCTGTCTGGTTACTTGGTCGTAAAATCGTTTCAGTTTTCTTTCCCTTCCATGGTCTAGGACTTCATAGGCGAGGTTAGTTTAATTGTCTCTGAGCTCAGAGGTGAACTGCAGGCTTGAGGTATTCGGCCATGGATAATAGTAGAGCTTGCAGGGCCTTCTGAGATGAGGAAGCTACATTTAACCTAGTTTGTATCCTGGGTTGCTGCAGTATTCGGATTCGATTTTGTGAGCCTATCGGATATATGGGGTCTGGTCCTGTCTCAGTTATGATGAGCAGTTCTGTAAAGGGCTGGCAAAGGATAAATCAGATGCCTGGGGCTATCATGATGTGGATGTGTGGTTGGCAGAGATGACTCCCTCTCAGGTTGTGCCCTTTTGACCTGGGCCTCTCTCTGGAAGGACCCCCTTTTAGTGGATTGTCCAGTGGTATTCCTGGAATTGTTCCCTGTGTGGATGGTGTTGGTGATCTGGGGTGATTGTTTACGGAATTGTTTTGTCATTTTCTATTCTGAGAACCAGGCAGTTGTCCAGGCCATCAATTACTTATCTGCTTCGTATCCTTTGTTGATTGCTTTGTTTTGTTTCACTGTGCTGTATTGCTTACGTTTAAATATTTCTATTTCTGCTAGACATGTTCCAGGTGGCACTAATGATATTGCTGATGCTCTCTCCCTTTCACAGCGGCCTCAATTCCAGGTGTTAGCCCTATATGTGAACAGACTTCCTAGCTTGATGCTGGAGGAGTTGTGGTCCAGTTTCTGGAGTCTGTGGAGAGCTGTTTAAGCGAGCTTTAGCTCCTAATATGTGGAGCTGGTTGGAAGCAGTTTTAACATTTTCTTGAGCAGTGTGGTGTGCACTGTCAATTTACGATTCTTGTGCCAGTCTTAACACTATTTTGTTTGCTAGTCTGAGTGTTGGTTAGCTGGAATTTTAGGCCAGGCTTTGGCTTGTTTAGCCTTTTTCTCAAAACTGCAAGGCTTTTGTGATCCTACACAATCCTTCTTAATGAAGAAATTGATGTGTGGGTATTCTTGGCAGGCGCATTCTACTTCTGTTTGCCAAGTGTGGCTCCTCCTTTTGCATGACAGGGTTGCTGCTTTGCGTGGTGTTTTGGGTGAGATTTGTAGATCCTCTTTTGAAGTATTATTATTTCAAGCTGCTTTTTCTGACTGCTTTTTTTGGGCTTTTCATGTTGGGAAGTTGGTTGCCCCAGCAAAGCACACTTTGGATTCTACTGGGTTGATCTTGGATGATAATTTTTTGCTGTCTGGATATGTATGTTTGCGGATTCGTCAGTCACTAAAATCAAATCTCTCAAAAGCTCCACCTTTGACCGAGATAATCGAGATTCCATTCGAACAGCATTCAATTCAATCCCCCAAAATACCAAGCCCCTCAGACTTATCATCCGCCAAAGGAATACCCAACTCCTTACAAACAGTTTGTGGACCAATTGGAGTAGGGATGCAGGGTGCAGTTGCAGGCGAGTTCTGGGTTGGTTGCATGCCCTGTTTCCTGCGCTGCTGCATATTTTTGGCTTGAAACATAAGTGCAGAAAAAAGGAAGACTTGCCGAATACATTGTTTTATTCTTTAGCAGGGCTAGGATAATGTAGTAAGAAAGTATCTCTAAGATCTCTATTTCTAGAAGTCATCTGTACCCAGTCAAGCATATAGTCAGGTGACTGACCATAAAGAATTTTATGTACTATGATACAGACCTTAAATTAAATTCGGACCTCCACTGGTAACCAATAGAAGTCCTTCAATAATGGAGAAACTCTGTTATATTTATGAGCAGAAAAATTTAGGCGTGAGGACGTATTCTGAATGGTCTGGGTCTTCCTTATAAGATCTTTTTTACAACCTGCATAAATAACATTGCAGTAATCCAAGTTACTGTGGATAACAACAAACTTTGTACAATCAATCAAAAAGTATAGAAAACAAAGCAGTTATGTATTCTTCTGAGTCCCACCAATCGCCAAAACTTTCACTTTTAATTGCAAAAAAGATTTCCTCCTGAGCTGAGTTGATCTAGTAATGTCTGGAAACAAATAAATTACCTGCCCACAAAAAGGAAGTTGTTTCTTTAGGGAAAAAAACATTTTAATATTTCCATCTTAAATGATTCTGATTGCAAAGAAACAATTAAAGGGGCCCTCTTTTTAATTATATCCTAGATGACTCCAAAAATTTAGAAAGATCTAAACTAGTTGGAGAATTAAGCAGGTCAAAAGCACCCTCCTCCTTTTCCTTTTTGGAGCTCTTAGGTATTAAGGGTGTCTTTTACTAATGTAACCCTATGGGTTAAATGTTAAAATATTACCTGGCTCATTCTGGATCTGGTGTGGAGACAGTGAGCAGTGCAGTGAAACTGAGTGGTCTGTGTGCATGCGCTGAGTGTTCTGCATGCTGATGGAACTCTCAGGAGAGTGACAAACAGCTCAGGCTGGCAGTTGGGTGGGAGCTCTATTGGTAAGAACATGTTACTAGGGAAAGACTGGAAGAAAGTTGATGCTGGAGATCATCACCTGAAAGAAAAGGCGCCCACCGTTCAAGAGAGCCAGAGAGAGAAAACAAAGAGAGCAGCTAAGTGACTGAAACTATTTAAAAAAGTGCACATAAGAGAAAATAGTAAAGGAAACCTGAACAATAAGTGAGAGATAACTAAAAGAAGAAAAAAAAGAGTAGAGGAAAACTTACATGTTGGGATCCTTGGGGGTCGCCGGGGGTCTGAGGGACAGGAGAGGGGAGACTTTGAAGAGTCT
Source organism: Microcaecilia unicolor (assembly GCF_901765095.1). Lineage (NCBI taxonomy): Eukaryota > Metazoa > Chordata > Amphibia > Gymnophiona > Siphonopidae > Microcaecilia > Microcaecilia unicolor. Next base: position 187,514,689 of record NC_044031.1, read on the forward strand.
GGTGTTTTATGGAATTGAATGTACCTAAATGATTTATGTAACTAATAGTTATACTTATCTGAGGATGCTCTCAATGTTTCTAGAGACTAAACTGGTTTGTGTTGCAAACCTGTAATTGAAATACGTATGTTAAATTTGCAAGTTGGTAACATTTCATTAGCATTTAAATATAATTCAAATAATAAAAAAAATATTTTCTTTTTATTGTTAAACTCCCTGGTTGGTGTTGAGTCATTTTGGGGAAACACTGTGACATATTTGCTACCATCATTTTAATACCTTGCTCTGCCACCAGGGGGTTTACACTAAGGCATGCTAGCATTTTTAGCTTGCACTAATGATTAGGACGTGCTAAACGCTAGAGTGCCTTAGTAAAAGACCCCCATAATAAGCATTATGAATTACTACTTTCTCCCACATAGAAAACTGCAAAATATTCTTTAAATACATTGTAAAAAGCTCATGAGGAGATATATAGTGACCATGCAAGTTCAAGTGATAAAAGTTATACAGTTGGTATTTATCAAATGAATTTATTAAATGAGTTCAAATTAATATTACCTATAAGGAATTTTCAGGTAGTAGTGAAGTTTGGTTTTGTCAAAACTGGATTACTGCAACATTTTATATTTGGGTGTGACAAAGACAATATCAAGCATTGCAAACTGTACAAGAAGTAGCAGTATGTCTGGTGATTGGGTTACCTTATTATGATCATGTTACTTCATCTTTGATAGAATTACATTGTCTTCTAGTTTACTATAGAATTTGAGTTATATTTGTGATGCTTATAAGCTCTGACTGGTTTGGCCCCTTTCTTTATGATTCAGGCATTGCATATCTTTCAACAGTCCAGTACATTAAGATCTGAAGGGACATAACTGCTGTCACTACCTTCATTATCAGACTACACTAAGCTGAAAAAAGGAAGTGTTTTTTTTCCATAGTGGGTCCTCTATGGAATAAATTACCAGTCAATATGAATTTGATCACTCTATTGACAAGATTTAAAGAGCAGACTTTTATGCTTTATGTGTGAAAAATAGATCTTGTAGGATTGTGGAGCACATCTGTTTGTTGATATTGTATTTGTCATTTTAATTATGTGTGTTTTATTGTAATCCACCTAATAAATAGATGGACTAGAAATGACAAATAAATAAAGTTCTTGTTGGTGGTCCCTTCCCAGATAGGCACACTGCTACTGAGATTCTCTGTTCTAGACAGTTCTTCAGGCTTGGTCTTGTTATGTTTCTCCTCTTGTGTCTTTGTAGGAAGAGTGTTGAGCAGCAGGTTTGTTGGTTCTGTTATATGCACCCCACTCCTTTATCTTTCCAGGTACAGTGCCTAAGATAGACAGAGACTATCTTCCTCTTAGGTGTATTTTAGTCACAGAGAATAGAGCCAAGTGTCTTCCCTTTGCTATAGTAGAACTAGAACCAAATACAAGGCTATCCCACTGGGCATGGCATTTATACTAACATACTGTCCCACCAAAGGGTGCCTCCTCTTCCCATTGTCAATCAGGTCAAAAGGTCACATACCTTATCCTGGTAACTTGAAGTATCTGCTGTACAGTCTTTGAAAAGTAGAACCTGAGTGCCTTCTACACAATTCATACCAAACATCTTCTTCTATGACATCCTTGTAAAGCTACTGACCTCACTCATTAGCCATAACAGTTTACTTGGATTGCAGTAACTGGAGCAGAATGTATTCAAGGGAAACCCATATTAAAATGAACTACTCACATAAGACCATGCAAATTCTTCCTTTTGACAACCCTTAAAATTACTAAGAGAAGAATAAAATTACAGACCAGCTTATAATCGAACGAGAAAAACGCCCAAGTTCCGACCTAAATCGGGAGATGGGCGTTTATCTCACAAAAACGAATAAAGCGGTATAATCGAAAGCCGATTTTTGGATGTTTTCAACTGCACTCCGTCGCGGATGCGGACAAAGTTGATGGGGGCGTGTCAGAGGTGTGGCGAAGGCGGAACTGGGGCGTGGTTATCTGCCGAACAGAGATGGGCGCATTTCACAGATAATGGGACAAAAGTATGCGTTTTTAGCTAGAATTTAGGGCACTTTTCCTGGACCCTGTTTTTTCACGAATAAGGCCCCAAAAAGTGCCCTAAATGACCAGATGACCACTGGAGGGAATCGGGGATGACCTCCCCTGACTCCCCCAGTGGTCATAAACCCCCTCCCACCTCAAAAAATGATGTTTCACAACTTTTTATGTTGACCCTCAAATGTCATACCCACCTCCCTGGCAGCAGTATGCAGGTCCCTGGAGCAGTTGTTAGGGGGTGCAGTGGACTTCAGGCAGGTGGACCCAGGCCCATCCCCCCCCTACCTGTTACAATTGTGCTGCTTAATGCTTAGTCGTCCAACCCCCCCCCCCCGAACCCACTGTACCCACATGTAGGTGCCCCCCTTCACTCCTTAGGGCTATAGTAATGGTGTAGACTTGTGGGCAGTGGGTTTTGAGGGGGATTTGGGGGGCTCTACACACAAGGGAAGGGTGCTATGCACCTGGGAGCTCTTTTACCTTTTGTTCTGTTTTTGTAAAAGTGCCCCCTAGGGTGCCTGGTTGGTGTCCTGGCATGTTAGGGGGACCAGTGCACTACGACTCCTGGCCCCTCCCACGAACAAATGCCTTGGATTTATTCGTTTTTGAGCTGGGCGATTTCATTGTCCATTATCGCTGAAAAGCAAAAACGCCCAGCTCATAACTTGGCGAATAAAACATGGACGTCTAATTTTTTCGAAAATATGCTTGGGTCCGCCCCTTCACGGACCCGTTCTCGGAGATAAACACCCATGGAGATAGGCGTTTCTGTTCCATTATGCCCCTCAGAGGGTTCTCCTAGCTTAAACTAGGGGGTGGGGAGGGGCTGTCCTCAGCCATCAATCACAGAACCTAACAACTATCCCACAATAATAAAACCTAAATTTCACCAACGCACTGTTACCAGGAGTCCAATAAAAGTCACCAAGCCACAATGCTCACAAGGTCCTCCTAGCATCAGTCCACTGGTCTAAAGGTAGACCCAAGGCCAACTTTCCAAGATGGTGGGCTGATGATCATGTTACCAACTGAGGGCTTTTCTGGTCACAACAGGCATTGTTGTCAAGATACTGAGAAAAGGATTCCTTGAGGTTCCAAAGCAAGGAGAAAGAGGAGACAGCTTCCAGAAACTGTTTTGGAATGGCAACAGTCTTCCTGGCCTCTATCTGGCATTGTAGTCCATCTTCCTGGTCTGGAGTGAGTTGCCCAAAGCTCTAAGATAATTAACATTCATAAAAATTCCAACTGCCATTCTAAGGGGCATGCCAAGGGGGCACATCCTTAGCAGGGACCTGCCTGTGGCCCCTCTGATATCATGGATGAGGCTAAAACTGGGTTTGAATCAGGAAACAGCCAGCATGCACACTGGCTCTTCACCTCAGAACTTGGCATTTTTATAATGCAGCAGAGTATCTCCTGAGATCAGTGGCGTAGCAAGGGCGGGGCGGTGGGGGTGGTCCGCCCCGGGTGTCAGCGGGTGGGGGGGTGCTCCGCTCCCGCTGCTCTCACCCTGTCCTACCTTTAAAAAATTTTTTTGCAGCACCGGAGTGGCAAGCAGCGCCTCGCGTCTGCCCTGCTGGTAAAAATCTCTTCGACGTCGCTTCCGGCCTTCCCACATTGAGTCCTGCCCTCCTCTGAGGTAACTTCCTATTACCGTGAGAGCGGACGGGAGTCGGGACTCAATGTGGGAAGGCCGGACGCGACGTCGAGGAGATTTTTACCAGCAGGGCAGATGCGAGGCACTGCCTGCCACTCCGGCGCTGCAAAAATTTTTTTAAGGTAGGACAGGGTGGGAGCAGGAGAACGGAGCGGGTAGGTGTGTCAGGTCAGGTCGGGTCGGGTGGGAGCAGGGACTCAGATGGGGGAGCTGAGAGGGGTGCTCAAAGGGGAGAAGGGGATTGGGGAGGGTGGGGGACCCGAGCCCAGATGCGGGTGCTCAAAGGGGAGAAGGGGATTGGTGAGGGTTGGGGAGCCCAGATGCGGGTGCTTAGAGGTGAGAAGGGGATTGGGGAGGGTGGGGGAGCCCAGATGCGGGTGCTCATTAGGGAGAAGGGGATTGGGGAGGGTGGGGGAGCCCAGATGCGGGTGCTCAGAGGGGAGAAGGGGATTGGGGAGGGTGGGGGAGCCCAGATGCGGGTGCTCAGAGGGGAGAAGGGGTCTGAAGCTGGAACTGGGGTCTGACAAGGGGGCAGGAGGAAAAATAGGGCCATGCCTGGGGCAGGTGGGAGAATGGGTCTGGGGCTGAAAAGGGGGGATGCAAGGCATGTGGTGGATGAAGGGGGCTGGAACTGGGGGCTGAAAAGTAGGGTAGTTGGGATAAGGGGGCTAGTACTGGAACTGGGGGCTAAAAAGGGGCAGGGGCTGAAACTGTGGGGACTAGGGGCTTTAAAGGGGACAGGGAGAACTGGCTGGGGCTGAAGCTCGGGACTGGTGAGAGAAAAGGGCTGGGGTTGAAACTAGGGGCTGAAAAGGGGACAGGGAGAAGTGGCTGGGGGCTGAAGCTCGGGACTGATGGGAGAAAAGGGCTGTGGACTAGTGGGATAGTGGGGCTGAAAAGGGAGGCAGGTGGGAGATGTGGGCTGGGGCTGGAACTAGGGGCAGGTGGAATAAGGGGGCTGGAACTAGGGGCTGAAAAGAGGGGGCAGAGAGAGAGGGGACAGACCCTGGATGGAAGGGGGGAGCATGAGGGAGGGCAGACCCTAGATGGATGGGAGAGGGAGGGAAGACGGATTGAAGGGGCAGATGGTGGGTGGAAGGGGAGAGAGAAAGAGGGCAGACTGGGGCAAATGGTGGATGGAAGGGGCAGAGATAGAGGGCAGATGTGGATGGGAGGGAGAGAGAGAGAGAGGGCAGATGTTAATGGAAGGGGAAGGGAGAAATGGCAGACTGGGGGAGATGGTGGATGGAAGGGGCAGAAATAGAGGGCAGATGTGGATGGAAGGGAGAGAGAGGGCAGCCAGTGGATGGAAGGGGCAGAGAGAGAGGGCAGACAATGGGTGAAAGGGACATTAGAGAGGGCAGACACTGGATGGCAGAGAGAGAGCGAAGACAGATGCTGGATGGAAGGAAGACAGTGAAAAGAAGATGAGGAAAGCAGAAACCAGAGACAACAAACTGTAAATATATATTTTTATTATTTTGCTTTAGGATATAGTATTGTAGCTGTGTTAATAAATGTTTATAAATAGAACATGTAAATAAGGTAATCTTTTTATTGGACTAATTTTAATACATTTTGACTTAACTTTCACAGAACAAAACCCCCTTCCTCAGGTCAGGATAGGATACTGTAACAGCACTATACTGTATTGACCTGAGGAAGGAGATTTTGGTCTCTGGAAGCTAAATGTATTAGTCCAATAAAATGGTATTATTTTATTTTTTTGTATTTGTTTTATTTCTATTTGTTAATTTGTAACGTGGTGATTGGTATTTGTTAGTTTTTTCAAATTTACATCTGCTGTCTTTATATTTTGCACAGTACTAGGGGACATTTTCTGTTTCTGTGGTGTTGCATTGTATGCAGAGTCTGGCATCGGGGGTTCAGTTTAATTTTTGTCTAAATAGAAAGTTTATGATTACTTGTTCTATAGTGGATTAGGGTGTATTTGTGTTTGTGAAAAAGACATGGCTTTCAATTGGCATTGACTGTGCAGGATCGACGATCTGTACTATTCTGTCTGGTTTCATTTTACAATAGGTGAATTGATGTTCTAGTGCTCACTGTAGTGTTTAAGATGCTTTCCTTTTCCTTGTGTGACTCGTAGAAATTACTGCTTATGGTATGGTAGAATTGCTCTATAGGTCCTGAGTGTTTTGTATTCTCGGTATGCCTAGTACTGGATTTGGGGGGGGGGGGGGGGTGTTAAAAAATGACCAGCCCCGGGTGTCAGCTACCCTAGCTACGCCACTGCCTGAGATACCTGGGCAAATCTTAGCTTTTCAAAATTGCATCCCACAGACTGCTTGAAATTAAAGTAGGAGGGGAAACATAAAAGCAAAAGAAAAAAACATATGTGCCTGATTGTGGTTAAACTTTAACCAGATAGTACTGAGTGTCAACAGTATCCAGTTAAAATTAACAGCACAGGTACACAAACTTAGTTCTCAAGCTCTGCAAACAATAGGCAATACACTCAAATCCTCTGCCCAGTATGTGGCAGTGGCCAAAAAAGCAAACAGGATGCTAGGAATTATTAGGAAAGAAATGGGAAATAAAACAAAGAATATTATAACACCTCTGTATCGCTCCATGGTGCAACCTCACCTTGAGTATTCCATGCAATTCTGGTCACATTATCTCAAAAAAGATTTAGTGGAATTAGAAAAGGTTCAAAGAAGGGCAACCAAAATGATAAAGGGGATGGAACTCCTCTCATATGAGGAAAGAGTAAAGAAGTTAGGGCTCTTCAGAGAGGATATAATAGAGGTCTACAAAATCCTGAGTGGTGTAGAATGGTAAAAATGAATTGATTTTTTACCCTTTCAAAAGTACAAAGACTAGGGGACACTCAATGAAGTTACATGATAATACTTTTAAAATGAATTGTTTTTTTTTTAGTTACATTTGTACCCTGTGCTTTCCCACTCATGGCAGGCTCAGTGTGGCTTACATGGGGCAATGGAGAGTTAAGTGACTTGCCCAGAGTCACAAGGAGCTGCCTGTGGCTGAAGTGGGAATTGAACTCAGTTCCTCAGGATCAAAGTCTACCACCCTAACCACTAGGCCACTCCTCCACTCCAGAGGAAATATTTCTTCACATAATAAATAGTTAAGCTTTGGAGCTCATTGCCGTAGGATGTGGTATCAAGGTTTGGACAAGTTCCTGGAGGAAATGTCCATAGTTTGCTATTGAGAAAGACAAAGGGGAAGTCACTGCTTGCCCTGGTATCGATAGCATGTAATCTTGCTACTATTTGGGATTCTGCCAGGCACTTGTGACCTGGTACCTGGTAGAATACTGGACTTAATGGACCATCAGCCTGATCCAGTATGGTTTTTAGGATATTCTTAATTAATATGCATAAGATAGCTCCATTGTATGCAAATCTATCTCATACATATTCTTTACAGTTCAGGTTCTAAACCCAGTCCCTGGGACACACCTATCCAGTCGGATTTTCAGGATATCCACAATGAATATGCATGAGATAGATTTTCATAGAATGGAGGTAGTGTATGCAAATTTATCTTATGCATATTCATTGTGGATATCCTGAAAATCTGATTGACTTTAGGTGTGTACCGAGGACTGGGTTGAGAACTCCTGCTTTAGGGATATCCTGAAATCTGACCAGTTTGTGACCCTCGACGAAGTAACTTTTGCACCCTTGGTTAACATGTTAACATGGTTGACATGTTAATTCAGGCCACACACAAAAAAAACTGTTCTATAGTCAACTGATCAATTATATGGTTAACTTTAACCTGCTGAATTCAGAAACATTCTCTGACTATCCTGTTAAATTTAACTTATCTGGTTAACCTGAATTGGATATTGGGCCAATGAATATTGCTCCCTAAGGCTGTATCTCTGAACAATTAAAGAGCATCTTTGGAAACTGCATCTATTTTGCCATTGCTAAACCATACAAACATACAGGTTAATGTTCAGCGGAGGCATCCTTTTTTTAAACGCTGATCTCTAAGGCTGAAATAAATCTGAATATTGCCAGTATTCAGATAGCTAACCGCATAAAGTTAGGAAGGCCTTTTTTTTTTCTAATTTTATCTGGATAGTTATCCAGCTAACAGACTGAATATTGAATGCTGCTAACAGGTAAACTCTGGGAACTGTCCTTTTTGCACCTGTGGACCACATTGGCACTATCTGGAGAGCACTAGGGCAGTCTGCCATTGTGTTCAGTAGCATTATCTAGATAGTGCTACTGCAAATCAAGGGATGGTCTGATCAGTGGCACTTATCCAAGTAGCAAGTACTGCTACCCAGATAACAGGGGAACATTGTCAATGTGGTGTACTGTTAAGTTATTTTACTGTTAACCATGGTTATTAGTATCTGGGTCTCACTGCATAAAAAGGAACCTGTGCTGAAATTGCATGAGTTAATGGTAAAATAACACATCTTAATGGTAGTTCACGTTGATATTTATGCTCCTAAGTGGCTTTGAATATCAGCCTACTGGAATATAAAGGTGGAAACAGGTTTTATTTTTTAAAATTTATTTCAAATTATATCCATTACATTTCAAAAAGAAACATGCAGGAAATGTTAAGACTTTAGCCCACATTATGGAGGAAAGATGGAAATAAAAAGTTGAAAATAAAAAGTAAGAACAAATTATAAAAGAAAAAAGTAAGCTTCGTCAATTGCTAAACTTGGGTACAGAATTATTTCTATACCCCCAAATCTTCCTCCACCTCAGCCTCAGAAACAACCCCTATCTACTTACAGTGATATAGTTTCACCTAGACCGCTTGTATAAGATTCATTTTAGTGACTGTCTCCTAAGTGACATTATAGTCAGGTTTCAGTATACATTTCATAAGCTCATCTAAAAACTATTATTAATCACCAGTAAGGGGGGAGGTAGGGAGGAGGGGAGTTATCAACATGAGCTACTATTAAGTCATGTTATTTTAGCACACAGTCTGATTACATAACATGGGATCCTGTGCTATAATAACTCGACTTGCAGTAAAATAACCCCCTGTGATAGTGCGAGTGTGGTTGGAGTGGGAGGCTTTCATAAAATACAGCCAGACAAGAATAAAAATGAAACACACTCTCTTTATTAATCAAATACTGATCCATATTACCTCGTGAGTTACAGTAAATACAGAATAAGGTCTTCTTCAGTTTCAAAGGCAAACTTCACCCAGGTGTGTAGCTGACAGGTCCCAAACCCACATACATCTACTTGCAGACTGCCCAAACATAGATCTGGTTCCAGCCAGCCCTCAAGAAAAGGATTATTGTAAAGCTACAGTTAAAACTTGGCTTACCTAGCTTACACATCAGTGGGGGAAATATTAAACTACAGAGCAGCTTCTCTCCTCCTACAGCCTCTCTGTTCTGTTCTGCCAAAGGGTTTTTACCAAGGAGGTTAAAGAAAAAAGGGCTGAAGCCAGTAGGTGGAGTTTGCCGCGTTTTAGTTCACCCAAAACAATAGCAAAAGATTATTAGAAATAACGGACTGCTTATGTGTGGTCCATCTGTAAAAAGTCTAAACCTGATCCAGTTGGATAGGTAGTGCCTTAAAAGGTGAAGGACAAAAGATTTTTTTTCTTTTTTTACTTATTTGACAGCTTTTTAATTTATTGGGATCTTGCCAGGTATTTGTGACCTGGATTGGTGCTGTTGGAAACAGGATGCTGGGCTTGATGGACCTTTGGTCTTTCCCAGTATGGCAATACTTATGTACTTATATTAGAAAGCTTCTCAAATGTATATATAAATATTGTCAAGGTATCCTCAAGAAGCAAGACAACTTCCCTCTACTACCATACTACAGAGGAAAAGGCTTCAGACGCTCAGTGAACCAATCCCTTTGTTTATAGGCTCACTGACTCGTTTGTAGGCACTTTAATTACTTTACTATACAAAAGTTTCGCCTACCACGAGCATCCTCATTAGCTGAAAAACCTCTGCATCACTTTTTTTTTATTTTTTTTATTAATCATTTATAATATATGTGTCACTTTACTTCATTATTACATAAAGAGTACACTTAGCTTCTGCTGCTTTCTCATACAGGACTCCAGGTACACCCTATAGCGAGCTCCCGTTTCGCCAACAGCTTCTTAAGGAGCAGTACCATCTATCTTCTAAATGACAGATAAAAAGACCAATCCAGCTGTACAGAGATTTTATCCATTTAATTAAGAACTTTTGCAGGGTCGGTAAAAGGTTATAGAAGCAAATTAAAATTATTGATCTGAAGAGGTATATGTGTGAGGAATTTGGCAAGAGTTAAATAACGGTTTTCTACACTCTTCTTGTTATTTTTCAATGTCTTAAATATATATCATGTATTGATATAGTTACTTTCTTTATATATTGTGCTCTTCAAAAAAAAAAAAAAACAACAACAATACCATGACTTAAAAAGATAATTTGAAAGCTGAACAAATGGCACTAGATAGTATTGATGGGTCCCAAATGTCATATGTGAAAATTAAAAATATGTAGAAGTTTTTCAACTTTGTTTTCATGTTTTAATATTTTTATTGGTTTTCAATACAGTACAAGCAAGAAGCAACAGCTATGCAACAGGAATCATAAACGGTTGTACAAAGTTAATAAAAAAGAAAGAAAAAGAGAGAAAGAAAAAAACACATTACATGCAAATGCCATATACATCAGAAGAGCAGCGGCTAGAGATTTTAAGCACAACGTGGTACATTAGGAGTTTGGAAGTAAGAGACAAGTGGAGACCATTTCTCCTCATACAATGCAAACTTAAAAGATTTTTTTGCGAGATATGTTTCATACTTATAATTTTGGAACAATAAAGTCCACCAGTCCTGGTATGTGACCTGACTCAAGGATTTCCAGTGTAAAAAAATTACTTTCAGAGCCAATGAAAGCATGGTATTGACAAGTTAAGGAAATATGTAGACCTAGATATGAGAAGTAATATTATACTCAAGGATAAATATTAAGATGGAATTTATGTTTCAGCATGGACACTGCTAACCTCAAATATCTGAACCTTTGCAATCTAGGTAATTAATAGCAAAAAACTTATCTTCTTATCAAAAACTGGAGGAGCACATTAATGAGCTGTTAATGAATACATTCCTTACAGAAACATATTGGGCTGACAAAGTAATTAAATTCAGTCATATGCAAAGGGTTAAGTTCCCTTGGTCTAATTATATGTTTCAGTTAATCCCTAAGGGGCCCTTTTACTAAGCAGCAGTAAACCCACCCTGGGTTTACCACATGCCAATCTGGAACTACTGCTCACCCCTAGCGCATGCCATTTCCGGTGTTAAATGGTGCTACAAAAATATGATCTATTTTTGTAGCACCGAAACTTAACCGGTGGTAATTGGTAATTTCCTGCTTGGCTATTTCTTTTCCCCAAAAAATACAGCCACATATATTTTATTCTTTCCAACCCAATGAAAGTAAAGGTAAAGGCTCATGGATTTGATATGCCATCTTTCTGTAAACCAAAGCAATTTACATTTATTACATGCAGGTACTTTTGATTTTGTATGGGAGTGGGGAGAAGAAAGATGAAATGGGTACCACTTCAAAAATTCCTTTCTGGCTATGCTACCTATTTAAGCCTAAATTTCCCTCCTACCTCTACATATTTCATTAATAGTTTCCAAGTTTATTAAAATTTAATATACCACCTCAAAGTAAATCCTAGGCAGTTTACAATAATAAAATCAAAATAAAAACTAGAAAAGAATGCCTATGTTGACAGGAAAGGGAATAGAACAGAGAGAACAATACAACATGCATTCTTATACACATATATACAAAACAAATTACAAAGACTCTGGAGAATTCACCCCCAGGCAAAGCGATTCAGGGGAAATTAAAACTCTGAGATCAAGGGCCAAAAGCTGTTGTAAATAAAAAAAGCTTTCAACTGCTTCTTAAATAATGTAATGGTTGCTTCCTGCCAAACATTCAGCACCAAAGTATTCCAAAATGCAGGTCCAGTGACTATTTTATTTAGATTTTGCTCACACCTTTTGTATTGTACTGTTTTGGGATCTTGCCAGGTACTTGGAAACAGGATGCTGGGCTTGATGGACCTTCAGTCTGCCCCAGTCTGGCAATACATATATACTTATGTACTTATAAGGAGTGTTGTCTCTGTGCCATGACCCTTCCTAAACCCAGTTTGAGTAGGGTGTAAAACATCAGTTCGCTGCACAAAATCCTCCATTTGTGAAAGAATGACCAATTCTGTCAGTTTCCCCCAAAAAGGCAAGTTGGCAATAGGTCAGTAATTAGCTGTATCTGAATCCCTAGACTTAGGGTCCTTGAGTTTAGGGCAGGTTTGCTTCCAGACCTGAGGAACGTCCAGGCTCTCTACCTCATCAAATGTATAAGAAGGAACAAAGTAATAAGTCATTTGACAAATGCAGTGGAAATGGAAACAAAGAAAGCGGTAGTTGTTCTAACTGCACTCACAGACTTTCCCAGAGCAGTCTTAAGGAGAGTGAAGGTAGAAATGTCCCCTACATATTAGCCTGGCCTAGCTGGGATGCAGGAACCAGAGCAGATGAATAAGGAACAGCGGCCTGAGGGTACCAAAAAAACTTGACAAAAATGATAGTGATATGTAAAACTTGGAAATCTTGGAGCAATAATAATCTGCAGCAGACTGTCTTGTAGGAGTAGAATTGGCTGATTGAGGCGGGGCAGTAGTCAGAGGTGCTCATATTCTGTATAATGCGGCCGAATGAGGGGCTCGCAAAATTTGTGATGAAAAAAATTCCTTTTTAGCCTGTTGAACAGATTCCTTATATAGAATAGCCGAGGATTTATAAAACTGTAAGCTAGAGGGGGTTCAGGTTTCTCGCCAAGGGTGTTCCTGATGCCGCAGCTTCCGCCATTGGAGAAGAATAGAAAAAGTACACCTAGAAGGATAGTTTAACTGAGAATTAGACGTGGTTGGATGGAGGGGAGCCAAGGTGGTATATAGATGAGAGAAGTTTTATCCATAAGAGAAGCAGTTTGGAAACTCACAAGATGTAAAGAAAAGTGTTTAGCCACATTCTCCGTAGTGAACTGTGACAGATCCTGGTAAGGTTTAGGAAAATCTCCTAATTGCTGGGCTACAAAAGTATTTGAAAGACTAAATGAAAGAAAAAAATGATCCGACCAAGGAAATAATTATACAATATGGGTTGAAAATGTTTGTCTGGGGGCAAAATAACTCTTTGAAAATTGAATAGAATGGGATGAAACTTGGCATTAGGAAAAAGATGGTAAAAAGATGCAAACAAATGTGAACATTGGCTAAATTGGACTAGAGGTTCTGAAGAAATAACCCTCAGAATGGCCCAATGCATTTCTATGGGAAACAAGTTGCAGCTTTTGCAGCGTAGAAAATTAGGATGAAATGTAGCAGTTAGGTAACTGGACAAGGCAGTTTGAAAGGTGAAATTCCCTACTCTTTCAGCCCCCAAACTATCCATTCTCGCAACTGCCTCATCTCTCAAACTGCCCCCATAATCCCCAAACTACCCACATGCAACCACCCCACCATCCCACATACTACCCCGACCAAAAACTGTTCCCACAATTGTCTCTTTTGAAAATGAGCTTCTCCCTGAGTGTACTGTTGCCATACTTTTGCTGGTATCCAAGATTAATATCTGAATTAAGGATATTCTAATAGAGTCAGGATAGGTTGGAGTTATGATGCAGAGAAAAAGGACTGGTGTAGTTCAAAGCAATTAAAACAACTTCATTTTGCAGTTTGCAATCTGTCACACATCAAAGCGATTTGCTGTAATCGCTGGTACAATCCACATTGTGAGAGAGGTCAGGGAGCTTAACAGGAAGCAGTGCAAGTGATAAAAGCATAAAGCTTTGTGGCTAAATGTATTATTAGGAGTCTCACAAAGCAATATTAGAAGATTATCACTAGACAGTGATTCAAAGCACAAGAGGACACGTTTACATTTTATTCCATCATGCCGCAGTGTGTAGCTATCATTGTTCGGGCGCAGTAAATTGCAATTCTATTTCCATATATCCAAGTGGAATAACACAACAATTCTCTGCTCTTTTGAAAAGAGTTTAATACTATGGAATCTTTTCATACTTGCATCTTGCGAGATTTAATTTGAACTTCTGCCTGGGTCTTTGCTTTAGCCAGCTTCATGGCTTACAGAGCACTGCTTATTATTTTTAGGCTCCTCTGGCTAGAAGACAATGCAAAGGTAATTCAGAAAGCCAAGAGACTGCAGCGATGAAACTGATCTTTTTGATAAGAAGCTGCTGGAAGCCATGAAGAAGTTCTGAAATTACTCTTTTGGCTTTTTCTTTTCTTTTCTTTCCAGAGATTGGAATTGTTCAGAGCATTATTATTTTTTCTCAAAACTGTAAATAAAGCAAGCATTATCGTCTTAAAAATAAAACGTGCAGAGGCCTGGAGATCACTCTTGGCCCGATTTTCATTGGGTAAGTGAGAAGAGATTAGAGGTGAGGGGAGATGGGAGGCAATCTGGCATGGGGGAGAGGATGTGGTAAAAATTGATGGGGCAGAAATGTGTTTGTTTTAGTTGCAATAAAAAGAAACTAAGGAAACACAAAAAAAAAAAAATAAAAAAAAATAAAGAAGCAAAACCATTATACAAAAATAAAATGGAAACATTTTACCTCATCCCCGTAGCCTTCATCCGCCAGGAGCTATGTCTCCAACTTCTACTGTACAGTTAGCTATAGAAACCAACCCTCTTAAGAAGTGCTGCAAGGTGGCTATCAGAAGCCACCACCATATATTTGTCTTTCCCATTGTGATTGTCTTCTAGCTTGGAAAATGAAACCATATGCCTGGAATAGACTTCCTGAGCCGGTACGTCAAGCTCCATCTCCGGCAGTCTTCAAATCTAAGCTAAAAGCCCACCTTTTTGATGCAGCTTTTAACTCCTAACCCTTATTCACTTGTTCAGAACCCTTATTTTATCATCCTCACTTTATTATTCCCTTATCTCTTGTTTGTCCTGCTTGTCTGTCCTAATTAGATTGTAAGCTAAGCTCTGTCGAGCAGGGACTGTCTCTTCATGTTCAAGTGTACAGTGCTGCGTACGTCTAGTAGCGCTTTAGAAATGATAAGTAGTAGTAGTAGTAGTGATAGCAGATAGAACTATCTGCCATTGTGGCATTCCATTTGGGAGGTGAACCCATCCCAATCCCATGAACTGTGGCCATACCACCATCTCTTCACACCATTAACCATCCACTCAGAAGTGCATATATACAGTTGATGTAAATTCCTACCTTTGCTGTTTAATTTAGGTTTCTACCACATTGAGCACCAACTCTAGGGACACTTTTGCTCAAGCAGTTGATCATGTGGCTTTCAATCTAAAGAGCCCTCAGAACATTTATGTTCCTTCTGGTCCTATTCCTTTCTTCATTCAGCACATTGACACTCTTCTCTTGGTAGTAGCTTTTCTCCAGGGGGAAGAGATTTCCCTTCAAGGCCCAAGCATAGATTTTCCCTTTTTTTTTTTTTTCACAAACGCTCAGAGACACATATGGGGATGGATTCTTCAGCTAATTTTACTGTAAACTGGTGCAAACAACTGGTTTTGAGAGGTAGTTTTTTTTTTCCTGAGGTTGCACAACAGTAAATAAACATTCTCTGACTGATATTCAGAGCAATTTAAATGGTCAGGAGGGGCTCCAGCCTACTTAAATCACCTGGGGCTACCAATGTGCTGATTTTCAGTGGCACCTAACTAGGCAGTACTGCTGAATATCAGCTCTGACCACCCATTAAATAAATGAGCAGGTCAGAGGCGGTACAGGGAGAGACATTGGGGAGGAGCCAGTGGTTATGCGGATGTCAGCAATATTGAGTGCCAGGACTGCATCGCTAGCCTGGCCAAGTTAGGACAGCTCAAAAGCTGTCCTAAATAGGCTGATTAGCTATGCGGATCCTGGCACTAAATATCGGCCAGGATCCACATAACTTATTTTTTTAAATCCTGCAATCTCCCTGCCGCCTTTTTTTTTTTTTTAATGCAGCAACCTCCTCCCAGACACAAGAGTCACAACCCCCCTTCCCCAAGAATGTCCCCCCCCCCACCTCTCTTGCAGCTATGTAGTAGTATAAGCTGCCACAAAACTTTATAGCAGCCATTTTCTTTAGGCAGTCATAAAGGGCAGGAGGGAGTGGGCTTCACTTCTGCCCCATCACCCCTACTGGACCACCAGGGATGGAAGGTAGGTCCAAGAGGGCTTATCTGGACTAGGGGATTGGGGGTTTGGGGGGATGTTCTGGGAAAAGAGAGGCTGTGACTCTTGAAGGCTGGGAAGAGGGGGAAGATGAGGGGGCTGCATTGGGGGCAGGAGGGGGATCACAGGTCTTAAAAGTTTCAGATTTTATTTAAATTTTGATATATCACCCATGGGAATAACCTTCAGAGCAGTTTACAATACAAAGTTATAAGTACATAAAATAAAATAAAATAAAATAAATAGAATTCCAGATAAAATTGGAAAGATTAAAAACAAGGACAAAGCCAAAAGAAACTAGACATACAACGTAATCCCAACCACAACATAGCATCTTAATATTGTATCATATCCAGTGCTGGCAGGCCTGACCCCCAATCAAAGGACCAGTGATTGGGCGGGGGGGGGGGGGGGGGGGGAGACCTGAAAATTCATCTTTGAATAAATATGATCTTAGGAGTCACTTAAACATATGAAAAGGTTCCTCCAACTGCAGATGTATCGACATTACATTCCAAGAAAGCAGCCCAACGATACTAAACATTTTGGGATGCATTGTTTCCAAACAAAAAGTCCCAATGGATGGAACACTCAGGCAGTTTTGAGTACTAGATCTCAAAATTGCTCAGGGACATATGTAAGTAATAAACTAGCTATGTATTTATTATTTATTTATTTGGATTTTTGCTCACACCTTTTCAGTAGTAGCTCAAGGTGAGTTACATTCAGGTATACTGGGTATTTTTCTGTCCCTGAAGTGCTCAGAATCTACATTTGTGCCTGAGGCAATGGAAGGTTAAATGAATTGCCCAAGATCACAAGGAGTAGCAGTGGGATATGAACCGGCCACCTCTATAATGGAATAATGAAAATCCACTGTTTATTTCTGGGATAAGCAGCATAAAATGTATTGAACTTTTTTGGGATCTTGCCAGGTATTTGTGACCTGGATTGGCCACTGTTGGAAACAGGATGCTGGGCTTGATGGACCTTTGGTCTGTCCCAGTATGGCAATACTTATGTACTTATATACATAATGGCTAAAGATGTAAATGGCTAAAGATGTAAAGAGAGGTGACAAGACTTTTTTCAGATATATTGGAGAAAGGAGAAGAGATAGGAATGGAATTGCGAGACAGAAAGATAATGAGAGTGGCTATGTGGAGAGTGATGAAGATAAAGCGAACGTGCTAAACAATTATTTCTCTTCAGTGTTCACGGAGGAAAATCCTGGAAAAGGACTGCGGTTGACTGCCGAGGGAACATGTGGGAATGGAGTGGATACTGCGCTGTTTATGAAAGAAAGCGTTTATAAACAGCTGGAGAATCTGAATAAAACTATGGGGCCGGATGGGATACATCCCAGGATACTGAAGGAGCTCAGAGAGGTCCTGGCGGGACCTCTTAACGATTTATTTAATAGATCTTTAGAGACGGAAAGGTTCCGCGAGATTGGAGACGAGCGGATGTGGTCCCTCTTCACAAAAGTGGAGACAGAGAAGAAGTGGGAAACTACAGACCGGTAAGTCTCACGTCGGTGGTAGGAAAAATAATGGAATTGCTGCTAAAAGAAAGGATAGTTAACTTTCTAGAAACCGACGGGTTACAGGACCAGAGGCAACATTGCTTTACCAAAGGAAAATCTTGCCAAACAAATCATTGGCTTTTTTGACCGGGTAACCAAAGAACTGGATGAGGTACGTGCACTAGATGTAATCTACTTGGACTTCAGCAAAGCCTTTGATACGGTCCCCCACAGAAGACGTGAATAAGCTGAAAGGGTTGAACTTAGGACCGAAAGTGGTGAACTGGATAAGAAACTGGTTGAACGACAGGTGGCAGAGGGTGGTGGTAAATGGAATCCGCTCGGAGGAAAGGAAGGTGAGCAGTGGAGTTCCTCAGGGGTCGGTGCTGGGGCCTATTCTGTTTAATATATTTTTGAGAGATATTGCTGAAGGGTTGGAAGGAAAGGTGTGCCTTTTTGCGGATGACACAAAAATAGCCAATAGAGTGGATACCCTGGAGGGAGTAGAAACGATGAGAATGGATCTCCAAACATTAGAAGAATGGTCAAGGGTCTGGAAGTTAAAATTTAATTAACAATTACAATACCATAGGGGAAAATATCTAATACCCGGAGTACAATTATGTTCAAACTATTCAACCTTTAAAGCACTCCTTTCAAACATATCTTGTTTTTACACAAATAAAAATTTAAGAAAAAATTGTAAAAACAAGATACATTTAAAAGGAGTGCTTTAAAGGTTGAATAGTTAAAATTTAATGCCAAGAAGTGTAGAGTGATGCACTTGGGGTGCAGAAACCCAAAAGAGAGATACCGGATAGAAGGGAGAGATTAGTAAGCTCGACTCAGGAGAGAGACCTTGGGGTGTTGGTGTCGGAGGATCTGAAGGTGAAGAAACAATGCAACAAGGCGACAGCCGTGGCCAGAAGGATGCTAGGCTGCGTAGAGAGGGGCATAACCAGCAGAAGAAAGGAGGTGTTGATGCCCCTCTACAAGTCGTTGGTGAGGCCCCACTTGGAGTATTGTGTTCAGTTTTGGAGGCCGTATCTTGCTAAAGATGTAAAAAGACTGGAAGCGGTGCAAAGAAAAGCTACAAAAATGGTAAGGGATTTGCATTGCAAACCATACAAAGAGAGACTTGCTGACCTGAACAAGTATACCTTGGAGGAAAGGAGAAACAGGGGTGATATGATACAGACGTTCAAATATTTGAAAGGTATTAATTCGCAAATGAACCTTTTCCGGAGACGGGAAGGTGTAGAACTAGAGGACATGAATTGAGGTTGAAGAGGGGCAGACTCAGGACTAATGTCAGGAAATATGTTTTCACTGAGAGGGTGGTGGATAAGTGGAATGCCCTCCTGCGGGAGTTGGTGGAGATGAAAACGGTAATGGAATTCAAACATGCGTGGGATAAACATAAAGGAATCCTGTTTAGAAAGAATGGTTCCGTGGAATCTTAGTAGAGATTGGGTGGCGATGCCGGTAATTGGAAACAAAACGGGAGCTGGGCAGACTTCTACGGTCTATGCCCTGATCGTGACTGAATAGATAGGGATGGGCTGGAGTGTAAATTTTAAGGGGCTTCGATGTTAGCTTCAGAACTTAGTACAAAAACAGTGCTGGGCAGACTTCTACGGTCTGTGCCCTGAGAAAGGCAAGGACAAATCAAACTCAGGTATACATATAAAGTATCACATACCATGTAAAATGAGTTTATCTTGTTGGGCAGACTGGATGGAACGTACAGGTCTTTATCTGCCATCATTTACTATGTTACTATGTACCTGTACATAGGCCTTAAAAAACAAAGAAGTTTAAACCATATCCTAAAGGGAATAGGTAGCCAGTGTTCCTTCCATAATTAAGGAGTAATGTAATCATATTTGTGTGAATTGGTCAGCAACATAATTGCCATATTTTTGACAATTTGTAATCGCTTAACATCAGATTGACGCAGGCCATTGTAAAGAACTTTACAATAGTCAAGCAGGGCTACAACAAATGCATGTATTAGAATGCAAAGCAGAAGTGGTAAAAAGATTAGCAGACAGAATATAACGTGCTCAATCTATAAAAGGTTCACTTAACTACCTGACAGACCTGGGCACAAAAATCAAGTTTTGATCAAATGCAACTCCTAAAAAATTGTCTGGCCAAAAATTATTTTATTATCTGCCATAAATAAGGGATATTGCAATATAGGAGAACCTGGCCTAGCAAACAGTACTGCACATGTCTTCCATGGGTTCAGTACCAGATTGTGTGCCTTCAGCTAATTTGCCAATGATTCTAATTTGACAGAAAGAATCTGAATGTCCTGTAAACTGTTGTTATCAATAGGATACAATAACTGAATATCATCAGCATATACATAAGACATAAAGCCCAGCAACCGGGCCAAAAAGAGTGAAGGGGCCATGAACATCCTATATAATAATTCTCACCCCCAACGTTCGAAACCTGGCTGCCTGGTGTCCGTAACTTGGGTCTCCGAAGCCCTCTGGCGTCACGACGCATTACGCGGAAAACCAATCAAGTTGAACTCTGTGTGCGTGCGTCTGACGTCAGATGCACAAGCACAAACTGAGTCCAACTTCACTGCATTTTTCTCCATCAGGCGCTGCCGTGAAGGGGAGACTTCGGCCGGCTGGCGGAGGGTTGGGGTCCCCCGACAGCACAGGTACACCAGAGCGGCTGGGGCGGTTTGGTGGAGGGAACGGGGGCTCCCGACGCTCGTAACAGGGGGGTCCACGGGTCAGGAACTGCGAGGGAGGGGGTTTAAAAATCGGAGAGAGGAAACCATGGAGGTGGGGTCTCGAACTTGGACAGCGGGAGGGAGGGGTCTGGAACACAGAGGGGGGGTCTGTAATTCAGATTGAAGGAGGGAAGGGGGTCTGCAAATGGGGGGGAGTGATGGGAGGCTGCAACTGGAGGGGCGAGTGATGGGGGTCTGGAACTGGGGGGGAATGCTGGGGGGGTCTGGAACTGGCAGAGGGAGTGATGGGGGTCTGGAAATGGGTGGGGGGTCTGGAACTGCAGGGGGGACTGATGGGGGGTCTGCAACTGGGGGGGTGATGAAGGGGTCTGGAACTGGGGAGGAGTGATGGGGGGTCTGGAACTGGGGGGGATGCTGGGGGGTCTGGAACTGGCGGGGGGAGAGATGGGGGGCTGGAAGATGGGTGGGGGGTCTGGAACTGGAGGGGGGACTGATGGGGGGTCTGCAACTGGGGGGTGATGGAGGGTTCTGGAACTGGGGGGAGTGATGTGGGGGGTCTGGAACTGGCAGGGGGAGTGATGGGGGGCTGGAAATGGGTGGGGGTCTGGAACTGGAGGGGGACTGATGGTGGGGTCTGGAACTGGGGGGGAGTGATGGAGGGGTCTGGAACTGGGGGGGGGGGAGAAAAACCTTGCTAGCGCCCGTTTCCTTTGCCTGAAACGGGCCTTTTTTAC
Source organism: Microcaecilia unicolor (assembly GCF_901765095.1). NCBI lineage: Eukaryota > Metazoa > Chordata > Amphibia > Gymnophiona > Siphonopidae > Microcaecilia > Microcaecilia unicolor. The sequence goes on from NC_044031.1 coordinate 187,535,651, forward strand.
TAGTAATAAATAAGCACAGGAGCCAACAAGGAACCTTGAGGAACTCCACGGGGTAACATATAAGAGCTTGTTCAAGAATTATTCCATTTTACAATGGTGGAACAACCCATGAAATAAGAGACCTATATCACAAAGATGTGCAAGCAGCAAATCATGATTAATAGTGTCTAAAACTGCCATCAAATCGATAGATATAAGAATGACCAAGATATTCTGGGCCAAGTGTTGCTGAATGTACTTAATAAGGCCTAGAAGCACAGTTTCTGTACTATGACCTTTCCTGAATCCCATCTGGAAAGGGTGTAAAATATCAGTCCGATCCAAAAATTTCTCTAATTGTTCCAACTTGGAAATAAAAAGCAAGTTTCAAATCAGGCGAAAGACCACAGGCCCCAAGATCTTCCCACATTGGATTTTCAACAGCTCCCTACTGTTCTTGATGGTGGGAGGCAACATGTCTGCAAGCGAGTATGGTGTTCATCCTCTGAGTACTCGTTGGAGGCTCCGGATTCAACTTGTTGGTCAGTGTTGGTTGAGGAGGCTCCCCGGGATCTCGACTAAAGCTCTCCGTGCACTCATTGGCTGGGTTCCTCCACGTGGCTCCGGTCACATGTCTCCGGTCTCAGGGGAAGATCTTTGCGCTGGAAGCAGTAATGATGTGATGCAGGTTGGTGCGCCAGCCACTGGCAAGGCTCAGCGAGGTCCTTGCTTTGTAAGATCCCTGGGCAGCCAGCAGCTGTTTTGGTCTGGCTGGACTTCTTGGGTTTATCAGTCTGGACTGCCTCCAGTGTCCCATCTTTTGTTTCTGCTATGAAAGGTTCTGGGGATCGCATCACAGTTTTGTCTGAGGTCGTGCTGCGGTTTTATCCTTGCCAGAATTATGTTTGTGTTGATGGTCTCTGGAGATCACATTGTGGAGACTCGTGCTTGGCGGCCATCTTAATTTTCCTTCCAAATATCTGGAACTTTGCAGATTTTGTACTTTGACCTGAGTAATTGCTAGAGACTTCCCTGGTAACTTTGAGGAACCAGGCCAGGGACAGGTAAAGTGTGCTGTTGTACTGAGTGGCAATATGGTACACAGTGGCTCTGTAGGTCTTACATTTATGGAATAGCTTTAAGTTGCCTTTTTCTTCCTAGCTGTAAATGGAACAGGACCCCTGACCTAACAGCTTTAATAAATGCTCTTTTCCTTTACCTGTAACTGCTATGTGGCTCTGCCTGGGCACCAGGCCTGCCCGCATTCACTTTACCACAGCCTCTCTCTCCCCTCTTACTGTCTCCAGCCTTTCAGTTCAAGCTCTCCAATTCACTTCTGACTTCTGTAGGCAGGGAGAGGGTTGGGCTAAACCTCTGACTTGTTTAAGTACTTCACACAAGTGCAATAACTAAAGACTCAAGGGAGGTTTCACACTGGACACACACTAGCTAGAACTGAAGGCTGAGCCTTAAGCACAGGAAGATTCCACCACTATAATCCACACAACAATCCACACACACCCTAGAGATCTCTGTCTTATACATGGACAAGCAGAACCATTGCTGTCATCCCAGATGTTGATGCTGTATCAGAACGATATACACCTCCTTTCTACGCTAACAGGGTAAGATCCTAAAATCATGAGCTTACTGGATTGCTAAAGGTCCTGAAAGGTTTCTAGAGCTACTACAAGAATGTGTAAAAATGCAAAAAAATAGAAAGATGTTTTTTAACACTTGCCTTTGTGTGCATATTAATTTGGTGGTACCCAAACTAGGGCTGCATTTCGATTACAATTTTAAACTCACAATTAAAGGTATGTTATTTATTTATTTTCCCACTGCAGCTTCTTGTGCAAGTCATTGCCCAGGGTCACAAGGTAATGCAGTAGAAAAAATAAATAAATAGCATACCCTTAATCACACAATTAATCACTATTACAAATTTTAATCGAAATGCAGCCCTAAAAAGTTAAAGAATAAAAAGTAATAAAAAGATAAGAAATACAAAATACAAATAGAAAAATTACAAAATTAAGGGGCCCTTTTACAAAGCGGTGATAAGCCCAACGCTCGCTAAAAAGGAAGTACCTGGCGGTAGTTCCCTCCCACAGTGTGCTATTATATCGGGCGCTACAAAAATATTTTTTGTAGCACTGGTGTGTATCCAGTGGTAATCGGGCAGTGCTGTGAGCTGCCTGGTTACCACTGGGTTAATGCAGGAGCCCTTACCGCACGACCATTTCCTAAAGAAAAGAAAGACCTACCTTTTACCCGCTGCGGTAAAAGGGGGTCTCAGCACGTGTCAAAAACACATGCCGATGCCAGCGCAGGCCCCCTTTTGCCACAGCTTGGTAAAAGGGGCCCTAAAGAATCTAAAAGAGCATGCAGAATAACTATAAACAGTCTTACAGTTTTCACAGCCTACTTCAGAAAAGCAAGCCTGTCTTCATAATATCTATAATGAATATGAATGAAGCAAATTTGTCTACATTATATGCAAATATATCAAAAACACCTGCGCACAATAATTCCAGCAGGTTTGTGAAATGCTACATTAAGCAATAGAAAATGGCATAGTAATTTATGAAAATATGCCTTAGAATCTCTTCATGATTGTAAGAGAGAAAAACCCCCCAGACTTTTCTGAACAAGATTGAAGTCCTTTTACTAAAGTGTAGTACCGATTTGCACTTGCAGTGCATTAACAGCCAAAATTAACACCCCAGTTCACCACAATTATATTAAAATGGTTTCTGGTTGAGGAAATTACATTGAATTTTACAGAACTAGTTTCTCTCCATTGGTAGCCACGTTTTTCTTATATTTAGCGGGTAAGCATTTTTGTTTCATAGCATGACAAGGAGCAGGGCTGAAAGTAACTGCTAAGAGCCATCATGTACATTTTCTATGTTCTATCTGTAAGAAATGCTATATGAAAAAGAATCCACTAGAAATCGTACTTGATGATTTAACAAGACCAGGAGAAGAAAGAATGAGCAGACAGGCTTGCAAGAGGGGATAAGAATAATGAGGAACAAGGACTGACAGGCAGCATGCAGGCTCCCAAAAGGAAAAGGTCCTTTCACTCTTGCAGTGAGACCTTTAAACCTGTAGCATGAAAAATGTAGCTTGTGTCATATCTGTGGAGCTCACATTTGTTACTGTCTGTACGAGCTGAACAGTTCTGCCTTCATCCAGCTCTTAATGACCAAACACACTAGATTCAAATTTTCACTGCCCTCCACATTGATAATCACAGGCAAAATAGTAAGAATAATAAAACAATGTTAAATTGATCTCAGTTAATAACATTGGCATACATCAATATCTTTTTTTTTTTGTATTTAGGTGCTTATACTTTGTAAATTTAGTTGTAATTAGGGTGTTTGAGGACACAAATATCAGTATTTATCTATGTTTTCATGCTGTTATCACTATTGCTGGGCATTTATTTTTTTTTGGCTGAATCAGGTGCTGTTTGTAATGTGGCGATATGTAATATTGTCTGTTACAATAAAACCAGATTTCTTTTTCTACTGAAGCTTTGAAATTTGTTCAACATAGAAGTTGTAGGTGATACGAGCTAGTCACAAATGTATTAAGTGAGTCCAATAAAATGTTCGGTTTTGGCAGAGAAACAAAGCCTTCTGTTATTTTCAACAGTTGGTTATGGTGAGACCTAAGTAGTTTTTTAAATTTTCAAACATTTTTCCCCAGGACTCAATGGAAGAAAATATTTTTTTCTAAGGACCCAGTGTGCTGTCATTCAGCTCCTCTTTGGCTGCTTCTCTATCATAAGGGACTTCTCCTTCCCCTTGTATGGTGTCTGTCATGAAATGGTGCCAGTTTCATAGACTTGACTGAGTGCCAGCAAGTTGCAGTGTCCATCCTAAGTCTCCAGCATACAGCAGCTCTCCTACATCCTGCAAAAAAATCAATCCAGGCACTACATTGAAAAAACTTGAAGGTAACAAAACCATTTAAAATGTCAAACCAGTCATCAGCAGGTCCCTATTTGGATGCCATTTATGTAGTTCAGATGAGGGTAGCCCCTGTAGGGCACAAAAAAAAAAAAAAAGAAATCCACAATGTATAAGGGTCTTGTTGGATTAGGGAGGCGAAAATGAATGGAATGACATCAACAAAGTTCTGAAAGAAGTGTAAATCCACATCAAGGGGTATCTGTAAGTAAAAACACATGCTTTTGGTGTTTCCCCCAAAATAATGTTAATTCAGGGCAAAAATAGTAAAAGAGTAAAAGCAATAAGCAAATTCCCAGAAGTTCTCTGTTTCAAGCTCCTGGCTCCTTCTCTCATCTTCCTTTAGAATCTTCTAATTGGGCACTGGTTGGGTTCCCCCTCTTCCTTTTTCTGGGTCCCAGGCTATGTATGATAGACTCCTTCAGATTATTTTGGAGAACACATACACACAAAGCAGACCTTCACAACATCTGAGTTCATTTATCAGTACTTTAGGCCTATGTAAGTAATATAGCCATTAACACAATTTAATGTGTGTATCGCAGAACTTGATCTGAACAAGCTTGTAGTACAGGCCTGGATTCTCTGTGCTAAAGACTGCCTTATATCATAAGGGTAATGACCGTGACCCTGATGGAACAGTATGTTCAGTGACATATCTAAAAATCAGCTGAAGAATGAAGAAGACCTTGGAGGACTATTGTTTAGACAGGTTCAGACCACTTGGAGCCTGGTACCCTATTTTTAGGGATAACTGGAGATAACGTGGAGAATATCTCTATGACTGGGCTTAGAACCACAACATGTAAGAAGAAAAATTTAAGAGAGAATGTGATGTCACTTGAAAAAAAAAAAGAGAGAACCATAACAAAGGTCTCCTATACAGCATCCATTGTGCTGTCAGGACCTGAAGGACATGACTGATAACAAACTGTATATATATGGACATGCGAAGATAAGCTAGTTAGGCAGAGAAGAGGGACTGGTACCACCTCCTGTGACCAGGTCTGTTGCTCCTGCTCATCCTGTTACCGTGGAGAAGAAAACTCCATTGCCAAGTGCAGGCCATATGGTCAAGTTCTGTGTTCACATTCACATTAGAGTTTATGTCAGCTAACCCCCCAAATTCAGCGCTATTTAACTGGTCAGCAACATCCGCTGAACACTTAAATAGCATTTAACCAGCTAACCGCAAATATTCAGTAGGAGATAACTGGTTATCTCCGCTGAATATCTGTAGTTAGCGGTGATATCCTTCGTCGCCCGTCCTCCCCCCTCCTCCGCTCTCTCTTGCTCCTCCTCCTACTATCCGCGGGAGACATTAACCCTAATCCAGGTCCCCCTCATCTGTCCCCGTCCTATCCACGTGGACAATCCCGGGACGTCTCCAATCTCGTCTCTATTCCCCTCCTCCCCCCTTCTTCCCTCCCCTTCTCTTGCGCCTTGTGGAATGCCCACTCAGTCTGCAACAAACTGCCCTTCACCCATGATATCTTCATCTCCCACTCCCTTCAACTGCTCGCCCTAACCGAAACCTGGATCTCCCCGGACGACTCTGCCTCAGTCGCAGCCCTTTGCCATGGTGGTTACCTCTTCTCACACACTCCCCGCCCAGTTGGCCGCGGTGGAGGCGTTGGCTTACTACTCTCGCCCTCCTGTAGTTTCCAACCCCTCCTCCTACCGCAGTCTCACTGTTTCTCATCCATTGAAGCCCACTCCATCCGGCTATTCAACCCGCTACCACTCAGAGTGGCAGTCATCTACCGCCCCCCTGATAAATCTTTCTCTTCCTTCCTTACCAACTTCGATGCCTGGCTCTCTGTTTTTCTTGAACCCTCATCTCCGTCTCTCATTCTCGGAGACTTTAATATACATACTGATGACCCATCCGACCCTCACACTTCTAAGTTCCTTACCCTAACTTCCTCCTTCAACCTCCAGCTGTGCTCTACCACCCCTACTCACCGTGACGGCCATTGTCTTGACCTCGTCCTTTCCTCATCCGGCTCACCCTCCAATTTCCAAGCTTCAGCTCTTCCTCTCTCCGATCACCACCTGATCACATTCACACTTCTTCACCCCCCCTGCCCCGCCCAACCTTAACCACCACCTCCAGGAATCTCCAGGCCATTGACCCCCTCACCTTATCCGCTAGTATCTCTAATCTCCTCCCATCCATCATGTCCTCCGAGACTGTCTCCACTTACAATGCCACTCTCTCCTCTGCTCTGGACACCCTCGCACCATCCACCTCCCATCCCACAAAGCGTACTGATCCCCAGCCTTGGCTGACCCCTTGCATCCGTTACCTTCGCTCCTGCGCATGATCTGCCGAACGCCTCTGGAGGAAATCTCGTACTCATTCAGACTTCCTTCACTATAAATTCATGCTATCCTCCTTCCACTCCTCCCTATTCCTTGCAAAACAGGACTATTACACCCAATTGACCAATTATCTCAGCTCCAACCCTCGTCGTCTCTTCGCCACCCTTAACTCTCTCCTCAAGGTGCCCCCGCTCCCACTCCCCCCTCACTCTCTCCTCAATCACTGGCTGATTACTTCCACGACAAAGTGCAAAAGATCAACCTTGAGTTCACTACCAAGCCATCACCCCCACCCCCCCTCTTCACCCATTAACCCTCTCCCTCAACCAACCAACCCAGGCCTCCTTCTCCTCCTTTCCTGAGATCACCGAGGATGAAACCTCCTGCCTTCTTTCCTCCTCGAAATGCACCACCTGTTCCTCTGTTCCCATCCCCAACAACCTACTTAACACCATCGCCCATACTGTCAACCCCTCCATCTGTCGCATCCTTAACCTCTCTCTCTCCACTGCAACTGTCCCTGACACCTTCAAGCACGCCGTAGTCACACCTCTCCTCAAAAAACCATCACTTGACCCTACCTGCCCCTCCAACTATCGCCCCATCTCTCTCCTACCCTTCCTCTCCAAAATACTTGAGCGCGTCGTTCACTGCCGCTGTCTTGATTTTCTCTCCTCTCATGCCATCCTCGACCCACTCCAGTCTGGTTTCCGCCCTCTCCACTCGACAGAAACAGCACTCTCTAAAGTCTGCAATGACCTGCTCCTGGCCAAATCCAAAGGCCACTACTCCATCCTCATCCTCCTTGATCTTTCTGCCGCTTTTGACACTGTCAATCACGATTTACTTCTCGCCACACTGGCCTCATTTGGGTTCCAGGGCTCTGTCCTCTCCTGGTTCTCCTCCTATCTCTCCCACCGCACATTCAGGGTGCACTCTCATGGATCTTCCTCCACTCTCATCCCGCTATCTGTTGGAGTTCCCCAGGGACCTGTTCTTGGACCCCTTCTCTTCTCTATCTACACCTCTTCCCTAGGCTCACTGATCTCATCTCACGGCTTCCAGTATCACCTTTACGCTGATGACACCCAGCTCTATCTTTCCACAGCAGACATCACCGCAGAGACCCAGGCCAAGGTATCGGCCTGCCTATCTGACATTGCTGCTTGGATGTCCAACCGCCACCTGAAGCTGAACATGTCCAAGACCGAGCTCCTCGTCTTTCCACCTAAGCCCACTTCTCCTCTTCCCCCACTCTCTATCTCAGTTGATGGCACCCTCATCCTCCCCATCTCACCTGCCCGCAACCTCGGGGTCATCTTCGACTCCTCCCTCTCCTTCTCTGCGCATATCCAGCAGACTGCCAAAATCTGTCGCTTCTTCCTTTTCAACATCAACAAAATTTGCCCTTTCCTCACTGAGCACACCACCCGAACTCTCGTCCACACTCTCATTACCTCTCGACTCGACTACTGCAACTTGCTCCTCACTGGCCTCCCACTCAGCCATCTATCCCCCCTTCAATCCATTCAGAACTCTGCCGCACGTCTTATATTCCGCCAGAACCGATATACTCATATCACCCCTCTCCTCAAGTCGCTTCACTGGCTTCCGATCAGATACCGCAACCAATTCAAGCTTCTCCTCCTTACTTACAAATGCACTCACTCTGCTGCTTCTCACTACCTTTCTACCCTCATCTCCCCCTACGTTCCTGCCCGTAACCTCCGCTCACATGACAAATCCCTCCTCTCAGTACCCTTCTCCACCATTGCCAACTCCAGGCTCCGCTCATTTTGCCTTGCCTCACCCTATGCCTGGAACAATCTTCCTGTATCCCTACACCATGCCCCCTCCCTACCCATCTTCAAATCCTTGCTTAAAGCTCACCTCTTCAATGCTGCATTCGGAACCTAACCTTTCGAACATATAGGCTGCCCCAATCTGTCTGACCTATCAGATTAACTGTACATTTGTCTTTTAGATTGTAAGCTCTTCGAGCAGGGACTGTCTTTCCATGTTAAATTGTACAGCGCTGCGTAACCCTAGTAGCGCTTTAGAAATGTTAAGTAGTAAGTAGTAGTAGTAGATGTCCAGCACTGGGTTTAGCGGTTAAATAGGACCACGTAATTAGCAGTCCTATCTTTAACCATTAGGAATTTAACCGTTTAGTCTTGAATATTGGCTTAACCAGTTAAGTTCCGGCGGCCAAAACTAAAAACCAGAAATTCAGTGTCGATCGCTGGATATGGCTTGCCATGAATTTCTGGGTTAAGCAGGTTTTAACCATGCTGCAAGCTGAATATTGGCCCCTTAGTAATTATCTTGAAAGTGTTTTGTACCAAGTGCTTATCTGTATTAGACTTATAAGTACATAAGTAATGCCACACTGGGTCCATCGAGCCCAGCATCCTGTCCACTACAGCGGCCAATCCAGGCCAAGGACACCTGGCGAGCTTCCCAAACGTACAAACATTCTATACATGTTATTCCTGGTTAGTAGTGCTTAGGAGCTGTTTCTATAGCTTCAATACTGCTTGTCTTTATTGCTCTATTAAATAAATCAGTATACTCTTGTGATCCTGAGGGTCTGTATCTTTTATCAGTAGATAAGGAGATTTGTAAGCTTGGGATCAATGATCAGGTGTGTTTGTTCTCTAAATGTAGTGCCATTATTTGCATACCTGTTTGTGTACAACAGGAGCAGAAACTCCAGAAACTTCCTCATCTTAGTACATAGGGAAAGATTTTGGTGTCATTCCTCATTAACACTGAGGTTACTTTAAATCAGTATAAATTTAAAGTGTGGCAAAAAGAGAAAAAAATTACGTTCTTTTACTTGTTTAATGTGACAGGAGGCTGTTTCTTCTCTCTCCACTCTGAATAAAATGCTGTTTTACTCCCTACTCCAACATCCATTACTCAATCACTCTGTCAACCCTCAGTCCACATTGCTCACTCTATCCTTCCCCCATAACCACTCTCTCTCTTTCTCTAGCAACTGTCCTCTGCCTCATGATCTATCCATTGCTCACAGGATGTAACCTCTTTGCTTTCCTCTCTCATGTGGCCTATTCACAGCAAAGTACTGCCTGTTCTCCTATGTTCCTATGCAAGATTAGCACTTTCTCCGGCATAGCTGTAACTCCAGTGTGAGTTTACTTCCAATTTCTGTCCAGTGATGCAAGATCATCATAGGATTATGGACCTCATACTGCTGTGAACCTCTCGGTCCCTGAAAACCCTTCACTCCATCTGCATATCTCCTTTCAGCAATGTGATCCTCATATGCAAGGAAAGCAGGAACTAAGGCTTTGCTCACAAAGGGGAAGTTACTAAGGTGTAGGAAAAGGTGGGCTTTTAACACACCTTGGGATTCGCCAACATGTGGTATCTCAGTATAGCAGTTTGGTAACTCCTGTAGTCAGGGCTTTTTTTTGAGGGGGTACTGAGTACCGGCACCTTTTCCATTGTCTGCTAAAATTGACCCCAAGTTTTAATGAAAGAGCTCAGGCTCTATACACCAATTCTGCCCTGTCATAGATTCTGTGACTGGTTGCATGAGGCCTGGCTATTGTGGGGTGGGTCCCTCAGTGATCACCCCACTCCTGAAGGGTAGCCTGGCATTTGAGTACTGGCACCTTTTTTGCTAGAAAAAACACACTGCCTGTAGTAAATATATTTACTGCTAGGGGTCGCTGGTGCCATTTTGACTCTCAGTGACAATGAGGACAGGATCGAGTAGAAATCGCTTCTGCTTGGACACCCACTAGACCCCAGGGATGATGTAATGTATTCTTGCGGGGGGGGGGGGGGGGTATAGATGGGTAGGTGAGTGGGGGAGGCCTGGCTGAAAAGGGGGCATTCTATGGGGGAAAGCTTTCAGCTGGGTAGAGTTGGCTGGAGAGAGACTTTGATGGGGGGGGGGGGGGCTTGAGGCCACATGGTGGGGACCTTGATTGTGGGCAGGAAACTTGACTAGGGGTACTCATTGGGGGCTATGATTGCAGGATGGGTGCTCTGCCCACTCATATATAATCTGGGTACCAACCACTTTAAAATGCAGCCCAGCAGCATTGGGCTGCAATGTGGTGGCCTGATGTTACCAGGACAGTAAAATAGTTCCAGCTTTTAGCTGGGATTATATTACTGGCTATGCCTCAGCTCATTGTGTGCATCTGTGTCACACTTCAAGCTGCAGTATGCTATTTACATAGCAATGAGCTGTTTTTACATTCATTTGCATCTCATTACTATGTACTATGGGGTAACTTATTTAGCACTGTGTTAGGGCAGCAAACTCAGTCTTAGAGCCCTTTAAAAAACATTAAGGGGAAAATAGAATGGGTTAGTGCCCTAATGCAGCATGATAACTTTCTCCCACAGTTCCCATACTCCATATAATATAGTAAGAATTTTGTCACTAGAAAGATGTCCTGCAAAGGATGGGACAGAGACTAGCTTGGAGATAAACATGGGGAGGGCAGGGTCTGTCTGAATGGTAAGATCACCAGAATGTGTCCCAAAGTAATTTTCCTTCTGTTGGTTAAGAAAATGTGTAAAGACTCATTTCCATTTGTTTCCTAATCTACTGCTGAGACCGGGAAGGGGGCCTTGAAAGTGGCAGGACCATTTTTACCTATGGGCAAAAGGAGCAGTTGCCTGAGGAGCACAATGGGCTCTACCTCAGTGACTCTATTGGTCAGTACCTAGAATATCATGAAGCCATGAAGAGCCTTCTGTTTCTTGCTACAGCCCTACCCCTCTCAGGAAGCAGCCAGCAAATATGGGGAGGGGCTAAACCTGGAGCAGATAAAGCACAGGGCAAGGCAAAGAAGCCTTTCTGTTCCTTGGATACTGTACCATGGTTACCATGCTAATCCATTTGAATGTACAGAAATAAAGTTAACAAACAGGATACAGAAAACTACCTTTTTTAAGGGGTTCCTTCATTTGCCATTTGTTCATATATCTTTTCCAGAAGCTTAAAATGTATTCTCAGAACAGCTATAGCCTGTTCCTCCAAAACACACAAAGGAACTCCTACAAGCAATGATGGATACCTAGGCCCATCTTCCATTGACATCATCTTTTACACATTACAGCATAAGAGCATATGTATTTTTTTAATCTCCTGCCTATCTCACTGCATCTAAGCAGGTCACCATCACAATATGCAAATCGAGGAAGATTTTGTGGACCTGCTACAATAGAATTTCCACCAGGTACAGCAAACAAATTCATGAGTTTCCAGATCCTGTGGAAATAATAAGGTCTGCAAGTGTGTAATGATTTTGATCACTCTCATCTGAAATTATAGACATTTGGGAACAAACATTTAAATTGACTAATATGAAACACAGTGCTTTATATATTTTTGATGTTTAGATTTTATGATATTAGTTTGAAAAAAAAAAAAAAAGACCAAAAAAGGGCATCCTAAAACAGAACATTCAGACAATTAAAAAGAAGGCTGAAGAGGACTGATATCTGGGTTCCTTTCTGTCTAGACAATTCTGTAACCCTTTTAGAAAGTTGCAAACTGTATCCTGTTCTGAATTCAGTAGTTTCTCAAGGCTTACATAAGGACATTAAAGCAATTTAAAAATATTATACTGTCTTCTTGTGACTAGATTTGTGGTTGCCAGACAACTTTAAAAAAAGAAAAAGAAAAACTGCAGTATGTTGGTCATTCTCTTGCGTGTTGTTAGTTTCCTTCCTGAACACAGCTTCTCCAGTCTACTGCAGAGGGGTGGGGAAAGAACAGACATGACTGGTGCCAGCTTCAGAATTTGTCAAAGGGCCAAATATCATAATCAGCTGAAGGAATGAGCTACTGGGAGCTCCGGACTCAGCAACTGCTACTCAAAAAGCATAATATAAGAACCTTGGTAGAAAGTCAAAGCATTATACTTTTCTACCTTGTTTTAATTTTAAAGTCAATGTTTATAAACTGACACATGTGATTTCTTTGGATTACCATTGAGGGTAGGAATGTACTAACTTCTGTGTCATCTCTGATAAGAAAAAATGCTCCTATCTAACGAGATTTCTCAGTATTCTTCCAGAACAGACCAAATGATGAGATAATGTCCACCCAACCACCAGATGGAGAGAGATGAAAACTTGAAGACAGAGGAGCCTATTTCCTATAAACTGGACCTCTCAGCTTTTGTCTCCCTTGCAGCTATTTCTATTCTGAATATTTAAAACAATATTTTCCTGCTCTAAGATCTACAAGGACACAAGAGAGGCAGAAGATCTGCGATGCAAGCAAAGCAAAACAAACAGCGGTCCCACAAATATATAAGATAAAAAGCAAGGATTTAATTCATACAATCAGACGTGCCTGACATGGCCACATTTTGCTAAGAGGATCATCAGAGGCAGAACTGCACAGCAAAACAATATAATTAAAATCATATAGTACAAATCAATTCATAAATAAACATGATAACCATGCATAAGGGTTTCAAATATGTATAAGTGAGAGACTGACATACATTAAATCATACATTAATCATATCAGTCATAAAAAAATCATATAAAAAACATTCAAATACTTTTCCAGAGGATTATAGGCAGACTGGATGGACCGTGCAGGTCTTTTTCTGTCGTCATCTGCTATGTTACCACGTTACTATGACAGAGTCAATATTTAAAATGATTTAACCAAGCAAGAAAGGCACCTGCCTAGTTAAATCACACTGGCCAATCCTAGAGAAGATATTCAGCAGCACTTGACTAAATATTACCACTGAGGGATTTTTTTACTAAGGCGCGCTAAACACTAGAGATGCCAATGTATTCCTATGCGCGTCTCTAGCATTTAACACATGCCTGTTTTTAGTAAAAGATCCCCTGAATGCTTTGAGTGCTGAAGCACTATCCAGTTTGTGCTGAGGTAGTCCAGGAGCAAATATTTTCTAGGTACCATAGATATTTGATACGGATACCAAGATAGCTAAGCAGGCATGCTGGCCTAACTATGCCCGGTTAGCTAACTGAGAACAGCCCTTCAGCAATATCACTTACAAAAATGTAAAAAAGAATTGGCCCACGAACCGAACCTTGTGGCACACCACTGATAACGTCCTTTTTCTCAGAATGAGCTCCATTTACTACTACCCTCTATTGCCTTCCTAACCTAGTTAGGCATTCAGTTTATTAGTCATCTATGTGGAACCATATCAAAGGCTTTGTTAAAATCTAAATACATCACATGTACTCAAAGAAATTAATCAGATTTGTCTGACAAGACCTGCCTCTAGTGAAACCATATTGCCTTGGGGCCTGTAATCCATTGGATTCCAAACATTTTACTATTCTCTGTTTTAAAAGCATTTCCATTAATTTACTTACCATAGAAGTCAGAATTACCAACCTGTAGTTTGCAACCTCTGCTTTTGTGGAGAGGGACCACATCTGCTGTTCTCTGGGACCACTCCTGACTCTAGAGAAGCATTGAAAAGGTCAGCCAGCAGAGCCGCTAGAACTTCCCTAAGTTTCTTCAGTACGCTCAGATGTATGCCATCTGGTCCCATTGCTTTGTCCACCTTTAGTTTAGCCAAATTCTCACAAATACAGTCCTCTGAAAATTGTTCAGGGACTACCACCCCTCCATTCCTATTTGTGTTTGTCTTCTGCAATCCTGCTCCTGGCACTTCAGAAATATTTGTTAAGCAATTCCTCCTTATCTTTATCAGCTCCTACATATTCCTCCCTTCCATCTTTGAGTCTCACAATGCCAATTTTACACGTTCTCCTATTACTAGTATATCTAAAAAAAAGTCTTGTCCCCCCATTTTACGGTATTGGCTAGCTTTTTTCTTCCATTTGCATCTTTGTATTCCTGACTACTTTTCCAGTTCCTCTTAGCTTTTCTAGATATTGTCACCTGTCTTCCTCTTTCTGTGATCTCTTGTAATTTATAAAGGCTAAACTCGCTTTCCCTAGGAATATAATATAAATTAGTCACAACTATCAAATCATAATTGGGAAACTGAAGAACATCTCTCAGTTAAGACTTAAACAGTTCTCTCGGGGAAATGTAATGTGTCAGGAAAATGCAATATATGCAAATTACATGCCCTAGCAGAATTTTCAATTGCTTCCACCTGTATATACATTAGAAGGTTATCCTTTGTAACTGCTGCCATTACAGCCTAAACCGATTTTAGCTGGGAATCTTTCCTTAACAAATGTTGCTCCACTGATTTAACATTGATATCATGTTCAGCAAGCTTAAAGGAAGTCTTTTCTGAAAAAGTTGATAACTTAATATTAATAAGTTCTCAGACAAAACCCTTTCCATCCTGAACACTGCTGCCTTTTAAAGAGATATTCATAGTAACAATTAATGAAGAAGCAGACAAAGCTTGAGGAAATAATATAGATACTAGAATCGGCAATGTGTCTCTGGACCCAATATCTGAAAAATCTAAAGTTACTACTACCACCACAATAAATCATTTCTATAGCGCTACCAGTCGTACGCAGCGCTTCACAAATGAACATGAAGAAAAGACAGTCCTTGCTCAGAAGAGCTTACAATCTAAATTAGGACAGACAGACAGGACCAATAAGGATAAGGGTAAGACAGACAGAAGGACACATAGGGAAAGGGACTATTGAAGAGAGGAGGACAAGGTAAAGGTTACGAGTAAGTGACAAGTTAGGAGTCAAAAGCAGCATCAAACAGGTAGGCCTTATTATTATTATTGTAGTTGTAGTTCAAATAAGGGTAACAGAAAAAAAAAGGAGGACGGGGTCATCAAAGTAGCAGCCAGGGGGTGGGGGTAGAGAGGGGAGGGACCCAATACTACCAAGTGTACCCCTACCCAGGAAGGTGAATCAAAATAGTTTCCTCCAAAGGGATCCATCTTCTACCTGCTTGAGATAGAGAATTACTGATTCATCTGAGCTGCAAAACAATGCCCTATAGGGCAGAACACAGTTTTGCTCTTATCTCCACCTGCTGGTTGATGGACAAACCCACAAGCCCTGAACTGGTCTGTTGACGATGCCAAGAAAATGTCACCCCCCCTTTTTTTAAGCTAAAATCCTCAAGTAGGATGCCTTCTGCTCAACTGATGCCCAGCTCTCCAACTAGATCAGTAGCTGATTCAGTAACCAGTCCAGGAGCTACACGGTCCTCATGTAACCATCTGCTGGAGACAGAGCATCTAAGGCTGGACTATGACTTTTTTTTCTGTCTCCATCTGCTGGTTGATGGGCACAACCCACAGATTCTAGACTGGTCTGGTGAAGACACTAAGGAATGAACAATATACAGAGCTACTGAAACCACAACAAACCTAATTCTTTTAAGGCAAAATGTAGAAGACAAGTTACCAGGGGTCCCTTGGAGCTATCCCCTTCCCACCGAGGGGATTGCATCACCCCCAGAATTGCATTACTTGCCAGCCTGGAAGCTTGTTGCAACTCTGGAAAAGAAGCAAGTTGAGGAGGAGAAGTTCTACCACCCAACGAAAGAGAACTGTGGAGGAGAGGAGTGTTCTCACTGTTCTCAGGTTAGATGTACCCAATATAGCCTGAAGATATTGATCCAGCGGGCCTCTCACTATTACAGAAAATGGCTTTGCCACTTTGGTGCTCTTGTATTTTCCCATAAGTACTGGAGCAGTTATACAGAATCCCACAATTCTCAATGGGCTCCAAAAGGGCATGGCTTGCCCTTTTGGGCATGTATCCATAGCTATGCACCTGCGGTTGCATTCACAGGTTGCAGCTGTCCCTGACCACCACCACACTGTATCTCCAGCTGAACCCAGGTTTTCCAAGGCTATTCACGGTAAAACAAGCTCTTATCCAGCTCTCACAGGGCCTCTAGAGATATCACATGTTGCAGCTCGAAGATGAGAACAAGAGAACTAGATGGTACATGGATATAAGACTTGTTTTATGGACAATGTGTTAGTCAGTAGGTGTAACATGTTTAGTTAGAGTCAATAAAGAGGTGCATGCCAATCACTGTGTCAGCTATCGTTATAAGTTTGTAGCTTGATGGAAATATGCTTTAAGTATAATGTGCATTCTTATATAAAACTTCATACATTTCAAATTAAAAGTGTATACATTGTGCTGTATTTTGACAACATTAAATTTTAACTGCCAGACCCTCGACCATTCTTCCAATGTTTGGAGATCCCTTCTCATTGTTTCTGCTCCCTCCAGGGTATCCACTCTATTGTCTATCTTCATGTAATCCGAAAAAAGGCAAACCTTTCCTTCCAACCCTTGAGCAATATCTTTCACAAATATATTAAACAGAATCAACCCCCAGCACTGATCCCTGACGAACTCCACTGCTCACCTTCCTTTGCACCGAGTGGATTCCATTCACCACCACCCTCTGCCACCTGTCGGTCAACCAGTTTCCTATCCATTTCACCACTTTGGGTCGTAGGTTCAGCCTTTTCAGCTTATTCACGAGTCTTCTGTGAGGGACTGTATCAAAGGCTTTGCTGAAATCCAAGTAGATTACATCTAGTGCATCACCTTCATCTAGTTCTTTGATCACCCAGTCAAAGAAGTCAATAAGAGTCGTTTCTCTTTACAAGTGGAAATCCAGCAGTATGCTTGTTTTCCTAAAAAATAGCTGAGCATTAAAATCGTCAGTCAGCCACCCTTAAAAAATAATCTTTCCACTTTATTAGCATGATTATTTTTCTTGTAGGCTATTAGTGGTTATTCCTCTTCCTATCTTTTTTTTCTCTCTCTCCCCCTTGATTTTTCTCAGTACTTTGCTTTTTTACCAAGTCTGGCAGTATGACAGTGACATCAATTTGTTCCCCTTGATTTAGCAGTCTTGTAACCTGCTGCTCCAAAACATGAATATTCTGTTTAGCACAACAGCCAGAAATGATTACTTGCCATAATTCAATCTTTTATTTTTTTTTCTTATTATTTCTTTATTGTAGGTCATGGCTGAAAATATGTCGCCTGTTAAAACTGTGTTAAAAGCATGTCTTTAGTTTTGATGATTTTGCAGTATATTTACTAATAATGGGGTCCTTTTACTAAGCAGCAGTAAGCATTACAGCATGCTTCCCATGCACTAAAATGCACTATCATGGGGTGCACTCAGGTGCCCTGTGGTAATTTAAGCATTTGCACACTCTTCTCTAGCACTAATAACTACTTTGTATTTTATAGCACCAAGGGGGGGGGGGGGGTGTTTGGGGCGGAGAGTAGGCATGCCCAGCGCTAATAGGTTAACTCAGGTACATTGCCACATACCAACTGGCACATGGTTAGCGCGTGAGCCCTTTCTGCCTACTAAATAGGTGTTGGTAAGGGTTCACGTGCTAATGGCCACACGCTAGTTTGGAAATTAGCCCCTGGTCATTTTACAGCTACATTATAAGTGGCCTCAGTGCATGGGGAAACCCACGCGCTAATCACAGCACATGGTCCCGTTTAGAGCAGCTTAGAAAAAGGGCCCCTATGTTTGTATAAGCAACTTCCCTTGGCAAAAGTGAGATCATACCAAATGCAATACTTTTCTAGCAATATAACCTAAGGGGATGTGCTTAATTTCCAAAGTCTTTCTCTACACCTGTGCCTACTATGATCGTTCGGAATACCCAGTTATCAATCAGGGTCCCATATGAAGGTGTTCTACAAAACAATAAATAAAGAACCAGCAGAGATCTCAGAGGTAGCACTATTCCCTGCAGGGACATATCACAGATGTAGCCTAGCCCTCCATGGGGGCAATCAAATGTTTGCTGTACTTCAACAGGGAACTATTAAGGCTTCTGAAGGAATTATCCTGCTGTTGTCAGACAAACTCACATGGTGTGACATTCACCAGAATGCATGAATCCAGAGAGTCTACTGCCATTCCAGATTGCAAAAACCTGGATGCCTTTTGGATTATTGTTTCCTCTGAAGACAATAAGTAGTTCTTATTTTATTTATACATTTTTTCCTGGGATTTAGCTCACAGTGAGTTAAAGTCAGGTTTACTAGAGATTTCCTTGTCACATGAGAGTATACAATGTATGGTGTTGATGCAGGAAGCCACACATTAGGGGCATACACCAATGGCTGAGCACACAGCTCCTAACACAAAGTAGAGCCGCTTTAAAAAGTGTGCGCTGTCAGAAAAAATAGTGCACACCACGGCAATAATCTGCAGCTCATTGCTAAAATATACCCCTTCTTGTCAGTGCATGAGCAGTGATTGGCTCAAATGCTGACAGGAAGGGGGACATTTAAGAAAAAGCCACTGGGTTTGCACCCCAACCCCAACCTCCAAAATATAACCAAAAGCTCTGGTAGTTAGCAGCCGCCTTCACCCTCCTTGACCCAACCTGACCCTCCTACTCCTCACAGACAAAATGCCTGGTAGTCCAGTGGCCCCCTGACCTGACCTCTCTGTCCAACATTAAAAAAAAAAATAAATTCCTGGTAGTCTAGTGTAGCCCCTAGACTCCCCCCAACCTGACACACAAAATGACTGGTAGTCCAGTGGCCTCCTGACCTGACTTCTCTCTCCAACATTAAAATTTTTTTTTCTGGTAGTCTAGCATAGCCCCTGGACTTCCCCCACCCACCCACCTCAAAATCTCAAAAGGCAGGAGCAATTCCTATTCATTCATGCCTCCAGCACCACTGTCATTCAAATAGTGGCACATAGAAACATAGAAACACGATTGCAGATATGGGCCGAATGGCCCATCCAGTCTGCCCATCCTCAGTAACCACTAACTCCTCATTTTCCTAAAAGATCCCATGTGCCTGTCTCACACTTTCTTAAATTCTAACACAGCCCTTGTCTCCACAACCTCCACTGGGAGGCTATTCCATGCATTGATCAACCTTACTGTGAAACAGTATTTTCTCAGATTCCTTCTAAACCTACTTCCTCTTAATTTCATCCTATGCCCTCTTATTCCAGAAGTTTCCTTAATTTGAAAAAGGCTCACCTACTGTACATTAACGCCACTGAGGTATTTAAACATCTATCATATCCCCTCTTTCCTGCCTCTCTTCTAGCGTATACTTGTTGACGTTCATGAGCCTGTCCCTATATGTTTTATGACACAGACTGCTGACCAATTTTGGAGCTGCCCTCTGGACCGACTCCATCCTGTTTATATCTTTCCGTAGGTGCGATCTCTAGAATTGCACAGAGTATTCTTAATGGGACCGCACCAGAGACTTGTACAAGGGCACTATCACCTCTTTTTTCCTGCTGGTCATCCCTCTCCTTATGCACTTGAGCATTTTTATGTCTTTGAGTGTCGCATTTTCTGCCTGTTTGGCCACCTTAAGTTCATCAGACACAATCACCCTCAAGTCCTGCTCTTCTTTCATACACAGAAGCATTTCACCCCCTATATTGTACAGTTCCCTTAGGTTTTTGTGACCCAAGTGCATGATCCTGCATTTCTTAGCATTAAATCTTAGTTGCCAATTTTTGGACCATTCTTCAAGCTTCGCTAGATCCTTCCTCAAGCTATCCACACTTATTACAGAGTTTGGTATCATCCACAAAGGGACAAAGCTTATCAGACAGTCCTTCCGCAATATCTCTCACAAAGATGTTAAAAACAGCTGTCCCAAGGACCGACCCCTGCGATATACCACTGATAGCATCCTTTTCCTCAAAGCAAACTGCATTTACCACTATCCTCTGTCTCTTTCCACTTAACCAGTTTTTAACCCAGTCAGTCACTTTAGGTCCCATACCAAGGGCATTCAGTTTACTTATCAGTCACCTGTGTGGAACCGTGTCAAAGGCTTTGCTAAAAATCCAAGTACATGAAATCTAGCACCTCTCCCACATCCAACTGTTTGGTCACCCAGTTAAATAAGTGTTACATTTTAAGCTCAAGACATTTCAAGAGAAAAAGACATTTTAGGCTGGAAGTATTTCAAGAAAAAAATGACATTGCGTGCTGTACTCATTGTTCCTCATTCCCTAGCAAGTGTTTTTCAAATAGATAAGTCTTTAAATGTTTACAGAAGATTCCGTATCTGATATTGATCTTATGGTCGCTGGTATGTTGTTCCAACATTTTGCTGATAGGTACAAAAAAGTTGCTGAGTGTACTGTCTTAAATCTGACACCTTTTATTGATGGAAATAACAGGTTCTGAAGATTTCTTCTCAGTCTTCTCCTTCTCTTTCTAGGTAGTGTTATCCAACGGTTTAAGTATTCTGGCATTTTGTCATGTAAAAATCAGTGTGTCATGGTGCAGAGTTTAAAAATCCCTCTTGCTTGAAATGGTAACCAGTGTAGTGTGATGTACAAAGTAGCTACTCTCTCGTATTTTGATTTAGAGAATATTAGTCTAACTAATAAGTTGTACATCGATATCTACCATGGAAATTTTGCATTGAACCTTTGTACATCATGCTTCCATTATCATGTGTGAAGACCTCTCAGGAAGTGCACACTTCTGCCCAGAGTAGCTTTCTGTATCAACCCCTAAGCTGGTACCCAAATCAATTTGAATAAAGTGTGTGGCTGGAATGGTAGTCTACTTAAAAGCACAAAAGCAAAGGCTAACAAATAAAACAAAAATCAACAAAAATAAGGTGGTGTCTTTTTACAGGACTAATTTAATACATTCCCTGATTAGCTTTCTGAATTTGAAACCCCCCTCCTCTATTTCTTAATAGTAAGGGGACCATACAGTAACCATAATTACATAGGGTCTTATCTAGAATTTGCTCTACAGCTCTATTTAAAAGTGGTGCTCATGTAGCTATTAAATATAGAAACATAGCAAATGATGACAGATAAAGACTGTATAGCCTATCTAGTCTGCCCATCCACACCAACTACTAAGCTTCTACAATCCCTCCCTCTCCCTACAGATCCTTCGTGTTTGCTCCATGCTCTCTTAGAAATGCTAGAATACAAAAAAGGAAATTTATTTATGTTAAATTATATAGGATTTTGGAACACTGCTGCTCTTCTACTTTCACTACTTGGCTTCAAACCACTGATACTCTGCTCCATCTGTTCTGCTTTCATTTATATAACAGCATCTCAAACAATGATTAGATTCAGTGCCTGTACAATCACAAGTCAGTGTTTCAGAATACTGTAACTTTCAGGCTGTCATAAGACTAACCAAACTCAAATCCTTCTACAATGGCAGTGCTTTCATCATGTTGAATAATGTGACTCAAGTCATTCTAACAAGATGTCAAAAATATCTTTACTATTTGTTACTTTAACACGCGATGCATCTACTGCCCCAAAGAATGTGCTTTTGAAGGCTGCATTGTTTCTGGTTTGTCAAAAGCCCCAGGCATTTGTATTACCCTGCTAAAGTGATTATCTTGCCTTAAATCAATAGAGGAAGAAACAGAATTTGCACCTAAAGAGTGACAGGGTTCCATAAACATTATCCGATTCAGATGGGACAGAAATTGATGCAAGAAAAGTTAATCGTCTTACCAAATTTAGGGCTCAAAAATCTGGCCTCTGTGGTCATACAGAGGAACATTCTGGAGTCCCTGCTCCCTATCCGACCTGCTTATAGTATCAGGTAATAGAAGATGGACCTGCCTGTCAATATCTGGTCAAGAGGTGTCTCCTCCATTAGTTTTGTAGAGGAGTATTAAAGACCCTGTATCTAGGTGGAAGGCATCCTCATGCACCCTCTACAGAAGTCCAGGAGACCAAGGAGGCTTAGGTGCAGCCTGAGACATAGCATTTTTGATGGTGTTGCTATCCCCGGAGCTGGCTTGACTTGAATCCACAGCTACTGCTGAAGTAAATGAGACTGGAAGAGAGAAGTGAAAAATACTTAAAGGAATCTGAAGACAGAAAGAAGAGACATAAGCAGTTGTCCTCAGTAAGGTATGTGGGAACAACAAGGTGCATCCTATCTCTTACCCCTGAGATGCCCATTGAGTGGAAGTGCCAGGGACTGGTCACCCTGGTACATACCAAACACCCAGTCCAGTGAGTGCTGTTTGCTACACATACCCTAAGACACACACTTCTCAGAAGACCCTAGCTAGCAAACTAGGAAATTAGCTGATTAGATGCACAGAGCTGCAAAATTATTTCCAATGAAGTGGCTAAAATATATCTTACAATGTGTGTAGTTTCAGGTTCATTTTAAAAAAAGGCATTATTGGGAAGAGGGAGTAAACTAAAGAAGGCTTTTACTAAGCTGCATTAAGCAACTAGTAAGGGTTTTACTGCATGGATGTTAGCATGGATGTGTGCTAATGATTACTGGATACTAAAACCAGCCTGCACAGTAAAACTCCCACACTAGCTGCATAACACAGGTAGGGGTGGGTCATAGGTGGAACAGGGGCAGAGAAAAGATGTGGCTGCTAGTGAAAGCTAGCCCTTGGATCAGTGCTGAACACTGTCAAGACTCTTAGTAGTGCCTGTCTCAAAATGCCTAGCCACCCGCCACCTGCTGTATGTGCTCTGCCCTAGCACCCTCTTTCCACCAACTAGGTCACAACTGCCTTTGAGAAAGTCTCCCACTCTCAAATTATCCCAGTGATTTCTAGATTACTAGGGCCACACTCGCATTGGTCCCACAGTTCCCAAAAAGCACTCACAGACCCAACACACAAACCACCAGGATTCTTTATCAGTCCAGACAGGCAATAAATTAAATATTGTTTATTGTCTTTTAAAAATCAAAGAGTGGAACAAAATAGTGCAATCAGAAAACAATAACAGGTAACTGAAATATGGATCAATTATAACACTAACTAAACATTTATTTACTTCGTAGAAATTACCTGGGGAGATCAGGGCATATATCTGTTCACCAGTTATCAAATATAACTGTTTTCTACAGGGCTTCATCAAACAGCTTTTTCTCTCTTCTCCCGGGCTGAAACTGGAGCATAAGCCAGTACAATTGAAATGAAAAAAGCTCCTGGGACAATCAGAGCCCAGTCAACAACAACATTTGAAAAAAGATAGTTACATCACTCAGGCATTTCCTTATCTGTGTTAACTAAGGAAAGAAAGGTCCATTCTTTGTAACAGTTAAAACATAACATGCAGCACTTGCTGGCCAAACTAGAGAAATGTGCTTCAAGATTTAATAAAGTCAATTTCAAAGGCTTAAAACACTACTACTACTACTTATCATTTCTATAGCACTACTAGACGTACATAGCACTATACACTGGATATGAAGAGACAGTCCCTGCTTAACAGAGCTTACAATCTAATTAGGACAGACAAACAGGACATATAAGGGATAAGGGAATTACTAAGGTGGGAATGATAAAACATAGGTACTGAACAAGTAAGTAAGGGTTAGGAGTTAAAAGCAGCATCAAATAGGTGGGCTTTTAGCCTAGATTTAAAGACAGCCAGAGATGGAGCTTGATGTACCGGCTCAGGAAGTCTATTCCAGGCATATGGTGCAGCAACATAAAAGGAACGGAGTCTGGAGTTAGCAGTGGAGGAGAAGGGTGCAGATAAGAAAGATTTACCCAGTGAATGGAGTTCCCAGGGAGGAGTGTAGGGAGAGATAAGAGTGGAGAAGTATTGAGGAGCTGCAGAGTGAATGCACTTGTAAGTCAATAAGAAGTTTGAACTGTATGTGGAAACGGATAGGAAGCCAGTGAAGTGACTTGAGGAGAGGGCTAATATGAGCATAGTGACATTGAAATAATATAAGTAGCGCAGCAGAATTTTGAACAGATTGAAGGGGAGAGAGGTGGTTTAGTGGGAGACCTGTGAGAAGCAAGTTGTAATAGTCTAAGCGAGAGGTGATAAGAGTGTGGATAAGGGTTCTGGTAGTGTGCTCAGAAAGGAAAGTGTGAATTTTGGTCATATTATAGAGAAAGAAATGACAGATTTTAGCGAATATGTGCAGAGAAGGAGAGAGAGGAGTCGAAGATGACCCCAAGGTTACGAGCTGATGAGACAGAGAGGATGAGAGTTTTATCCACAGAGATAGAGAATGGGAGAAGAGGAGAGGTTGGCTTACGGGGAAAAATAAGAAACTCATGGTCATGTTCATTTTCAGATGGCAGTGAGACATCCAGGCAGCAATGTCGGACAGGCAGGCTGATACTTTGGCTTGGATTCCTGCTGAAATTTCTGGTGTGGATAGGTAGATCTGGGAGTCATCAGCATAAACTTGATACTGAAAACTATGAGATCAGATCAGAGCACCAAGGGAAAAAGTATAGATGTGGCCTGTCACAGTGCCACCTCCCATTTGGTTCCAACTAGACCTTTTCCAATCCTCCAACTATCCCTGAATTTACCTGTGGATAATCCCTGGTCATCTAGTGGAATAGTGGAAGAATAGCGTCCTCCGCTCCCACCCCTTCTAGCTCTGGGTTCCAAAATGGCACCAAATTAGATTGGGTGGGAAGGTACTGTTGTGGGGGGGGGGGGGTTGGGTTGCTCCCATATTGTATACATGTAGCTGGAAGTTTGTGCCGGCGCCATATAGGCTTTTGCACTTACTGAACCTTTAGTTTTGAATATGATTGAATTTTTAAATCTGTCTAGCTTTTCATCCATTTCACAGTAATAGCAAAGCACATTATGCTGGTTCTTTTCTACCCAAGTAAGCATAAGCAAATTGAGGTGGGTGCCAGTGGCAGAGCAGCATATGAGAATTGCACCTGCCACCGCTGGCTTTTCGTACATGAAGAAAGAAGTTAAACTTGGGGAACGGGTTGGAGGAAGGAAAGGGGAGATGCCGCTCCCAAAAGAGTGCCGCCTGAGGCCCCCGCCTCAGGTGACCTAATGGTCAGGCCACCCCTGTGGACACACACATGTAAATATTATTCTAAACATTTACATGTGTAATCAAGGTGTAAAAGATAGTGACCATGTTATAGAAGTAACCCCGATATGTCTGGAAGAAGCAATAATCTCTGCAGTTGTGCTAGTCTTAGAGTGGCAGCAAGCCAGCAGCAAACTTGAAAAGAAAACAAACTTCTGCCAAGCCTGTGGGAGAACAGTTACACTGAAAAGTAACAGAGGATATGTCTGCTCCCTGTTACGAGTTTGATAGGAAAGTGTAAACAGCAAGTTCTAGCAGAGGAACAGGAAAATAAAAACAGAGCTTAAAAAAAGTTACTGGGCTGCACGTTGCTTCTAGTACTAAGATGAAGTGTGTGTGTGTGTGGGGCGGACAGAAGTAGGGATGGACAATCAACCTTTACAGATAAATCAGGATTCCAGAGATTTGATTTAGAAGTTTATTGAAGAAATTACCTCATATGACATGAGATCGTGTTTTGTCAGGAACGCCGCCTGACTCTGGGGTCATAAAAATCTGTCAGGTATGTTAGGAGAGTTCTGCTGAGATGATGGTAGTGCTCAAAAACAATGTAAAATCATCAGGTGTCACTTAAGGTACGGTAGATAGCGCGTGAGAAATTGAAAGATGAAGCAAAACACAGAAACATAGAAATGGAGCACAAGTTTGGTGGCATAACCCACTTCTGGTTTCTTACAGTGATTTTATAAGCAGTGCCTTGTAAAAGTTTTCATCCCTTACATGTTCTTCACATTCTGTGGCCTAAAAATTAATATTCATAATGTTTCACTGATCTACACAGCCTACTCTCCACTTTCTTTTGTTCACCAAAGTGTTCACGCATAACTCCATAACAAACCATTTCTACTCTGTCATCCTTAAGACAAGTTATTACAAATATAATGGGGTCATTTTACCAAATTGTGCTGTTTTTGCACTTAACATTTATTTTTTGTTACATTTGTACCCTGTGCTTTCCCACTCATGGCAGGCTCACTGCAGCTTACATGGGGCAATGAAGGGTTAAGTGATTTGCCCAGAGACACAAGGAGCTGCCTGTACCTGCAGTGGGAATTGAACTCAGTTCCTCAGGACCAAAGTCCACCACCCTAACCACTAGGCCACTCCTCCACTCCTTAACTGCCTTAACGCCAAACATTAATGTGCCTTTAAGTGCAAAGGCTGTGCTCTTTTTATTTTTGGGAGCATGCCCAACACATCCTCTGCAATTACTGCGCTGAAATATTCATTACCACATTAACTCTGCTTGAAATTAGCATGGATGCTTATCACCTTCCCACAATGTACACTGCTTCATTAGCCTTCAGCCTTGCAAGTCTTATATATTCAAGGACAGTAGATAGTTTTATGTCCCTAGAGGACACAATTAAAAAAAAACAAAATCACAAAGAGTTGAAGTAGTATTTGAACCTAGGTCACTTGGTTCTCAGCCCACGGCTCTTACCATTAGGCTACTCCTCAACTCTGCACAGATGTTTATTAAGAACTTAATTTCAACAAAGATGTTAGACCATGAATGTCCATAGCTCCTGAAGCTGTCATATAGCATGGTATCCCTTGCTATTTTCACTTTCAGGGGAGGGAGAGGGACAGCAACCACTGAGACATTAAGGAGGCGACTTCATCAGAGCACCTTTCTGTAACTTGGATGTGTCAATAATAACATATATCTTTTGGGGCATAGACATCTCTTCCCCTTCTGAAATCAGAGTTGCACATCCATATTTTGGCCCCTCCTTAGTGCCACCCAAAACATACCCAGACTACCTTGCCATAAGGACGTACTGCAGTT
This sequence comes from Microcaecilia unicolor, assembly GCF_901765095.1. Taxonomy (NCBI): domain Eukaryota; kingdom Metazoa; phylum Chordata; class Amphibia; order Gymnophiona; family Siphonopidae; genus Microcaecilia; species Microcaecilia unicolor. Next base: position 187,562,512 of record NC_044031.1, read on the forward strand.
TTAGATGTCCATATCCTGGCTTTATAAAATCGGGATTTGGACATCCATGACATTTAGATGTTGAAATGTCAGTTTTAGACGTCCAAAACATGAATAGATCTTCTAAAATAAGGGTCATAGTATTTTTGATTGGGATCTGGTTAAAAGATAGAAAAAGATAGGTCTAAATGGTCAATTTTCTCAATGAAGTGCCCCGTGGATGTGCACTGGGACCACCGCTTTTTAACATTTTTAAAAGTACTTGGAAATGGGAACAAGTGGCATAGTCAAATTTGCAGATAACACCAAATTATTCAAAGTTCTTAAAGTACAAAAGGATTACGAGACATTTTAGAAGGCCTTGCATGACTAAGCATCCAAATGACAGATGAAATATAATGTGGACAAGTACAAAGTGATGCATGTAGGGAAGAACAACCAAACAGCTGCTACACGATGCAAGGTTTCACATTAGGAGTCACCATCTAGAAAAAGGATCTAGACATTATCGCAGATATGTCGAAATCCTCTGATCAGTGTACAGCAGCAGCCAAGAAACCAAATAGCTAGATATTACTAAGAAATGAATGGAGTACAAAACAGAATATATAATATCTCTGTATGCTTCCATGGTGCAACTGCACCATGAGTATTATGTGCAGTTTTGGTTACTGCATATCTAAAAAGTAATAGCGGAGCTAGAAAAGGAACAGAGAAGGGCAACCAAATAAAGAGGATGGAACAATCCTGCTGTGAGGAAAGGCTAAAGAGGTGGGCTCTAGCTTTGAGAACAGACGGCTGAAGTGAGATATATTAAAGGTCTATAAAATAATAGTGGCATGGATTGGAATGGGTAAACATGAATCAGTTGTTGTTTTTATGAAAAAGTACAAAAATTAGGGGACATGCAATAAAGTTACTTAAGTGGTACATTTAAAACAAACCAGAAAAATGTTTTCACTTAGTGTATAGTTATGCTCTGGAATTCAGTGCCAGAGGATCTGAAGAAAATGTTAATTTTGCTGGGCTTAAAAAGTTTTGCACAAGTGCTTGGAGAAATAGTCCACACATTATTAAGGTGGACTTGGGGAAATCCGCTGCTTATCCCTGGGATAAACAGCATGGAATCTGTCTAACCTTTTAGATTCTGCCAGGTAGTTGTAACTTGGATTGGCCACTGGTAAACACAGGATGCTGGGCTTGATGGGCCTTTGGTCTAACCCAGTATAGCAAATCTTATGTTTGTATGCTCCTATACAACATAAACAGCTTCTTCATCCAGACTTGCGATAAGCAGCTCAGCCACTGTGATCATCCCCCATTCCTCCCTAGCAATTATCAGATTTGTGGTGGGGCAGAAGTAATCCTCAGACCCTCCCTGCCCCTTTTCTAGCCTGACCCCTAGTAGGTGTCAGGAGTCAAGCTGCCATATAAGGGAGAAAAGCCTTAGAAAATTGGATGGATAGCGACAGACCTAAAGCTAAATCCTTGAAAACTGGCATTTTATGAGTAAGAGTTGATGACTTTACCAGAAAACATCTCAATACTTAGCTTAATGGTGTTATTTTCACAAGCAGTTGAAAGTAAAAATCCTGTATGCAATTCTGGTTTCAGCCCTCATCTTACGGGGTCAGATGCCATCCATCTTACAAAAAATAAATAAATAAAATCAAAACAAAAAAGCCTTGGGTTATTCAGATTTGCCTCTTTTTACATCTGCAAGTTTTAGACTTGAAATGTAAGCTGTTGTTCTTAGCCACCTTGATTACTGAGGCTGCCCAAAAATCTATTAAAAATTATAGATGGTACAGATTGTAGCTGATAAAGTAGTTACATGTAGTGCTAGATAGAATGAGGTGTTGCCCCTTTGCACTGTTTGATCCGGTTCCAATTTATTAGACATACTCAACAAGGTATATCTATCCCATTAACCATAAAGTAATCAATATAACACTAAACCATTCATTCACATTCATACAACAAACACAATATAAATCATTAAAAATTAGAAAATATTATTGGAAATTTTTACAGGTGCTCAGTTCACAGACCAGTCAAATAAATATACAACCGGCTGAGTCAAGAACCATCATCGCATACTGATGTTCCTTTTTCTTCGAAAGTATAGACTTTTCAAAACATCTGCACTTATCAGTGGTAATACACTGCACTGCCTAGCTTCATCTACACCATTATAATTTACATAAATAAATATCAACTTATGCAGGAAATGCTTAGTATGATCAACTAATCCACATTCAAAGGTACTCAAATAAGCAAATCACTGTACTTATCCTGTAACTGTAAATGGATTCCAAAGATGTCAGTGATCATACAGTATCAAATACCTGGCTGGTACTCATAATGAGATGCGAAGAAATAAGTCCTCAGGCCAGATCCATCACCAAATGCCCATACAATAAAATATTTTAAATGTCACATAATCTGTTCCCTCTACTCAGTGCCGAGTTTTGTGATTCTTCTTCAGGAGGAAACAACAATGGGGAACCCCAACTCACAAATGCATCAAGCTTATTAATCCAACAGCTTGGTGACGTTGAAGACTTTATGGATGTATCAACATTGAAGGCGGACACTTTAAACACAAATTATGAATTAAGAACCCCCCCCCCCATTATACTAATGTGTTTTCAAAGGTCATACTAAATGTTTAAACAATTGCAAAGTATTTTGAAATTATGTAAGGTGTCCTGTTTTTCCAGACACTATCCTGCTTATAATCGAAAGAGAAAAACGACTATATTGCGACCCAAATCGGGAGATGGGCATCTTTCTCCCGTGGGTGCAGAAATCGGTATAATCGAAAGCCAATTCTGGGCGTTTTCAACTGCAATCCGTCGCGGAAATGGGTAAAGTTGATGGGGGCGTGACGGAGGCGTGGTGAAGGCGGAACTGGGGCGTGGTTATCGGCCGAGGAGAGATGGGCGTCTTTAGCTGATAATCGAAAAAAAAGGCATTTTTACCGCGATTTTGGGTCACTTTTTTTGGACCCTTTTTTTTTCACGAACAAGTCCCAAAAAAGTGCCCCAACTGCCCAGATGACCACTGGAGGGAATCGGGGATGACCTCCCCAGACTCCCCCAGTGGTCACTAACCCCCTCCCACCAAAAAAAAACCCACTTTAAAAACTTTTTTTCCAGCCTGTATGCCAGCCTCAAATGCCTTACCCACCTCCATGCTAGCAGAATGTGTTCTATCCTGTGACAGCTTTTCCCTGGTTCTGATGTGGCTCTCGGGTGAGTGTGACACCTTTTCTGTTATGTGGGTGTAGGGTATTGGGCTCCGTGATTCCACTAGCTTGTGGCAAATGCTCACGATGTTGGTAGTTGGTAGGCTCTACTCCCATGGTGCTTTTCCCCCTGCTTACTGGGTCAGAGTGTGCCCTGTTTTGTTTCCGGTAGTCCATGAGGTAGTGGCCATTTTTGTAAGCCAGTTTTAGATCCCTTTCACGTGTTAGCCACGTTACAGAACTTAGTTCTTACCTTGAATGTGGCTGAAAGAGGGCATTGTACAGCATTCTGCCAGCTCTGACCTACTGCTCATCTCAGTACCAGGGAGACTCGTTGCCAGTGGGGCACAACCTCTGATCTGCAGTTAACTGTGAGTAAGCGTGCTTATTCCAATAAAGGACGTTTTCGGAGAGATTAGTCTTCAGATGTCAACTGGTGTGCCAATGTTATATAGCAGCAACAAGTACTAGAGGCCTGCGTGTATGCAGGTCCCTGGAGCACTTTTAGTAGGTACCGCAGTGCACTTCAGCCAGGTGGACCCAGGCCCATCCCCCCACCTGTAACACTTGTGCTGGTAAATGGGAGGTCTCCAAAACCCACTGTACCCACATGTAGGTGCCCCCTTCACCCCTAAGAGCTATGGCAGTGTTGTACATTTGTGGGTAGTGGGTTTTAGGGGAGGGGGGTTGGGGGCTCAACACCCGTGGTAAGGGAGCTATGCATGTGGGAGCTTTTTCTGAAGTCCACCGCACAGACCTCTAGGGTGCCCAGTTGGTGTCCTGGCATATCAGGTGGTGCCAGTGTACTATGAATCCTGGCCCCTCCCATGACCAAATGGCTCGGATTAGGACGTTTTTGAGCTGGGCGTTTTTAGTTTCCATTATCGCTAAAAAAAACCAAATGCCCAGCTGAAAAACGTTCATTTTTTCAAAAATACGGTCTGTCCCGCCTCTTCACGTACCTGTTTTCGGACATAGACGCCCATGGAGATAGGCATTCGCGTTCGATTATGCCCCTCCACGTACTATAATTTGTCCACTTTAAATCAAAGGGGCATTGTAATACTACTGTCCAGTTTAAGTACAATTTGAACAACCAATAAAAGACTGTTTTTCTTCAAAATGTCTGCTTCCTTTTCTGTTTCCAATCCAATTTAAAACTATGACAGTATTACAGAGAAAATGAAATCTCTTCAGGTGAAAGAGACACATGCTTTGATACCAAGCTCATAAATCCGTTTATCTATACAAAACATTCAGTATAGGGGAGTTGCACAAGCAAGGGGCATTGTTTATGATGCTGTAACTAAGACAGGTAATATTATACATGGTAGTGTAATCCATCTTAATATGGTACCATAAGATTATGTAGGGCATGCTATTCCAAACTGAAGGGCTCTTAACTGACTGGTCTCTTTAAGACTTTAAAATTAAAGACTGGGAACTAGGCATGTCTAGGCAGTCAGCTGATCCTGTTAATCGATCCAACAGGCGGTTTCTTTGCTCTGTGCAATGCCTAAATTTATCATATATTTGTAATTAAGAAGTAATGCACAGGAGCTTCGTAAGCAAGAAATGTGTGTGTCATGCCCCCCCCCCCCCAAACTCTTCCACCCCATCCACTTGTGTCACATTATCAAGGGAAGCCAACGGACAGGATGCAAGTTTAGTGCTCAAGCTTCTCTAATGCTCTGTGCAGCTGCACATAACTAGCTACAGCCCTGGCAATGAATGGTGAGGACTTCAAGTTCCCTGATGCCAGTGCACCAAAAAAGAAATAGTCTTAGACTACATGCACCTTTCTTTTGTTTTAAATATGTTTTATTGCAACAGTCAGATAAAACAATAACAGAGCAATATCAAATAAAAAATGAATGGTGTGCAAAATGAGTCTACCGTCTAAGTAGTTGCAGGGTACAAGTGTAAAAACTTGCACCACAGCATTTCTTATCATCAGCTGTGGGAGACAGTGGGACTGCTGTGCTGATAGGTCCTAAGTTCAAAACATATTGACAAACCATAGCTGCAGATAGTGGTGGTGAATCTTCTGCCTCCCAATAGGACATAATCAATTTCTTGATGAGCAAAAGAGCATTATAAAGGAAGTGGCACTGCAAGGCCAAGATGCCCTGCTCCACCAAGTATTCCTGAATACCCCAAAGTAAAGAGCTGTCGTCCCACTCGGGGAAGCACTGGACAACTCATGCCACCATCGACAGTCTTGCCAAACCTGAAACAATATGTCATGAAAATCTCAGAATCTAACAGATAGATCCCTATTCAGACACTTGGTTTTGCAGTCACACATGCAGAACAGACATAGTCCCTCTTCAAAGTCTTTAGAAATTAACCTGAAATCCTAAGAAGCTAGACTCTGCATGCAGCACAATACCAGAAAAACAGAAAGAAACACATTGCTATACATTGCAAAACAAGACAGCAGATGTAAATTCTCAAATTGGACATATTACAAATGCTAAAATGAAAATAAAATGATTTTTTCTACCTTTGTTGTCTGGTGACTTTGTTTTTCTGATCTTGTTGGTCCCAGTCTCTGATTCTGCTGCTATCTGTTCTCTTAACTCCATTTCCAGGGCTTCCTTTCCATTTATTTCTTTACTTTCCTCCTTTCTTCTTCATTTCTTGCCCTACATCCATAGGTAAAAGCTGGGTCCTCCGCAGACTTGACTGGAGAAGGTATAGAGTGGATCCAGCTTTTGCCTGTTTTCTCCATCCATGTGCAGTTTTTCTCCTCTTTCCCTTTCCCTCATCTCTATCAGTATGCATCTCCTTCCTCTTTATTCGCTCCCCTCCATCCATATGCATCTTCTTCCTCTCTCTTCCCTCTCCTCCATCCATGTCCAGCATTGTCCTCTCCTCCCTCCATCCATGTCTAGCATTTCTCCTCCATCCATGTCTAGCATTTCTCCTCCTCTCCTCCATCCATGTTCATCTCACTTCCTTACTCTTCCCTCTCCTCCATCCATGTCCAGCATTTCTCCTCTCTCCCCTCCATCCAAATGCATCTCCTTCCTCAGTCTTTCCGCCCCTCCATCCATATCTAGAATTTCTCCTTTCTCCTCTCCATCCATGTGCATCTCCTCCTCTGTCTTCCCTCCCCTCCATCCATGTCCAGCATTTCTCCTGTCCCCTCCATCCATCCATCCATCCATCCACCCATGTGCATCTATGTCCTCTGCCTTTCCTCCTCTCCATCCATATCCAGCATTTCTCCTCTCTCCCCACCCCTCCATCCATGTGCACCTCCTTCCTGTCTTCCCTCTCCTCCATCCATGTCCTGCATGTCTCCTGTCATTCCCTCCATCCATCCATGATCAGCAACTCTCCTCTCTCCCCTGCCCTCCCCTCCATGCATCCATGTCCAGCAACTCTCCTCTCTCCCCTGACCTCTCCTTCATCCATAGCCAGCAATTCTCTTCTCTCCCCTGCCCTCCCCTCCATGTCTAGCAATTTCTCCTCTCTCCTCTGCCCTCCCTCCCATCCATGTCCAGTGATTTCTCCTCTTTCCCCTGCCCTCCCCTCCCATCCATGTCCAGCGATGCTCCTCTGCCCTGCCCTGCCCTCCCATCCATGTCCAGTGACTCGCCCCAACCCCCACCTGCCCCCCTTTTCAGCCTCTGAGTTCCAGTTCCAACTCCAGCCCCACTTGCCTGCCCTCTTCTCCCACAACAGCCCTCCTTTCCTTCCTGCCACCCTGTGTTTAAAACTTTTAATTTACCTCAAATAGCAGCGGCGGCAGTGAAAGCAGCAGGCTTGCCTCCAGCCTTCCCTTCCCTCTCAGTATCCAACCCTTCTCTGCCTCCAGTCTTCCCTTCCCTCTCAGTGTCCCGCCCTCGCAGAAACAGGAAATTATATCAGAGGAGGGTGGGGCACTGAGAGGGCAGGGATGGCTGGAGGTGAGCCTGCTGCTTTCATTGCCCCTTACTGGGTTGTACTGGCCCTGTGGTAGCCGTAGTGCCACTTACGATGCGTTCTGGTTGGGTACCAAATTATTTAGGGTGCTCGGGTGTCCACAGCACCCAGAGTCGGTGCCTATGCCTCAAGATAACCAGTTTGATAAAGCTGTGTTTCAGTGGTTTGTCCAAGAAAGATCTGAAGGCACTCCTCTGACTGGACCCCATCTGCACATGCAAGCCAAATAATTTCAAAAAGACTTCAAGGAAATGGGCCAATGTCATTTATGGCAAGTAGTGTATAGCTAAATCACTTTAAAGGGCAACATGGGATAACCAAAACCACTATTTCTAGAGATATACTGTACATTTAGCTGATGATGAGGCAGCATGCTCATACCCCACCCAGCTTCAGAAGATAATTAGAGATGATGGCTATATCACAGAATAGGTCTATAACAAGAGGTGTGCAATATACAATTGTCATGCACATGCAAAACAGATAGCAGGTACTGTATAAGTTGACTGCAGAAAAATAGGTTGACATTTTTAACATGATCTGCTTATACCGCGATGTGATTCCTTGGACCCCAAGCATGGTGTCATAATGGGGTTGAGCTGTATTCAGTAGTAAAAATAATGAACTCAAAACAATGAAACATTAAATAAAATTGAAAACATTTGCATTTGGTGTGTGTGTGTGTGTGTGTGGGGGGGGGGGGGGGTGTTATTTACTAAACTGCATTTATGTGTTTAATGTAGGATTTACCAAACACAACAATGCACCTTGACAGGATGTGTGCAGCGTGTCATCTCTTCTTATCCCCTACCCCTTCCCAAAGTGTTCAGGATTTCTCCTTTCCTACCCTCCCCTCTTCTTTTCTCTGAGGTATCCAGCATCTTTAAGGTTTACAGTTTAGTTTATTTCATATATTGCCTGTATAATTGAAGTCCTATCAATTTACAATATCCAATATCTTCCCTTCACTATCCCCCTCCCTGAGCTGTCCAGTGGTTTCCCTTCCCTTCCTTATTCCCTCTGGGGTGACACTGCATGGTAGTCTGCTTGTCTAAAAAAGACTCAGTAGGATCAGTGTGGGGTCCTGGACACCTGTGCATGCTGAAGGCCTGCTGCATCCCACCACCTCCAAAAACAGGAAATTCAGAGGAAATGAGATCCAACAGGCTTTGAGCATGTGTGGATGGTCAAGTCCCCACACTGGTTACACTTTGTCTTCTTTAGACATGCTATCTGCCATGCCAGTATGGTCCCAGAAGCAGTATGGAAGGGAAGCCACTGGACACCTCGGAGGGAGAGAGAGGCATGAAAGTACAGTAGGGAAGGGAAGCCACCTATGTGTCTACTTTTCACCACAGCCCACCTTTTCCTCTTACAGTCTTGCTCAAAGCCCTTTTTTCCCCAATCCTAAGCTCCTCTTCCCTCTGCAAGCTTGTGTTCCCTTTGCATTTTTCCCAGGTCCCTTTCTCCATTACAGCCCATGCCCCCTCTGAGCTCCTCTCATTCTCACAGCCTGTTTCTACTCCTCTCACCCAGCTGTACTCCCAGTTCCTGTCCCCATCAACCAGCCTCTCTTCCTGTTTCTACATTTTTTACCCCTTCACACCAGTAGTCTTTCTACCAGGCAGTAACCCTGTTCAATACACATCATCACTTCCTAGCCTCTTTATTCCTCTCCCAGCACATTTCTGTCTTCTGCTAAACCCAGGGGTGGACTGACCAATGGGACCAGGGCAGTGCCCAAGGGCCCACATCAGTAGGGGTCCCACTCTCTCCTAGCTTCTATCTAATCACTTTTGATAGGTGGTTAGGGGCCCATGACCCTTATTGCTCAAGGGCCCAGAACACTGGCTAAACCTATTACTCTGGTAACGCATATACAAGTGTCATGACAATAAAGCTAGGAAAGTCTATCTCCTTTTCTTTTCTTTGTGTTGATCTACTGCCCTTTCCGTCTTTACTGGCAGCAATATAAAGAAGTATCAATAGCTCCCTCTTCCCCTGCAGCTCACTGGTCAGGTAGGTAGCCACTAGGCTGCAACAGTGGCGTAGCTAGGTGGGGTCAAGGGGACTAGGCCCCCCAAATTTGCTCTGGGCCCTTGGTGGGGGTCCCCAACCCCCACCAGCTGAAAACTTTGTCCAGCACTGGTCTGTGGTGGTGCCGCCACATTGCCTCCTTTGCTCTCTCTTCCCCTCACGTCGGGCATGCTCCTTTTAGTGAAATTGAGAATGCTCAGTTTCACTAATAGGAGTGTGCCGGATGTGAGGGGGAGAGAGAGCAGGGCAGGCAATGCGTCGGTGCGGAGACCAGCGCTGAACGGAGTCTTCAGCTGGTGTAGGGTGGGGTCCCCCGCCAGCCAAGGTATTTGCAGTGGCGGAGCTTCATCTGGCGGGGTTGGGGACCCTCACCAGCCAAGATGTTACAGTGGTGGAGGTGGGCAGTGGTGACCAAAATGTACCCTCCACCTTGGGCTCTGGCCCCCTCCCACTTCAAGGTCTGGCTATGCCCCTGCGCTGCAGGAGAGGTGGGAGCAGTAGCTTGGATACAGAAGCACTCCTTTCTGTCTTTCCCTGTGGCTCTGTACTGATTATTGAGGGTGCTCAAGCACCCACAGCTTACACAGAGCTGACACCTATTCACCTGTGATGTGAACCCAGCCATACAAGTCTCAGAGAACTGCCACCACTGTCAAGGAAAGAGAGGAAAGTGCATCAATTTATAATGTAAGAGTATGGACTGCGGTATTCATATACTCCCATGGACATTAGGCTGTACATAGAGTAAAACAGAGCAGTGGATGAAGGAGCAAGCTCTGAATAAGTAGCAGATAGACACCATCTATTAGGGCTTTCCAGAGCATCACCCCATGTTGCAAGCCACGTTAAGAGCCAAGATGGACATACACTTTTGGGTGCGTTGTATGAGGTTGACTGGGTACTTGTATAGCCATCAGCATATGTCACACTTTTCTAAATCATCGCTTATATGTGTATGTCAGCTTACATATGTAAATCAGCTTTTTACATGTGCAAATAACACCTAATCCTTCTAAAACCATCTCCTAAATGTAGTACTTTGGTTAACACGTGTAAAACTTTGCATGGCCATAAACTTACCTGAATTTGAATTTGGGTTACAGTCTCTGAATTCAGCATCTATTACCCTGAGTAATCTCTGTGTAAAACAGATGCCAAGGGTGGCCCATCACAAAGAGTGATATATGCCATCCCAGTGAGTGAGACTGAAGGCTGAGAGTTCTCAGTGTATCCAGGGTATAAATCTATAAAGATATGAGTGTTTTGCTTTGCAAATTAAGCTAGCAATATAAAATGATATTTTAATAATGAACACAACAAAAATGATATTGAAGTGTCTTTGATTTTATTTAACTTGTATGAGGTCTGTAATGTGCCGCTTGTCCATTTCACTTTTGTTACATGTGTCTATGGTCTGTCTGTAGCATGCTGGTGTGGGCAGTGAGGGGAAAAGGTTTTTTTTTTCTGCATTGTCCCCACCAGACCCTATGGTTAAAACCAGGGCAGTTCTCCTGAACTCTCAAAAGAACATAATAGCCATACTGGGTCAGACCAATGGTCCATCTAGACCAGTGATGGGCAACCTTTTGAGCTTGGTGTGTCAAAATTCGCCAAAAAACCGAGCATAACTCGGGTGGTGTGTCACTTCGAGAAAAAAACCATAATTTCGCGATATTTATAGTTTAAATAACAAAAATGTATAATTGTAATATATAACTGTATTTAATAAACCAAAACCTAATTATTTAACTTACCTGCTTAGTGACTTCTTTGTTCATCTGTCAGTCGGTTTCTTTTGTTGGTCTTGATATTATTTAACTTGTGTGGGGTGCCGTGAACTAAGATAAGTGAGGGGGAGGGGGAATTCTTTAACTAATCTGCCTATTAGTGACTTTTTTGTTGCTGAATTTCATAGGCTAAATCTTCAATTGAAGGTTGGTATTTTGTACACTTCAAGCCCAAGCAAGCGCTACTAACTTCATCTTTCAATCTGTTTCTTTTGTTGGTTTTGATATTATTTAACGTTGAGAATAAGGTTTCACAAAAGTATGTAGAGGGAAAAATTGTGAGTAAAGCCATTGCTATATTTTTCAGGGTGCTAAAAGTGTCTGGTAATCGGATCCAGGCACTCCAAATTTCCTGGTAACTCAGATATTCTCTTAATAATTGCATCTTTATTCTGCATATCGTGAAATAGAACTGGTGCACATCTTAGGAGAGTTTCTTTAATAAATTCTCCCTCACTGAGTGCTTTTCCATGCTGAGCTATGGAGTGAGCAATGCTCAAACTTGCAGATGTTAAATTTGTAGAACCTTTTACAAATTTAAGGATGGAATTAGATTGGCTCTTATAAAAGTGTAGCTGCCTGGAAATGTATTCCTTCCTTTCATCCTCACTTTTTTTCAAGAGCTGGGAATGATTAGTTTCAAAATGTCTATTTATATTCCACGTTCTGCTTACTATCGTTTCAGTACATAGAACGCAAAATGATCTGCCATTTTTTTCTATAATGCCATACATCTCGGTCCATGTCTCTTGAAAGGGTCGGCTACTGCTACTACCACTTCCTTTACTTAACCTTGGTTTTTTATTTTTTGGGTTCTCCATCAGGGGGGCAGTGACAGAAGATAGAATTATAGATAGCCTGTTAGCCCTGCAGGCAATTAGGGGTTAACTAGCCTAACTGACCACCTTATGTAAATTAAGACGGCTGCCGCTATTTCTAATGGCGGGAAACGGCACCCATAGCACATGCCCTCGCCTCTCCCAGCCTCCCCCTCACCTATCTCAGTAATGATGGTCAATTACAAATCCACGACACCCCAGAACAGTAGATTGGATGATGGTTGTGGGTAATGGTGATCACAGGGCCCTCAGAGATGCGTCCCCCACGGCATTCCGCTGCTCTCTGCTCCGCCGGCCGGAAGTGAGATCAAAGATCCCCTAACGGCCGTGCAGGAGCCGGGGCAGAGGGAGCAGCAGGGAGGGAGCCAATAGGAGCGCACACGGCACCCCCCTCCAGCGGGTAAACATGCACCGGGGGGGGGGGGGGGGTGATTTCACCGGGGGAGGGAGGTCGCGCTCAAGGAACTCCGCTGCTTCTCCGCGTGTCACCGAAAATGGCTACGCGTGTCAGTACTGACACGCGTGTCATAGGTTCGCCATCACTGATCTAGACTAATAACCTGCTTCCAACACTGTCCAATCCAAGTCAAAAGTACCTGACACCAAATATAGCAACGTTCCATGCTATCAATCCCAGGGCAAGCAATGGCTTCTCCCATGTCCATCTCAATAACAGACTATGGACATTTCCTCCAGGAACTTATCCAAACTTTTTTCAAACCCAGATATGCTAACCGCTATTTCTACATCCTCCAGCAATGAGTTCCAGAGCTTAACTATTCTTTGAGTGAAAAAGTATTTCCTTTTATTTGTTTTAAAAGTATTTCCATGTAATTTCATTGAGTGTGCCCTGGTCTTTGTACTTTTTGAAAGAGTGAAAAATCGATTTACCCGTTCTATACCACTCAGGATCTTGTAGAACTCAATCATATCCCCCTCTCAGCCATTTTTTTCCAAGCTGAAGAGCCCTAATCTCTTTAGCCTTTCCTCATATGGGAGAAGTTCCATCCCCTTATCATTTTGTTTGCTCTTCTTAGAATCTTTTAAGAAACATCTGGACAAATGTGATAGCATGCAATGGAATTTTTAGAACATTTGTGCTGTGCTTGGTTGTGTCCTAATGGTTACTGTACCTACAGATCAGGGGTTAGATAGGGGAAAAAAGTAGCCTCCATGGGTGTGATGACTTTTCAAGTGTGGGGTGAGGGGGTGGTAGTTACAATCTGTAAAAAGAAAAAAGAGGGCACCATAGGAACTGGCTGAAACAAGGCTGGAGATTTTCTTCCTCCAGGAAAAAAAAATCAGATAGTGCAAACTGAATGCAGCCTAGGTTGGGAGGCCTGGAATACCCTAGGGCAGATCTAAGGTGCTGGGGATGCTATGTTGATCAGGAAGAACATGCTAATGTGTGAAACACTGGGGGAGACAGACCAGGGAAAGCACTGTTTATGGTAGTGGAGATTGGTGCTCTCACCCTTGGTATCGCTCCTAATAAGGAACAATATAAATTTGTCACAGATGCTTTCATCAAAGTAAATAATTTTGCAAGTTCTCCTTTAATAGGGGTGATATTAATATGGAAATTGATGAGGGGTTGGACAGCACTAGGAGAGAAAAGGTGGGGGAAAGTCTAAACATAATTAAACTAATATCTGAATATGGCTTAAATCAGGTAAAGGCATGCTGAGAAAAAAAAAAGAGATTACACCTGCTACTCACAGGTTCATAACTCATAAGCCTGGCTGGACTATTTTTTGATCAGCCCTAGTATGGCTCCAATAACAACTTCATGCGAAACTATCATGCACCGGTGCATCTAACAGTTAAAGTCCCCTTGGCTTTAGCCAAGAAGCTCTTGGGGACTAAAACATGTAATTCTACAAGATGAGAAGTTTTGCATGTGTATTCAAAATCAAATAACAGAATATATTAAACATAAAGATACGCCAGAGACAAATCTGAGTTTGATGCTGGATGCCTTAAAAATAGTAAATAGGGGTTATTTTCTATCTTATGTCACAAGGGTAAAGAGACAGAAATAAGTAGATTGTATTCATGGAAAAACTGAAAGTCTGAGATCATAATGTAAAGTAAAACAATGAGATGAGACTACAAAGTGCTTTGGAGGAAACTACATGAGGCATATTGTAGTAGGATATGTAGCCAAAGGTAGTATGCCTCAGGGGCAAAAATTGGCAAATTTAGCACAACAAATAAGACACAAAATGGAACAAACATCTACACTTTAAATAAAAGGGGAAAGAGTTATAAGATTCCTACAGGAAGAAACTGCAGACTGATTTCTGGAGTATTATAAGCTATTGTTAATAAAGACCTTGTTCAGGAAGACACTCATTGTGAGAGGACCTTTTTTTGGATCCACTGTGTGTTTTGCCTTTCGTATTATAAGCAACATCAGAAAGCAAAGAGGAGGGGTAGCCTAGTGGTTGGAGCACTGCCCCTGACATCCAGAGGTGGCTGGCTCAAATCCCACTACTACTACTACTTATCCCACTGCTGCTCCTTAGGATCTTAGGAGTGGCCTAGTGGTTAGGGTGGTGGATTTTGGTCCTGAGGAACTGAGTTTGATTCCCACTTCAGGCACAGGCAGCTCCTTGTGACTCTGGGCAAGTCACTTAACCCTCTTTTGCCCCATGTAAGCCGCATTGAGCCTGCCATGAGTGGGAAAGCGTGGGGTACAAATGTAACACCAAAACAAAAACCCTCCACAAACAGATTGTGAACCTTCCAGGGACAGTGAAATACCCAGTGTATCCGAATGTAACTCACCTTGAGCTACTATTGAAAAAGGTGTGAGCAAAATCTAAATAAATAAATATCAGGTCAGTATTCAAAAGCACATATTCAGATAACAGCACAAGCTACCCTGATAAGTACTTCTGGTTGGGATAGTTGGCAGCACCACTGCAGACAGTGCATCTGGATTTCCTTACCAACCAACCAACCACCTTAGCTTTATACAGATAACTCCCTTCACAAAAAAAAAATCAGAGCAGTGTACAAGATAAAATCATTAAAAGGAAAGAAACTCCATAGTCAGAGTACAGAACAGGAGGAAGGTGAGAAAAAAAGGCATACAAGGAAAAGGGATAGGACTTGATATACCACCTTTCAGTGGTTACAATCAAAGTGGTTTATATACTAGTACTTAAATGAAAGTGGTTTACATATTATATATAGGTACTTATTTTGTACCTGGGGCAATGGCGAGTTAAGTGACTTGGCCAGGGTCACAAGGAGCTGCAGTGGGAATTTAACTCAGCTCATCAGGATCAAATCCCACTGCACTAACCGCTAGGCTACTCCTGCACTCCTATGTGGGTTTGCCTGCCACACCCCTATCCCATGCCAGTCTGCACTTAAGAATTCAGACATAACCCACAACAGTTGTAAGTACAGACATGGCTGAGACCTCTGCTGGGATGAAGTGTGGATGGATCCAGAGCAGTTCTGGAATTTATCTGGATAGTGGAAATGTGGAGGGGCATAATTGAATGCGAACGCCTATCTCCATGGGCGTCTATGTCCGAAAACGGGTACTTGAAGAGGCAGGACAGGCGGTATTTTCAAAAAAATGGACGTTTTTCAGCTGGGCGTTTGTTTTTTTTAGTGATAATGGAAACTAAAAACGCCCAGCTCAAAAACGTCCTAATCCAAGCCATTTGGTCGTGGGAGGGGCCACGATTCGTAGTACACTCGCCCCCCTGACATGCCAGGACACCAACTGGGCACCCTAGAGGTCAGTGCGGTGGACTTCAGACAACGCTCCCACATGCATAGCTCCCTTACCATGGGTGCTGAGCCCCCAACCCCCTCCCCCAAAACCCACTACCCACAAATGTACAACACTACGATAGCTCTTAGGGGTGAAGGGAGCACCTACATGTGGGTACAGTGGGTTTTGGAGGCCTCCCATTTACCAGCACAAGTGTCACAGGTAGGGGGGGGGGGATGAGCCTGGGTCCGCCTGGCTGAAGTGCCCTGTGGTACCCACTAAAAGTGCTCCAGGGACCTGCATACACGCAGGCCTCTAGTACTTGTTGCTGCTATATAACATTGGCACACCAGTTGACACTTGAAGACTAATCTCTCCGAAAACGTCCTTTATTGGAATAAGCACGCTTACTCACAGTTAACTGCAGATCAGAGGTTGTGCCCCACTGGCAACGAGTCTCCCTGGTACTGAGATGAGCAGTAGGTCAGAGCTGGCAGAATGGTGTACAATGTCCTCTTTCAGCCATATTCAAGGCTAAGTTCTAAGTTCTGTAACATGGCTAACACGTGAAAGGGATCTAAAACTGGCTTAGAAAAATGGCCACTACCTCATGGACTACCGGAAACAAAACACGGCACACTCTGACCCAGTAAGCAGGGGGAAAAGCACCATGGGAGTAGAGCCTACCAACTACCAACATCGTGAGCATTTGCCACAAGCTAGTGGAATCACGGAGCCCAATACCCTACACCCACCACAATGCATTGCTGATGTGACTCTGAAGTGCGCATAACAGAAAAGGTGTCACACTCACCTGAGAGCCACATCAGAACCACGGAAAGGCTGTCACAGGATAGAACACATTCTGCTGTCATAGAGGTGGGTACGGCATTTGAGACTGGAAATAAAGTTTGTAAAGTGGGTTTTTTTGGTGGGAGGGGGTTAGTGACCACTGGGGGAGTCCGGGGAGATCATCCCCGATTCCCTTCAGTGGTCATCTGGTCAGTTGGGGCACTTTTTTGGGACCTGTTTGTGCAAAAAAAAGGGTCCAAAAAAAGTGACTTAAAATCACGGTAAAAACGCCTTTTTTTTCGATTATCAGCTAAAGACGCCCATCTCTCCTCGGCCGATAACCATGCCCCAGTTCCGCCTTCACCACGCCTCCAACACGCCCCCATCAACTTTACCCGTTTCCGCGACGGATTGCAGTTGGAAACGCCCAAAATCGGCTTTCGATTATACAGATTTGGGCGCCCACGGGAGAAAGACGCCCATCTCCCGATTTGGGTCGCAATATAGGCGTTTTTCTCTTTCGATTTTAAGCTGGATAGTGTGCTATCTAGACAGTTTATTTGGATAACTTAGAACAGTTTAAAAAGGCTGTGCTAAGTTATCCGGATTGGTTTTCCAGACCAAATATTTCCACTGTCTGCATAAGTTCTGGCAGTGATTGCCTTATCCAGAGATTGTGCACCAGCCACTATCCAGATACTGGAATTGGACATGCTTAATGTTTGACTGTTGGTGTTGGAGTGAAGCAGTTGCTTAATGGTTAGTGCAGTAGTTTGAAAACCAGTGGAGCCAGGTTCAATTCTCACTGCAGTTCTTTGTGACTCTGGGCAAGTCACTTAACCCTTTGTTGCCCAAGTACAAATAAATACCTGTATATAATACATAAACCCATTTGATTGTAACCACAGAAAGGTGGAATATCAAGTCCCATCCCTCTTCCCTATAAAGAATGCTGATCACGACAGCTGAATATTGACCTATTAAATTTTAAAGCCGGTGCTAAAGAGGGCTATACTTTCCAGGGTATATTTATTATCACAGAGGGAGGAACCCCCACAAAAATTCAGGTACCAGGAAAAATAGATATGAGAAGCTGGGGGAGGGGGGTAATATGTTTATGATTATTATAAAAATGTTTATTATAAAAATTTTATATATCACCTATCTTGAACAGACCGTAGCGGTTGACAATACAATAAAATCAGCTTTAAATAGAAAGGAATGCCATTTTTGTAATAGGAAAGACCCAACCACATTCTCTCAAGACATCCATAACAAGAAGGTATCCATAAAGTTACTGTCTTCACAAAAACAGAAACCTAATAAATTTTAAATTCCTCTTGTCCAATAAAATTAAATGTCTACCTAAAATGGAAAGTTTTAAGCATAATTTTGAACTCCACTAAGTTCACTTCGGCACGCATTTCTTTCGGAACAGTATTCCACAAAGAGGGTGCTGTATAGGAAAATGTTCTTTCCCTTGCCCAGTCTCCCTTCACTTTGGTTCTGGAGGCTGCTACCGTTCTAAAATCTTGTGTTGACTTGAGTACCCTTCCTGGAATATATGGAATAGTCAAAGTATTTAAGTAAGATGGTTTCAAACCATACAAAACTTTCCCCCCTGTTTACTAAGCTGCGCTAGTGGCTGGTAGTGCGCTAATCTCAACACGGCCCATTCACTTTGAATGGGCTGTGTTGGCCTTGCCGTGCGTCTTAGTAAACGGGGGGGGGGGGGGGGGGAGGGGGTTGTGTGTGTGCCAAAACTAAAACCTTAAAAGAAGTTCTAAACCTAATGGGCAACCAATGATACTGAACAAATAACAGAATAACAATTATGTTGTTGCTTATTACCCAGAAGTTTATTTACTGCATTTTGCAGAGTTTGAAGCCTTTTTAACTTATTGCCTGATATACCTGCACAGATCACCATTACGGAACAATATATGCCACATTGAGCCTGCAAATAGGTGGGAAAATGTGGGATATAAATGCTACAAATAAATAAATAAATAAATATTAACAACATGTGTATTAGGGTATGTAAGGCGTCTTCATTCAATAAATATTGAAGAGGAACAATGGCAAGGGATCTGGGATAAAGACTGAAGGGTTTCAGTCTATACAGTACACTTCACATACAATATGAGATACTATACCAAATGCGTTGAACATATACATTTTACACACTCCACAACCAAAACCCTGACCCCTGAGGCAGGCGTTGTTTAATGCCGAAACACTGCCCATGTCGGGTCATTTGTCAACAAAACACTCCTGTTGTCTCAGTTTTGAAGGCCCAGTGTTGCTTTTTTGGTTTTAATAGGGCACCACAATTTATGCGTGCCAATGCTGCATGCTGAGCGCTAAATCTATAACAGCATGTGTGCACCAAGATGTCATTAGAGAATACTAGACTAAGTCAGCATTGATGCACCTAATTGTAGGTGTGAACAGTTATGGCAAGTGTAACTGTTCATGGCTATATATGACACTTTAGCACATAACTTACAGTACTGTCTAAGCTACACATATAACTGGGAGCCCAAATGTATGATCCTTGCATTTATGTGCTAAGTAAATTATAGAACAGCAATTACAGACCTAAGTGTGCATTATATGTGCGTTAGTGCTAGCATTTTTTAAATATTTGTTTATTCATATCAAATTCTTACAATCAAGCAAAGCTTGTACAGAAAAGTAAGTTATTGCTATTTATTACATGAAAAAAATTGTGAAGAAATTAAACTTGCTGGTAACTATCCTCAAGTCCACCATTTAAGATTCAAGATTGCAAAAGGTGAATTATTATATATCAACATAATTATAGGAAATATAACCCGAGTGGTCCTAAAGAACCTTATTACATTCCTAGAGCTGCATTAACATAAACATCTAATGATAAACATTGATGTTGATATTAACTTTTCCCTCCAGATCTCCTGGTATACCAGAAATTCAGTAAGTTGTAAGGGCTCAAAAAGCACATTTAATTGACTGATACCGAACTACGTATTTGCATGGGTAACATAGGAAAAAAGTGGCACCCGTTTGAAGAACCCCTGGTTTAAGTATTAAGAGCTGACATTGTCTTTTTTGAGTCTCTTTTGATACATCTGGGAATATCCGTATTTTAAGTCCCATAAAATCTTTGTCTTTGTTCTTGAAGAACATTTTCATCAACCATATTTTATCTGGCGCTAACGCAACAGAGGCCAATATGGTAGAGGAAATAACTGTTTCAGAGTCCGATGACTCTAGAATTGCTGATATATCTAAAGGAGAATCAGCTTGTTGAGGGAACCATTTGGCCTCCTGTCGGTTTACTCAGTAAATAGTATATTTGAGAGAAAGGGGGTATAGAGTCTTCAGAGACCCCAAAAATTTCTTTTATGTATCTCCTTAACATTTCCGTAGGTGATATAGACCTCACTTTAGGGAAATTCAAAAATCATAAGTTGTTGCTTCTCTGGATGTTTTCCATGGATTCAATTTTCCTGCGCATATTCGTTATATCTTTTATCATAGTAACTTGCGCTTTTTCACTATTTCTCTCCTACATTTCAACTTTCTCTGATAATTTTTTAACATCAGTATTAACCAATACTAGATTTTCTTTCAAGGTTTAAGTCTGAGATTCCAAAGCCTGAATCTGAGGACACAAGACGTTTCCCAGATTAGCAATCAAGGCCCAAAGGTTATCAAGGGTTACTTCAGATGGTTTTTCTTGTAAAAAGGAAAAAGCATATGGAGTTTGTACCTTCTGAGTTAATGAAGTAGGAGCGCTCAACTCACTGTCTGTAGCCAGGAAGTCTCTCGCAGAGATAGATGATTCTTGCACAGCTCCTTGGGCGTTCAAATCACTTGAACTCCTCAAGTCCTCTGATGGTTGTTTCTGCACCTCTTGTCGTCCCTTCTTAGCTACGCAGCCTGGCTGAAGAAAGGGTGACACCGTCAATGGAGAACTAGTAATCTGTGGCTGCGGGGGAGGTGCTCTATGATCGGGGCTTAGCATGACCTCTAGCACTGGCGTCGCTCCAGGGTCTTCACTCACTCTGGGCGCCGCAAGTGTGCCGCCAACCGACCTGTTCGGCGCTCTGCACAAAAAAAGTCTTTCGGTCCAGCCATCTAGACGGGAAGCCAACCAGAGGCTGAAATGGGAGTCGACTTTCCCCTACGCTTCGGCATTGTAAAATTGGAAACAAGAGAGCAGAGTATTTTATAACATACGTGCATAAATGGGCCGGATTCTATATATGGTGCCTAAAAAATCATCGCTGAAAAAAAGTGTTATTCTATAAGCTGTGCTTAAAGTTAGGTGCGGTGCACAGAATAGCGCTTACACTTGGGAATCACAGCTAACTTTAGACATGGCCATTTGCCC
This sequence comes from Microcaecilia unicolor, assembly GCF_901765095.1. Classification (NCBI taxonomy): domain Eukaryota; kingdom Metazoa; phylum Chordata; class Amphibia; order Gymnophiona; family Siphonopidae; genus Microcaecilia; species Microcaecilia unicolor. Next base: position 187,583,246 of record NC_044031.1, read on the forward strand.
CAACTGAAATGTGGTGCAAATGTATGCGCCTAAATTAGGCATGTATCCCCGAGTAAATGCTAGGAACACCCCTGTTCCACCCATGTCCCTCCCATTTTCATGCCCTTTTTACTTGCGCGTAAAGTTTAGGTGCAGATCCCGTGCCTAAATTTACGTGTGTAAGTTCCAATTGAATCTAATTAGTGCCAATAATTGCTGGTTACAAAGCCAACTATTGGCACTAATTGGCTCACTATTCAATTAAGTTGCATGCACAAACTGGGCACACGCCCACATTTGCACAAACAATTTTTGGCAACTTTAATAGAATTAGGGGGATGGCGCCTAACTTTAGACATTCTGCTATAGGATTAGGAGGTATACGATTTACATAAAATTGACTAAATGAAAATTGGTGTCAGAACCTGGGACTAGAGATAGAGCTGGGAGTGGAGTTTGTGCCCCCCCCCCCCAATCAAGAAGGTATTCTGCTGCCCCTGGGGAAGGGATGGAAGAGAGTGTGTGGGAGGGGGAGGAAGTAGGCTATGTTGCAGAGGGGCACCAGATACCCTTGCAATGGCCCTACCGAGGTGCACGCACAAATTAATTGAACAACGAGCTCTGAACCATCAATAATTTGGTGCTATCAACCAAGTATTGAGGTGACTTGACACCCATTAGAATTTGTACTCATATCTGGCTTAACTCTCATAGGGGTCCTTTTACCAAGCTGTGGTAAAAAAGGACCTGTGCTAGTGACGAGGGACATTTTTGCCATGCGCTGAGGCCCTTTTTACCATAGCAGGTAAAAAGGCCGAAAAAAAAGACATGGCCATGTGGTAAGGGGATCTTTTACAAAGGTTCGCTAGTGTTTTTAGCACATGCTGATTAGTGTGCAGTAAACACTAGAGACGCCCACAGGAATATATGGGCATCTTTAGCTTTTAGCACATATATATTTAATGTATGCGCTAAAAATGCTAGCACGCCTTTGTAAAAAGGGCCCTAAGATTTCACTTACCGCTTGGCCATTCGGGAGGGAGCACTTAACGCCATCCACTGAGGTGACAGTAAGGGCTCCCGCGATAACCCAGCAGTAACCGGGTAGTGCGTGGAGCTGCCCGATTACTGTCGAGTTACCATGCTAAAAAATTCGGCCCTGTTTTCCCTAGTGTGAGAAATAGCACACACACTGGGGCTGGAACCAGGGGCTTAGCCAGACTTCAGCGGGAGGGGGGTCCAGACAGAGCCCGAGGTGAGGGGGCAAATTTTACCCCCCCCCCGGCAGCACCAACCCCCCTGCCATTGCCGACCCCCCCGCCGCCACCACCACCACCAACAACTTTGACCCCCCCCTGCCGACGATCCTGCCAAGAGTCTCGACCCCCCTCCCGCCGCAAACCCTCCCCCGCCATCGCCTACCTTTGCTGGCGGGGGACCCTAACCCCTGCCAGCTGAGGTCCTCTTCTTCCGGTGCAAGGCTTCATTCTGTTTCTGTGAGTCTGACGTCCTGCACTTACAACGTGCAGGACGTCAGACTCACAGAAACAGAACGAAGCCTTGCGCCGGAAGAAGAGGACCTCGGCTGGTGGGGGTTAGGGTCCCCTGCCAGCAAAGGTAGCCGACGGTTGCGGTGGGAAAGGGTTGGCGGCGGGAGGGGGTTCAGAGGGTCATTGGCAGGGGGGTCCAGGGACAAATCTACGGGGGCCCAGGCCCCCGTGGCCCCACTTATCTACGCCACTGGCTGGAACTAGCGCTGATGCCCACGTTGGGCCAGCGGTAGTTCCAGATTAGAATGCAGTAAGCCCACACTGGGCTTACTACTACTTATCATTTCTATAGTGCTACTAGATGTACGCAGCGCTGTACACTTGAACTGCCACTTTGTAAAAGAGCTCCATAGTGCGTTTCTCAAAAGTGGACATGGACACACGAAGGGCATTCAAAGAGTTGTATGTGTATTTATAGAACACAGGGTCAGCATGCCCAACTTAGGCGCCAGCATTTATACCAGATTTTAGCAGGCGTAAGTCTGGTGCCCATAGTTTGTGCAGGAATTGGTGCTATGCACAATTCTATAAAGGGTGCACGCTTTTTATAGAATTGTGCTTAGCATCGATCATTTCTGGCACCCATTTTTTAGTGCAATTTATAGAATTTCTCCCCTAGGTGTCAACTGAAGGGGAGGGGGTGACCTGGGGCGCAGAATTACTCTGTTCAAGTTGCTCACACAGCTTTCACAGGCCTATTCTCAGAATTCCTGCAGTAAAGCAGGATTTGTTTGTGCGCTGTTCTCTGAGCATTGAGAAGGCATAGCAAACCACGTCATTAATGTACATTTGACAAAATTTAAATACAATATGCAGTGATCTCTGGTGCTCACGTTTTAAAGTCCTCTGAGCATTCTGCACACATTAAAATGCGTTCTATTCCCACGCTAACTGGCCTTACCGCCGGTAGTAGGTTTTGAGAATCAGCCTGTCAGTTTGCTGCATCTTATTCTATATAGTATATGCCTTTTTTCTTGTTTTATTTTCTCTGTTAGCTGGGGAAGGCTTTGGAGATTGAATAAGGAATGTCTGGATTGCTGCTTTAGTTCCAGGTTATTAGTGGGCAGGAGGTAGGATCCTTAGTTTACAAAAGTACACAGGCACCAGCAAAGTGAAAACAATGTAGGTAGTGCTCCATTAAACTGAACCTGTCAGGTCCTCACACGTGTACAATCAAGAAAAGAAGCTTCAAAACTGCTTCACATTTACCATGTGTGAAAAAAATAAACAGCTGCCTGCATCAGATACTGCTTTTCATCCTGGTTTTCTTTATTGTTCCAAGGGCTGAAGAGGTGGGAAGGCGGGTTAAGTTCCCCCAGGAAAGGGAGAGTGTAAATCAATTATAGCTACTAATTGAAGGATTGATTTCCATCTCCCTTAGTGTGCATCTTTAAACTGGGAAGCAGCTCAGAAACTACAAGTTATTTATTTTCTGCTTAAGAGCTTCACCATCCCTTGTAACATTTTTCTTTCTAGTAAGTTTCTAACTGTACCCCCTTTCTTTCTCCTGATAGTAATTAGGTTTATTTTGCTTCATTTCCTCCTCCTCCTCCTCCTCCTCCTTAGAGAGAGAGAGAGAGAGAGAGAGGCTATTGGGAAAAGCCAGGGACAGTTACAGACCAGCTGTGAAATGACAAAAAGAGCTATACCATAGGGCTGGAAGGATGAGAATGCTGAGTGGCAGGCAGATTCTTTGGGTACTTAACACAAATGGACAAATAATACCTGACTTCAAAATAGTTTTTTGGTAAGTATGAACTCCCTCTAAAATCACAGGTCAGGAATCTTGGGATGCCGCTAGACTCACTTTGAACCCGCAAATTCAAACAACCTTTAAACATTTTCTATCTTCTGTGGTAACTAAGAAATCTCTCTACATATCAGGCGCATAGCCAGACCTCTGTTTTTTTTTGGGGGGGGGGCACAAAATTTTGCCCCGCTGCTCTCCACCCCTGCCGTAACCCCACATACCTGGCCTGGCAGGGGTCTCCAAGCCCCACCAGCTAGGCAAACAAGTAGATAGCCCATCAATTCTGGGGGGGCCTGAACCCATATTGAGAGGGGCCCAAGCCCCCTCTTGTGGCTAAGATACTGCTCCATATATTGAAAAGATGAGTCTGACCACATGAATCATGCCATGATAACGTCACCACTGGACTACTTGGGTGAATCCAGTACCTCTCCACTCTCGTCTCTCCCTACACCCCTCCTTGGGTACTCCGTTCTGTAGATAAATCTCTCTTATCCGTGCCCTTCAACTCTACTGTTAATTCTAGACTCCGTTCCTTTTGTCTTGCTGCACCTCACGCTTGGAGTAGACTTCCCGAGCCTGTGTGTCTAGCCCCGTCTTTGGCCGTTTTCAAGTCCAAACTTAAAGCCCACCTCTTTACCACTGCTTTTGACTCCTATCCACTACTCACTTGCCCTGTCCTTTATCCTCACCTATTTATTCCCTTACCCTTAATTGTTTTGTCTGTTTACCTGTCTTATCTAGATTGTAAGCTCTTTAAGCAGGGACTGTCTTTTTTGTGTATGGTGTACAGCGCTGCGTATGCCTTGTAGCGCTATAGAAATGATAAATAGTAGTAGTAGTAGTGAATCTCATCATAAAGGCGGTTAATAAATCCCAATAAAAACATACATACATACATACATACATACAGTGAAATCACTGGTCAAGTCAAAAAGTGTTTGCACCAGCTCCAACTAAGACAGAGAGTGCTGTAGCATGACTAATAGAAGACTGCAAGCAGCGTTACCTCATCTCACCCTTCCTGCAGAAATTACACCGCCTACCAGTACCTTACAAGGCTACATTTAAAACTCTGATTTTCAAGGTCCTCATACAAAATGGACCAGAGTACTTGAAAAATAAGTTAGCCCTCTATACACCTTTGAGACCTTAAGATCCTTTCAAAGAGCATCACTAGAAAGAAGCACGATGTGATACCTACCAGTGAGCCTTCTCAGGAGTTACCCCCACACTGTGGAACTTACTTTCCAGAGGGACTACGTCTAACTCGAGACTACTTACTTCTGCTTCAGAAAGCAAGCTTGGCTCTTCTCCTAAACCTTTAATACATGTGATGACTGACCATACATTCCTGAGGGAATTCTGTGCAACTGCACAGTGCAGAATTTGAACAGAATTCTGAAAATATTGTGCAGAATTCTGCTCCGCACCAGCATCGGATCTCTCTTCCTTCTCCCCTCCAGAGATCGTACAGTAGGAGGAGGAGGAAGTGAACCACTGCACATTGGTCACTTAGCGCTGGCTCAAAGGACCGTGGTGCCCTGAGCCAACTTTTGGTCTAGTGCCCTCACACTGGCACGCCCTCCCAGACCTCCCCCCACCTGGCCAACCCCCAAAGTCAGTTGCCCCTTCCTGAAAGTGAAGCCGACCCTGGGGTTACTTCCTCCTTCTCTGCCGGCTTGGACCAGACTGTTTATGTGAACTGCGGGAATCCTGCGATTCACATAAGCAGTCAAGTCTAATCTGGCAGAGGAGGAGGAAGTGACTCAATGTGCAGTGGTTCACTACTTCCTCCTCCTGCCACGTGATCTTTGTGGGGGAGAGGGAGAGTCAGGTCCAGGGGTACAATGAGGAGGGGGGAAGAAAAACGTGAATGTGCCATTGGAGTGAGGAAGCAGACAAAAGGTGAGAGTGCCATTGGGGAGGGTGGAGGCTGGAGCTTGAAGAGGGAAAATAGGAGGGAATTTCAGGCATTAGGATGGGGAAATTCTGTGCAAAAATGTTACAAATAAACCATAGAATTTTTTAAAAGTTTGTACAGAATTCCCCTAGGAGTAATACACTCACCCTGCACCTGGACTAGCTTGCTGCATATCCTGTAACTTAGACCAGTTCCTCATATCTTGTTTGACTGTACATAGAACATGCATTGAGTTTAGCCACCCATCTATTTACTCCAATTGAGTTTGTACTTCCTTTCGTCCCCATCCATATATTTGCATTTGGCCCGTGGCTACATAGTAAGATGTCTTACGGTATTGTAGGAACAGCATTAGTCATATCTATGTTATTTGAATGTTCTAATGTATGCTTTTTAGATGTTTCATTGGAGTGGAGGAGTAGCCTAATGGTTAGTGCAATGGCCTGAGACCCTGTGCAACCAGGTCCAATTCCCACTGCAGTTCCTTGTGACTCTGGGCAAGTCACTTAACCCTCCAGTGCCCCAGGTACAAAATAAGCAGTGGCGTAGCTACGTGGGGCCATGGGGGCCTGGGACCCCGTAGGTTTGGCCCTGGACCCCCCCTGCCAATGACCCTCTCAACCCCCTCCTGCTGCCAACCCTCTCCCACCGCCGCCGTCACCTACCTTTGCTGGCGGGGGACCCCAACCCTCGCCAGCCGAGGTCCTCTTCTTCCGGCGCAAGGCTTCATTCTGATTCTGTGAGTCTGATGTCCTACAAGCAGGACGTCAGACTCACAGAAACAGAATGAAGCCTTGCGCCGGAAGAAGAGGACCTCGGCTGGCGGGGGTTGGGGTGCCCAGCCAGCAAAGGTAGGCGATGGCGGTAGCGGGGGAGGGTTGGCGGCAGGAGGGGGGGGGTCGAGAGGGTCGTCAGCAGGGGGGGGTCAAAGTTGTTGGTGGTGGTGGCAGCGGCGGGGGGGGGGGGGGGGGGTCGGCAAAGGCAGAGGGGGTCGGCGGTGCTAAAATGTGCCCCCTCACCTCGGGCTCTGGACCCCCATCCTGCCGAAGTCTGGCTACACCCTGGAAAATAAGTACCTGTATATAATATATAAACTGCTTTGACTGTAGCCACAGGAAGGCAGTCTTATCAAGTCCCATCCCCTAGTATGCTGACATGTTATTTAAATTTTCTTCCATGCTGTCTATTATGGCATTTTATGTATTGCACTAACATTTATCATATTTCTGTTATATTTTTGTTCTATAGTGTCGGAGTAGCTTAATGGTTAGTGCAATGGTGTGAGAACCAGAGGAACCAGGTCCAATTCCCACTGCAGTTCCCTGTAACTCTGGGCAAGTCACTCTATTGCCCCAGGTACAAAATAAGTAGCTGTTTATAATGTGCCAAGTCAAACTGCTTTTAATTGTAACCAGAGAAAGGCTGTATAAAAAATATGAAATCCCATCCCTACAGTGTTCTTAAATGTGTATGTTTCTGATACAGATTCATGTTAGTCTTATTACTAGCTTTCAGTTTTATTCCTACCAGAATTCTGTGCCAAAAGAAAAATCAAAATTCTGGGGAAAATTTTTCAAAATTCTGCCTTTGTCATAACTTAACCAATACTAAAGCACCCCCATACACAGATATCATCCACATTTTTCCAGCCCTCCCCGCACCCACACATAGCATCCACCTTTACAACTTCCTCCCCCCACACCATCCACCTTTTTTTACAGCCCCTCCCTCCATCCCCCCATAGGTGTGTGTGTGTGTATATTGTGAAGTTGCTCGCTCTGGTTCAGCCGTTGCAGCTCCCACACCAGGAACACACTTTCAAACAGCAAACAAAAAAAAACACAACCCAAAAAGGAAGCTTTCTATGGAAGCGGAGGAACAGCCTCCCTCTCCCTTAGTTAACAGCCCTTTGTTTCTAAAGCCGGTCTGAACACCGTCCAGGCTTACGCAGCTGCTTCCACTCTCTCCCTCTCCTGAAGAGATGCAGCTATCCAAAACAAAAAAAAACAACACCCCCCCTGGGTTTTCAGACAGTAACCCCTATCAGCCTTTTTATCCCAACCTGCATTAATACAGTCCCTTTTCCCCGGCTGGATTTGGCCTGGTTTCAAAACCCTGTTCAATCTGGTCAGGCTTGCAAAACACAGTCCAGGTAGCCAGGCTTTCAGAGCACAGTTCAGTATAGCCAGGCTTTCAAAACACAGTGCAGGCGGGCTAGGCTTGCAAATCACAGTCCATATAGCCAGGCTTTCAAAGCACAGTTCAATCTAGTCAGGCTTTCAAAACACAGTTCAATCTGGCTAGGCTTGCAAATCACAGTCCATATAGCCAGGCTTTCAAAGCACAGTTCAATATAGTCAGGCTTTCAAAACACAGTTCAATCTGGCTAGCCTTGCAAATCACAGTCCATATAGCCAGGCTTTCAAAGCACAGTTCAATATAGCCAGGCTTTCAAAACACAGTTTGGCTTTGCGCGGGCTCAAAGCCTAGGGTCCCACCCTCTTGGTCAGTCACAATCCTACCTGACCGGAAAGCCTAGGGTCCCACCCTCTTGGTCAGTCACAATCCTACCTGACCTCCTCCCGCTTGACCCGGTCTGGCCCCGCTACTTCTCTGGCCTTTGCTGAGCCAGAGCTGATATGTCCATCGGCTCCTCCAGAGCAATCTCTGGCTCAGTCAGCTCCATAGGGCAAGGTTCCACTTCTCCTCTCTCCTCCTCAGGAGCCCAGTCCATATTCTCTTCTCCCCGCCCTGCTCCCAGCTGCCTAGCCTCCTTTTCATTAAAGTCCTGCTGTTGTTTTTCCTTCTCCAGCCACCTGTTCCACCACCTCTTCCACCAGGTTGGAGAATCAGCCTTACTCATTCCTTTGCAGGCCCCCTCTGGAGACTCTTGGGACTGCCCCTTGTTTTTTCTGCCATTTAGTTCCCTTGGGGCATCCTGGGAGTTGTAGTCTCTTATTCTAGGGCCTCTCTTGGGCAATGCCTGCCTGCTACGGGGGTATTCCTGCCTAGCCCAGGATTCCTTAGGGTACGGTGGGGAGGTGGAGTTTCTTTCCCTCCTTCCTTCCTTTTGTCCCCCCAGGCTTTCTACATACTCTTTACATACCCCCCCCCCCTTAAGCTTCCCTTCCCCGAGTGTTTCTCCTTCGCTCCATCCCCTTCCTCTACCCGGGACAGGGCATCTACATTTCCCAAACATCTACCCGGGCGATGCTCCACGGCGTATTGGAATGGCTGCAAAGCTAGGTACCAGCGCATTAGTCTCCCATTATTATTTTTCATCATATTCAGCCATTTCAAGGGAGCATGGTCAGTTACCAGCTTAAATCTTCTCCCTTCTAAATAGACACTACACTCTTGCACGGCCCATCGGATGGCTAAACACTCCTTCTCTATGGTGGAGTAATGATCTTCATGGGGTAAGAGCTTCCGGCTTAAATACAGCACCGGATGTTCTTCCACTTCATGCTCCTGGGACAGCACTGCCCCTAAACCCCTCCCCGAAGCATCTGTTTGAAGGATAAAGGGTTTCCCGAAATCAACTGCCTTCAACACAGGTTCCTGGCACAGCGCCCTTTGCATCTGCTCAAATGCCCCCAACTCCTCGCCCCCCCCACCTCAAGGGATCCGGATTTTTCCCCCTCAGCATGTCCGTTAGGGGAGTGGCGATGGAGGAAAAATGAGGGATGAATCTGCGGTAATACCCTACCATCCCCAGGAAGCTACGCAGCTGCTTCTTGGTGTTTGGTCGGGGAAACTCTTGGATGCTCTTGACCTTGTTTAATAAGGGCCGCACCTCCCCCCGGCCCACATTATACCCTAAATACTTCACCCGGTACTGTGCAAAATAACATTTTTTTGGGTTCAGGGTGAGTCCTGCTTCCCTAAAAGCCTGCAGTACTGCCTCTACTTGTTTTAAATGGGTGTTCCAGTCCTCACTATGTATCACTACATCATCCATATAAGCCGCTACGTAGGCCTGATGGGGTCGGAGAACCCGGTCCAGCAACCTCTGACAGCTTGCTGCTGCTGAATTAAGGCCAAAGGGTAACCTTTTAAACTGGTACAGGCCTATGGGCGTACTAAAAGCAGTCTTCGCTTGTGCCCCTGGGGTAAGTGGGATTTGCCAGTACCCTTTTGTTAAATCCAGGGTAGTGAGATACTGTGCTGATCCCAACCGATCCACCAGCTCCTCAATATAGGGCATAGGATATGCATCGGTTTGAGAGATGGTATTAAGCTGGCGAAAATCAATACAGAATCTCCACTCTCCCTCGGGTTTTGGTACCAACACCACTGGGCTAGACCAGGGGCTATTTGACTCTTCAATAACCCCAAAGTCCAACATTTCCTGTACCTGTTTGATAACCTCCCTCCTTTTCATGGGGGAAAGTCTATAGGGCCTTTGCCTTACTACTTTACCCCTTTCGGTTATAATGTCATGCTCCACCAGGTGAGTATTTCCTGGGCAGGCCGTCAAGACATCCTCAAACCCTCTCAGGAGCTTCCCTATTTCCTTTTTTTGGACACCTGTCAGCCGGGGATTAACCCCAGGCTCCCCGGGCTTGAAAATATCCCTTATTTGAGGTCCCAACTCCTCTCCATCTTTTTCCTCCACCCGGGTCTGAAAACCTACCCTCGCTACCCAGGGTTTCATAAGGTTGACATGGAAGGTTTGGACCCGACCCTTCTCGTTAGCCACCTCATACGTGAGGGGCCCTAGTCTCCTCCTCACCACCCATGGACCCTTCCACCCGGAGGCAAACTTATGAGGGTCTTCCGAGACTAGGATTAGGACCCTATCCCCGGCTACGAACTCCCTTTCCCGAGTACCTTTATCATAATATTCCTTTTGTTGATTTTGGCTCTGTTCTAGCCTATCTTGAGAATATTCTTGTAACTTATCTAATCGTGCCCTTAAATCCTGTAAATATTCGACCACAGACTGATCGGCTGTTTCAGGAGGCACCCAGTGTTCCTGCAATATATCTAACATCCCCCTGGGTCTCCTGCCAAACATTAATTCATAAGGCGAAACCCCTAAGGAGTCTTGCACCTTCTCCCTGTAGACATATAGCACGAAGGGTAACAGTTGGTCCCAACCTGTCCTATCCTCGCCTAACGCTTTTTTCAACATACCCTTTAAGGTTCTATTAAAACGTTCCACCATCCCATTGGTTTGGGGATGGTAGGCCGCTGTATGGATATGTTGTATCCCAAACGCCTCCCACACTTGCCTTAGGGTACTTGACATAAAGTTGGACCCCCTGTCTGTCAAAACTTCTTGGGGAAAGCCCACCTCACAAAAATTTTTTATCAGTTCCCTGGCAATGCCCTTCGCCGATATGCTTCTTAAAGGTAGGGCCCAGGGATATCTAGTGGCCATATCCATAACCACTAAAACATATAGGAAACCTCTCTGAGATTTTGTTACAGGGCCTATAATATCCATGGCTATTCTCCTCACAGGTTGTTCCACCCTAGGAAGCGGTCTTAAAGGGGCTTTAGGCGGTAGCCGGTCGGCCACCTTCTGACAGTTTGGGCAGAACTTGCAATACTTCTCCACCTCCCCATAAACTCCTGGCCAATAAAATCGCGCCAATATCTGAGTAAGAGTAGCCTGAGATCCCTTATGTCCGCCCAAAGGGTGATCATGAGCGAGCCTGACCACCAGGGGCCTAAACGAAAGGGGCACTACTAGCTGTCTCCCTACTTCAGAGTTCTCCCAGCTGGGCACCTTGCGATAGAGTATGTCCCCCTCTATGAGGAAGCCAGGAGCCTCCATGCCCCCACTCTGGCGGGCCCTTTCCCAGGCATATTCCAAAGTGGGGTCACTGGCCTGCTCCCTATGAAATTGGGGAAACTGTTCATTCAATTCCCTCGGAGCAACGGGCAGGTAACTTTCTTTTTGCACCTGTTCCAAAGCCTCCCGTCTACCCCTCTGCTCCTTTTTTCTCATCGCTTTCCCCTTTCTCCCTTTTCCCGGCTCCCATAAGACCTCCCCCTGAAAAGGAAAAATCTCTCCTATTCCCTCTTCCTCAGCCTCGGGGTCCTGCCGAGCCTGAGAGCGGGTAGTTACCAACACTCTCCTCTCACTAATACAGTCTGTAAACGGAGGCCAGTCCCTGCCTAAAATTATCGCCTGCGGTAACCTAGGCAACACCGCCAGGGCCACCTCTATCTCTCCTGTGGGCCCCTTTACATTAACTCTATGGAGGGCATAACGAGTACTGGCCCCATGGATACATTGTATAGCCACGGCTCCTTCATATGTACCCTTACATCCAGTCCTCCTCTTTCTTATTTGATCCCATAACCTCCTAGAGATCATGGACTGATCTGCCCCGGAGTCTAGCATGGCTACCACGGGAAAACCCTCCACCTGCACCTTGGTAGTATACCGGGGCCTAAACCCTTGGGCAACCTGCGAGGTCCATCCCTCCCGCCCCGGGCAATCCTTCTTGAAATGCCCGGTTTTTCCACACTTATAACAGAGCTTGCCCCCATAAGAGGTAGACTTTTTTTCAGGTCCTGCGGGCTCCCCGGGTTTTTTCCCCACCCAGCGGGAATCCGGCTTCACCCCTTTTTGGTCTGGCTTAAAGAGGGAAACCCCGGGACCCCCTCCTGCTTGATGTCGGGGCTGCCCTACCTCCCGATCAGGCCCTCCCCAATGTTGGGCCTCTAGATAACACTCCAACCCCGCTGTCACACCCTCCACCGTCTTACAGCCCCTTTGGACCAATCCTGCCCTAATCTCCCCTGGTAGGCCCTGCAGGAATTGCTCCACTACCAGTTCTTGTAGAATCTCTGCCATGGTGTGGTGGTCCGGCTCCAGCCATTTTTTTACTAGGTCCATTAGCTTATTGGCTACTGCTTTAGGGGTTTCCCCCTTTTCCCATTTAGTGGACCGAAACTTACGCCTATAAGCCTGGGCACTTAGTCCATATCGGTCCTTAATGGCCTCCTTTAACCTCTCATAATGGGCAGCCTCCCCGGGAGACCAGTCCCTAAAGGCTGCCAGCGCTTCCCCAGTTAATGAAGGCACCAAACGCATGGCCCACTGCTCTTGGGGCCACCCGGCCGCCACGGCCACCCTCTCGAATGCGGTCAGGAAATCATCTACATTATCCTGCTCGGACAACTTTCCCCAGTTAAGTGAGTTCATGGATAAAGTTCCTACCGCACCGCTTCCTCCGGGCCCTGGTCCAGTGGCTCCGTTTTCAACATCCCTTGGAGAACTGGTTCCCTTCTGGAAAAAGTCGTGGAGCATAGTTAGCACCGGTTGCTGCTGTTCTCTGGCGGCAGTTAAAGAGTCCTCCACTATCTTCGCTGTCAGCTCCTGCTGTTTCTGGAACTGCATAGTCATCCACGCGAAGATCTCCTTGGGGTCCATCCTGGCTCCGTAGCAGTGCCTCCTAGAGAAAAAAAAAAACAGAGGACAAACTCCAAGTGCGATTTCACCACTACTGTTTGCCCTCTTTCCACACTCCCCCTAGTACCCCCCCTCTAGGTCCCGCTTACCGGAACCCAAGACGGGTCTGCGCCTTTAGTCAGGGTTGGCCCTTCCGCCGGGCTTGTCTGTTATGCTGGTCGCGGCCTCCTCGAGCGACAGGTCCAAAAAGGAATCCCACTCCTGACACCAATTGTGAAGTTGCTCGCTCTGGTTCAGCCGTTGCAGCTCCCACACCAGGAACACACTCTCAAACAGCAAACAAAAAAAAACACAACCCAAAAAGGAAGCTTTCTATGGAAGCGGAGGAACAGCCTCCCTCTCCCTTAGTTAACAGCCCTTTGTTTCTAAAGCCGGTCTGAACACCGTCCAGGCTTACGCAGCTGCTTCCACTCTCTCCCTCTCCTGAAGAGATGCAGCTATCCAAAACAAAAAAAAACAACACCCCCCCTGGGTTTTCAGACAGTAACCCCTATCAGCCTTTTTATCCCAACCTGCATTAATACAGTCCCTTTTCCCCGGCTGGATTTGGCCTGGTTCCAAAACCCTGTTTAATCTGGTCAGGCTTGCAAAACACAGTCCAGGTAGCCAGGCTTTCAGAGCACAGTTCAGTATAGCCAGGCTTTCAAAACACAGTGCAGGCGGGCTAGGCTTGCAAATCACAGTCCATATAGCCAGGCTTTCAAAGCACAGTTCAATCTAGTCAGGCTTTCAAAACACAGTTCAATCTGGCTAGGCTTGCAAATCACAGTCCATATAGCCAGGCTTTCAAAGCACAGTTCAATATAGTCAGGCTTTCAAAACACAGTTCAATCTGGCTAGCCTTGCAAATCACAGTCCATATAGCCAGGCTTTCAAAGCACAGTTCAATATAGCCAGGCTTTCAAAACACAGTTTGGCTTTGCGCGGGCTCAAAGCCTAGGGTCCCACCCTCTTGGTCAGTCACAATCCTACCTGACTGGAAAGCCTAGGGTCCCACCCTCTTGGTCAGTCACAATCCTACCTGACCTCCTCCCGCTTGACCCGGTCTGGCCCCGCTACTTCTCTGGCCTTCGCTGAGCCAGAGCTGATATGTCCATCGGCTCCTCCAGAGCAATCTCAGGCTCAGTCAGCTCCATAGGGCAAGGTTCCACTTCTCCTCTCTCCTCCTCAGGAGCCCAGTCCATATTCTCTTCACCCCGCCCTGCTCCCAGCTGCCTAGCCTCCTTTTCATTAAAGTCCTGCTGTTGTTTTTCCTTCTCCAGCCACCTGTTCCACCACCTCTTCCACCAGGTTGGAGAATCAGCCTTACTCATTCCTTTGCAGGCCCCCTCTGGAGACTCTTGGGACTGCCCCTTGTTTTTTCTGCCATTTAGTTCCCTTGGGGCATCCTGGGAGTTGTAGTCTCTTATTCTAGGGCCTCTCTTGGGCAATGCCTGCCTGCTACGGGGGTACTCCTGCCTAGCCCAGGATTCCTTAGGGTACGGTGGGGAGGTGGAGTTTCTTTCCCTCCTTCCTTCCTTTTGTCCCCCCAGGCTTTCTACATACTCTTTACAATATATATATATACTAGCCGTTAAGCCCGTAAAAACGGGCGGGTATTGGAATGTTTTTTTCCCCAAGGCCCCCCTCCCGTTGCAGCTGCAAAGCCCCTGCCATCCTCCTTCCCTGCCAGCTCCAAGGCCCCCTCTGTCCCTCCCTCCCAGCTCCAAGGCTCCAGTCCTCCCCCCTTCCCAGCTGCAAGGCCCCCTGCCCTCCCTCCCTCCCAGTTCCAAGGCCCCAGGCCCTCCCCCCCAGCTCCCAAGGCCCCCTTCCCTCCCTCCCAGTTCCAAGGCCCCCTGCTCTCCCTCACAACTGTAAGGGGCCCCATTCCCTCACAACTGTAAGGGCCCCCCTGCCCTCCCTCCCAGCTCCAAGGCTCCAGTCCTCCCCCCTTCCCAGCTGCAAGGCCCCCTGCCTGCCCGCCCTCCCTCCCAGTTCCAAGGCCCCAGGCCCTCCCCCCAGCTCCCAAGGCCCCCTGCCCTTCCTCCCTCCCAGTTCCAAGGCCCCAGGCCCTCCCCCCCAGCTCCCAAGGCCCCCTTCCCTCCCACCCTCCCAGTTCCAAGGCCCCCTGCTCTCCCTCACAACTGTAACAGCCCCCCTGCCCTCCAGCTCCAAGGCTCCAGTCCTCCCCCCTTCCCAGCTGCAAGGCCCCCGCCCTCCCTCCCTCCCAGTTCCAAGGCCCCAGGCCCCCCCCAGCTCCCAAGGCCCCCTTCCCTCCCTCTCTCCCAGTTCCAAGGCCCCCTGCTCTCCCTCACAACTGTAAGGGCCCCCCTGCCCTCCCTCCCAGCTCCAAGGCTCCAGTCCTCCCCCCTTCCCAGCTGCAAGGCCCCCCGCCCTCCCTCCCTCCCAGTTCCAAGGCCCCAGGCCCCCCCCAGCTCCCAAGGCCCCCCCAGCTCCCAAGGCCCCCTTCCCTCCCTCCCTCCCTCCCAGCTCCAAGGCCCCCCTCCTGAGACGTCCCATGTCCCCTCCCCCCCCAAGGTAGCCGCTACCGCCCCCCCCCATGCCGGAGTCGCCACCCCCCCCCCCCCTTCACCCGGCCCGGGCCCTCTCTTCGTTATTCAACTTACAGCAGCGCCGAAACAGCAGCAAGCAGCAGCTCCCGTTGGCCTTCCTTCACTGCCTGTGCCTCGCCCTCGTGTGACGTCACGTCGGCGAGGGCGGGGCACAGGCAGTGAAGGAAGGCCGACGGGAGCTGCTGCTGTTTCGGCGCTGCTGTAAGTTGAATAACGAAGAGAGGGCCCGGGCCGGGTGAAGGGGTGGCGGCGGCGACTCCGAGTGGGGGGAGGGAGCGGTAGCAACGTCGGCGGCGCAGTTTCCCTCTCTGTCCCGCCCCCCCCCGTCATCACGTATTGACGCGGGGGCGGGACAGAGAGGGAAGTCTCTACTGCGCATTTGCGGTGAGTACGGTCACTCGCCGTTTATATATATTGATATATATATATATATATATATATATATATATATATATATGTAGATAGACAAATAGATAGATTTATTTATTTATTACATTTGTATCCCGCACTTTCCCACTCAAAGCAGGCTCATTGCGGCTTACATAGTAATGGGAATACAAAATATTGTTAGAGAGAGTAAAAGTTAAGTATACCAGAATAAAAGAAGGGATGAGTAGGTAGAGATAGGCAATGGGGGGGGGGGGGGGGGCAGCAAAGTGGGATATATAGTCTGGGTCAAAGTCGTTATCATATGGGTATCATAGATAGACAGATAGATACTCCTTTGGGCTAGTGTATTAACATTTTTAT
The DNA here is from genome assembly GCF_901765095.1 of Microcaecilia unicolor. Taxonomy (NCBI): domain Eukaryota; kingdom Metazoa; phylum Chordata; class Amphibia; order Gymnophiona; family Siphonopidae; genus Microcaecilia; species Microcaecilia unicolor. The sequence continues at coordinate 187,599,183 of NC_044031.1, forward strand.
TTTGTTATATTTTAGGAGTACTGACACCAAACATGTCACAGCACTTTACTTACATTTGTACCATATTCTGCAGTACTTTAATATTTTATTACTTTTTGCCATTTTTTTTGTCTGGTTAAAGCAACAGAGAGCGAGGAAAGCAAGATTTCAAATCCCACTTTTCCAGTAGATGCTCCTTATGGTCACACGGATTCCCCCTTACTTAAAGGGCCCAGGCAACCCCCCTTTCCCAGGAGAAGAGAGTCTGTCTGACTGGAAAACACAAGGAGCCTCACATCCCACTAGCAATTTTACTTCCTATATAATCGAGGTGGGGGGTGCTTAAGGGGGCTGTAAGCAGTCTTGTTGGAGAGGGAGAGATTGGGGGCATGAGGATAGAATCCAGTCACACTTGTTCTGATAGTAAGAAATCAGCTGCTGAATAGCCTTTTTATTGTGCGGGGGAGGTGGTTTTCTCCATGAAACAAAGTTGGCGCCAGCCTTTTCCACTGCAGCTTCTTCCTTGTGTTACATTTCTCACATCTATAGTTCATACACATCTGTGTAGAATGTGAGCTTGGACGCTCATCACCCCCTCATTTAAAAATTAAGCATGCACTTGTTTTTTTTGAGCCACTTGACAGCAGCAGCACATTTTCTGGTGTGTACCACCCACTTAAAGAACCAGCCCAGCCCACGCAACTTACTGTACGTTGTAATAGCATAAGCGGGATCTCTTTTTTTTTTTTTTTATAAGACAACATGGTCTCAGCGTCCACATATTGCACCATTACAAGGCACTGGAAAGGATTTCTTTCAGCAGGGCGAGATTTCAAGTAAGAACTGATCGTTTGTCGCCCTTTACTTGCAGGTCCGCCTCTCATTCCTGGGGGTGTCACCAGGTGGCCGCAGTGGGGCTCGGGGAGGTAGAGGGACGTGCGGAGCTGTGTCTCTCTGCACCTCATCATCATCGCTGAGCTGCTGCTGCAAAGCAGCCCTGCACCTACCCATCAGACAGTGCTGCTGGTACTAGAAGAAGAACACAAAACGAAACCCTCGGGACTCAGGACTGCTGTCACCTTGTTGCTCTCCTCCGGATCTTTGCCCTTTGCTAATGCCAAGCAAGAAACCAGGAGTAATAGTACTACCACATTTGTGTTGCTCTCTCACACGGAGCGTTTGGCAGGAAAAGCAGCTACTGTTTCTTGTGACTGCTGCTCTCTGTCTCTGCCCCTCGTTTACCGAGCGCGAAAGCAGCTCAAGGTACAGACTGGAACGGGACTTCAGCCGGTGATTGGATCAAGAAGAGCTCCCGATCTGTTCAAGTTGCTCAGTCACCTTCTGGTCTCTTTTTAGAACAGTAAGTAGACGTTTACAGATGTCATTGTTTTTTGCTCTGTGCAGGCAGGGAACGGCACGAGAGGCTGGGGAGGGAATGTCTGGCTGGCGTTGCTGCTTTCTTTCCAGGGTCAGTTCCTTCCTGTAGCTTCCTACGGTTTGGGACTGCTGAAAATGATTGCAGGTCGCTCTTTTTTTTAGGTATTTGGACCGGGTAATCGGATCTGGGAAATGTGTTCCAAGTGCAGTTTTTAAGCAGTAATGATCAGGCGTTTTGTGCCTCGTCACAGAGGGAAGGGAGTTTAATGCAGGACACTGTAGCTACCGAGGAAAGAACATTAGATTACATGGTATAATATAGGGGGGTGGGAAATGTCTACCCTCCTTTTCTCTTCTTAGAATGTTAATATTCATACGCGGGCGTTGGGACTTTCAACGCAAAATAATACACCGCCTTGTATTTGACACATGGCTTTGGAATCCCAATTATATTTTGAATCACACCACTCAATTACTCCCGAACCACATTCATTGCTTTGCAAGAGATGAATAACAGGGGTGATAAAGATAAAAGAGAAGCCGAATACTTAGCTCAACTCCTTTTGCATGTATTCTAAAGGTTAAAGCTACAGTTCCCAAGGCTGCCTTAGGTGGCTGCCGGTCTCTCTCGTCTCAAATAAAATTCTCTTACACAGCAGGGAGTCAGTCATTTGTTTATTGGGTGTTGGCGTCATCAGACGTGCAGTGAAATCAAATAAATTATCCGAAACCACAGCTATTCAAACAGAAGGTCAGTCAGCCAGTTTGGCACTTTGGGGATTCTGGTGTGGACAAGCAGCAACCTTGGGGTGTGCACGCTCTGACTCGTTTCCTTTAAATACAATTCAGGAATCAGATACGTACATTGTGTATACACGATGGCAGCCGATGTCAGATTTAGTGAAGTACAGGATTACTAGTCTCCTGCACAGATCTGCACCTTTCAGCGTTACAAAGCTTTGGTTTTTTTGAACCTATAGGATGAGCTCTCAAATCTGTGTCTGTCGTGTGTGTTTTATATTTACCATTTTTTTTTAATTTTGCATTCATGAAATGCTGTTTACCGCTTTGTAATCTCTGAGAAAAGGCAGAGTAGAAAAATGAGAACTAAATAAAACAGAACTATTTTGTGCTGCTTAAGAATGTTCGTGCAGGGGTCAGGTATGTGCTCTATGCAGAAGCAGTGTGCATGTGTAAGCACAGAGTTCGGTGTAGTTTTGGAAAGAAAATAAAACATATTGCAACTAAAGGAAGATCTTCCCATAATATTAGTGTGTTTCTGAGCATGCAGATTTACTGGTGGTTCAGTAACAAATCTGTGCTAGGAACTAAAATAAAATGTTTTGGAGGCTGGGGACTGCAGTACTTTTTTTTTTTTTCATTTGCAAAATGTGGACGGTCTCCTGCACCCTTCACTGTATGTTTAGGAGAGCAATAATCTACAGCAGGAAAAAGCCATAATGAGAGGCCCGAGAGCTGGTCTCGAAGGGCCCAGTTAAACGAGGGCTGGGCCCGTTCGAGCCAGCGATGGGCATGCTGGGAGGGAGAGGGGTCATGCAGGAGAGCAGCCAGCTCAGATTGGCTAGGGCAAACAATGCACTCTGGTTCTGGGGCAGGGCAGGCTGCTGATTGGCTGGGAAGGTGGAAGGGGGCGGGGCTGGGCGAGGGCATAAAGGGAGGAGGGAGACGTCGGATACCAGGGTGCTGGTGATCCGCGGAGGCTGTTTTTTGGCGTTTTTTTTGTGGCGTTTTTTGTGCAGGACCCTGATTCTCCAGCATGGCGGATGGAAGAGAGTCTGGAGAGGAAACTGGAGGAGCGGAGGTGTCCTTCTGTGCTAGTGACTCGATCGGGAGGAGTCCGGAGGAAGTGAGTGCTGGGGGGGGGGGAGGGAGGGAGGAGAGCTTGCAGGCCCCCGCAGATCGAAGGAGATTGCTAGAACAGCCATAGCTGCTGATGCAGCTGTGGCAGGGAAGAAGAGGCAGAAGAAAACTCGACATCTTAGTGCAGGCAGGGTGGGGGGTGCTCTGGGGCAGGGGTTTGGGCCTGAGGAGGAAGCACAGGGCGGCTCGGAGGTAAGAGAGAGGGGAGTAGGGGCTGGCACTGGTAGGAGGGGGGGCATTAGTGGGAGCAGGGGACGGGAGGGGTTGGAGGACTTGGAGGATGGGGGGAGCCAGCAAGCACCGGAGCGGGGGAGCGGCCCAGATTGGTCATGGAGGGCAGCCCCGGGTGGCCCAGCCTCAGCAACTGGTCTTGCTGCAGGCGGCTTTGGTGAATGCCCCCCTCGAGGCGTAAGTGGGGATAGGATGGGGTGGGGCCAGTACCCTTGGGGTGCTTGGCCCACGTTTGGGATGCCTTTGTGGTCGGAACAAGTAGCAGGCCAGTGGGCAGTCCCTTGGGGCGGAGCTCCGGGCTGGATGGAAAGCTGGCCGAGCTCAGGACGTCCTGGGGTGGGGGTTCGGGACCCCGGATGGGGCACACGGTGGGCTGCCCCTGCTGCTCCTCCCAATTTGTCTTTACAGGTGCAAGGAGAGGTCCACGCGGTTGGAGTGCCAGCACCGAGGCGCCCAGGACAGGAGACGGACCAGTTTGGGACCACACGAGCGGAACAGCTGGAGACCGAGATGGGAGGTCGAGCGAGGCCAGCGGAGCGTACGGTGACCACGGACCAGGCGGCATGCTCAGCGGGCAGTGGCCCAGCAGCAGGAGATGGGCCAGCGCTCCCCACGGCGGGGCCATCTGGATGTGGTAACAGTGAGAGCGCACGGGGAGAGCGGGGGAGGCGAGGGCGGCGCAGGCGTAAGGGGAAGGGAAAAAGGGATAGGTCCTCGTCCTCGTCGTCTGACACATCTACGACTTCTTCGTCCTCTTCCTCCACTTCTAGGCCTGAGAGGCAAGAGGCGGGGAGAGCGGCAGCAGGGATGCCAGGGGTAGGAGAGAGAGGGCCGCCGGCGCTAGTGGCGTTGTCGGAGCTATGGGAACAGGTCCCGCGGGCGTTACGGCAAAAAATTCGGCGCCGGAAGTGTATAGATGTATTCCGGTTGTTGGAAGGTAGGAAGCCTAGGCGCGGAAAAAAGCGAGGTAAGAAAGTAGAGGCCGATAAGGAGCATAAGGTAGCGAAAACAATAGTTAATTGGATGCGGGCATTTTTACGTTTGGCTAGTGTATGAGGGCAGCGGGACCAGGGCCAGTATGGCGTATTACTGGCGTATGCAGATTCAGTTTTAGATGCATTCCAGTGTTTCGGGGGTTGGGCTTGGTTAAATTATGATGAAGCCTTTAGAGATAAGATGGAAGAAAACCTCCACATGACATGGGGGACACAGGATATAAACCTGTGGCTAACGCACATGGCCCCTCGTGGCGCGGTGGCTGGGGGAGTGGGAAGGGGGGGTATTCAGCAGACCTCGAGTAGTCGGCCCTTTCGGGTTGCGGGGAGAGGAGAGGGGGGCGCCGGCGGGACGGGGACGGCTTCAACAGCAGATGTATGCTGGCGGTTCAATAGAGCAGCATGTCTATTCCCCGATTGTAAATTCAGGCACGCCTGTTCCACGTGTGGGCAGGGGCACCCGTCCATTAAATGTAACAAGAAGGGAGCAGGGGGCACAACCCTTGACAAGTAAGTGGGCAGGACGGGCCCCCACGCCGGTGCAAGTCGATGCGATGCTGCCATGGCTCTATCGATATCCGGTGCGGTCAGCGGCTCAACTGCTGGAGGGTGGTTTTCGGGAGGGGTTTCGGATTCCTTATCTGGGGAGGGTAGAGTCCAATTGGGTGCAGAATTCGGCGTCCGTAACGAAATTGAAGGAGGTGGTACGGCAAAAGCTGGATGAGGAGCTGAGTTTAGGGAGAATTGCGGGGCCGTTTCAGAACCCCCTCTTTTCCCCATTCATGATTTCCCCGCTAGCAGTGATCCCTAAGAAAGCGCCCGGGAAGTTTCGCCTCATACATAACCTCTCGTATCCAGAGGGCAAGTCGGTGAACGCGGGTATCCCAAAAGATTGCTGTTCGGTCCAATACACTTCATTTGATTGCGCAGTGCGGTTGGTTTGACAGTGCGGAGAGGGCGCTCAGCTGGCGAAGGTTGATATTGAGGCGGCCTTTCGTTTACTGCCGGTGCACCCGACGGCATTCCCTTTGCTCGGTTTCCATTTCGAAGGGGCCTTCTACTACGACCGCTGTATGCCAATGGGGTGTTCAGTGTCTTGCGCATATTTCGAGCGCTTTAGTTCCTTTGTACATTGGGTGACAGCTCAGAAGGCAGGGTTGGACACACTGGTCCATTATTTAGACGATTTCTTGTTTATAGGAGCAGCGGTCGGGGGGGGCGTGTGGCCAGTTGCTGGCTGCCTTTATGGTAGTGGCTGAGGAGTTTGGTATTCCCTTGGCCGCAGACAAGACAGAGGGCCCAACTTCAGTCCTCACATTTCTGGGGATTGAGATTGACACGGAACAAATGGTGACGCGGCTACCGCACGGGAAAGTCGAGCAGCTAGTGGAGCAGATCATAGGGGTGTTGCATGCAAAAAAGGCCACGCTCGAGGCCATTCAGTCGTTGGTGGGAAGCCTGAATTTTGCCTGTCGGGTGCTTCCGATGGGACGCGCCTTTTTGAGGCGCCTGGGGGCGGCAACGGCTCACGTATCACAGCCGCATCACCACATCCGTTTGTCCGCAGGGATGCGCAGAGACTTGCGTATGTGGTTGGAATTCCTTGCCGAGTTCAATGGCACGTTGGTTTTACAGAGTCCAGTTGTGGCGCACGTGGATTTGGAACTGTTTACAGATGCAGCAGGGGGTCATGGTTTCGGAGTGTACTGTGCGGGTGCGTGGTGCGCGGCCCCCTGGCCAGGTTGGTGGGTCGCGTCTGGGATTACAAAAAATATCACATTTCTGGAGTTGTTTCCATTTGTAGTAGTCTGCGAGTTGTGGCCAGAGCGACTATGGAACAAAAGCGTTGTAGTCTGGTGTGACAATATAGGGGTAGTGGAGGTGGTGAATAAGCAGTCAGCGCGTTGTTTATTAGTTAACTCGTTAATGAGGGAATTAGTGCTGCGCTGTTTGCGACTAAATGTTCATTTGCGGGCGAGGCATGTTCCAGGAGTGGATAACCGGATAGCTGATGCGCTGTCCCGTTTTCAATTGCAGACGTTCAGAACATTAGCGCCGGGGGCGGATCAGGAAGGGCAGCGAATGCCAGAACAACTTTGGCGACTCGGAGACCCGAGGTGTGGCAGTTGTTGAAGTCTTCAGTTGCCCCAGCTACATGGACAGCATACGCATGTGGCTTCGACAAAGTGACTGGTTTCCTACACAGCCAGGGTTGGGAGGATGGTCGGGCATCTGATGAACTGTTAGCAGCTTATGTTGCGAGTGCCCGAGGGTCGGGGACTTCGCGCAGTGCGGTCCGGAGGCATTTAGCGGGTTTTTATTTTTCAGTAAGGCATATGGGTGGGGGGTTCCTGGAAAGACGCCGGTCGGTGACGGAGTGTTCAGGTATATTACGGGAGAATGCATCCATTCAAGACGGGCAGTTAAGTATCAGATTGCTGCGGTCAAAAACGGATCAGAGAGGAGTGGGCAGCACAATCGTGTTGAGAGGGGTGCCGGGCGTTGACTATTGTCCGGTAGCATTGGTGGCGGCGTACCTCGAGGTCCGGCCAGCGGGGCCGTCATCCTTGTTGGTGCACGCGGACGGGCAGGTCTTGACGAGGTACCAATTTGCAGCAGTATTGCGCCAGAGTCTTATGGCGGTGGGGGAAGATCCCCGGCAGTTTGGTACCCATTCGTCCGGATAGGAGCGGCGACCAGTGCACATCAGGCTGGGCTTGGAGCGGCCGATATTCGTCGCATTGGACGTTGGGCGTCGGGGGCATATCGGGGGTATATTAGGCCCACATAAAAGGGGTAAGGGGGTGTGTAGGGGCGCGGGGCGACGGGGGGGTGAGGTTCTCTGGTCTGCTGTCGGTTGACACGGAGTGGGGACTCTTTGTGTTGGTTGCTTCCCCTTGTAGATGGAGGAGTCGCGGAAGCTGTATGGATTGTGGGACATTCCTTTGTGCATTGGGCCGGTGCTCGGGCAGCCAGGCGCCCGGGTGGACTCCATCTGGGATTGGCGACGCGGGGCCTCCGAATATCGTGGTGGGGCGATCGCGGAATGAGGTGGAGGCAGCTGGTGTCCTTGCTGTATCGGGCGCGAGGAAGACAGCGATCTCCGCGGATATTGCTGATTCATTTGGGAGACAATGATGTGGATAGTTTGACTGGCAAGAGACTGATCGACATGGTGAAGGATGACTTTCGCCTGGTCATGATGTGGTATCCGGATACCAAACTGGTTTGGTCAGATATAATACCCAGGCCGGCTTGCCTGCCAGCCCGCAAATGGCGGCGCGGGCTAAGCAAGATAAATCGGCAGGTGGGTCTTTGGGTTACAGCCAGGGGGGGGTATCAAATAAAGCACGATTGGGTGGATACATCATGTGCAGGGCTATTTGCCAGGGATCGAGTCCATTTGTCTGATGTGGGGCTAGATTTGTTTTTGTTGGACATACAAGAGTGTTTAGAGTTCATTTGGGGTCAACAATGAGGTAGGCCGCAGCTTCTTTGGGGGGAGAGGAGAGTCTTGCAGGTGCAAGACCCTCCTCTTGTGGCAAAAATAAAGAACGAAAACCCGAGCTACAAAAGACATGGCTCATGGGGGGGGGGCTGAGCCGGAGCATGAAAGGCGGGTCGGGTGACCCGGGAGACAAGTGTGGAGGTCCACACAGAGTCGGCCCCTGCTGCGAGGGCGGGGCTTAGACGAGAGTGCCGATTTGCTGACAGGGCGATCGGCGGATGGGGGGGGGGGGGTCCAGGCTTATGGCATGGCCGGACCCACGTAGCTCGGGTGAGGGGGGGATGATAAGTTGTACAAGTTAACTAATTTGAATTGTTAATAAAGTAAGCTGCGGCCTAAGTTTTCCCAACAATGGTTTCAAGAAAGTTATTACGGTGAAGGGAAAAAGGGGGAAGATGGGGTGGGGGGGGTGGGGGGGGGGGGCTTTGTGGTGAACGGGTCCCAGCTCCAAGGTTTATGTTTTATACAGGTTTAAAATAACTGATGGAATGTAGTGAAGACCTAAGAATCTTGGAGAACCCCCCCTCCCCAATAAAACACATTATTCCAGCATTTATAAAATGACATGTTCAAAGATGGCACATAATTCCAGGATTTGTAAACTTTGCAGTGACTCTTCCAGTTCCAGTATGCAGATCACTGCATTATATTCTTTTAAAATTGGTACAGCTGTTAATATGTAAACACAGATCAGTTTGGTCAGACCTGTAAAGAAGATGGGTAGAATAGTCTTGCTATAAAAAGGGCTATAAGTTATAGACAGCTTTAGATGTTACAGAAAGCTGCTACCAGCAAGGCACCTCTCTGACAGAGCCTTAGGGCTCCTTTCACTAAGCGGCAGTAAGCCCAACATAGGCTTATCACTTACTATAAGGAAAGTACTCTCAGGTTACTGCAGCAGCCTGGCGGTACTTCCCATCCCTACCGTGCCGTCATTTCTGGAGCTACTAAAATTTATTTATTTTTGTAGCGCCAGACTGTACCCAGCAGTAAGCATTGCCCGGTTACCGCCGGGTTAGCACAGGAGCCCTTACTGCCACCTCAATGGGTGGCAGTAAGGGCTTCCCCCTGAAACGGCCATGCGGCAAGTGCTTTACTTGCCGCCCGGCCATTTCCTGCAGGAAAGCAAGACCTTCCCTTTTACCAGCTGCGGTAAAAGGGGGCCTCGGCGCATGTGTAAAACATGCACCGACGCCAGCGCCAGCCCCCTTTTGCCGTAGCATAGTAAAAGGGGCCCTTAGTGGCTTATTCAGGAATCATTTGTTTGCCCATGGCACAAAATAGGAAAACGTTAATTTTGAATAAGGCCCTTGTCACGCTGTCTACCTGTGGCCAAATTTCCTCTCACTTCACCACCCAGGCATCCTCCTGGACCGAGTTTCCAGTTAAGCACACCGTCCACCCATAAGTGTGGCCTAAATGTCTAATGGACCCTCCCCACAACTTGGGGTAAACTTAGGGTTGTTACAGATCCCAAAACAGTCCAAATCAAATCTCCTTATCTATCAGCACAAGTCCAAACAGTTAGTGGTTTGAGTATAAACAACAAAAAGAAAAATGTTCACAGCAATTGCACCATTAGCTCAAATAAATAATCAAGACAGAAAGGTCTCAGGTTTGGGCTAGGTCTGGCTTTGGCCTGCCCACCTGCCACCACCCATGTAGCTCCAATTGAGGCTACAACCCCACCACTGGCAGGAAAAAACACAATTTGTTTTTTCCTAAACACATTCAAAACAAGGCATGTTGTGGGGAACAAAAAAAAAAAACAGAAATAAACCACCACAGGTAAAACAAACAAGAGAGTGGCTTACATAGTACCATCAAAGGCGTTCGCCAAGTCGGTTGATAACAAATACAATACAAATACGAGGTTATATAGTGATCGAGTGAGGTAGTTGTGAAGGGTCGAAAGGAATGAAGATTGTATGTTGTCCAGTACGATCATTGGTCATGCTGTGTTGCTGGGTGGAGGGGTTTACATTGGATCGTTGGGGTAGGCCTTTTTGAAGAGATTGGTTTTTAGTGATTTCCTGAAGGTCAGGTGGTCATGGATTGTTTTCACAGCTTTTGGGAGTCCATTCCATAGTTGTGCGCTTATGTAGGAGAAACCGGATGTGTAAGTTGTTTTATATTTAAGTCCTTTACAGTTTGAGTAATGTAGGTTTAGGTATGATCGTGATGATCTGACTCTGTTTTTTTTTGGTAGATCTATAAGGTCTATCATGTATCCTGGGACTACACCATATATAATTTTGTGGACCAGCTTGCAGATTTTGAAGATGAGCCATTCTTTGATTGGAAGGCAATGCAGCTTTCCTCGGAGGGGTTTGGCACTTTCGAATCGGGTTTTACTATATATCAGCCTGGCTGCTGTGTTTTGGGTGGTCTGGAGTTTTTTTGTGAGTTCTTTGCATCCCGCATAGATTCCGTTGCAATAATCTGCATGACTTAGGACCATTGATTGTATTAGGTTTCGAAACGTTTCCCTTTCGAAGAAAGGTTTTACACGTTTGAGTTTCCACATTGAGTAGAACATTTTCTTTATTACAGAGTTTACTTGGCTCTCGAGAGTAAGGTTGTGGTCGAGTATGACGCCGAGTATTTTTAGGCTGTCTGAGGTGGGGAGGGTGTGTCCTGGGGTATTTATGGTTGTGGGTTTGTACTTGTTGTGTTGAGAGGCGAGGATGAGGAAGTGTGTTTTTTCAGTGTTCAGTTTCAGTTGGAATGAGTTTGCCCAGGAGTCCATGATGTTCAGGCCATCATTGATTTCATTGGTTATTTCTATCAAGTCATGTCTGAAAGGAATGTAGATTGTAACATCATCTGCGTAGATGAACGGGTTGAGGCTTTGATTGGATAAGGACTTTGCCAGTGGGATCATCATCATGTTGGTGATAGTGGTGATCCTTGAAGTACTCCGCAGGCTGCTTTCCACAGTGGTAATATGTTTGAATTTGATTTTACTTGATATGTTCTGGTGGTTAGAAAACCTTTGAACCAGTTGAGTACATTTCCATCATTCCCGAAGTGGCCAAGGAGTCTTAGTAATATATTGTGGTTTTACCATGTCGAATGTGCTCAACATGTCGAACTTGAGGAGAAGTATGCTTTTACCTGTGGCTATTTCCTGCTTGAATTTAGCCAGGAGGGTGACTAGGATGGTTTTGTTACTATGGTGGGAGCGGAATCCTGATTGTGAATTGTGTAATATTGAGAACTTGTCCAAGTACTCCGTAAGCTGTTTGGTCACCAAGCTTTCCATCAGTTATACTACTAGTGGGATAGATCAACTGGGCGGTAGTTGGTGAGATCGTTTATGCTTTTCTTGGTGTCTTTTGGTATTGGGGTGAGTAGGATGTTGCCATATTCCTCAGGGAAGAGACCTTGTTGTAGCATGAAGTTTATGTGGGATGTGAGGTCTGCTATGAAGCGGTTGGGGGCGGATTTAAGTAGATGACTAGGGCATGTATCCAGTTTGCAGTGGGTGTTGGCAAACTTCTGTCAGTATAGCAGAATGGGTTCTGGAATCCTCACAGGGAGACTGAGTTCTGCCTTCATTTCCCTCTTTAATAGGGCATTAGACTCCTCCCTTATGCATCAACCCCCCCAACCCAATTGGAGTCCCTGATGATCCACGGATTCTATTGGAAGGGCCAGAGTACCTCTTTCTGACTGTCATGTGATCTCCGTGTTCTAGCAGTTTCTCTAGGAATTGATCTTGTGGTTCACAGAGCTGGTGAGCTCTAGTTTGCTTTGCAGGACTGAAGCTGGTTCTTTGGTGTGGTCTCCACCTTCCCCTTTTCCTGCCAGGAATAAGGTTTCTTATGGGATGAGTCACAGACCCCGTCACATACCTCCTCCCTTTTTTCAAAGACTCTCAGTCCTTCTCTGGAACCCTCACTCTTGGGGGCTATTCTTCCACCCTCCTGGGACAAATAATCTGTGTTTGTATAATTCTTCCTTTTCAATGTTCTACTGTGATGTTTATCCACTCCTACCCTAGCTGAGATAATATTTAACCTTCTCTCTGACCTCATGTGCAACTTTCTTTAAATTAGTCAGCTTACTTTCAAACTCTTCTTACTCTCTTACGTATCTATATGTTCCATCTTTGCTTATACCCTTCACTATCAATTAAAATGTTCTATTACATATTGTGTTGACATTGTAAGTAGTATACTATCCAGCTTATTTTCAAAGGAGAAGGACGCCCATCTTCCGACACAAATTGGGAGATGGGCGTCCTTCTCCTAAGGGCGGCCAAATCGGTATAATCGAAAGCCGATTTTGGCCATCCTCAACTGCTTTCCGTCGCAGGGATGGCCAAAGTTCAAGGGGGCATGTTGGCAGTGTACCGAAGGCGGGACGGGGGTGTGGTTGAGATGACCTTCCTCGGCCGATAATGGAAAAAAGAAGGGCTGCCCTGACGAGCATTTGGCCGACTTGGTCCTTTTTTGTTCATGACCAAGCCTTGAAAAAGTGCCGGAACTGACCAGTTGACCACCAGAGGGAATTGGGGATCACCTCCCCTTACTCCCTCAGTGGTCACCAACCCCCTCCCACCCCAAAAAAAAAATTAACATTTTTTTGCCAGCCTCACCCAGCTGCACCACAGCACTATGCCGGTCCCTGGAGTGCGCTTCAGGCAGGCGGACCCAGGCCCATCCCCCCACCACCTGTTACATTTGTGGTGGTAAATGGGAGCCCTCCAAAACCCACCCGAAACCCACTGTACCCACATGTAGTTGCCCCTTTTTACCCTTTAAGGGCTATGGTACTATTGTACAGTTGTGGGTAGTGGGTTTTGGGGGGGGGGAGTTGGGGGGCTCAGCACCCAAGGTAAGGGAGCTATGCACCTGGGAGCAATTTCTGAAGTCCACTGCAGTGCCTCCTAGGGTGCCTGGTTGGTGTCCTGGCATGTGAGGGGTGATCAGTGCACTAGGAATGCTGGCTCCTCCCAAGACCAAATGGCTTGGATTTGGTCGTTTTTGAGATGGCCAACCTCGGTTTCCATTATCAGTGAAAACCGAGGTCGGCCATCTCTAAGTCCAGCGATCTCAACATTTAGGTCGGCCATCTCTAAGATTGACCTGAATGTTGAGATTTGGCCATCCCCGACCATATTATCGAAATGAAAGATGGCCGCCCATCTTGCTTCGATAATACGGTTTTCCCTGCCCCTTCGCCGACCCGTCCTTACAGATGGGCTGTTCGAATATGCCCCTCCACGCCATACTTTGTATTGTTATTTGAATATTTTTACTGCTGTAATTGCCTATTGCTCATGTTTGATCTATTCTTACTGTACACTACCTTGAGTGAATTCCTTGAAAAGGCGGTAAATAAATCCTAATAAATAAATAAATAGGCCTGAAGGACTAGGTACCACCGCATTCATCTGGCATTACTATTTCTCATCAGGCCTAGCCACTTCAGTGGGGCATGATCGGTTATTAAACTGAAATGTCTGCCTAATAAGTAGTAATAGCCAGACATTCCTTCTCTATGGTGGAATATTTCTGCTCAGCTTCTGTTAACTTCCAGCTTAAATACATAATTGGGTGTTCGTCCCCCCCAGTTCCCTGACTAAGAACTGTAGGCAGTCCAAACCCTGAAGTATCTGTTTGCAGGGTGAACTCTTGCCTGAAATCAGTATTTTTAAAGAACTGGTTCCTCTTTGAGATTCTGAAAGGCTACATTTGCCCATCTATCCCAGACTATCTTAATGGGGCAGGAAGTTTTCAATACATCTGCAAGATCAGCAGCTATCTCTGAAAACTGTGGAACAGTTCTTGGACTTTGGAATTGCTTTTTTTCTGAATTGTTTCCACTTTTGAGATCATGGATTTCACTCAACCATTTCCCACATTAATAATAAAAAGAGGAACACAGCACGTTACGCTGTCCAGGAAGCACCCACCATAAAGATAATTGTAGTGTTTATCGATTTAAAATAAATGTAGTTAATTGCCTATGAAGTTATAGAGATTACTCCTCACCAGCAGGTTGATATAATAGTAGGTTTTTTTGGCCAATGATGAAAGCAGGGTCCATGGACCCGTTATAGCTTCAACAGATCGATTCAGGACCTGGAAGCTCTTTGAGGCCTTTTTTCCTGCTGGTTATAATACAGCTTGAGCTGTAGGTAGTTTCATGTCATTTGTTGACAGCAGATCTTTTTTTTGTGTGTATTTATATATTGTAGTCGATCTGCATCTGAACAATACTAGAGTGTAGTTGATTCTAAACCCCATCACAGCCTTTAATCACCACTTCTTTATGTAAATTGTACAAAGGGAATACCTTACATAGTATATTTTTTACAGGTGGGCGTACATATAAACAGAGTCTGGGCGGAATGTGGGCTGGACTCATATGAGTAATTTATAGAATACTATAATATGTGCATATTTCAGGCATTTAAGCACAAATGCATCCGGTCTTTGGCTGGAATAAGTGCTCATGCCTAACCAATTGCGTGTCTATATATCTGGTTACATTAGTATTTGTAAATGTATTCTGCAATGGAAAGTGGGTCATACTTTTCTTTATCGATAGTGCCCCTTTACAGAACTGCTGTCAAAATGAGAGAGCACACAAAATGCAGGATCCTCACGAAGAGATGATCTCTCTGCCCCCCCCCCCCCAACATGTATCACCTTGGAATATTCTGTGAATGAGGTTGGCAGGGGATAACAGAGCAATACAGAACACTTTGTGGAAATTTTCCAGGATAGCATAGTAAGTACAACAATTTAAGATGGTCCCATTATGTTACATTAGGTAGGGTTCTCCCTGTTCCTTAGTTTCCTATTATGTTTGGTTTTCATATCACGTCTGCTTTTTTGTGCGTGAGACTGTTATTCATCTATTTTTGAGGCACAAGAGTGCCATCTTAAACAAGAGAATGGTTTAATCTGCATTCTATTAAAAAATGTTAATTTGTAAAAGTGATTTTAAATTGACTGAGCATGCAGGCTTTTCCCTTTGGCCCATAAATTCTCCTTCCTTAACCTGTAAAGCATTCAGTCTTCTTTTTCTAAAATGTAGTCCAAGAGCTACAAGAAATTTTGTGTTTTACCAACAGAACAAAAAATATTCACTTTACAATAACAATCATTAATTCAGTATTGGATGCATTGCAATTAAAAAAAGAGAGATCTGCTACATATAGTACCTGTTATAGCTAGTAAATTGCATATATAGTTGAACTAAAAAGTTAAGCAACAGTTAGTTACGTGGGGGGGGGGGGGGGGGTACATTTTTGATATGACGTCTAAGTTCTACTTTGGTTGTTTCGCAAAAAAGTCCAACATCTGAATAGAAAAGAAGGTAATTGTCAAAAAAGAAAAATGTCTATTTTTTTCCCCCGAAAATACTGTTTTGAACATGGTTTTGTGATTTGGGCATTTTGTTTTTTGGTCTATTAAAAAAAAAAAAGTGCAAGTGCAAAGCGCACGTAATCAAGCCATTGGGATGTAGGACGAGTCAGCATTTTTAGTACACTGGTCCACCAGACATCCCAGGAGATAAGTGGGGCACCCCAGGGGGGCACTGCAGTGGTCTTCAAAAACATGTTCCCAGATACACATCTGCTGAGCCCCCCCCCCCAAACCCACTACCTCCAACTGTACACCACTACAGTAGCCCTTATAGGTAAAGGGGACACCTATGTGGGCACAGTGGGTTTCTGGTGAGTTTTGGAGGGTCACAGATTCCACCAGAAATGTGACAGGTAGAGGGAGATAGGGACCTCAATCCCCCAAGCCATGGTGCACTGCACTGACCACTACACTACTACAGGGACCTGCGTGCTGCTTTAATAGACCTGGCTCTAACATCTGAGGCTATCATAGAGGCTGGGAAGTTATATTTGTATTCACAATTTTGGGGGGGTCGGAAGAAGTCAGTGACCACTGGGGGGGTATTGGGGGGGGGGTCACCCCTCATTCTCTTCAGTGATCATCTGGTCATTTAGGGCACCATTTTGTGCCTTATTCGTTATAAAAACAGGTCAAGCTCAAAACATCTTAGTTTTAGTCCTGGACAGTTTTGTTTTGTTTGACTATGGCGGTAAAATGTCTAAGTCTTAGGAATGCCCAAATCTCGCCCTTAACACCCTCCTGACATACCCCCTTGTGTTTTGAACGCACTTGTGACAGACTTCATAGAAAAAATTTCTAAAAATTTATTTTGAAAATACAGATTTGGACGTTTTTGTGAGGAAAACGTATACTGCTTTATGCCACTTTTTAGACGTTTTTCTCTTTCGAAAATGAACTCCATAGTGAGCTGTATTGTAGTAAGAGAAAATCAAATTAGATATCTGTTCTCATGGCAGGGTATGGAAAATATTCTTGTTATGTAGATTAGAATGAGAAAATATTGGCATACACAATGCTTGGTCTTGCTCATCATGGGCTTGCTGGCACTTACCTAGTTGGTTTCTTGGGAGCAGTCACCTGGTGGTACAAGCCCATCTACCTTTTGGCCTGTGGAATTACTACATTAAAAATACATGAAAGGCAATTTTATAAACTGGCGACTAAGTTATAGAATACTAACACATATGCATGATTGGCGCCAGTAATCGGCAATTTTAGGCACTATTCTGTAACCAGTGTGCCTAAGTTACTGCAAGGGGGGCATACATGTGGTCAGAGCATGGGTGTGTCATGGATGTGTCGCCAAGTGATGTGCGCAACTCATAGAATGCTATCAGTTGTGAGTGTTGTATGGTGCACTTAGGCACACCAACATATTCCTGCCATTGACATGTTGTAAGTGGATACGCATAACCTTTGGCATACGATATGGCTTATGCTAGTATTCTATACTGGCTTAGGCTTGCAGTGAAACTATTATAGAATTGGCATTAAGTGTACCCCATTATGGCACCTAAAACTTTATACTGTTGTGACCTTCATTCTTCATCTTCCTCCTGAAACCCATCATTGATGCTCTGGTCAACTAACAAGGTGGATGAAGTTATGGCAGGCGTAGATGGGCAAGTTTATCTTTCATTGCAGCAGAGGAGTTTCCAGACATCTTGACTGACTTCTGACTTGGGTGTGTGTTCAGAAACAGTTGGTTGAAGATTTATTTGGGATGTAAGCTCTGAATTCTGTGTCCATAGGCTTCAGTAAGTTCTGTGCAAAAGGGCATCACGCAACAGGTGAAGCATTGTGTCTTCACTTCTGCAACCTTTAAGGCCTGCTGAGGCTCATCATAAATATGAATGTCCTTACAGATGGGTTGTCCTCTATAGCCATCCATGCAAAGTTTCTGTGCTTTGATAGTCTTCTGGGTATTCTGCCACACCACAGAATAGGTGGCGTCTGCTAGATTGCTTACAGATTCCTCAGTTTCCTTTGTGCCATGTAGCTTTTAGATTACTTTTTTGGTTATCTATCCTAGTATGTCATAGTGCCAAGTCTTTCATAAACTACATCACTTCCTTTAAGTACACTAGTAAAGACCTGTTGTAAAGCAGAGAGCTCTCTTCCATGTCCAGTATTATTCAGGTTTAGAAGAATATAAACCAGGATATTATCCTGCTTATTTTCGAAGGAGCTCGCCGGCCATCTTCCGACACAAATTGGGAGATGGCCGGCCATCTCCTAAATGCGGCCAAATCGGTATAATCAAAAGCCGATTTTGGCCATCTCCAACTGCTTTCCGTCGCAGAGCCGGCCAAAGTTCAAGGGGGCTTGTTGGCAGGGTAGTGAAGGTGGGACGGGGGTGGGACGGGGGCGTGGTTAAGACATGGCCGGCTTCGGCTGATAATGGAAAAACGAAGGCCGGCTCTGACAAGCATTTGACCAGCTTCACTTGGTCCATTTATTTTTAGGACCAAGCCTCAAAAAAGTGCCCCAATTGACCAGATGACCACCAGAGGGAATCGGGGATCACCTCCCCTTACTCCCCCAGTGGTCACCAACCCTACTACTACTACTACTACTATTTAGCATTTCTATAGCGCTACAAGGCATACGCAGCGCTGCACAAACATAGAAGAAAGACAGTCCCTGCTCAAAGAGCTTACAATCTAATAGACAAAAAATAAATAAAGTAAGCAAATCAAGTCAATTAATGTGGACGGGAAGGAAGAGAGGAGGGTAGGTGGAGGTGAGTGGTTACAAGTGGTTACGAGTCAAAAGCAATGTTAAAGAGGTGGGCTTTCAGTTTAGATTTAAAGGTGGCCAAGGATGGGGCAAGACGTAGGGGCTCAGGAAGTTTATTCCACGCGTAGGGTGCAGCGAGACAGAAGGCGCGAAGTCTGGAGTTGGCAGTAGTGGAGAAGGGAACAGATAAGAAGGATTTATCCATGGAGCGGAGTGCACGGGAAGGGGTGTAGGGAAGGACGAGTGTGGAGAGATACTGGGGAGCAGCAGAGTGAATACATTTATAGGTTAGTAGAAGAAGTTTGAACAGGATGCGAAAACGGATAGGGAGCCAGTGAAGGGTCTTGAGGAGAGGGGTAGTATGAGTAAAGCGACCCTGGCGGAAGATGAGACGGGTAGCAGAGTTTTGAAACGACTGGAGAGGGGAGAGGTGACTAAGTGGGAGGCCAGCAAGAAGCAGATTGCAGTAGTCTAAACGAGAGGTGACAAGGGTGTGGATGAGGGTTTTGGTAGAGTGCTCGGAAAGAAAGGGGCGGATTTTACGGATGTTGTAAAGAAAGAAACGACAGGTCTTGGCAATCTGCTGGATATGAGCAGAGAAGGAGAGAGAAGAGTCAAAGATGACCCCAAGGTTTCGAGCTGAGGAGACAGGGAGAATGAGAGAGCCATCAACAGAAATAGAAAACGGGGGGGAGCGGGGAGGTGGGTTTGGGGGGGAAAATGAGAAGCTCGGTTTTGGTCATATTTAATTTCAGGTGGCGTTGAGACATCCAGACAGCGATGTCAGACAAGCACGCTGAAACTTTGGTTTGGATGCAAGGTGAGATATCAGGGGTAGAAAGGTAGATTTGGGAGTCATCAGCATAGAGATGGTAGGAAAAGCCATGGGATGAGATTAATGAGCCAAGGAAAGAAGTGTAGATAGAAAAGAGGAGGGGACCAAGAACAGAACCCTGAGGTACGCCGACAGGCAGAGGGATAGAAGTAGAAGAGGATCCACCAGAGTGAACACTAAAGGTGCGGAGGGAGAGGTAGGAAGAGAACCAGGAAAGGACAGAGCCCTGGAATCCAAGTGAGGACAGGGTATCGAGAAGTATGCTGTGATCGACAGTGTCAAACGCAGCGGAAAGATCAAGAAGAATGAGGATGGAATATTGACCTCTGGATTTAGCCAGTAATAGGTCATTGGAGACTTTAGTAAGCGCAGTTTCGGTTGAGTGGAGAGGGCGAAAATCAGATTGTAGTGGGTCAAGAATAGCATGTGAGGAGAGAAAATCAAGGCAGCGGCGGTGAACAGCACGCTCAAGTAATTTGGAGAGAAAAGGAAGGAGGGAGATGGGTCGGTAATTAGAGGGACAAGTAGGGTCGAGTGAAGGCTTCTTAAGGAGAGGTGTGGCCACAGCATGTTTAAAGGCAGCAGGGACAGTCGCAGTGGAAAGTGAGAGGTTGAGAATGTGACAGATAAAAGGAATAAGAGTAGGAGAGATGGCATTAAGAAGGTGGGTGGGAATGGGATCAGAGGAACGGGTGGTACATTTTGAGGAAGAAAGGAGAAGTGTAGTTTCCTCAATAGTAACTTCAGGAAAGGAGGAAAGGGAATGAGGGGAAGGAGAGAGAGGGGAACGGACTAGTGGAGGGAGAGCTGGTGAGGTAGAGAAAGCAAGGTTTATCTTTTGAACCTTGTTGTGAAAGAATTCAGCAAGGGTCTGAGGAGATAATGAAGGGGGAGTGGGGGGAGGGGGCACCTTGAGGAGAGAGTTCAATGTGGTGAAGAGAAGTCGAGGATTAGAGCCAAGAGAGTTGGTCAGTTGGATATAATAATCCTGTTTGACACGTAAAAGAGCAGATTGGAAGGAGGTCAGCATGAACTTAAAGTGTAAGAAATCAGCAAGGGCCCGAGATTTCCACCAGAGGCGTTCGGCGGAGCGGGTACAGGAACGTAGGTAGCGGATATTAGAAGTCAGCCAAGGTTGGGGTTTTGTACGCCTTACAGGGCGGGTCATCAAAGGTGCAAGAGTGTCTAAGGCAGAGGATAGAGTATTGTTGTAAGAAGAAACAGCCTCGTTGACAGACGTGGATGGTGCCACAGTAGAGAGGAGGTTTGAAACATGGGAGGATAGAGATGAAGGGTCAATATCGTGAAGATTCCTAGATAAATTAGATAGGATAGGACGGGACTGGGAGGGAGGAGATTTAAGTGTGAAAGTTATAAGATGGTGATCAGAGGAGGGATGATCAGAGGCAAGGAAACTAGAAGGTGAACAGTTGGAGGAGAAGATGAGATCAAGACAGTGACCATTTTAATGAGTGGGGGAGGTGGAGCAAAGTTGGAGATTAAAGGACAACGTTAAAGCGAGTAACTTGGAAATATAAGAGTTGGAAGGATCATTAGCAGGAATATTAAAGTCACCAAGGATGAGAGAGGGGGAGGAAGGATCATGGAAGAAGGCAAGCCAGGCGTCAAAGTCACTGAGAAAGGATGAAAGGGACTTATCAGGGGGACAATAAATGACCGCTATTCGAAGAGGCAGAGGAGAGAAAAGGCGGATAGAGTGGACTTCAAAGGAGGAAAAACAGTGAGATTGAGGTGGAAGAAGGGGTTGAAAGCTGGAGGAGGGAGAGAGAAGTAGTCCAACACCACCCCCACGGCCAGCAAGGCGAGAAGTATGTGAAAATAGATAACCGCCATGGCACAGGGCTGCGACTGAAGCAGTCATCAGGGCAGAGCCAGGTTTCTGTTATGGCGAGCAGATGGAGGTGACAAGAGATAAAGAGGTCCTGGATATATTTTTTTGCCAGCCTCTATGCCAGCCTCAAATGTCATACCCAGCTCCCTGACAGCAGTATGCAGGTCCCTGGAGCAGTTTTAGTGGGTGAGGTGCACTTCAGGCAGGTGGACCCAGGCCCATCCCCCCTACCTGTTACACTTGTGGTGGTAAATGGGAGCCCTCCAAACCCTTCCCAAAACCCACTGTACCCACATGTAGGTGCCCCCTTCACCCCTTAGGGCTATGGTAGTGGTGTAGAGTTGTGGAGAGTGGGTTTTGGGGGGATTTGGGGGGCTCAGCACACAAGGTAAGGGAGCTATGCACCTGGGACCAATTTTTGAAGTCCACTGCAGTGCCCCCTAGGGTGCCCGGTTGGTGTCCTGGCATGTGAGGGGGACCAATGCACTACAAATGCTGGCTCCTTCCACGACCAAATACCTTGGATTTGGCTGGGTTTGAGATCACCGGAAACCAATACCGGCCATCTCTAAAGCCGGCCCAAATGCTGACATTTGGCAGGCTCCGACCGTATTATCGAAACGAAAGATAGCCGGCTATCTTATTTCGATAATACGGTTGTGGTGCCGCTTTACAGGGCCGGCCATATAGATGGCCGGCGCCGTTCGATTATGCCCCTCCACGGGTGCTATGTTTTTGCTTCCTAGGGCATTTCTTTTGCAAACAAAGATGCTCCAGTGTATGGTGTTCCCTTTTTAGGGGTCCCTTTTAAAGAATTGCACATTTTCACAAACTTGGAGCTCTAGATGAATAAGACTCCCCTTGTTATAGCTCTGGTTACTGTTGCCAGAGGAGTCCATGTCTGTTCTAGATACAGGAGTACAGTGAGAACCTCTCTTTTGATGGACAGTTTTCTCAGTCTGCACAATCCCAACTTCAGGTTCACGTTCACAAGTCTCTCCTCTTGGGCTACTCCAGCTCACACAAGTTTCTGTCTAGGCTTATCTTGGAGAAGGGGAGCAGGTCAGAAGCTAGATCTCACTCTCTGGATAGTATTATTTCCAATTAACCACAGCTCTTTCTCTTGTTCCTAAAACCTTTTTCAAGTTGTTGTTATTGATATAAGTATTTGAAGTTCTTGCATATCTCTGCCAATTTCCTCATCGATACCTACTTTGTGATGATGGTGGTGATGTTATCCACATGGAAATAAAGCATCACTGCCTTGCTTCCTTGGATGCCTGGCAGTGGCGTACCAAGGAGGGGGGTGGGGTGGGTCCACCCCAGGTGCACGCCGCTGGGGGGGTGCCGCTCGCCTGTTGGCTCCCCTCATTCCCTGCTCCCTCTGCCCCGGAACAGGTTACTTCCTGTTCCGGGGCAGAGGGAGCAGGGAACGAGCGAAGCCGACTGACATGCGGCACCCCCCCCCCCCCAGCAGGTAAAAATGCACTGGGGGGGTGTCCTTTCGCTGGGGGGAGGTATCCTTTTGCTGGGGGTGGGGGGTCGCACTGCACCCGGGGGGGGGGGGGGCGCATCTGCGATCCGCCCTGGGTGTCAGCCACCCTAGGAACGCCACTGATGCCTGGTACTGTGAATGTACCATCTGATGTGTACTGCAAAGCACTGTGTAAGTCAAACAGGAGATGAGAGATGCAACCTTGTTTGACCCAGTAAGAAAGAGTGGGAACGTGCATGGAAAATAAAATGAATCTTGGGGCCTGTTTACTAAAGTTCAATACATTTTTCTACTTAGTAAACATCCCCCCTCATTCTATAACCAGTCACCAAAATTTAAGCGCCTTTTGTGTACTTAAATGTATTAAGGGTTGGGGGGAGGGGGCAAACATGGTAGTTGCCCTGGGCCCCACAGCTACAGAGGTCTCCTGTGGTCTGGCATCTCATCCCCTTCCCCCAGTTCAATATCTGTCTCCCCCTCCCCACCTTAAAACACATATTTCTTCACAAAAGCCACCAGCAGCAGTGATTCTGATATGCTGTCTGTGGCTAGCCCTGGAGATTTCTCTGCTGTGTTATTTCCCCTCAGAGGCAACTTCATGTTGCCACCTGGTTGGAATGTGGCAGAGGGAAAGCTCCAGGGTTAGTTGTTGCGCGGATGACCAAAGTTCCCGGGGGCGTGTCGGAAGCGTAGCGAAGGCGGGTCTTGGGCGTGCCTAACACATAGGCGTCCTCGACCCATAATGGAAAAAAAAGGGCGTCCCTGACGAGCACTTGGACGACTTTACTTGGTCCTTTTTTTCTTATGACCAAGCCACGAAAATGTGCCCGAACTGACCAGATGACCACCGTAGGGAATCGGGGATTACCTCCCTTTACTCCCCCAGTGGTCACTAACCCCCTCCCACCCTCAAAAAAGATTTTTTAAATATTTTTTGCCAGCCTCTATGCCAGCCTCAAATATCATACCCAGCTCTATGTTGGCAGTATGCAGGTCCCTGGAGCAGTTTTAGTGGGTGCAGTGCACTTCAGGCAGGCGGACCCAGGCCCACCCCCCCCCCTACCTGTTACACTTGTGGTGGTAAATGTGAGCCCTCCAAAACCCACCACAAACCCACTGTACCCACATCTAGGTGCCCCCCTTCACCTGTAAGGGCTATGGTAGTGGTGTACAGAGGTGGGTAGTGGGTTTTGAGGGGGGGTTTGGGGGGCTCAGCACACAAGGTAAGGGAGCTTTGTACCTGGGAGTAATTTATGAAGTCCACTGCAGTGCCCCCTAGGGTTCCCGGTTGGTGTCCTGGCATGTGAGGGGGACCAGTGCACTACGAATGCTGGCTCCTCCCACGACCAAAGGGCTTGCATTTGGTCGTTTCTGAGAAGGGCGTCCTTAGTTTCCATTATCCCCGTAAATCAGAAACGACCAAGTCTAAGGTTGACCATCTCTAGGGACGACCTAAATGTCAAGATTTGGGCTTCCCTGACCATATTATCGAAACGAAAGATGAACGCCCATCTTGTTTCGATAATATGGGTTTCCCCGCCCTTTCACCGGGACGTCCTGCGAGGGCGTCCTCAGGAAAACTTGGGCGCCCTTTCGATTATGCCCGTCTAAGGGCCTTTAATGGCAGAAGTAAATGACACCTGCTGCACATATTATAGCAGTACACGTTTAGCCACTCCTACTCTTCCAAGATAATGTTCAAGCACTTTTCTGACATCGTTTGCAACTCTAACTAGTCCCTTATTTTCTTACTCCTGTTACTCTATCTTATCTATCTCTATGTTCCATCTTTGCTTATATCCTATGCTGTCTATTAAAATGTTTTATTGTGTATTGTGTTGACATTATAAAGTAGCATACTGTGCCAAACTTTGTATTGTTGTTTGAATATTTTTACTGTTGTAATTGTCTATTGCTTATGTTTGACTTATTCTTGCTATACACTTTCCACGACTGAATTCCTTCAAAAAGGCAGTAAATTAAATAAATCCTAATAAATAAATAAATAAATAAATGTTGCTTTTAGGCACTAATATTTACATGAGCCATAGACCTGTCATAAATGTGTTCACCTCAATTTTGGCTCATTGATGTGGGTTTATGCTAGTATTCTAAAGAACACATGGTTTATTTTAAACTTAATATATCACCTTCAATGAGTTGTACAACAAAGCGGTGAACAATACAGTATAAAATCAATTAAAATTATAGAAAAGAATGCCAAAATTCTGAGAGAACAGGAAAGAACCCATACCAACAGAAAAATTAAACAGAATAAAATTAACAATATAAACAATTATGACAGAATTGCGCTATTGCAGGCATCACTCCCCTTAGGCATTATCTCAAGGAGGGGTCTCAGGAGAAGGCCTGCTGAAATAAATGTGTTTTGAAGAGAGTTTAAACTTTACATAAACAGGCTCTGCGCTAAGCTCTCGGGGTAATGAGGACCTAAGAAATAAAAAAGCACAGTGAGATGTACTTTCAAATGGGGCCTGTAAATTACATGCATAAATGTTGTTCTTAAAGGCTCACTGCTCGCAATAATATGCGTTTAAATGTTGGTGCCTTGTTATGGAATTGCCTCCCTTAAGTGCAAAACCTGTGTAGTAAATGTATGGATTGTGCTCAGCATCTGACCTGCACTTACTGTACAGGACAGACGTCTATTGCATGGACTCATATTACATGCCGTGGCAGATAGCATGGGTGTACCCATACTATCTACTGAGGCATGTAACATGGGTCCTGCTGCAAACCTAAATACAGAAGGTGCTGTGGTGCACAGCTTGACCCCCCTCCCCTAAATACAGAAGGTGCTGTGGTGCACAGCTTGACCCCCCTCCCCTAAATACAGAAGGTGCTGTGGTGGCACAGATTGCCTCTCCCCTCCCCTACAAACTGCGTCCCCCTCCAATTGTATCTCCTCAATCCTATCCCTTACCTGGCCAGTCTCACTCTTCTGATCAGCAGCTCTCAATCAAGAACCCAAGAAGCTCCCCGCTACATAAGGCTCCTCTGGAAAATAACCTTTTTCATACTTAACCCCCTGATTGTGTCCCCCATAATGAAGCCCCCACCCAAGATCAACCATCCTTATACAGAAGGAGGACCCCTATCGGTAGTACCGCAAGACTGCTGCTAGGGGTCATAGGCACCCCTTTTTTTGGGGGGGGGGAAGGGATTGCTGTTGTCCTGGACCACTGCCTACCAATGCTTACCCCTGGGAGGGTCCTGAGGGATAGGGAAGGTCTCTGAGGGGGGAAAAGTTTTGTTGGGGGCATTTTTCTGTTGGGGCAGGGCATTCTGTCAGGGTGCAGGGATGTGTCTGGTGAGACTGGATCAGGGGGTGGAGTGTACTTCCATGGTATGACTGGATGTACTTTTGAAATTAAGGACTGAGCTCCCACTGTGTTACCTGTGGTGGCAGATAGCGCAGTGTGCTCCGGCGATATCTGCCACTGCAGGTAACGCACTGTCTGTGCAGTAAATGCAGTGCAGATGCTGGGCACACCCTTGCATTTACCACACAGGCTTTGCACTTAAGGTGCAGTAAGTACACACTTGAAAGAGCCCCTTGGTATCCTACCTGCCTCTAGTGTGAACTTTTAATTTGACATCATGACATCCCTTTCATCCTGTAGAAAGGTGATTCTTCCAAAGTTTAACCCTTAAACTATTTTGTGATCTGGCAAGGATGCTTAATCTTCCTGCAGTTTATTGCTACACTTTAAGGAACTGATTTTATAAACTTTAGGTGCCAGCTGTATATGTAGAAATAGGATCTGCATGTGCCTATATATGTATACAGAGGTACATGGAAAGGAGCCATATTCTGGGCAATCCTTCGAAGTATGGAAATTTTGTGTTTCATTATAATGATACACTTACACCTTGGCAGTGTTCCACACCAGCATCAACATCTGCTGAAGATCACACGCAACCACTGATTAATTTGACTTTTGAGATCTGGACCTTGGACTGCTTGTAAGTGATGATTTGTGCTCTACTCTAAAAAACAAATGCACCGATCCTGGGGAAGTTTGCCTTTCTGTGGAAGGCTCCCTTTTTCCCTGCTGTTGTGCGTGCATGTTTAGAGAAGTCACCTCATGCATGTGTAATTGGTGCCAAATGCATTAATACATCCCCAGATTATTTGGGTGGGTTTGTTTACACAGTTGTTGGCACTTTTGTATTTTTGCCACTTAGTTTTGTATCTTTGGATATATATTTTATAAAAAGCTCTGCCTACTGCCTGTCTGGCCGTCACGTTCATCACCCCGCTTCCTGCTCCATCTCATAAGCCCTGCAGGCCGCCTGCACCTAGGGGCTCAACCTCTGGGGAACGGCAGTCAGCGCAGGTGAAACCTGTGGTTGTCCAGCCGCCAAGCAGAACCTGGTCCGAGTACTGGGCTCGGCAGCGCTCTACGTGGTACAAGAACTCACAGGTCTGACACATTGGCGCCTACGCGTCTTAGTAAAAGGACCCCTTAGATTGTAAGTGCTCGGGGGCAAAGAAATACCTTCTGTATCAGAATGTGACTCATCTTGGGATGGGTTTGTAAAGACAATTAATTGAAATTCAAGCTTATGAAGATTTGTTTTATTTGTAGAGTTCAGTATTCTCATAATAAACATAAACTATCAAACTAATATTAAAATAGTTAAATTTTTTATGCACTGTGAAATAAACTACCTATAATGATATCCTAGCCAGTTCAGTTTCTCACATTACCCAGCTGAAGTTGCATAATAATAGCAACCGTTTTCAATTTGAAAACTTCCATACGCACCAGGTTAGACTTTAAACAATAGTTATAACTATTGTAATGCATTGGAATGATTAAATTTGTAAGCGTACTTTGTTGGGATTTGGAAGGGCATTACCCTTCATGCTGCAGATGCTGGGGTTGAATTGGCTTCCCTCCCCCCACTGCCAGTATGATCTCCCTAAACCTTGCTCCACCCAAACTAAGCAGTCAAACAATGAAATACATGTAGTAAAGCATTTTGGGATTCATTTTAAATGAAAGCTATGGTTTATGTCCAGATTCCTCTTACTGATAAGGCTGAATGAAGTCGCCTTTGCTGCTTCTAACTTCTGGACACCTTAAAATTGAAGGCTTCGTTATCTGACAATACGTTTGAGTTTACTTTTCCTAGCTCAGTGCTTTGTTTATGGATTAGCTCATCACATAAAGTTTGCATCTCATAGCACTCTTTAGTAGATTATTAGGAACACAACTCATTGAGTATGTTTTTGATGCCATGATATATACATGCACCTTCCTGGAACTTTTGCTATTGAATGTCTAGGCTATGATCACCTCAAACAGGGTGTGAACCTCCGTGGTTTGTTTTTATTTAAGCACTCATCCACTCCACACCTTATATCTCACCATAATGCTCTCTCTCAATCCCCTTCCCTCCCAGCACTCACACCACAACAGTTGTCTCTTTTCCCTTCAGCTAGGGTTACCATACGTCTGGATTTACCCGGGCATGTACTCTTTTTGAGGACATGTCCGGGCGTCCGGATAGATTTTGCCAGTCCGCCCGTTTGTCCGGATTTCTGGACAAACGGGCGGGCGGGTGGCGAGCCTATCCTAGCCTCCCCTCTCCTTACTTACTATCTTCTGCCCTGATGGTCTAGTGACCTCTTCAGGGCAGGAAAGAGCCTCCTCTTTCCTGCCCGGAGCGCTGCCTTGTCCTGCATTCTGTTGCTGTGACAGTCTTGGGATTCAAAATGGCCGCTGAGAGTTGAAGCGGCCTCGCGAGACTTCAATTCTCGGTGGCCATTTTGAATCCTGAGACCGTCACAGCAACAGGATGCAGGGCAAGGACAGAGCTCTGGGCAGTAAAGAGGGGGCTCTTTCCTGCCCCGAAGAGGTCAGTAGACCACCAGGGCAGTAGATAGTAAGTAAGGGGAGGGGAGGTGACTCGAGGGAGGGGAGGTGATGGGGGGGCAGGGGAAGGGAATATGTGACCCGGGGGGGGGAGGGGAATATGTGATGTGGGGTGTGGGGTGTGAGTGGGGCAAGGGGTGGGGCATGGGCGGGACATGTGTCCTCTTTTTCAGAGGACAAAATATGGTAACCCTACCTTCAGCAGCATACAACCCTTCCACCCAAGAGCACCCCTGGCACACAGCACCAATTCCACAGTACACACACACTCCGGACTCTCCTCTCACTTCCACCTTCGGAATAGGCAGTGCATTCTTTCTAGTGAAAAAGGTGCCGGTACTCAAATGCCAGGCCACCTTTCAGGGATGGGGTGATCACTGAGGGACCCACTCCACAATAGCCAAGCCCCCTGCAACCAGCCACAGAATCTATGACAAGGCAGAATTGATGTATAGAACCTCAGCTCTTTCATTAAAACTTAGGATCATGGGTCAATTTTAGCAGACAATGGAAAAGGTGGCGGTACTCAGTACCCCCAAGTACCCCCTCAAAAAAAGCACTGGGAATAGGTATAAATTTGTACACTATTGGGTGCCTGTATTATAAAGAGCAGATAGGTATCTATATCGCTTTTGTAAAATAGGCTAAAGAGGTGACTTTTCCAACTTTGCCATAGGTGTCCTGTTATAAAAGTATATATATAGTGTGACTAAAGTTGCGCGTGCGCGCAACTTAAGTCAATCGGCACCAATAATTGCCAATTAAAAAGTAATTATTGACACTGGCATTAGTTAGAATTTACAAGCAGTAGTTGCTAAGCGTATTGTGTAAAGTGGTGCACATAAATTCTAAGGCGTATAGCTGAAAAGGGGGCGTGGCCATGAGTGTTTCTAAAACCTATGCATGTTATTATAGTATATACCCAGTCTGCGCCTAATTTAGGCATCGGCATTTACACCAAGTTTTAGTTGGCATAACTGCCCGCAGCTAAATTTAGTTGCGTGGAAAGCTGCTTGGCATATTCTATAAACCGTGTTGAAATTTAGGCATATTCTATAAAATACACCTACATTTAGGTGTACTTTATAGAATATGTCTAGGCGTATTTTTTTTGGCACTGATTTTTTAGGAGTGATATATTGAATCTAGCTATATATGCTCAAATGTTAGCATAACTTTCCCAGTCATTTGGAATTTATACAGCATGACATGAAAATGTGATAAGATTGCATAATTATATCAGATTATTTAGAGCGCAATCTACTGTTCAGCCAGGGAGTGTGCTGATTGCATAATGATGTGGGCACATAAAGAGATTTAAAAATATGACTTATAAAAAGGAGTCAAATTGGAAAACTGACGCGGACATAATGCACAGCGCATTATGGCTCTTTGAAACTACAGGAAATTAATGTGCTTGCATGCCAGAATTATAATGCCACGCTTATTATATTTCTTGAATCCATGCCTTCTGATGCATAACGATTGCACTCAGCTACATTTCCTAGGATGTCGGCATGGCTAACACATGAGCCAGAAAAGACTCCACAGGTTTATTAGGTGCTGCTAAGTGCTTATATTTATATACAGGATTTAACACATTCTGCAAAATGGAGGAGGGTAAATTGAAATTGTTTGTAGTCAGTCTTTTCAAAGTCTCGTAATACAATGGGGAATGCTATAAAAGTCACACTTTAATAGGTGCAATTAATCTTGAAGATTTTATAAAGGATAACTTTCTGTAAGTCATGTGGGTGAATAAACAGATGTTTAGGTCTGGCTATGTAGAGCTAGGCATGATTTTATGAAAGGTTCGATGAGTGCTGAGCATTCTAGAGGTTAAGTATAGCGCCATGTGTATATTCTTAATGTGACTGTATACATAAAGAAGAAACCATTCATTCATTCCAGTATTTATATACATCTCCACTATTAAACACTCCTTGAAACCCCAGGTCCTAAAGTCAAGTTGTCCTGGAGCATGTGTAAATGCCAGTGGAGGAATTCTCTGAGGAATATGTTTCTTGTGGTTCTGAAATGTGGAGTACACGTTGTCATTTCTAACGCCACTCCGCTTGCGGAGTCCCAGTAATGAGGCAACTCCTGGCAGATGTGCCCTTTCAGATCCTCTGGGTTGTGCGCACATTGGGAGGTTAAATAGTTGTCAAATGTTGTAATCCAGTGGAACCAAAACTTGTAAAATTCCTAGGTTTTTAAGCCATGTTTGCCGTCAGACTCTGCTGCCAGTAATATGCAATAAAGTACAGTACATAAAGCTACATGTGCAGTGACGTACCAAGGGCGGGGTGGTGGAGGCAATCCGCCCCAGGTGTCAACGGGTGGGGGGGTGCTCTGCTGGCGCGTCCTTACTAGCTCCATCCACCCGGCAGCTGTGTGGTGCGGCGCCTCGCGTCTGCGCTGCTGTAAGAGAAGAAAATCGCCTCGTCGGCCCTTCCCTCATTCTGTCCCGCCCTCGAGGAAATAGGACGTTACATCAGAGGGCGGGACACATTGAGGGAAGGGCTGATGAGGCGATTGTCTTCTTTTACAGCAGTGCAGAGTCGCGCGAGGCGCCGGGTGGACGGAGCTGGTAGACAGGTGGGGACTGGGTCGGGGGGTGCCGTGTTACGCCGGGGGGGGGGGGTGCCGTGTTGCCCTGCAGCCAGGAGAGGGTGCACGCAGCAGCGATCCGCCCCGGGTGGCAGTGAACCACAGAATGCCACTATACATGTGTGAATCTTCGAAGTGTTCCAAGTTCAGTTTGTGGCTGCATTCAATGTACCATCCTTGACTGTCAGCTACTGTGCTGGTTCCAATGCATATAAAAAACAAAACCCACAAATATTTCTCCAGGCTGTTCTTTAAGTCCTCTAAAGGCACTGCACTTTTATTTATTTATTTATATATTTATTTATTTATTTATATACATCATTTTTTATTGGTTCAGAGCACAAATACAGCAAGTACAAAATACAATAGTACTAGAACCAAATAATTTTAACAGAACATTCCAACATACCCAACCCTCCCCCACCCTTCAACTTCCAATGATTTCCACCCCCCCAATAGAACATAAGAGTAGCCATACCAGGTCAGACAATGGTCCATCTAGCCCAGTATCCTCTTTCCAACAGTGGCCACAGCTGGAAGGAAATGAGGGTGAGATCCCGGCTCAGTGTGGGACGCAGGGAGAATCCCAGCTTTCGGAAGAAATATCTTTGTCCCCCTCTGATAAGGTTTCTCTGCCACTTCAACAGCTGCAGACCATAGAGTTGACTGCGGAGACCCCGAGGAAGGACGTTGCAGCTTCAGCAGCCATTGTGGGGGACTTCCTTGGGTGTGGCGCTGTTGCTGGTTCATCGGTGGCGAGTGCAGGAGGAAAAGTTCCTGGAGACATGTCATCTGAAAGCCATTTTTTGGCATGGCCCCAGAGGAGGATTCCCAGGTTTTTGTAGGAAAAGTACCTCCTGCTTTGGTTGCTTACAAGAATTTCACATTAGAAACTTTGGGTGCAGCACCATTCGCTTAGAGACTTCCATGCAGGGCTGTACTCTGGAACTTTCATCTTTGGTGCAATCCATACAGACGCTGTCTCAAGCACACAAAGGTAGTGTTAAAGACTTTAAAGATCAAGTTAATTCTTTAAAGGAAAAGTCTGGAAAAATTAAAGAAGTACACGTTACTGTTATTAAGGATAAAGAGTGCTAAAAAGAAAAATGGAGAATTTGGGAAACCAAATAATGCGTCTTAACTTTCGTGTGCTGAATTTTCCTGTAATAAGTTGTTACACCAATGGAAACTTTTAAAAGATATCTTGCAGAAGTGTTGGATTATCAGTTGGAAGCAGTACAACCTGTTGGGAACATTTATTTCTTACCTAAGAGAAAGAAGGATTCAGTGCCTATAGGAACTATGGGATCTAATTTGGATGTGTCTCTAGGCTCAGTGGATAGTTTGGATACTTCAGGAGTTATTCAGTCCATGATTGCTGTGGTGGAGAGAGCTACTTTACTTGTTTCTTTGGTATTCGAACAAAACCTGAACTCATTGTTATTGTAGGAAAGCTTCAAAGGTGTTTGAAGGTCAAAAAATTTGGATTATCCCTGACCTCTCCTGAGCAACTGAGGAGAGGCATAAGTTATTTCTTGCAATGCGCCAAGAGACTATCTCTATTGGCGCAGTTTTTCAGTTAAGGTTTCTTTGTAAATGTGTAGTAAAATATAATGGAAAGGAGTGGGGACGGAGTCAGACCCGGATTCTATATAGCGCAACTTAAGTTGTGCACACAAATCCGGTTGTATTCTGTATTTGCATGCACAATTTAATTAGTTAACGAGCGTGCGATAATTGCCAATTAATCAATTATTGGCACTAATTATAATTTATGCACACAGCTATCTAAGCATATTCTGTAACATGATATGCATAGTTGAAAAGGGGGCATGGCTACGGGCATGGAGCGGGCGGGTCATGGGCATTTCTAAAATCTATGTGCGCTGTTATAGAATACACCCGGTCCGAGACTAATTTAGATGTTAGCATTTAAACCAAGTTTTACTTGACGTAACTGGCCGCGACTAAATGTAGTCACATGGACGGGTGCTTGGAGTATTCTATAAATCACCCAGAAATATAGACATATTCTATAAAGTACGCCTAAATTTAGGCATACTAATATGCCTAGGTGTATTTATTTTTGGAGACCATTTTTTAGGCATGATATATAGAATCTAGTCCAATATGTTTTCTTTATTCCTCAACAGCTGAGATCCTTTCTTAATGTGAAGAAATTTATCTTCCAGGGACCTGTGGTTTGACATAATAGGTCCCTGAAGTGACTCTCATGAAGATAAATCTGTTTAATGTGTTAAATGCCTGCCCTTAATCAGCTTATATGTTGATCTTTTTTCCTTTTTGAGCTCCCTGCTGTTTTCAGGAATCTCCACCCCCCTCCCCCTATTGTGGGCTAACAGTAGAAGTGTATAATTTATTTCCTGTTTATGCATAATTTGTTCACATTGTTGCATTATATGCTCCTATTCTGCATTTCCTTATGCAAGAGCGTTCTTGCATTCAATTTTGAAATTGTTATAAATAAAAAGTTAAACAAAAAAAAAATAAACGCACAATAATGTTCAGTTCTTCCCAAACTTCTTACTCCTGAGCTTTCTATCCCTAAGCAGAGTTTGCAATAATAGGGCTGTGTGAAAGTCCTCAGCTGCCAGTGAGATTAATGGCCAAGAGACAACACTTGGTTTTTAAAACTTTCAGTCAGGGATGCCTAGGGTTTCTCTCCTCTGCAGTGAAACAGTGTTCCCTTTTCCTCTGGGATTTTTAACCTTTTTCAAATTGCGGCACACTTACAAGGCACAAAAATTGTCAAGGCACACTATCAGTTTTTTAAGGATATATTTTATCATTTAACAAATGAGTATTAAGATTGTGTTTAAAGTTTGATTGTTAAAATTGTAATAATTGTGTTTTCTTTATAGCCAAAAATAACATGCCGCTATGCCAATGCAAAGTGATCTGTCTTATTTTTAAATCAATTTTTGGATTAAATTCAGAGAGAGATTAGGAGTATTGCTTGTTTTTTCATCATCCGAAAGGAGTATAGGATTTTTACTGACTTTGAAATTGGGTTTTCCCTCTTTCAAAAATGTTTGTTTTAAACTATTTATGAGGATTCTTTTCCATTCTAAGGAAATATAAAGAACCTACCCTCTTATCTGGTCTTTAGGAAAGCCCTAAAAGCTTTTCAGTTTAAATGAGAGATAGTGTTGGTTTTATTATTATTATGTATATTCTATTTCATTTTTGTGTTTTGTCATTCTGCTATGTTGTTGAATTTCTTAGATTTGTTAACCACTACAAATCCCATTGGAAATTGGCTGTATATGAACTGGCAGTATATAAACTCTGGTGGAATAGAATAGAAAAAAACAACAACAATTTTAAAGTGAATTACCACCCCCCCCCCCCCACCCTCTAAAAAATAAATCAGTGGGAATCTGTGCTTGGTGATGTTTCATAATATCCCTTCTTCGAGGATGGATGGTTGATAAGCAAACGCTCTACTAACACTGACGGTACCATGTGCATTACTACCTGAAATAGTGCCTGCCACATCTAATTCACTGTCATCATCTAACTTACATTTTTTAAATTAAAAATCTATCCATGTCTAAGGAGTCCTGAAAATAAAATAAACATAATTAGGAAATAATTTCAGATGCTCCCCAACTACAGGTCACAAAGTAGAACTATGAAAACAAAAATGAAATAGTAACCCCAATAAGTCACAACTCAGAATGGTCAAAACTGCGGAGCAGAACAAGGGTCCAGGCTCCCATTCAACATCCAGGCAACTCAGAAGTTCTATTCTACAATGAGGAACTGAAGCTAGAATACCAAGAGCATTTCAAACCCTTCCCACGATATTCAGCTGGTGGTGGTCAGCAATTTTTTAAAAGCTGAATTATCCCCCAGTATTCAGAGTAGGGCCATGTCCTGGCACTGGCATTGAATATCGGGGGATAATTTTGAGCGGGCAGGCAGCTGGAGCTTATGTGGGCCTCGCCGATATTCAGCTGGGCCCGTATAAGAGAGTTATGTGGGCCCTGGCTCAATATTGGGCCGGGACCTGCATAACTTTTTTTTAACCCTCCCGATCCCCTCCCTGCACCCCTCCCTCCTTCCCTGCCTGCGGTTTCTGAAGTCCCTCCCTACCCTTCTCTCCCCCTCAACAAGCCCTCTGCCCCCTCCCCCTCCAGATGTTGAGGTAGCCCCCCTGGGCGTACCTGGTTCTCTGATGGTCCAGCAGGGTTCTTTGGGAACAGAAGTGCAGCCCCCTTACTTCCTGCCCCTTCGTGGCTGTCTTTCAAAATGGCTGCCTCGACCTTTTGCGGCAGCTCATGGTACTACACGAAGTACCATGAGCTGCCACAAGAGGTCGCAAACTCCTTGGAGTGAACTCCGGGTGCGAACTTTGACCCTCACCCCATCCTTTTTACAGGTTTTGTTCCTTACCATTATCCTAACGATGTGTTTTTTCTCACTTTGCCTAAATAATTCCTCTGTCCCTTTCCCTCTTTCCAGCACCATGTGAACCTTCACTGTTTCCTCCATCCCCACTTTTTAGGGCCGCAGACCAGGCCGTGTTCTGCCCCCATCTATCCAACATCCTGATAACCTGGTAATTTGCAAGTATGCGTTCTCTACCCTTTTGGGTGCTGCCCCTCTCCACCCCTCTCTTTCTGCCATCAGGGTAGGGCTTGTTAATGCTTGTTCTGTTTGCAACAAGGCTTCACTTATCCAGGATCTCTTCTCCTCCTCCCACTTAAATTTGCTTGCTATTACCAAGACCTGGCTCCAGGAAGGGGAAGAATCCTATTTATCAGGCTCTTCCTCCCTCCTTCAACGCATTCCACACAGCCTGTTCTTCATAGAAGGGAGGTGGGGTTGCCTCTGCCTCCTTTCCTCTTTCCAGTGCCAAAAGATCCCTACCCACACCTTTTCTTACTCTGAACTTTTAGCTCTTTCAATCTCTTCACCTTGGACATTCACAACCCTTATTTTGTTACTGCCCTCCATCTCTCTCTCCCCAACTCAGGCCGCCCTAGAGCAAACCCTTGCTGACCCAGTGGTCCATTTCCCCAACTTGTTGATTCTTGGAGACTTTAACATCTACATGGACCTTCCTGCCTCCCCTTGTGCCTCAGCATTTCTTTCTTTTCTTTCTGACATAGGACTTTCTTAGCTTGTTCATTCTCCCACTTACTGTATATGGGTGGTCACACACTTGACTTGATCATGTCTCTTACATCTTCTTCATTCACCTTCACTCACCCCTCTACCCAGCCCCTCTCTTGGTGAGATCACTTTCTGGCCATTAACATAGTAACATAGTAAATGACGGCAGATAAAGACCTGTTTGGTCCATCCTATCTGCCCAACAAGATAAACTCATTTTACATGGCATGCAATACTTTATATGTATACCCAAGATTGTCACTCTCAGAGCACAAACCGTAGAAGTCTGCCCAGCACTGTTTTTTTATTAAAAGTTCTAAAGCTAACGTCAGAGCCTCTTAAAATTTACACGCTAGCTCATTCATATCTATTCAGTCATGATCATGGCATAGACTGTAGAAGTCTGCCCAGTACTGGTTTTGCTTCCCAATTACTGGTGTTGCCACCCAATCTCTGCCAAGGTTCCATGGATCCATTCCTTTCTAAACAGGATTCCTTTGTGTTTATCCTATGCATGGTCCTTCTACTCTTATCCCAGGTAAATTGCTTTCTGTTAAAGAAGTCCTGCTTCCTTTTTCACGATCCTGCCTCATTCCCTCCCCCCTCCCCATTGCACTCTCTGTTTCCTCCTGATTTCTCAGTCCCTGGAAGACCAGGTTAATAGCTGGAATAACACCCTCGCCTCCTTTTTCTCCAATTTCTCCCTCTCTCACTCAGCTCCTGTATGGAGAAAATGCCCCTGGTACCACCCATGATCTCTTCCACCTCAGACAGCAGCTCAGAAGGGCCGAGCGTCATTAGAGAAACATCGCTCTCACAGCGCTTTCTGCATTCTCCGCTCTCATCAAATCTTTATAGAAGAAAACTGAAAGACGCTAAGAGATCCAACTTTTCCTCTCATCTCTAAATCAACAAACACCACTAAATCTCTCTTCTTGATTGTCTCATAACTCACCCAGCATCCCTCAAAGTCTAATCCCTCCCTCCCAGCTGCTAACAACCTGGCAACCTATTTTACTTCCAAGATTTCAACCCTTTCCAGTTCCTTATCTTCTATCTCCCCAGGCCCACCTCTTCCATCTTCCCCGTCGGTCCCACCTACTGTTGCTACAGCATTCCTTTTTGTTTGGAACTCATTTATCCTACCTACGCTCATCTAGCTTACCAAGGCCCTTTAATCTGTGAACCTCACCACTTGTGCCATCGAACCTCTGTCCTCTAAATGGTTTTCCTACCATTCCCATGGTCTTTTCCTACTCTGCCTGCAAATGATTGCCCAAAGCCTTTCCTCTGGCCATATCCCTTTTGCTTGGAAGAAAGACATCGTTATTTCTATCTTAACCCTTTACTGACCAATGTTCCCATCAATCTGTTCCTATATGGCTTATTACGGGAACATTGGACACTAAAGTTTAAACCATCCCTGGATCCCACTTGCCCCTCAAATTACTGACCCGTTTTAAATTTCTCATTTGTGTCCAAGCTCTGCGAAAAGATTGTTTTCGATCAGTTACTCAGCCACTGTGAGCAATCATCAATTCACCATCCACATCATACAGGATTTTGCGCATTCCATAGCACCAAAACAACTGTTACTGCCCTTCTGAGTGAGCTTCATATTATCCTAGACCATAGTCAAATTGCTATTCTTGTTTCTTTAGATCTCTCCACTGCTTTCAATCTGGTTAGTCACTGTTCTTCTTTCCTGACTTCATGATATTGGCCTTGCTGGCCCCATCCTTTCTTGTTTTACTTCTTATCTTTCCAATTGCTCCTTTAGTGTTGCCGCACCATCTTCTACATCAGCTAATCATTCCCTAGCTTGTGGTGTTCCGCAAGGATCAATTTTATCACTATTATTGTTTAACATATATCTCAGCCCGCTAGCTACTCTGATTCAAGATCATAACATTTGTTTCTTTATCTATGCCGTTGACATTTTACTGATTTTTCCTACCTCTCACATTACACCTCCACTCACACAGCTCCTTTGTTGATTGGATGCTCTAGCAAACTGGATCACAACCCACCAACTTGTCCTCAATTCATCAAAGACAGTTACCTCCTGGATCACAGGGTTTCATCATCATCCCTCTGTTACCTCTGTCCTTTTTAATAGACCCATTCTGACTGTCAATTCTTTCCGCTATCTTGGGTTCATCATCCCAACTGTCTTTTGACCCACAAGTTGGCCAAGTTTTGAAATCAGGTTTATTTGCCTTGATAAGGCTTTGGTCAGTCCATAGCTACTTTGATCTCCCATCACTCCATACACTAATTCATGCTTTTCTAATTTTACATTTGATTACTGTAATTCCATCTATTGTGGCATCTCTAAATCCTCCCTCCATAGGTTACAAATACTCCAAAACTCAGTAGCTCATTCAATCTACAAAGCACACAAATATGAAAATGCATCCCCCTTCTTCAAAATTCTCTTACTCACAAAGCCCTTCATCTTGGCTCTTCTTCTTACCTCTTCTCCTTAACCATCCCTACACCCTGAACTGCCTTCTCAAAAACCTTGAAGCAAATCAGCTCACTTTAACTTCCCCCTGTTTTGCTCACTACAAGTCATCCCGCACCTCAGCTTTCTTTCTCATTACCCCTAAATTCTGGAATAAGCTCCCCCTCCTGTTAATCATATCTCAATCTTCTATTTCTAAATTCAAGTCCCTGTTATAGACCACTTTTTTCAGTTGGTGTTTTGATGTTTTCTTATGCCCCCCTAATTTGTACTTCTTTTTTTCCCTACAGCCAGGAACGCCCAAGCTCACTCAACTTTTACCCCTTCCCTATTTTCTGTGTGTGAGTTTGCTTTTCTATCAGAATTGGTGTTCCTTTCCAATTATGTAATTGTTTTTAATCCCATTGTTAACCGCTATGATCAAATGGTTTGTGATAGCTGTATATCAAATCTGCAATAAACTATAAGGGAAATCTTGCCTCACCAATCTACTACATTTCTTTGAAGGGGTGAACAAACATGTGGATAAAGGTTAGCCAGTTGAAAGACTCCAGAGGAAATTGGAGATTCATGGGATATTGTGGATTAAAAACTGGTTAAAAGATAGAAAACATAGAGTAGGTTTAAATGGTCAGTATTCTTAATGGAGTAGAGTAGATAGTGGGGTTCTGCAGGGGTCTTTGCTGGGACCGCTGCTTTTTAATATATTTAAAAATGATCTAGAGATGGGAGTAACTAGTGAGGTAATTAAATTTTCTGATGACACAACGTTATTAGTTTTTAAATCGCAAGAGGATTGTGAAAAATTACAAGAGGACCTTACAAGACTGGGAGACTGGGCATCCAAATGGCAGATGACGTTTAATGTGAGCAAGTGTAAAATGATGGATGTGGGAAAGAGGAACCCACATTATAGCTGCGTGAGGCAAAGTTCCACACTAGGAGTCACTGACCAGGGAAGGGATCTAGGAGTAATCATTGATGATACATTAAAACCCTCTGCTCAGTGTGCGATGGCGGCTAAGAAAGCAAATAGAAGGTTAGGTATTATTAGGAAAGGAATGGAAAACAAAAATGAGGACATTATAATGCCTTTGTATCACTTCATGTTGATCTTTGTTGCCCTGTTCTCTCCGTTTCTATGTACATCCAAAACACTGCTAAAGCGTGCCTTTTTTTCCTTTTGAAATTTGCTAAAATCCATCCCTTTCTTTCTGAGCATTCTATCAAAACTCTCATTCACTTTCTGATTATATCAAGATAGTTATCTGTGTACCATCCCTGGACCACCCGGCACTAACTGGATATTCTGCAGAACAATCTAGGTATGTATTACTTTATATCTAGGTTGGGCCCAGCGAAGCTTCTCCTATCCAGATAACTCCCTTTTGAAGATTGACCCCATATCTATTTGTCTTCCATGTTGCCTATTATGATATCATTTATATTGTACTGACATTTGTCATATTTGTTATAGTGCTGTTAAATTTGTATATTTCTGATACTGTATCTAGTCCTATTACTAAAATTAAATCTATCATCTCCAATTTACCTTATTGATTGTATTTATGCTTATATTTGGACATTTTACTATTTTTATGCTGTTAGTTGTAGGTTTTATGCCGAACTGTACCTCTTGTACACTGCCTTGGGTGAATCTCTTTATAAAGGTGGTTAATAAACAGCAATAAAAACAAATAAGTAAATGTCACCAAAATGGCTTCAATAATAAGACAAAATAAAACAGAGCAAGCCCCTTATGATACAGTATAAAATAAGAAAAAAGGGTCCCTAAATCCTATCCAACTTGAAAAGACCAGTCTTCAAAAGCAGCAGTTTCTTGAGATTGTTTTGCCAGTATGATATTTTAAGAGTAAACTTCTAATGAGGCAGAATGTAGACTTGCTAATTTGTTTTTTTAAACTGTGTGTTGATTGTGTGGACCCAGTGAATTATTATAATGTTTCCAGTAACTGTGCTTTGTCTCCCTTTGCTCTCTTTTAGGTCCTTATTTTGTTAATTGCATTGTTCCTAGATCAGGCAAGTCATGGGGAGGAAACTGGATCTTTCTGGTTTGACAGAAGATGAAGCTGAGCATGTCCTTCAAGTGGTCCAGCGAGATTTTAGTCTTCGAAAGAAGGAAGAAGAAAGGCTGAGGTAGGATGACTGTCACTTTTATTGTTTTGGCCCAGACACGAAATGATCACTTCATGCCGTTCCTTCTGAATTTCAGACTAAATGAAGTGCATTTAGTTGGAAAACAAATTCTCCATCACTGTGCACAGCTCAGCAAAGTCCCTCAGTGGGGGATACAGTGGTAGTGCTACAACAGAGACTTGTCTGTGTTTATTTCTAGTTGTTATAGTTTGTGTGTCTGCTGGTAAGCTAAGTCTGTATTATGGTTTCCTGAGATTCTAAAATCCTGGAGTCTATGCACCAAGCTGCACTAAATTTTGAAGGTTAGTAGTGGTAAGCTTGCATATTTAGGAAGCATGTTAAAAAGGACCGATTAATAAATTAATGATACGTGGATTACAGAAGCATTAAAATGGCCATTCATACAAGGGTGTTTCTGATTTTTTTCTCTCCCGAGGATATTCTGCTGTGTAATTTCCATCTTTCCTTCTTTTCCCTGCTAGGCATCTCATATTCCCTTCCCTTCCAGACACTGCCTCCTTTAAAAGTTGCCCCTTAAAGGCTGACCAGCAGCATGAGAGTTTCATTACTGCTTCTGGCCATCAGGCATTTCAGTTCCTGGATCTGTGATCAGCATATGCTGGTCAAAGCGTGAAGTTATGGATGATGGTATTGAAGACTGATATAGCAAGCTTCCAGGAGGTCGCTATGAGGTTGTTCTTCTGCTAGCTGGTGGAAACCGGCACTGTGCAGAAGAGGGGAGGCTAAGCAGGGAGAGAGGAACTTTGGAAAAGGGGGTGAGCAGAAAGAGAGAGAGAGAGTGATGATTTGCAATGAGAGGAGGAGAGGTCTCCCCCACCACCACCCCATCTAGTATGCAGTCCTAAATAATGGAATAATGACTAGTTAGGTCATCTCACTTTTCCCATGTTTTGAATATTCTGCTGCATTATTAAAATCAGATGTGGCAGAGCTAACATTTTGTATCTATGGGAAAATGCTTTGTAAATAGGCCCCGCAGTTGCAGTCTAGTCTGTATTTTCTTTTTTCACTTGTGTTAAGTTCGTGAAGGGTAATTCTGTGAACTACGAACCCGCATTTATGCACCCCTTTGCACGTGTAAATGCAGAGAATACTATCACTTATGCATGTGAGTATACAGATACCCATGAAAGTGCCAGCAGGGCACCTAAGCACTATTCTGTAAGGGGAGGGGGACGTAGACACATAACTTTATTGTAATTGATGTGCGTCCCTTCTGCATTTACATCATATCTTCTTTTTCATAAGGTGCTTAAAACTTGCTTGTTCTTGAGTCAACAACTGTAAACTGTAATTTATTGTTGTAAATTCCTTCAAATGTGAAGTTGCTTCTACTATGTAATCCGCCTTGCAATTTGTAGAATACAATACAATAACATTATAATGGAATCTGGAGCTCAGATGCAGTTATAGAACGAGCTCTCACTG
Organism: Microcaecilia unicolor; assembly: GCF_901765095.1. NCBI lineage: Eukaryota > Metazoa > Chordata > Amphibia > Gymnophiona > Siphonopidae > Microcaecilia > Microcaecilia unicolor. Next base: position 187,641,194 of record NC_044031.1, read on the forward strand.
CACATGCTTGGGTTTCCTAACTGGAGGCACCCAGTCGTACAATTCCCCCCTTAGGGCCGGATTCAGTAAATGGCACCCAGAGTTAAGCACCGTTATGATCTATGCTAAGATATTATTCTGTAAAAGGCATTCTGTAAAGAGTACCTGTTGAAAAAACTCCAAACAGCTCAAAACACTGCAGCCAGGTTCATATACAAAATCTCTCGTTTTGAAAGTGTCTCCCTTTTATTAATCAAATTGCACTCACTTACTATCAAAGCGAGAATCACCTTCAAATTATGTACCTTTATCTTTCAAATACTAAACGGCACAGCTCCAGACTATATGGTACCATTAATAAACTCACCTCAAAGAAACACTAAATATGAGGCAAGAAACTATCTCAGACTACACCTCCCTAATTGCAAAAAAGTGATCTACAAAACTGTCCACTCTGCAGACTTCACTTACCTAGGAACCAAATGGTGGAACTCCTTACCATCCCAAATTAGAAATATTCAGGAATTTACTAGATTCTGTAAAATCCTCAAATCATTCCTATTCAAGTAAACCCTCACAAAGAACAACCATATCTCAAAAAATTACTTATTACCTGAATTGATTATTACCCTATTTACCATTAACTTTCTATTTGCTTCATGTACAATTTCTCATTCATAATAGATTTTCTAAATGTTAAACATCCATGGCTATCCCAGTATGTTTATGATATTGTATTGTAAAATTGGATTCTTACAGCAAATTACTTTCTTATGCATTATTCTTTGTTATGCATCCTATACTGTTTATTGTAAGCCACATTGAATTCAAACTTGTTTGGGATAATGTGGGATATAAATGTCACAAATAAATAAATAAATTCTGCACAAAGCACCCTTTACAGAATAGTAGCATGGTGCTTCTCATGCTTAACTTTGGGTGTGAGCACTTATGCCTGCCAAAAGCTGGTGTAAATGCTCACACTTAACTGATCCAAACATACACCCTGTCAATATTCTATACTGCTTTACAGGACATTATAGGACAGAACAGTATACCATTAAACTAAAAAAAATATATATTTATGTATAATGTGGAATCACTCAGTGTGACATCAGAGTATTGAAGTTCAAAAAGGAATCTGTTGTGGGTGTGTATCAAGCCCGCATCTCTGACATCATGCAGTTTGATGGCATTGAGTGATTGAACCGAATAGTTTGGCTGCATGTATAACTCTTGAAGAAGTGATACGAAACAGGGCACCTCATAGAACTGCAGTCGATTCTCATTTGCCACAGCTAAGTGACTGATGAGATACATTTTAAGAGACAATATGTTGATTTTTGGGTGCTTCTTTTGGGGCATGTTTTTAAACACAGCATTTGCTTTATGGGCACAGTTGAGATTTTGACACTGCTTTCATTTGAGATATATGTTCTCAAGTGAAATTACAAGGATGTATGAACACTTAAGCAAAAGTAACTCTTTAAATCTCTGTTTTGCTAGTGTGATATGCTTGTGGAATCATAAGTACATAAGTACATAAGTACATAAGTAGTGCCATACTGGGAAAGACCAAAGGTCCATCTAGCCCAGCATCCTGTCACCGACAGTGGCCAATCCAGGTCAAGGGCACCTGGCACGCTCCCCAAACGTAAAAACATTCCAGACAAGTTATACCTAAAATGCGGAATTTTTCCAAGTCCATTTAATAGCGGTCTATGGACTTGTCCTTTAGGAATCTATCTAACCCCTTTTTAAACTCCGTCAAGCTAACTGCCCGTACCACGTTCTCCGGCAACGAATTCCAGAGTCTAATTACATCATTCAGGGGTCCTTTTACAAAGGCACACTGAAAAATGGCTTGCGGTAGGGTAGGTGCGGGTTTTGGGCGCGCGCCAATCCATTTTTTTAGCGCGCCCGTAAAAAAGGCCTTTTTAAAATTTTTGCTGAAAATGGACATGCGTCAAAATGAAAATTGCCATGCATCCATTTTGGGTCTGATACCTTACTGTCAGCCATTGACCTAGTGGTAAAGACTCACGCGGTAACCGGGCGGTAATGACCTACGTGCGCCAAATGCCACTTGACGTGCGTCTGTTACGTGCACCCCAAAATAAAAAATATTTTTCAGACGTGCATATCGGACACACGTCAAAAATGAAGTTACCAGAAGAGCCACGTGGTAACTCCATTTTGGTGCACGTTGGGCGTGCATAGATGCTTACACGGCTTAGTAAAAGGGCCCCTCAGTGTGTTACCACCCTCATGTACTACATTATACATAAATATCTTTTTGTTAGATTAATAGTGCAGTGTTATAGCAGTTATTAGCAGAGTACATTTGGTGTAGTTATTCTATATTCTCTCTGTACAGATTGATAGTCTTTCAAGCAAACTTAACTGATGGCAGTTAGGCATATAAATGCAAGCATTCTATAACATTACACCTAATTTTGGGGAACACCTTGACCTGCCCATGGCCACGCCGCCTTTTGAGTTGCATGCTATGAAATTCAGGTGTGCATGTTATAGAATAGGGCGCAGGGTGGATCTGCACGCAAATCCAAATGAGTGCCAGTTAACACTAATTATTGATGAATGCCTCATTAACTAATTAGTTTACGCACGGATCTGCGATCCATACCCAAATTTGCATGCGCATCTTTGGGTGGCCTATATCGAATCTGGGGGTTAGTGCGTAGAGCGACCTAGCGACCTTTAGTACTCTGACTAAAACCTCTCAGTACTGCCATGGACCCTTTTGGTACCAGATAAAATTGCCTGCTCACATTTGCCGTATTATTAAATGGAAGGCATCATTGGGGCCTAGAGCTATGGTTTGCATACATGTCAGTTTTGCAGCATGTTTACACAGTGTAGTTTATTTGACTGACACCTCTGTGGATTTTAACAGGGTTTTTATATGTGCCTATTAATTGTACATTGCTTTGGGTGGAACCTTTGGATTCAGGAAGGCGATTAATAAATTGTTATAAATAAAGAAATGTGTATGTGTGCATGTTGGGATTTGAGGAAGTTTACTTCATTAGGAACTATGATCATGAGAGCACATATGATTATTCCTGTAAAATCAATTATTTTATGATTTAAAAGGAATGACATTTGATTAGAGAATGTATCATAATGAATAAAACAAAATGTCAGAATAGAAGCTTAAATTTTAGTATTATTGGTACTAACATATTTGCACTATCTGTATAGTTGTATAATATGTATTGTTTTTGAAAACTTTGAACAAAATTTAGAGTTTGTGAATTATGCCAGATTATGGGCTTGGGAAATTTAAGTCTTCTATACTCCCACAGAATACTGGCTAGGTAATGGTAATTAATTTATTTAGCAGAAAAATCTTCCAGTCTGGAGGTGGGAAGCAACCTCACTTTCAGCAGAACACAAAAGTACATATCATCCATCACATATAGCAACAGAATCACATGATTGATATTGCAAACAAATAACAAACAATGAAGTTGAGAAATAGCAGAGCCCAAAAAGCTATCCAAAGGCATTTGTAAAAGTATAATTTGCCATATAAAAAGTAAAGGCAAACAATGAACTATTTTCTTATGGAAAACCAACACACATCTCTTTTTCTGATGGGACAAAGGTAAGAAATTCTGTCACATAGAGCCATGTATGGAAAAAGCTGTCGTCCGGGATGATGTCACACTACCTTCTCATCACTAGTGCCTTACCAATGTTCCTTAACCCTGATCAGATCTGCTTTTAGAAGGCAGTTAGGATTTCATGTCTGTTCAGTGCTTGCACTTTCTACTCAGACTGCCAACAAGGGTTCCATTCAGAAATGGACTTGTAGCCAACTCATTTTGCAAAGACCATTAAACAGCTACCAGATGTTCTGTTTTTCATTTAATAAGCTATTCATATGCTGAAATCCTTTTTTATATAAACAGCGTGCTATGATCTTTTTTAAATCTGGAGGAAAAGCCTCACGCATCATGAAGTAATGCCGAACTTCGCAGTCACACTGTTGTACACTTACGGAGTACTCACTTGCATCATTGGCATAAAAACCTCCACTGTTTCATAATTTATTCACTCTATGCTAGGTTTTAACCACTCTTAATCAAAGCTCTGTGAGTGAAACTTATATTTGCAGTCATACAGTCTCGTTGTTATTCACGGCCAACTGTGGCCAGAGTTTCAGGTCCTGCTTCAGGGTCCGTGGTCACTGCGACTGTCTAAAGAAAAGATACAAACACTATAGCCAAATACTAAGCTTCCAATATGTATTCACGCTTTCCATGAATAACTTTAGCATAACCTCACTTTTTTTTCTGCAGTCTCTCCTGCCTCTTAGTCTGGTTCTGAGCTCTCAACATGGCGCTCCCTATTATATCATTTAATAAGGACTTGCATCTGAACTGGAAACCTAAAATGATAATGTAGGGCTTCCAAACCAATCCTGTGGACCACACAGTCAGTCTTTTTTACAGGATACCAAAAATTGAATATTCATAAGCTAAATCAACATATGCTGGGTTTCTAGGGAAAGCAAATCTATCTCATGCATATTCATTGTGGGTAACCTGAAGACGCAGCTGAGAGTGGGGTTAACAGGGCAGGTCCGAGAAGCCCTGCACTAAAGTCTTTGAATACTTGTTCTAGTACTTTGAACCCTCTGGTCTCTGTGTGCAGTGAAAATGATTTGCTAACCTCTGGCAGTGAGTTCCAGGTTTATTTCTTTAAAGTAATTTTTTTAATATCATTGTTTAAAAAGCTACATAAGTAGTCCCGGAAGAGCAAGCGGTAAGCACACGTTGGGCTTACCACCACTCTGTAAAAGGGCCCCTAAGTTCTGAACTTTGTTTTTTTAGTTTTGTTAAGTCAGAGTAGTAGGTACTCCTGATCCCACTTGGCAACTGCAGAAAGGAGAAAGGTACCCTACGAAAGAAAGGTGAAGAAAGAAGAGTAATTCAAGAGAGCTTGAAGCCTAGCTAAGTCCCAAGGTTCTATTAAATAAAGTAAAAGTGAACTGTGAAAACAGAATAGAAGTGAGGAAAAAAAACATACTTACCTGTATTGGGGTTCAGTTTAAGGTTTGTCCTGAAAAACAAAGGTCGACAGAAAGTATCAAACTCAAAGGTTGACTAATAGGATCAGCTAACATTGTGACTTAACTTTAGACTACCACTAAAATGATATACTTATCTGATCCTGTTTTGAAAAAGTTGAATATGTTCTGGGAATATTCATGAAGGTTATGCTGTAAACCTTGTAAAAGAGGGAAAGTTGAGTGAATACTGCAATTAATTTGTTTTAAATGTTTCAAATTAAAGTCCCTGGTTGGTGTAGAGTTTATTTAGGGAAACACTGTGACAAATTTTTGTAACATCAGTGTAGTATCTTGCTCCGCCACCAGGGGGCATACAGTAGAAATGATTTTTTTTTACCAATGTATTGACCTGTAATTCAGGTGTCAAAGTGCTATTTAAATGAACTCCCAATATTTTTTTAACCTGATTCATATTTAATAATGTAGAATTACTAGACTTTAGTATGCTGTCATTTCAGATATTATTGGAATTATTTAAGCAATAGGCAACCAGTGCAGAGAAGAAAGAATACTGGCCATTCTGATTTTTTTTTTCTTTTAATGACACCCTGTGTTTTCTTTTTAATGAATATGTTTTTTTTTTTTTCAAATATTGCAGGAGGTCTGGGTCTGGAAGGGGGGTTAGGGTTAATGTTCAGAGAATAAAGAACTTATATGAGCTGTAGTTGGGTGGTTTGCTGTTGGGGAGGCATTGTAATATTATGGTGGGATGGGGAGGGAGAATTGTTTGCAAGGGAATATAAAGTATTTTATATGTACAAAAAGGCAATATACAATTCTTAGTTGGCAAATAATACTGAGACTTTACTCTGTCTTTTTTTAAAACTGCGGTATCTGTATGGTGGTTGCCGTTAACCAATAAAAATGGTTTTGCATTAAATGACACCTTGTGCAATAAGCCTGTGGTTCAGGTACATACGTTATGGCCACTCTCAATACTATTTGATCATTTTTCTTATTTTTTTATCAAAATAAAATTTAAACTATTTAAATTATTTATAAATTAAAATATGCGCTCAGATACCATAAAGTGCCTTTTAAAATTATCAAAATCTCGGCCACTTTATTTCTATAATCGCACATATATAGTGAATGTCTCTCTCTTGTATTATGGTCCCCACACTTGAAAAACAAGTAGAGCATGTAATCAAAAAACAACACTTATCTGTGACCTCATGGAGTCCATCTTTTGACATCTATCAAACCAGTGTCTTCATATCTCTGTATAAGATGAAAAATGCTCAGGGCCAGTCAAAAGCGTGATAGAATTTGTGCTTTTAACACTCCAACATGGATCCAAGGTTCATCCTTACGGCTTCATTGGGGGGAAATAGCTGATAATAAAAATAGGGTATGCCTGTACTCAAAAATGCAGCACATATATCACTTTGGGCCCTGTTTACTAAGGCGCGTTAGCATTTTTAACACACCTACAATTAGCATGCATGCTAACCGTGTAGGTGCCTATAGGGATATTGTAAGCACGTACATGGTTAACGCATGTACATGGTTAATGCACATTGAAAATGCTAATGCGCCTATAACGTGGCTTAGTAAACAGGGCCCTTTATAAATAGTTTAAATAGTTCAGATTGTATGTTGATAAACAATGAGAAAAATGATTAAAATAGTATTGAATTTGGTATTATTTAAGTATCTAGATCATAAGATTTTTATTCTGGGATTGGGTTTTTCTCCTGGTATTTTTAAAATTCTTTTTGAGTAAATAAGAATATATATATTTGGATATTAACAAATAAAACATGAGAGAAAAGACAACCTAGTTAGCCAGAATGTTCAACCCAAAAATTCAGCTCCATACTTCATACACAAAGGATACCAGGCCCTGGAGAAGGGCAATTAAAATACAATGAAGTCCAGTTTGGGGGGGGGGGGGGGAAGGAGCACCTCCTTCAACAGAGCACGGAATTATGTATATATCATCAATCACACATTGCAGCAGAACCACATGACTGGTATTACAAAGTGCAACAGAGAATACAAATTAAGGTTATATAAAAATTAACCACCCATCTCTTAAATGGATTTCAGAGATTAAAAGCAGTGCAGGATAACCAACCCTGTGTCATCTTCCTGAATGGGCAGTAATTATACAGAAAATGAATATCTTTAGGCATCGTGCTCCATAATTCAGAAGCAATGGCTTTGAATGCTCTCTGACTACTTTTCATGAACCTAATTGCAGAATGTGATAGCACCATGCAAAGATATTCATTGACAGATCATAATATGGTCTTTTGTATACCGAGTGACTCGTTCCATTAACTGTGTGGGGGGCAAGACCTCATAAAGCACTAAAAGTCAGAATTAATATTTTAAAATGCAAATGGAATTTTATAGGAAGCCAGTGAAGTGCTGTAAAAGGGTGGGGGTGGGGGGGGGGGGTGTTATCCCTGGAATTGAGACCTGATGAAATCTTAGCAAAGCATTCTAGACTAGCAGCAGTGCTGTTCTCCAGCCCATTACTTCACTTAACCGTTCATTTAATCTAAGAATACTAGCATCAGTGTCCTTATCCACCAATATATAATGTTTTATATCATCAGCTTAATAAAAGAATTGGATCTTGTGTTTTCTGCTAACATTGTTAAGGGATTGTAAGTATTCAGGGATAGATATTCAGCCACCAGTGGTGAGTGTTTTTTAGCCGTTGGTGGTGCTCTTCCTGGATGTTCTGTGCCGGGCTGTGTCTGGGCATCAGAATTGAAAATCTGGGTTTATGCGGTTGGCTATCACTTATGCGGTTAAGTGCATTATTGAGCAGATAACCACCTAAGTAACACCGTATTAAAAAAGGACTGAAGCTTATGAGGTTCGATATAGTTGCTTATCATAGGTGGTTAAGGGGGAAATTCATCAAGCAGCGTTGGGGCTTTAAGTCACATTAATTGGGCCTTAACGCGAATTAAAAGGCCCTAATGCTGCCTGACCTAAAATACCGTGGTGCTATTTATGGCACTGCGTGTTCTATGGTAATGAGATGCAAAACATGGAAATGCATGTTTTGCATCTCATTACTATGCAAATACCCTTATGTGACTTGCAGTGATTCACTGCAAGTCGCATTAGGACCAAAAGCACAGTAAAATAAGCTAAAAGCTGGGGTTATTTTACCGGCCGGGAGCATTGGGCTGCCAAGCCGTGGCCAGATGCTCCCGGGCTGCAAGTAACATAGTAACATAGTAACATAGTAGATGACGGCAGAAAAAAGACCTGCACGGTCCATCCAGTCTGCCCAACAAGACAACTCATGTGTGCTACTTTTTGTGTTTACCCTACTTTGATTTGTACCTGTGCTCTTCAGGCACAGACCGTATAAGTCTGCCCAGAACTATCCCCACTTCCCAACCTCTAGCCCCGCCTCTCACTACCGGCTCTGCTATCCAATCTCGGTTAAGCTCCTGAGGATCCATTCCTTCTGAACAGGATTCCTTTATGTTTATCACACGCATGTTTGAATTCCGTTACCGTTTTCATCTCCACCACCTCCCGGGGGAGGGCATTCCAAGCATCCACCACTCTCTCCGTGAAGAAATACTTCCTGACATTTTTCTTGAGTCTGCCCCCCTAAAATCTCATTTCATGTCCTCTCGTTCTACCGCCTTTGTATCTCCGGAAAAGGTTCGTTTGCGGATTAATACCTTTCAAATATTTGAACGTCTGTATCATATCACCCCTGTTTCTCCTTTCCTCCAGGGTATACATGTTCAGGTCAGCAAGTCTCGCCTCATACGTCTTGTAATGCAAATCTCATACCATTCTTGTAGTTTTTCTTTGCACCGCTTCGATTCTTTTTACATCTTTAGCAAGATACGGCCTCCAAAACTGAACACAATACTCCAGGTGGGGCCTCACCAACGACTTATACAGGGGCATCAATACTCCCTTTCTTCTGCTGGTCACACCTCTCTCTATACAGCCCAACAGCCTTCTAGATACAGCCACCGCCTTGTCACACTGTTTCGTCGCCTTCAAATCCTCAGATACTGTCACCCCAAGATCCCTCTCCCCGTCCGTACCTATCAGACTCTCGCCGCATAACACATACGTCTCCCGTGGATTTCTATTCCCTAAGTGCATCACTTTGCATTTCTTGGCATTGAAGTTTAATTGCCAAACCTTAGACCATTCTTCTAGCTTCTTCAGATCCTTTTTTCATGTTTTCCACTCCATCCGGGGTGTCCACTCTGTTACAGATCTTAGTATCATCTGCAAATAGGCAAACTTTACCTGAAAAAGAGTAGTTTTCAGTTGCCTTCCACATTTATGTTATGGCTGGCTAGTGTGGAAAAAATATACGTTCCACTAAATATGTTAATACAATATTTGTATATGTGCTGTATGTTAGAGAGTTGCACTGGGACAGAAATTTCACCCATCCCCACTGGAACCTAACCCATCCCGCCCATCCCCACTGGATTCTCCTCCATCCCCGTCCGTCCCCTGTACTAAAATAACCTGACTTGTAGCAAAATAACTCAACAGTAGCCCATGTTGATAACTTCCCCTTTCAGTGCTTATGGGGATTTCAATGCTATCAACCATATACATTAATTATTTTTCTAGTACTATTATAGTTGCCATGGCACAATGAAAGGATGGGTAGGCTGGCCTGGCACTACACTTCTGCGGCAGTCCTGTGGACCTGGAAGGGATCCCCACAGGAGTCCCATGGAAACTGCGGGATTCTCGCAAACCTCTTTTCCGTGCGGCTCTCTACTGCACATGAAATGAGCCTTGGCTGAGATTCATTTGTGTTCTCCATTGCCAGCTTTTGGCTGAACCTATGGCTTCTAGAGGAAGCTGAGACAGGAGCTAAAACATTTCTTGTGGCTATGGAATTTTAATCAGGATTCTCTTATGTTTGTTCACTCATCCTTTATAATGTGCGTCTGTTTATCGGACTGTCAGACATAGTTCTAATTGGCAGTATGCAAACACTGTTTTACAGTGCTTTCTCCTCTGCAGGGTAATCCAAAGCTTCCCAGTTGACATGGCCCTGCTGAGTGTCTCAGAGATATAATAAGAATACATTTGCAGGGAAATTTCCTTGCAAATGTATTGTTAAGTATAGGTCCATTAAGTATGTTTTCTTTTATCCGTTTCAATTATCCAGTTTTTTGGCTGCTAATAAGAAGGTTGGTTGAGTTCAATATGGACTACTATAAGAACTAGAATAATCCTTGGCATAAAGAATTATATTCTTGGAGTATTGTCTGTACTCACCTAGTTAGCGTTTCTTATTATCTATTCAAGACATTTCCTTTATCTAAGTGAAGAGCCTCATTCCCTTAATGTTGTGGACTTTAGTGTTTAAATCCTTGGACTCAGAATTTCTGACATTTTTTTTCTTTTTTCTTTTTCCTTTTCACTATGATGTATGGGTTTAATCACTTTTCTGTACAAGTGGTATATGCTTGGTGAATTTATGTTTGCATTCATAATTTATATAGCAATAAAAAGAATAAGAATAAACATTAGAGTGGATTTTAGATTTTGCCACATTAGATTTTGTACCTGCTGCAAATAGACTTTGGGATGTTGTTTTCCCACTGTCCCTTCTCACCTTTTTACCCAAGCATTGTCCTTTTTCATACCTTCTCCCTGCCAACATCTCCCCTTTTCATCTCTTCTCATGCCACCTGCAGTTCTCTGTTTTGCAAGCTCTCACCTCCTTGTCTTGATCTCATCCCCAAGAGGTGGGTAAATAATGGAAGAACAGCTTATAGCCTACTGTGGCAAGGTCGGGTTAGAGTTCATGTGAAGGCTTAGGGCATGCCTGACACTTAGATGTTTTACAGCCATAATGGAACAAAACCAAAACATCTAGGATGAAAACTTCAACATTTTGGTCTAGACCTGTTTTTACAATGAATAAGACACAAAAGTTGCCCTAAATGACTAGAGTGGAGGAGTGGCCTAGTGGTTAGTGTGGTGGACTTTGGGCCTGGGGGACTGGGTTCAATTCCCACTGCAGGCACAAGCAGCTGCTTGTGACTCTGGGCAAGTCACTTAACCCTCCATTGCCCCAGGTACAAATAAGTACCTGTATAAAATATGTAAGCCGCATTGAACCTGCTATGAGTGGGAAAGTGTGGGGTACAATCATCACCATTGAAAAAGGTTTCCAGAGTAAGTAAGATTGTGAGCTCCCTAGAGAGAGAGAAAGTACCTGTATGTAATTGGCTTTGGTTGTACCACAGAAAGGCAGAACATCAAATGTTTTATCCTTACCCTTTAACAACCAATTATTAGCTGTAATTGGTGCTAATTGGCATTAATTAGCAGTTAAGCAAATAACATCCTTTAGTCAGGATTCTACAAATTGGGCACACAAAATCCATAGCTCACAACTGCAAGGGGGAGTGGACCTGGAAGGGCATGGGTGGGTCAGGGGGTGTTGATCTGACACCTATGTGTGCAGGTTATAAGTTACACACCTAACTGACAGCAGTTAAGTGTGAGCATGTACACCAGCTTTTGAACTAGCGTTAAGTGCTCACACTTAAAGTTAGGCATGTAAGTACAGAATTATGTTAGCATTCTATATATAAAATTTGTGCTTACCCCTGGATTCTATGTATTGCGCTTTGAGTTGTGTGCACAACTTAATTGAATAATGAGTCAATTAGCACTGATAACTGTCATCTTAAGAAGCAATTATAGCACAAATTGGATTTAATTAGCCGTTATGCATGTAAATGTAGGCGTGGGATCTGTACCTTAATTTTATGCAAGAGTCCAAAAAGGGGGCATAGAAATGGGAGGGTCATGGGCGGATTGGGGTGTTCCTAGAATTTATGCATTTACTTATAGAATAAAGGGGGTACACACCTAATTTAGGTGCAAGGATTTGCACTATGTTTCATTTGGTTGAAATGGCGCACCTAAAGTTAGGCACAATTCCCATGTGTAAGCGCTATTCTATAAGCCATGGCTAACTTTAAGCACAGTTTTTAGAATAGCGCTTAGCATTATTTTATTCGGCACTAATTTTTTAGGTGCCATATATAGAACCTAGCCCTTAGTGTTATCATCTTGGCACATAACTATAGACAACCTTTTAAGAATTACCCCCTTAGGTGTCAATATTGCCTTTATAAAATAGGCTTGACATAGGGGTCTCTTGTTGACTTGGCCATGTATGTCATTTTATAAAATCACCCTCATAATGGAACCAGTTTTTAATGACGATATTTCATTATACCAGAAGAGGCTGTGGGCCATTGGAGTGTGGTTCTTTATGAAGTAATGGAGCTGCCTGTGGATGTCCTGAAAATAGTTTCCATTTCAGTAGTCTGGCTCTTGAAGTTCTCCTCTTAAACTGTACAATTTTCCTGTGTCTTTGAAGCAAATGATAATGAGTTCATTTAGCTGACGTGGCAGTAGTTGAATTTCCCTTTGAATAACCACATCTCTTTGTAAATGTCCAGTTTTGTGATTCTCAGTGGTGGATGATATAAAGAGAACGAGGTGTGCAATTTATATGTAACAAGCATTTTTTCCCCAGCATTTCCAGCAAATGTCTTCATGCGGGTTGTGATTGAAGATTACATTTTTGCCGTATGGGCCTTTAGAGTAGCCATAAAGACATTAGATTCTGCAGCTGTGAGTAGAAGAGCTTTATGGATACATCCATTGAAAGCAGAGGAGTAAATCTCTAATGGCCCTCTTTTATTGGGCCACATATATTTGATACTGTGAGGGAAGTGACAGACAGGTTGCTCCTTTTTACAGCTTGGCTTTTTAAAGGATGCTTTGTAGGTTTTCAATGCAGCAAGACAGCACAAAAGGATTGTATAAAAAGAAAAAAAAATAACCTTGCCATCCTATTTTCTAAGAACTCCTGGGTCATGTACATGAGATTCAACCCAATTTGAATTACCTACACTGACAAATTGGACCAGAGAAGGCTATTGTAAAAAATGCATTTGTGAGCCTGAGTGTTTTAGACCAAATCTTTGGAGTCTTCTCTTTGCTGATGGCTGAAATTGAATTTATTTCACCTGACATGAGCAGTTACCGCAGTGAGCATAAAACCAGGAAATCTTTTACACAAATGAATTTGTTTATGTGCACTCTCTTTTATCCCATCTCACTATAAGAGCAGTTCTACAAGCCTGCATTTATGCGTCCTGTGTACTTGTAAATGTCTGACTCAGAGTACTCCCCTGGAGACATCTGAGTTTCTACCTGCCTTGGATGACTACCGTGGTCAAGTTTGGGATGGGAGTTTTGAGGTACTATAGTCCCCAGGTACCCACCCCAAGGAGGCTCCCCCTCCCCTCCAAGGGAATGGAGATCGACACTGGCTTGGTGCATGGCAGCTAGGATGCCATTGAGGCCTCAGTATTGCATCCAACAGGCAGTGCATGGGTCTCCAGGATAGACTGGACTGCCTGAGTTGTCGGCACCAGTGCTCTCAATGCCTTAGCTTCATGCCAAGCGAATAGGCACTCCACCTGCTCCTGGAGCATGGCCTGAATTTGTTCCTCGAAGACTGCCATCGATGAAAGCTGGAGTCAGCCAAAGTGGTCATGTCCTTCAAAGGTATAAGGGAAGTATCAGTGATCTGGTCTTGGCTTAGTGAAGACTGTCGCATCCCATTTGGTTTCCAGGAGGGTGAGCAGCCCCCACATTGGGGTCACTTTGAGGGCATCAGTGATCTTGATGCCTTAGAACATAAGAACATAAGAATAGCCTTACTGGGTCATACAAATGGTCCATCTAGCCCAGTATCCTGTTTCCAACAGTGGCCAATCCAGGTCACAACTACCTGGCACAAACCCAAATAGTAGCAACATTCCATGCTACCAATCCCAGGGCAAGCAGTAGCTTCCTCATGTCTGTCTCAGTAGCAGACTATGGACTTTTCCTCCAGGAACCTGTGCAAACCCCCTGCTACCAACTGCTACTACCACAGCCTCCGGCAACAAGCTCCAGAGCTCAACCACTTGTTGAGCAAAAAAAAAAAAAAAAAAAAACCACCTCCTTCTATTTGTTCTAATATTATTTCCATGTAACTTCAATGAGTTTCCTCCAGTCTTTGTACTGCCTGAAAGAGTAAAAAATTGATTCACTTCCATTCACTCTACATCACTCAGGATCCTGTAGACCTCAATTATATCTCCCCTCAGCCATCTCTTTTCCAAGCTGAAGATCCCCAACCTCCCCAGCCTTTTCTCACATGAAAGGAGTTCCATCCCCTTCACCTCCTTGGTCACTCTTCCTTGAACCTCTTCAAATTCCACTACATCTTTTCTGAGAAATGTCGACCAGAACCGATTACAACACTCTACAAGCTTTGAAGTTGTTAGGAATAATTCACATCCTTTACTCTAGTCTCTCATTATATACTCCTGGCTTTCTTTCACCATTATTGAAACCTCTCTATTGGGATTCTGTAAATGTCCTGTTTCAATAGTATCCTTTGAGGATACTTCACACCGAACCATGCGCTCCTGGGTGACTATCGGCTTTCCTTCCCTTTTTAGCTTAAAATCAGCTCTATCTCCTTTTTAAATATTAGCGCCAGCAGCCAGGTTCCATCCTGGTTAAAGTGGAGCCCATCCTTTTGGAACAGGCTTCCCCTTCCCCAGAATGCTATCCAGATCTAAATCCCTCAACCTTGCACCATAATCTCAATAAGGCATTGAGACTGGGGAGCTCTACCTGCTTCTTGGGTCCTGCGAATGGAATGTGGATCATTTCTGAAAATGCTACCCTGGAGGATCTGGACTTCAGTTTTCTACCTAAGACCCTAAATTTGGCTTCCAGAACCTTCCTCCGACATTTTCCTATGTCATTGGTACCCACATGTATCAAGATAGCAGGCTACTCCCCAGCACAATCTAAAATCTTATCTAGGTGATGTGGTGCTCTTGATGCTGTTTTTCAAGGGAGATCAACGCCAATGCTTCTTAGTCTCTGCCCAAAGCATCTCATCAGAGTCCTTCAACTTATGTAAAAGTCGCTGGGGAACATTTCCCACACTGCGTTCCATGGGAGGACGTGACCTGTCGGTGAGAATATTACATCCTGCTTGTCCTTTGAGAAAAATGCAGCAGGGTTTATTAAATTGTATATCCCAATTTAGTAAATCCCACAAAGTTTTTAGTCACAGTAAAATATTTCTCCTTGTAAATAGGTCCCTGTGGCAGAGGATAGCGGCTGACTGCAGGACCTCACACAAATGTGGCACACTCCCACACAGGTTGCGGTAAAAGTCAAAACACTTTATTTATGTAAACAAAGGGACAGTAATCAGCTCTGTTATTTCACAGACTTAGTTCTTTCAATTAGAGTCTGTCTGTCTGTCTCTCTCAATATAGTCAGAGGAAATACTCTTAACATGGCTGGCTCCTAGCAAGGCCCAAACACAGTAGCTCCTAACACCATCTTGGGCCAAGTCTGGCCATACACCAAAGTCAAGAACTCTCTCGATATATACTTCAAGGCTATCTTCTACCTTTGAAGTCTCTCTTACCTGTATAATTTCAACTCAGCCTCCAGAAGTTAATTATGGGAAACACTTAGGCTCAGGCTACTCCTCTTCCTTGGCATTTCCCTCAGGTACTGTAGCCTTCTCTCTGCATATACTGGGAGGTCCTTACTTGGGGCCACTCCCTTATGAGAGTTCATGTATAATAAAAATGCATGCGGGGCAACGTGACCATAGACGCTCTGAGATTCTGCTCTTTTTCTGTTGTTAGATGTCTAAAATACTGATCCCCTACAGAAATGTGCTTGCCAGCCCCTCTTTTGATGGACACAACACAGATTAATGCTCTCAAACTGATTTCATTTAAGCAAGACTGATTCTTTATCAGGATGATTCTGCTAAAGTTTTTATAAGATGGCAGCAAGTAAAATGATCTTATTTCCATAAAGGAGTTTACATTGCATTAAAAGGAGCTCAGAGGAAAATTGGTTGGACATGTGTATCATTTGTTTCATTAACAGATGATTCTTTTATTACAGGTTTCTTATCTGCTTCCATGTATTTCTGGTAATGCTTCGGCTTGCTCTATTTTAGCAGGATTATTAACTTTTCAATTCGTCTTCTCTGCTATGCTTTAGCAACTTTTAAATTACCTCCAGTGCTTTTTTGTTTCTAATATCTTTGTGAGACAGAAAAAAATGTAACTTCACTGTGCTCTGATCCTATGTAAACGCTCTCATTTTTCTTTCTTCCTGAGGTACTTAAATTGAATTGGTATTGCAAGTATTTCAGTGTTCATGTGATTGTATAATCCCTCTGTTGTAAGCTTCTCTGATAGATATGATGAAAGGCTGTCTGTTAAATCAATAAGATCAAGTAATATTGAAAATATTGTGCAGCCGAGTCACTTCGATCATTAGAGATCCAATTATTTATGCTGCTGTTGTTCTCTTTAAATTTTAAGGGCCGCCCCCTCCCCCATCCAATTTTTCCTTCTTTAACCAACCCACTCACTAGACAGCATGCTCAGTCAACTTTTCTCAGCCCAGAAGGCTAGAGGGAAGTCTATTGTGATACTTACATTCAGTGTTGATCTATAACTAGGTCTCCAGGGGCTTACTCCCATGGTCTGCACCTGTCACTCATACCATGTGCCATCAACCAGAAGCCTCCTGCATCAGACCGTTCATTGCTGCAGCCTGAGATCCAGAGCCAGCCTCCTCTAATATATACTCTTGGTTATGCAAAAGCTGGGGTGGTATCAGACAGAAATAAAATACAATAAAATAAATAAAATAAAAATAAAACCGGAAACGGCGTTTTTGAAAATGAGCTGTTTGAGATTGACACAATAGAAATCAAACAAGATAAAACATGGAAAAGAAAATAAGATGATACCTTTTTTATTGGACATAACATAATACATTTCTTGATTAGCTTTTGAAGGTTGCCCTTCTTCATCAGAAAATTCACTGACATTTTTGCTGTGCTTGATGTCATGCCCAGAGGTGGGTAGTAGGCAATGTAAAGCTGTACCCAACTTGACTGTCATGCAAAAGAGACATTCTTAGGGATGACCTGGGATGAGGGTTAGTGTGGGTGAGCTACGTCCATGGGGCCAGGAAAGGTGGCTGTTACCGCATTTCTGCACCTGCCACTCTGCTGGGTATTGTCTGCATTCCAGCAATGCTTTTTACCAGTCTTGTATTTGCTGGGGTTGGAGGCACTCAGAATCTACCCCATTTCATTAAAATTGTTTTTTTCTAGTGTTATTTCTAGTGATGAGTATATGGTGTATTTTTTTTAGATATGTTTACATAAATTGAGGATTCCTAGGTGTATGAAAAAAAAATATGTTAGGCGTTCCGCTGTAGTAAAAAGTTTGGGTATCACTGGAGTAGGTTGATAAGCCGCTGTGCAAAACAGCCTGCTTCTTTCTGTACTTCTTTAGTTTGTATTTATAGATTGCACAAATCCTCTCCCTTCAGGATATCAGTTTGTTTCATACTTCACAGAATACCAGTTGGAGCTAGACTGTGAATGTGGGCAGACCGTGTGTTTGCTGAAATGTGTGAGAATTGTATTGCTTCAGGAGGGTAAATGAGTCCATCTTTGCCTTCCTATAGCACACCAGCCATTCCAGTTATAGGAAAGACTCAGCTGTAACGCTGTGGCTCACTTGACAGATGAACAGAGTAAGACAAACACGAGAAGATATTTAATATTGGTTCCAGTTTTGACTGGCAGGCAGGACTTGCTGCCTGTGTATGAACTCCTTTGACCTCACCCTGAATGAAGTGGATGTTGTTTTCTTTAAAGCCGAAGATTACATTGATTATACTTTTGCACTTACACGTTCATGTTGAGTTACTTGTTCTCTAATATAGTCATGCTTGACTTTCACAATGCTGCAGCTGCTCCACATGGATACTGGCACTCAGCCTACAAGTGGGGAAAGTAGCCCCACCAGAGGTTTCTAGGATTATTACAGTATTTCAGTAGCACAGTGGTTCCCACCCTGATCCTGGAGGCACTCCAGCCAGTCAGGTTTTCAGGATATCCACAATGAATATTAATGAGAGAAATTTTGATGCAATGAAGGCAAAGCATGCAAATCTCTCTCATGGTGTCGCGTTCTCGAGGACCTTGGCATACTGTCAGGCTTCTTCCCCGGGAGCACTGGGTTCGTGAGTCCTTGGGCCACTACCGTGGAGCGGCAGTGGCAGGCAAGATCACCTTCAAGGTAGAGACAAGACAAGACTGGACCGGAACCCCGGACTGGAGTTCTACACAGGAATACACGGAACTGGAACACACCGGACGGGTGCACACTGGAGTGGAGCCCACTGGACTGGAACACACTGGAGTGGCCCCACTGGACTGGAACATACAGGAGCGGAACCCACGGGACCGGAACCCGCTGGACAGGAACACATTGGACCTAGGCTTCACCTACGCTTAGCCACCTTTCCCCGAGGGTTGAGCCCTCAGGTTCAGACAGCCAGCAGGAATTACAGGAAAACCCGGAACTGGAAATTGCAAGCAGGAACAGCAGGAATGAGGATCCAGGAGTGCCCCCAGGCACCTAGGCGAAAGCAAGGCAGACAGGCAGGGAATGTCCGGGTTCTGGCAGTAGGCAGGTTTAAAGCAATGGTCAAGTCAAGGAACACGGCTGAGGCTGGAGCTTCAGTATCAAGGAGTGCTGGCAACAGATTGAACAAGGGCTGAAGCTCCAGAAGCAAAAGAAAACACACACGGGAAAATCAGCAGGCTAAACACAAGGAGACTAGGAAACTGTACACAAGCTAACAAGAAAGCTGTGCCCAAGCTAACCAGTCATACACTAGAAACATACACAGAGCAATCTCAGGAGAACTAGTAAAGCTGTACACAGGCTAACAAGCAAAGCTGTGCCCAAGCTAACAAGTCATACACTAGGAACATACACAGAGAACTAGCAAAGCTGTACACAGGCTAACAAGCAAAGCTGTGCCCAAGCTAGCTAGTCAAACATAGAAACTCACACAGAGCAAACAATGTAGCAGTGTACAGAGCACTCTACATACCAGGGCCCTTAGACGAAATGCAAAGGCAAGGGCTGCAGGCTCTAAGTGATTAATAAAGCCTTTCAACACCAGAGGCACAGCTGCAGCAATCTCCTTGCCTCCAAACAGAGGCTTGACACACAGAGAAGTCAGCCCACAGGAAGGAACAGCGGGAGCCATCTTAGATACTGGCATAGAGGAGTCGGCAGCCATCTTGGAAGAGGCATAGCCCACACAGGTGAGGTTCAGTAGGGCAATCAGCACACAGAGCCAGAGAGAAACTAAGACAGAGACAGACACAGAGACAAGCAGAAGCCAGCACAGCCACTGACTCCCAGAAACAGGGTAAGTATGAGGGTGGGCACGGCCACAGACGTGACACATGGATATTTATTGCAGATATCCTGAAAACCTGACTGGTTGGGGTTTCCAGGACCAGGGATGGGAACCACTGAAGTAGCAGATCTGAAATTGCATTATGTACACCAGTGTTTCCCAAATCAGTCCTGGAGTATCCCCTTGCCAGTCAGGTTTTCAGGATATTCACAATAAATATGCATGAGACTCATTTGTATACTCTTTCTCCATTGTATACATATGTCTTTCCTGCCATATTCATTATGGATATCCAGAAAACCTGATTGACAAGGGGATACTCCAGGACCGATTTGGGAAACACTGATGTACACTATAAATTCTCTGACCTCAGGTTGATAGTTTTTCAACATCATCCTCCTCAGTCAAAGAATGATAGTAATGGAGTCACTTACAGGCTTATTTTCGAAAGAGAAGGGCGCCCATCTTTCGACACAAATCGGGAGATGGGCGTCCTTCTCACAGGCTCGCCCAGATTGGCATAATTGAAAGCCGATTTTGGGCATCCTCAACTGCTTTCCGTCGCGGGGATGACCAAAGTTCACGGGGGTGTGTCGGAAGCATAGCGAAGGCGGGACGGGAGCGTGCCTAACACATGGGCGTCCTCGACCGATAATGAAAAAAAAGAAGGGGCGTCCCTGACGCGCACTTGGGCGACTTTACTTGTTCCATTTTTTTTACAACTAAGCCTCAAAAAGGTGCCCGAACTGACCAGATGACCACTGGAGGGAATCGGGGATGACCTCCCTTTACTCCCCCAGTGGTCACCAACCCCCTCCCATCCTAAAAAAAACTTTTTAAATATTTTTTTGCCAGCCTCTATGCCAGCCTCAAATGTCATATCCAGCTCCATCACAGCAGTATGCAGGTCCCTGGAGAAGTTTTATTGGGTGCAGTGCACTTCAGGCAGGTGGACCCAGGCCCATCCCCCCTACCTGTAACACTTGTGGTGGTAAATGTGAGCCCTTCAAAACCCACCAGAAACCCACTGTACTCACATCTAGGTGCCCCCCTTCACACCTTAGGGCTATGGTAGTGGTGTACAGTTGTGGGGAGTGGGTTTTGGGGGGCTCAACACCCAAAGTAAGGGAGCTATGCACCTGGGAGCAATTTCTGAGGTCCACTGTAGTGCTCCCTAGGGTGCCCGGTTGGTGTCCTGGCATGCCAGGGGGAACAGTGCACTACGAATGCTGGCTCCTCCCATGACCAAAAGGCTTGGATTTGGTCGTTTCTGAGATGGGTGTCCTCGGTTTCCATTATCGGAGAAAATCGGGGACGACCATCTCTAAGGTCAACCTAAATTTGAGATTTGGGCGTCCCTGACCGTATTATCTAAATGAAAGATGGACGCCCATCTTGTTTCAATAATACGGGTTACCTTGCCCCTTCGCCGGGACGTCCTGCGAGGACGACCTCAGGAAAACTTGGGCGCCCCTTTCGATTATGCCCCTCCACATGTGCCACATCACCCCAGGTCAGCTGAATAGGCTGATTCAGTTCTAGTTTTGGCTTTTTGCATGCATGGATCTGTAGTTCTGATTTTCCTTATGGAAATCAGCATTCGAATCAGAACTAGGCCATGTAAGCAACGGGGCAGAGCCAGGACAAGATCAGTCTGTGTGGCAGACCTGGAATGAGGCAGTAACCCTGCTTGGGAGTTTTAGTCGTGCTACTGTGTTTTATTTCCAAGTTGGCCTTCCTGCAGTCTAATCTAATCTGTCAGAATGCAGTTTTGTAATAACTACTGACTTCTGTTTCATAATGAGCCGGTGCCCTTACTTTATATAAGGCACCCTACTGATTGCACATTCTCATTTTATATAGCACTAACTATGTGAATTTTATGTGCGCAGCGAGGGAGGCTTTTCCAGCATGTCAGACACATCTGTGGATTCATATCTACAACCCAGATGCCAGTTTGAGGGAGCCTGGCACAGTCAGTTCAAAAGACAGTCTCATTCTGTGTTGAATCATACATTTATGTCCTCTGTGGTCTCACAAGACCTGAGAACTGAATCCTCAGATTTTCTAAAGTGTGCCTTTGTTGGCAAAATGTTTCATGAAAGACTCAGCAATTTAAGTGGCAGAATGCCAAATAAAAGACAGAGGTTACAGATCTGCATGATGACTCAGGGATTGTATACTGTACTGCTTCTGTATAAATAGATATATCACACGGTTATCTCCCTTTAAGGGGATACAAGGGGCATCAATAAATAAAGTGAATTTAAGTATAGCATGAAAATGGTCCTTAGACCTACCAGGATTTTCTTTTCCTGTAGCTTGATATTAAGGAGCATCTTCTGAGAGTCTTGTATGTTCTTTTCTTTCTTCGCATTTCAATTGTTGTTCATATAATATTTGAATTTCTTATTTGTAGAATAAATATTCAATTCTTTTATTATTATTATTATTTATTGCATTGGTACCCCACATTATCCCAGGCTCAATGTGGCTTACATGGTGTTAATATGATATCATCATTACATAAGCTGGAGGTAAAAGAATAATTAGTTAGAAGGTGTTAGGTAAGGTTGTGTATTATATTTTCCTTCCTAATATTTTCTATTCTGTTCCTTCCTTAAAAACTTCGCTTCTGCTGCTTGAGTTCTGCTAGTATCTATATATTGCATAACCCATGTTTTGGATGTAGAATTTAAGATGGGGGGTTGTGCTGTAAGCTGAAAATCTGTTTTTTTTTAATTTTTGCAAATCGACTCTGTAATCTGGATAAAAGCTGATTTCCCTGATTGTATTTTAACCAGCTGGAAAGTAAACACTCATCCCTATGTAGTACCCCCCACCTCCCTCAGTTAATACAGTAGAAGTGCCACTAAGAGAGGGGGAGCTGTCATGGAAAGGAAAACCCAGCCATCCACACTAACTCCCCTGTTTACTAAGCCGCAGAGCAATGCCAGCACAGCCCATTTCAAAGTGAATGGCTGTGTCGGCATTAGTGCAAGGCAGCCCCTAGCACGGATTAGTAAACAGGGAGTAAATTTGAAGACTGATGGCTGCAGGGTTTTAGAATATTTTATTTATTTTTAGCACCTTTTTGATGAAATTCACCCAAGGTGGTTGTGGTAACGTGAATCCACAGGCTTGGGCTCTCAGTAAACACAGTCACACAGGGGTTAAATGTGAAAGGAAAATATTTTTTTTACATGTAGAAAATTGTATATCCTGTTTTCAACCCAGGTCAGAGATAAATAAACATACAAAGTCAGTTTTTATAGTCACAAGCTCTCTCTGCTGTGGCCTGCTTCTGTGGGTCCAAGGCACGCACTTGGTCACCCCTCCACCAGGCCACCTAGCATGATATTCTCAGTTTTGCTCTCCGTCCCGTCTAGCAACCACAGTATACTGGGCTGAAAATTTCAATATATTGTCCCCAATAACTGAAAAATCTTTTTCTTGGGTGGTGACTCCAGAGCCGCTTTTACCAATGGGCAAAGGGGCAGTTGTCCTGGGCCTCTGCCAAGGGGGCCGAACTGCACAGTTGCCCATTGGTAAGTTTGGCCCAGAGTCCAGTCTCTCATTCTGTCTCCCCCATGTGTCCTCAGTCTGCCACTCTCTGCCCCTTCCTTCCAGTGGTCCTCTGTACTTCTTTAACTTTGCAGGCAGCAGCAATGCATAGGACAGGCTGCCAGTGTTGGAGCCTTTCCGTGTCCCACCTACTCTGATTCAACTTCCTGTTTCTACATAGGCAGGCTGCAGCAGTGAAAGGGCCCTGTTGCGAAGCTGGCAGCTTTGTGCTAAGCACTGCTGCTGCCTGCAAAGTTCAAGTAAGGAGGACCACCGGGGGGGGGGGGGGGGGGGGGGGGAGAGAGGGAAAGAAGAATGGAAGATGCAGGACTCGTGGGGAAGGGAGATAAAGCGAGAGAGAGGTCAGACTGGAGGAGGGAAAGAGAACGGCAGAGCTGCTAGACAACAAGGGGAGAGGGGTTGGTATGTGCAGAGGAGAGAAGGTGCGGGAAGAAGGGAAGAGAGGGAGAGAAAGAAAGGAGAAGCTGAACACAGAGATAAACAAGAGACATAAAGAAGAGGTGCTGGGCAGATAGAGACTATGGGGACAGGGAAGCAAGAGGGGCAGTGCTGGAAGGGGGAAGATAGGGACACAAAGGGGCAATGCATACTAAAAAAGGAGGAGAGATAGGGTCACTGAGAGTGCAGATGATGAGCATGACAAAGTCAAATAGAGATACTGAGAGGGCGGATGCTGAACATGGTGAGGGGATAGAGACAGGGATACAGAAGGGAGATGCTGAATAGGATGAATAGGGATTTCAGAGGGAAGATGGATGGTGGATGTTGAGAGAGAAGAAATGAACAGGAGACCCTGCAAGTACAGGAAAAAAAAAAAGAAAACAAAAGAATGCAGAAAAGAGACGCTGGCACCAAAGCGAATGAAAAAATAAAATGCTCAGACAACAAAGGTAAAAAAACATATTTTATTTTGAATTTGTCAATTGGAATATGTCATATTTTGGAAATGATTGTCTTTGATATGGTGCATTTCAGTTTCTATTTCTCTGTTTGCTGTATATTCAGAATCTGACTTCTTGAAGTTACTACTACTACTTATCATTTCTATAGCGCTACTAGACGTACGTAGCGCTGTACACTTGAACATGAAGAGACAGTCCCTGCTCGACAGAGCTTACAATCTAATTAGGACAGACAAACAGGACAAACAAGAGATAAGGGAATATTAAAATAAGGATGATAAAATAAGGGTTCTGAACAAGTGAACAAGGGTTAGGAGTTAAAAGCAGCATCAAAAAGGTGGGCTTTTAGCTTAGATTTGAAGACGGTCAGAGATGGAGCTGATGAACCGGCTCAGGAAGTCTATTCCAGGCATAAGTTGCAGCAAGATAAAAAGGAACGGAGTCTGGAGTTAGCAGCGGAGGAGAAGGGTGCAGGTAACAGAGATTTACCCAGTGGATGGAGTTCCCGGGGAGGAATGTAGGGAGAGATGAGAGTGGAGAGGTACTGAGGAGCTGCAGAGTGAATGCACTTATAGGTCAATAAGAGGAGTTTGAACTGTACATGACTGAACTGTTCATGACTGTTCCAGTTCAGTCATGTACGTTAAACTCTTTATTACTGATCTGTGCTCCTCTTAGGACCAGACCTCCCTGTCTGTCCTTCTCTCCAAAGGTGCACTACTCGGAGCTGCTGCCTCTGGTACCGAACAGGCTCTTTCCTGGTCTACTCCTGGGCTAGATTAACTCTTCTTCCATCCAGAGCACTCCTCTCACGCCACACAGTTAATGCTTTTATTGGCAGAAACCTCCACTTGGTTAAGGTCATTGGGCCTCAGGGCACCCCCTCTCCATAAGGATCCTGGTGGGGGTGAAGGCAACCAAAGACCATGTGCTCTGCACAACCACAGTTTTTATAAACTCCACCCCACCCCTACTTTCAATAACCAGAAACATTTCCCTCAGTACTTTCCTATGAATACTCCCCCTTGGAAATGAGCTTCTCGCTCTCCCTCCATAGTTTACTCCCGTGACTCTGAAGGAGGGGTCTCTCATCAGTTTAGTAATCCCCAATATAATAGAGGATTACATGTATTTTTCCACAAGTTTGTGTATAGTGTTTTGCAGTGATGGGATTGTGTGTTGGACCTACTGAGATTACATCAAAGCATTAATATAATTTTAGCTTGTTATAATATCAGATGGGGTTTCGGAAGATTTTGCAGGATCTGATGTGCGTTTAGGTAGTTGTCTTTATAGCAGACATGTCGGATCAGGTTTAACTTATGAGACACTACCTCTTGAGGAGTCTTTAACACAGCTGAATTGTTTCCATAGATGTGTATGTGGTCAAATGTTTGAAATAATTGAGTTAAAAATATGTATTATTATTATTATTATTTATTGCATTTGTACCCCACATTATCCCACCTATTTGCAGGCTCAATGTGGCTTACAGCGTGTTGCTATGACATAGTCATGGTAGGATCTTGGATACAATCGGTGATAAACAGATTAAAAGAGGAATTAGAGAAGAAGGTGGTAGATAGGGTAGTGTTGGAAGTGTATTTTGGTATTAGGGAGGGTTGGTGTGGTGATTTTGTGTCGTTAAGGGTTCTCTTTGTAGATGTGTCTTCAAGGATATGCGAAAATTACTTAGATCATCAATGGTTTTCAGGGCTGTGGGTAGTGTGTTCCGTATCTGTGTACTCCTATACGAAAAGGACGTGGCGTATGCCTGCTTGTATTTAAGTCCTTTACAGCTGGGGAAGTGCAAGTTGAGGAATTTACGGGCTGATCTTTTGGCGTTTCTGAGAGGTAGGTCCACTAGGTTTAGAATGTATAGTGGAGCATCTGAGTGGATAATTTTGTATACAGTCGTGCAGATCTTGAACTCAATGCGTTCCTTGAGTGGGAGCCAGTGAAGTTTCTCTCTTAAAGGTTTCGCACTTTCATACTTGGTTCTTCCAAATATGAGTCTGGCTGCTGTATTCTGGGCTGTTTAGAGTTTTTTTAATAGTCTGTTCTTTACAGCCAGCGTACAATGTGTTACAGTAGTCCAGATGACTTATTACCATTACTGTTCAGGACTGTCGGGACTGGGTCTCAGAACCAGAACCGAGCCCCTCCCCAAACAGATATCCTCAGCTGCACTTTCTTGGGACACCAGCCTGGCCAATCACAAAAAAAAAAAAAAAAAGAAAAACTACAAACAAAAGAATTTTATCACATTAGTAATGTTTATTCTTAACAAGATTATGAACCATAAGAAATTATTAGCAGCAGAATAAAAGCAAGGTAATTTGGAGACATATGTAAAAGGGGGCCAGCGGAATGGACACCTATTTCACAGTCAGTGGAGACTGACTAAGAGAGGCTTTCGGTGCCCCAGTTCTTTTTCCTGACAGGAGACTTATATACAATTCTCTTAACTCAGAGTACAAAAATGCTGGTTCTGTAATATGTCATTGTCTTTTTAGTATACGATTGAGAAGGCACATAAAAGATGCATTTCCTGAGTCTTCATTGGGCACATTCTTTGTTAGAAGCTTATTATTAAAGTTATACAAGGTAAGGGTCATAGTCCTGAGGAAAAGGACACATTCTCAGGAACTAGTTTGTTTCCCTGTTCCATCTTTCTCCCTCGCCTTAGGGCCAAGGTCTCTTCACCTGTCCCCATATTCCTTCTTCCCATACCCTTCTAGCCATAAATATAGTGCTGATGGAATACTGGACCTTATCTCCAGCTGGCTCCCTCTTTGATATACACATTGTCATGGGCATAGTTATACAGTAGCAGAGTTCCTCTCCTCAGAGAAAAGGGGAGTGT
Organism: Microcaecilia unicolor; assembly: GCF_901765095.1. Taxonomy (NCBI): domain Eukaryota; kingdom Metazoa; phylum Chordata; class Amphibia; order Gymnophiona; family Siphonopidae; genus Microcaecilia; species Microcaecilia unicolor. The sequence goes on from NC_044031.1 coordinate 187,667,970, forward strand.
TTTCTGAGATAATTGTTTAATTGATTTGGCCTGATCCTTGCAGGGAACTGTTTTTGATCCATAGTAAGAGAAATGTATTTAATATTTCACTGCCTGTAGATCTGTACTGGGCCTTCATATTTACTAGGCCATATTCTCAACATAACATATCACTCATGATACAGAAATCCATTTTTAGGTTCACATGAAGGCATTACTAGTCAATAGGGTGGCCTCTGTCCCTTCACCACCATATCAAATTTTTCTTCCAAATGCACCACAAGAAAAACCTCACTTGTTGGCCTTCACTCTCACTCTTTGGGATGGGCCACTCCTTGGCATCTCTGCACTCTGGTCCAATAGCTTCCTTCCTTCCCCTCCCCTGATCCAGCAGCTTCCTTACTCCCACCACCACTACTTTCCAGAAAAAAGAAATAGAGGTGATATAAAGGTGTGGATCTGTGGTCTAGGCTATACTGCTGATGGTTCTGCTGGTCCCGACCTCTTCTGATGTGGGCTTCCTGTTTCTGAGGGGCAGAACCAGCAGAGCTATCAACAGTGTGGCCTAGTCAATGGCTGCTTGTTTTGGTTTTTTTTGGCAGGAATTGGCTTGGTTGGCAGGGGCTAAGGAATCTGTGCTGCTGGACGGGGAGGTGGGGGGGCATCCACAAAAGTTTGCCTAGAGCCCCATAGGTGGTTAAAGTGGCCCTGGGTGACTCCTATCTCAGAACCGAACATTTTGTACCTGTCATTGGGATTGCACTTGTCCACATTAAATTTAATTTGCCATTTATATGCACAGTGTCCTAGTCTCTCACAGGATCCTTTTGTATTGGACTAACTTAATACATTTTTTGACTAGCTTTCAGAGGCAATACCTTCTTTTTCAGAACAGAAGTTAGTCCAAGAAAAAAAGGTATCATCTTATCTTATTTTTGTTGTTTTATTTCTATTTATTTTCTTTAAAAGTAGAATAACAAGGCCACCACACTATTTTATCAAGATCCTTCTGTAAATTCTCACAATTATCTGCTGTTTTAACAGCTTTGTGTCTTCTGCAAATTTGATCACCTCACATGTCACTCCTATCTCTCTGTGTTGCCTACCTCACCCTATATTTGGGGTCCTTTTACTAAGGTGCACTAACAGATTATACGCACGCTAAGTGCTAAGATGCCCATAGGAATATAATGGGCTTCTTATCATCTAACGCACCTTAGTAAAAGGACCCCCCTTTATAATTTTTTGAATCTTGTGTGGTCAGATCCATCTGCAGATTCAATTTCTATTTGTGAAAAGGGTAACCTCTAAAAGGATTTTCTCATTATCTATTAGCTATCAAGCCCCTTTCTTGTAGAATTTGTTACTAGAAGAAATTTGATTAGAAACTACTTATTACAGATTCTATAAACTTTTCTCTTTTTGAAATATGTTTGAAAATAACTGGTTCAAGAATAATACTTTAGATGTTTAAATATTAATAACTGTACTTCCTATTTTTTTTACTGATCTCTTTTTTATCTCGGTAATCTATATGCTGGGTAATGCAGAATACAAATATTTATTTATTTATTAGGATTTATTTACTGTCTTTTTGAAGGAATTCACTCAAGGTGGTGTACAGGAAGAAGTCAAACATAAGCAATAGACAATTACAGCAATGAAAATAATCAAATAAGAATACAAAGTATGGCATAGAGGGGCACTTTCAAAAGGGACGTTCAAGTTGCGATTTGGACGTCCTCGCAAAACATCCAAATCCAGGGGTGGGGAAACCTGTATTTTCGAAACAAGATGGACGTCCATCTTTCGTTTCGAAAATACAGTCAGGGACGTCCAAATCCTTGAATTTCGCCATCCCTAGATTTGGACATCCCTCGACTTGGACGTTTCTGATTTTCAGCGATTTTCGAAACCAAGGATGTCCATGCCAAAAATGACCAAATGCAAGCCATTTGGTCATGGGAGGAGCCAGCATTTATTTATTTATTTGTTGCATTTGTATCCCACATTTTCCCACCTTTTTGCAGGCTCAATGTGGCTTACATATTGCCGTTAACAACGTTAGCCGATTCCAGTCTGAACACTGGTGCACTGGTGCCCCTGACATGCCAGGACACCAACCAGGCACCCTAGAGGGCACTACAGTGGACTTCATAAATTGTTCCCAGGAATATAGCTCCCTTACCTTGTGTGATGAGCCCCCCCAAAACCCACTACCCAAAACTGTACACCACTACCATAGCCCTTACAGGTGAAAGGGGGCACCTAGATGTGGGTACAGCGGGTTTGTAGTGGGTTTTGGAGGGCTTGCTGTTTCCTCCACAAATGTAACAGGTAGGGGGGATAGGGCTAGGTCCGCCCGTCTGAAGTGCTCTGCACCCACTAAAACTGCTCCTGGGACCTGCATACTGCAGTCATGACATCTGAGGCTGGTATAGAGGCTGGCACAAAATATTTTTAAAGATGTTTTTTGAGGGTGGAAGGGGGTTGGTGACCACTGGGGGAGTAAGGGGAGGTCATCCCAGATTCCCTACGGTGGTCATCTGGTCATTTCAGGCACCTGTTTCTGCCAGTTGTGCTAGCATGATATCGTGATCCACAGTGTCAAAAGCTGCTGAGAAATCTAACAGTACTAGCATAGAGGCAAATCCCTGTGATGATCATCTAGTAGGGCTACAACGACTGTTTCTGTTTCATTATAGGTTCTTAATTCAGATTGACATGGATCTAGCCAGTTTCTCTCTTCTAGCCAATCACTGAGTTGATCACAGACTGTTTGTTCTCTGTTTTCCTAACATAGGTTTCTTCCAGGAAGAAAACATATCTTTTGTCCCTGCCGGAGGATGTAGTAACGGTGGTTGGCATATCTGGGTTTAAAAAAGGTTTGGACAAGTTCCTGGAGGAAAAGTCCATAGTCTGCTATTGAGACAGACATGGGGAACCTACTGCTTGCCCTGGGATTTGTAGCATGGAATGTTGCCACTATTTGGGTTGCTGCCAAGTACTTGTGACATGGCTTGACTACTTTTGTAAACAGAATATTGGGCTAGATGGACCATTGGTCTGACCCAGTGTGGCTATTCTTATGTTCTCATATACTCTTTCTTGTAGCCCTCTAGCTCTAAGATCCTTGCCAAGGGAAAGTGAACTTTGCAAATGCTGGTTTTTCAGGGCCATATAAAAATATATTACTGCAGGTAAATCATTGCAAACTTCTTAAACAGCTCATCAAAGTCTGTTCCTGGGGAATGAACGTTGGTGCCTGGGTGCTTCTCTGTCTGGCAGACACTTGCTATTTATAAGATTTAAGTCCAAAAATCAATATGTGCTTGATATTGAGCCACAGCAGTTGATGTTTAAAAAATATGCTGGTCATGGCAGCTAAAAAATATCTGGATATTCAGCATCAGTAACCAGATTGTGCTGGTTCTGAATATCTGGGTAAAGAAGTGACTGGTGGTCTGTTTGTTGTCCTAAGTTATCTACATAGACTGTACGGATAGCAGACTGAATATCGCCACTCTTTGAATAACTCCTAGGCTTGCCCATGCTCTGCCTTGCACTATGCAAATTGTGTCACATCTGTCATTAATGTGTGCCACTGAAAATCTTTGGACAGACTCAGCTGACTACACTTATCTGGATAACAAGCCCAGGACTGTTGTAGTCCAGCAATTAGAACAGTGTAGTATTATTATTATTATTTATTACATTTGTATCCCACATTTTCCCACCTTTTTGCGGGCTCAGTGTGACTTACAGTACATTATGATTGGTGGAAATACAATATGTTACAATTCAGGTTATGGATTACATTGAGGAATTAAACGTGGCAAAATCAAAATCAATAAGGAATAAATCAATTGAAAAGAACATTGGGACATTGGAAGAGAACAACAGGAAATTAAGGGCGTTTTCTGTGAGTAGAGGTGTGAGTGTGGTGAGATTAGGGGTTGAGGGTTATAAGTGGATATGTTGATGTATTAATGAGCAGTGAGTGTGAGCTTTAGGTGTTTTGGTTCTTTCCGTAGATTTTATCAAAAAGATGTGTCTTCAATGACTTACGGAAGTTGGTTTGTTCATAGATCGTTTTCAAGTTCCGCGGCAGTTCGTTCCAGAACTGCGTGCTCATGTAAGAAAAGGTTGATGCGTGCAGCTTCTTGTATTTCAGGCCCTTGCAGTTAGGGAAGTGGAGGTTGAGGAAGGTTCGGGATGATCTTCTAGCGTTTCTGGGTGGTAAGTCAATTAGCTCAGACATGTAGGTTGGGGCTTCGCCATGGATGATTTTGTGGACTAATGTGCATATTTTGAAGGTAATACGTTCCTTGAGTGGAAGCCAGTGTAGCTTCTTTCGTAAGGGTTCAGCACTTTCATACTTTGGTAATCCGAAGATGAGTCTGGCTGCTGTATTCTGGGCTGTTTGAAGTTTCCTCAGGATGTGTTCTTTGCAGCCTGCGTACAGTGAGTTACAGTAATCCAGATGGCTGAGTACGAGGGATTGAACTAGGTTGCGGAAGACGGATCTTGGGAAGAGTGGTCTTATTCTTTTCAGTTTCCACATGCTGTAAAACATTTTTTTGGTTGTGTTGTTTGCATGGGTTTCGAGTGTTAGGTGGCGGTCGATAGTAACTCCAAGGATTTTTAGCGTTTCTGAGATTGAAAGGTTTAGGTTAGGTGTAGTTATAGCGGTAAATTTATTCGTGTTGTATTGGGAAGTGAGTATCAGGCATTGAGTTTTTTCTGCATTTAGTTTCAAACAAAATGCATCTGCCCAGGTGTTCATGATACGTAGACTTTGGTTGATCTCCTTGAGGATTTCTTTGGTGTCTTGTTTGAAAGGGATGTATATTGTTACATCATCGACGTAGATATATGGATTGAGGTTATGGTTTGATAGGAGTTTTGCCAAGGGGGTCATCAGTAGGTTGAAGATGGTTGGTGAGAGAGGTGATCCTTGAGGTACTCCACATTCAGGTGTCCATGCGGCAGACGTGGCTGAGTTTGATGTGACTTGGTAAGAACGTTGGGTTAGGAACCCCTTGAACCAGTTTAAGACATTTCCTCCTATGCCAAAATATTCAAGTATGTGTAGTAGGATTCCGTGGTCTACCATGTCGAAGGCACTGGACATGTCAAATTGTAGGAGGAGTATATTGTTGCCGGTTGCAATCAGTTGTTTGAATTTAGTCATGAGGGTAATTAGTACTGTTTCTGTGCTATGATTCGATCGGAATCCTGATTGGGCATCATGCAGTATTGAATATTTGTTTAAATAGTTAGTGAGTTGTTTAGTTACTATTCCTTCGGTTATTTTGGTTAGCAGTGGTATGGATGCTACTGGTCTGTAGTTGGTTATTTCCCTTGCGCTCTTCTTTGTGTCTTTGGGTATAGGGGTGAGCAAAATTTTTCCCTTTTCCTTTGGGAAAAGTCTGTTCCGTAGCATGAAGTTCACGTGGTTTGTTAGGTCTATTATGAATTGTTGAGGGGCTGCTTTCATGAGGTTATTTGGGCATATGTCTAGTTTGCAGTGAGATTTGGCATATCTTCTAAGTGTTTCAGTGGTGAGGTCTTCTGATGGTGGTTCGAATTCGGTCCAAGTTCTGTCTGCTGGGTATATTCCGTCTGCTGGGTCTAAACAATCTAGAAGTGTGGCGTAGTCAGTAGTGCTGGTAGGTATTTGGAGTCTTAATTGTATAATTTTCTCCTTGAAGTATTTTGCAAGGTTTTCAACGTCTGGTATATCTTTGTTGTTGTTTGTGACTGGTGCGGTGTCTAACAGTTTGTTCACGAGGTAGAAGAGTTTGTGTGTGTCTTTGTAGTTTGGTCCTATTATTGTCTTGTAGTGTAGTCTTTTAGTCTGTTTTATGGTATATTTGTATTTCCTCCGAAGTAGTTTCCAGGCAGTTAGAGTTTGTTTGTCTCTTTTTTTGATCCATGCACGTTCTAGTTTTCTGACTTGTGTTTTAATCTTTTTCAGCTCTTCGGTGAACCATGGGTTTGATTTTTTTCTGTGTGTTGTTCTGGTTTGGATTGGGGCAATTTTGTCTAGTGTTGTTGTGCATAAGTCGTCCCATTCTTGGAGGAATTGGATGGTGTCAGCATTGGTTGACCATTCGTTCTGGTATAACTGTTGCCAAAATGTTATGGGGTCTATTTTTCCTCTCGTGGTGTATGTTGTTCGCTCATGTTTGTTGATTGTGTTTATGTGTGTTTTTTGCCAGTTGAGAGAGATATTTGCTTTGTAGTGGTCCGACCATAACTGAGCACACAGCTATAAAGTGGTGGGGCAGTCCATGACATTTCATGGTGGGAGTTCCTCTAAATCTCCTAGATTGGATCATGGTGAACACCGACCCTAACCTTTTGAGCTGGAGGCTCATTGCTTTAACCAGAAGGCGCAGGGATGCAGGTTCTCTCTGGAAGCATCCTGGTCATTCAGTTGGCTAGAGATGAGGGTGATATGCTGGTCCTGGCTTGCTGCAGGGGAATGCAGTTTATGTGATATTGGACAGTGTGATGGCTGTGATGTCAATAATTAAGGTAGAATGAGGAGTCAGGCAGTGGCTTAGGTGGTGGTGCGCATTTGCCAGATGGCTGAGGCATCTCTTAGTGGTCCGTATTGCTGGGAAGGACAATGTTCAAGCAGACTTCCTCAGTTGCTTGATCTTGGACTTTGGGGAATGGGAGTTTAGCTTGACAGCCTATGAGCTTCTGCTGGTCTGATGTGGTCTGCTGGTTTTTGACCTGATGGTTTTGAAGCTGAATGTCAAGTCAGAGAGCTTCTTCAGCCACAGAAGGGAGGGTGGCTAGGCCAGCATTGATGCCTTGGTGCAGCAGTGGCTCGGATAGGAGCCCTTGTACATCTTCTCTCTTTGGCCTCTGATCAGGAGCCCCAGACTAGCCTTGAAGGCCATGGTGCACAGATCTTATCCATTTTGTAGTAGAGCCTCTGCTTCCTTTCCCCAGGGGCTGAGGCCTTCTGAGGCAGGGTCCAGTGGAGACGGAAGATCCCAATCCCTTTGCTTTACAGCTTGGCCCTTGAGTGGTGGTGCTTCATGGGATGGGGGTTCTCTCCCTCTTTGATAGCTACTCTTCTCAAGGCCCATAAAGTCTTTACCTCATTAGTGTATGTCCGGTTGTGGAGGGTTTTTGAGCACTGATGTGGAAAATGCTTACTCTCCCCTTAGAAAAGGGATTTGAGAAGGGTTTGAACCTTAGTTCCCTGAAGATTCAGGTTTTGCGCTTGTTTATTATAGGGAGAAGATCTGTGAGATCTCCTTGGCAGCACAAGCAGACATTGAGGGGCATTTTCAAGATGGTGTTGTAAGTCCAAGTTTGGACGTTTTGCTAAAAGCATCTAAAATTCAAGTGGAGAATATAGACATTTTCAAAACAGAAAAACGTCCTATCTTTTTTTTTAAGACTATTTGCTAGATGTTTTTTGTGCTCTGTGCGTTTATATTTTTTTTTGTCCATTTTTGAACAAAAAAACTTCCAAGTGAAAAATGCACAAAATCAAGCCATTGGGATGTAGGAGGAGCCAGCATTCTTAGTAGACTGGCCACACAGACATCCCAGGAGAGCATTGGGGCACCTTAGGGGACACTGCAATGGACTTCATATAAATGCTCTCAGGTATACATCTCACCAGTGCTCCCTTATTTTGTCTGCTGATACCCCCAAATCCCTTCCAAATCCCACTACCGCCAACTGTACACTACTACAATAACCCTTATGGATGAAGGGGGCACCTAAATGTGGGTACAGTGGATTTTTAGTGAGTTTTGGAGGGCTCATAGTTTCCACCACAAGTGTAACAGGTAGGTGAGGTATGGGCCTGTCCACCTATCTACACTGCACTGCATCCACCACTAGATTACTCCTAGGACCTGCATGCTGCTCTAATGGACCTGAGTATGACATCTGAGGCTTGCATAGAGTCTCATAAGTAATGTTTTTAATCATATTTTAGGGGGTGGGAGGGTGTTAGTGACCATTAAGGGAGTAAGGGGAGATCATCCCTGATTCCCTCCAGTGGTCATCTGATCATTTACGGCACATTTTGTGGCTTATTCATTAATAAAATAGGTATGGTGTCCTGGCATGTGAGGGGGACCAGTGGACTACGAATGATGGCTCTTCCCACGACCAAATGGCTTGGATTTGGTCATTTCTGAGATGGGCGTCCTCGGTTTCCATTATTTCCATGGCACATGTTGGATTAAAGTGGCATATATTTGTTGGAATAAACAGGTGCTTGACGATATCTGTAGAGTGGTGGCTTGATCATCTCTACATTCCATTGTGAAGCCTTATAGACTTGATGTGCTCACCAGACAGGGGCCAGCCTTTGGTAAGGCAGTTATTCTGGAGGCCTTGTCTTCCCCCTCCCAATGAGATTCTGCTTGAGTACAACCTACTTGTACAGATGGCAGATACAATAAGGAAGGTGAACTTTTTTGTCATACCTGTTAATTTCCTTTCCTTGATTCTTGTCATACCAGCTTGAGATAGGCCCTGGAAGATTCGAGTTTTCTGTTTTCTCTCTCTAGTGATGCATGCAAATACTAAATGGATTCCATTTTTATGCTACAGTGGTCAGACAAAGCTTCGAAGTGGCACATTGGACCATACTATGCTTTGGCAGGAGCATACTGGAGAATTCCAGGAGGCACTAGCCTATGTACTGATGATGTTACTGGGAAGAATCAGTATCTCTAACTCAGTCTGCGGACAGTTCACTTGTATGGACTCATATGGCAGGACTTAAAGAAAGTAAATTAACAAATAGGGGAGCACCTACATGTGGGTACAGTGGGTTTGGGGGGGTTGGACGACTAAGCATTAAGCAGCACAATTGTAACAGGTGGGGGGGGATGGGCCTGGGTCCACCTGCCTGAAGTCCACTGTACCCCCTAACAACTGCTCCAGGGACCTGCATACTGCTGCCAGGGAGGTGGGGATGACATTTGAGGGTGAAAATAAAAAGTTGTGAAACATCATTTTTTGTGGTGGGAGGGGGTTAGTGACCACTGGGGGAGTCAGGGGAGGTCATCCCCGATTCCCTCTGGTGGTAATCTAGTCATTTAGGGCACTTTTTGGGGCCTTATTCGTGAAAAAACAGGGTCCAGGAAAAGTGCCCTAAATTCTAGCTACAAACGCATACTTTTTTTCCATTATCGGCGAAAGGCGCCCATCTCTCCTCGGCCGATAACCACGCCCCAGTTCCACCTTCGCCATGCCTCCGACACGCCCCCATCAACTTTGTACGCTTCCGCAATGGAGTGCAGTTGAAAACGTCCAAAATTGGCTTTCCATTATACCGATTTATTCGGTTTTTTGTGAGATAAACGTCTATCTCCTGATTTGGGTCGATATCTAGGCGTTTTTCTCTTTCAGTTATAAGGTGGATGGTATTCCATATTGATCTCTAATATTCTTGTATAAAAGTACAGGAGTAAATAATATGCTTAAGAGTTCCTTTATCTTTATTACATGACCAGCATTTTTCCGTGTTGTTTTTGGGAACTTGTGTTTTTAGTTTGGCAATTTTACTTGGAGTCCAGAGAGCTCTATGTGCCAAGTAAAACATGGATTGCGATGTAGATGCAGATCTAGTAGTATGTGTAGTTCTAAACCAAAATTTATTCCATAGTTGTTCGTCGAAGATTTAAATCATGTTCCCAGGTTTGAGATGGCCGGGTCCGGTTTCCATTATGGCTGAAAATCGGACCTGGCCATCTTATCTAAACCCGGCAATCCGCTGGCGATCCTATTCTAAACCCAGCGAGTGATTTGGCTGGCACCAAGCGTATTTCGAAAATACGCTTGGCTCCACCCTCTTATGGCACCGGCCCCGAAGATGGCCGGCCATCAATTTCGCCAGCGCCATTCGATTATTCCCCTCATGGGCAACTTTGTTTAAAAAAATCACTGGTACTTTCCTATTCTCTAAAGATACATGTGTATCTTCAGCCAGTACTCATGTATTTACTTGTCTAGAATACAATATTTACCTACTTTTCTGTGATCTGATTTACGTATTCTTATTTTCACTGCTCAGCTTATTATTATAAAATTTCCTTCCATTGTGTGCACCCATGGCCTGCATTCCAGCAAATTTTCAAGGGCATTTCCCTTTGAAAATGAGTTTGCAGGTGGGTCGATTAATCTGAAGACTTCTCAGGAAAGTCTCAAGATCGCCTCTCTAGCAATAGTTGATTATGGCACATCAAAAATGCTTATTGTATTCTAAAGCTGAGTCTACTGTATTTATCATAAAATAAACTGTTAGTGACATAAAAGATATCCTCCTTCTCCAGTGAAGCTCTAATGGTTGCTAGTTGCACTATAAGAAGGGTCAGATTGTGTGGTTTGAAAGTGCTGTCTGAAACTATTTCTTGCCATTATGTGGAGAATGTATTGGTCTGAACTGGTGCTCTTAGCCATTGGAGCTTTCTGCATTTTGTGTGGTTATATAAGGAAGTGTGCATTTCTATCACTGCTGACCAGGCAGGAAGTTAGACTGCACTTTAATGTGTTCAGGAAGGCAGCCCTAGATGATAAAGGAGGATTGAGATTTGGTTTTGCTGGCCTTGCTTCTTGTGGTCTTGCTCTATGGAACCCAGAGACTCGTGTCATTTAAACTTGTAACTTAGAACAATTTTCAGCATTTATATATTTGTTGATTTTGCCAAATAGACATAATTAAATTAAAATGAAGATAAACTTAAACTTCCAGGCTAATGATGACAGCTGACTGTAGAATTTAAATAACACGAAACAAATAACAATTTACAATCAGCGTGAACATAAAGAAGACATGATACAGTAGGAAGAATTAACCACTGGAGAAACATGTATCACAAGATAAGCAAAATCAAAAAGAAAACTCTGCCTAGATAACTTACTAGAGCAGCAGAATTTAATTTAATTCTGGCATTCATAATCTAACACATATAGTTCAAGGCAGAGAACTATCACACATTATAATCAGGTACTTTCTCTGTTCCTAGAGGGGTCACAATCTTGGATTTTGTACCTAAGGCAATGGAAGGCTAAGTGACTTACCCACGGTCACAAGGAGCTGTAGTGGGAATTGAACCCAAGATGCTGGGATCAAAGCCTGCTTCATTAACCATTAGGGCACTCCTCCATTCTCATATGTCATAGTAGGTTGAAAAGTCAATTCTCTATACCAGTAACATTCAAATTAACAACATTTTCCCCTAAACACTGATTGAAAAAGCCAGGGACCTGATCTTCTAAAAAAGCTGAGCTCCTAAATTTGGATTCCTAGGTTATGTGAGCAAGGACTGTCTCTTACATGTTTAGTGTACAGCGCTGGGTACATCTAGTAACACTATAGAAATGATAAGTAGTAGTAATAGTAGTAGCAGTACAGTTTTTCTAGTGAAAAAGGTGCTGGTGCTCAAATGCCAGGCCACCCCTTCAGGGGTGGGGTGATCACTAAGGGACCCACCCCATAAGGGACCCACCCCACAATAGCCAGGCCCCCTGCAACCAGTCACAGAATCTATGACAAGGCAGAATTGGTATGTAGAGCCTGAGCTGTTTCATTAAAACTTGGGGACCATGGGTCAATTTTAGCAGACAATGGAAAAGGTGCCGGTACTCAGTACCCCCCAGTACCCCCTCAAAAAAGCCCTGAGTGGTAGTATAGAAAATGTTTATCTTTATAGGAAATACTTAAGTCAGGATACTTAAACTGTGCACTGTTTTCATTTGTTATAAGCATAACCTGTAATTCCTGATGATTATTTGACTTCTTGTATATACAAGCGTAACTCTGAAAATTAACAGTATAAGTGTTTGCATATTGGGTTCCAGGTTTTTATCTGCTATCTGATGGGCAGATAGTCTGGCTCATTGCAGGCCTATGAGAACATTATTCCAGAGTGAAGATTCCTTTCATGAGAAGGTTCATTTCCATGTACCTTCAGACGGAAATCTGACTGAGCAGAAAGATGTAGGTGTGACTCATGGGCTAATCTTAAAGTCCTGTGTTAAAAGTTGTGACTCAGATGCTCCACATATCTAAGGAAAAGCAAATACATCCTCCAAGTACCAGCTTCTGACCTCAGTCAGAATCACATAATACAGTATTGGCTCCAGTGTAACATATGAGACCCTCACTATTCTTTCTAGGATTTGCAGAGTTGATATTCTGATATCATCAACATCTGGAATGTGGCAGAGGAAGATCACTGAACATTCCTATTCCCTGTGTCTACTTAAGGAGAAGGAAGAAAAGCCAAAAACGCATACACATACTTCTGTCACCACACTCTTATTTATTTGCACTCAGAAATACATATGTGCCCGAAGTCCATAGGAGTCAGGAAAAATCAAATGCAAATCTTTCATTCCTGGAGAAGAAGAAAGTTAAGAAGGCTGCGACACTGAAGGCAGAGAAAGCTCACCTACATAAAAAAAAAAAAATCCAAAAACATCAGAATGAAAAAAGCAATTCTATAAGCTGGCGCCGAAATTTAGATGCCAATAGTGTGCCTGGTTTATAGACTGCTAGTTTATTTTTTGGAGGGCTGTATCATGGGCAGAGTGGGTGGGGAATTGGCATGGAAGCATTATCCAGCTAGCGCGTTCCCATTACCGCATGCTAACTGATTAACATAGAAACATGATGGCAGATAAAGGCCATATGACCCATCTAGTCTGCCCATCCTCTGTAACCCCTAATTCTTCCTGTTCCTAAGCGATCCCACATGCTTATCCCATGCCTTTTTAAATTCTGGAACAGTCCTCGACTCCACCACCTCCACAGGGAGGTCATTCCACGCCTCCACTACCCTTTCTGTGAAATAATACCTCCTTAGGTTACTCCTAAGCCTATTTCCTCTTAACTTTGTCGTATGCCCCCTCATTCCAGAGCTCTCCTTCATTTAAAAAAGGCTCTCTTCCTGTACATAAATGCCCTTGAGATATTTAAACGTTTCTATCATGTCTCCTCTGTCCCGCCTCTCTTCCAGCGTATACATGTTGAGGTACCTAAGCCTGTCCCTGTAATTTTTGCATTCAAGACCGCTTACTAATTTCGTAGCCGCCCTCTGGACCGACTCCATCCTGTGGCTTGGATCTCTTTCAGGGAGAGAAAACTAACAACTTATAGCAGCAGCTTCAGAGAGCATTTTCCATCTCACAGATAGGCTGCAGAGAATACCTTCTCCTGCTTTAGACTTAGCCTGGCCTCAGAATGACATCCTATAGTATATCTCCTATCAAACTGAGCTCTCTTTTTCATCAAGCACTGCCATTTCCTCCCCTCACCCTCCCCACTGACAGTTTGAACTTCGTGGGTGTGGCTTGGATCTCTTTCAGGGGGAGAAAACTAACAACTTATAGCAGCAGCTTCAGAGAGCATTTTCCATCTCACAGATAGGCTGCAGAGAATACCTTCTCCTGCTTTAGACTTAGCCTGGCCTCAGAATGACATCCTATAGTATATCTCCTATCAAACTGAGCTCTCTTTTTCATCAAGCACTGCCATTTCCTCCCCTCACCGTCCCCACTGACAGTTTGAACTTCGTGGGTGTGGCTTGGATCTCTTTCAGGGAGAGAAAACTAACAACTTATAGCAGCAGCTTCAGAGAGCATTTTCCATCTCACAGATAGGCTGCAGAGAATACCTTCTCCTGCTTTAGACTTAGCCTGGCCTCAGAATGACATCCTATAGTATATCTCCTATCAAACTGAGCTCTCTTTTTCATCAAGCACTGCCATTTCCTCCCCTCACCCTCCCCACTGACAGTTTGAACTTCGTGGGTGTGGCTTGGATCTCTTTCAGGGAGAGAAAACTAACAACTTATAGCAGCAGCTTCAGAGAGCATTTTCCATCTCACAGATAGGCTGCAGAGAATACCTTCTCCTGCTTTAGACTTAATCCTACCCACCCTACCCCTCTACCCACCCACCCCTAGAGTGACATGTCTTATATAACCTCCCTATCAACCCACTCATTACTTTACCTCACCCATTTCTATTCTTCTATCACCTTCTCCCACTACTCCAACCAGAGTTACACCTAATCACACTGACCACCCTTCAACATCTTCTGTCCTTCTGTGACTGTTCTCTTGTGCTTGACTGCTTAAATATTTTAAATTTAAATGCTTTACTTTTTGTCTATTAGATTGTAAGCTCTTTGAGCAGGGACTGTCTTTCTTCTGTGTTTGTACAGCGCTGCGTACACTTTGTAGCGCTCTAGAAATGTTAAATAGTAGTAGTTTATATCTTTCCGTAGGTGCGGTCTCCAGAACTGCACGCAGTACTCCAAATGAAGCCTTGCCGGAGACTTATACAACGGCACTATCACTTCCTTTTTCCTTATCACTTCCTTTTTCCTGCTGGTCATGCCTCTCTTTATGCACCCAAGCATCCTTCTGGCTTTGGCCATCGCTTTTTCTACCTGTTTGAAAGCTTTAAGGTCGTCAGACACAATCACCCCCAAGTCCCACTCTTCCTTCGCACACTGAAGCACTTCACCCCCTATACTGTACCGTTCCCTCGGACGTTTGTGACCCAAGCGCATGACCCTGCATTTTTTGGGATTAAACCTTAGGTGCCAAATATCGGTCCATTCCTCTAGCTTCGCTAGGTCCTTCCTCATTAATGAGGGGTTAATGTGGAAGCACCCGGCATTTCCTCAGTAGGAGGCAGGAAGTGCTCCTGCATTCATTATTTCCAGTTGCCATGTGTTGTCATTAGTGCACAACCTGAAAATTAAAATACAGAAAGCCCTTTTTTGGGGGACTTGCTAGAAATGAGCTTAGGACAAGCTAAGCCCAGTTCGTAGTGCACCTTAGTAAAACGGCCCCTTAGATTGTAAGCTAGCCATAACATGAACACACATCATTAGACATCCCTTGGCTGAGTCTCCAGAAGAAGCTGCTGAGAAATGGGTCCCCGTTGGGACCTCAGTTGAACGGAAACTCAGCTGTGCATTTTAAATCAAGTGGTCTAACTTTTTTTGCTTGTTTTAGTGGATGTTAGTAGTATAATAAAGTAAAAAAGTGTTTTGGATCCACTGAACATTAACTTTTTGGGGAGGTTTTTCTGACCCATGATTATAGATAGACCAACCACATTTATGGAATACTGGAACTTGAGCCAGCAAGGAGTGTGGGTTTGGGTTGTTATGAGGTCTTTTCCTTCCTATTTTTGGGTAAATTGTATTTTTGAGAAACGGTATTTTTGAAATCATACTTGGTTCCTGCAATTATGTAATAAGACTATATTGTATATATACATACCATTGGTGAGTCTAGTTAGGACCCTTAGATTGTAAGCCCTCAGGGGACAGGAAAATGCCTAGTGTATCTGAATGTAATTTGTTTTCTTTCCAACACACCCTCCCAGCCTTTCCTAAAAATTGCATGATTGCAAATGTTTGTAAAACCAGATATTTCATCACAACCCTGTTTAAGATGTTAAGATCACAGAGGAAGAGTCCTCATCTTAGATGCTCTATTAATGCTCTTCACTCTGCCCAGAGTCAAACCCACTTATGCACGCATATTTTCATTCACACCCAAGAGCCCTCCTGAGCATGTGTCTTCCTTCCTGCGTAAGCCCAGGCTCAAGTGCTACTGCAGTCACCTGGCTCTCATTATGCCCCATTAGAGTAATTTTTGACACTTCTAAAACTCTCTTACTGGTATGAAAACAAAAATCTAGCAATAACAACACTCTGTTTTGTCTCTTTCCTCTCATTTGTTTTTTCTTCACATAAATCTCCTATTTTTAAACATTGTATAAATTTTCCTATCTGCTTCTAAAGAGCCACTGTCACTTTTTTCTGAGAATTGTATTATTTGCCTTGTAAAAAAAAAAAAAACCCTTTACTTCATCTTTCCAAACCCTGAATTGCATCACAATTAAGTGATCAGTACTGGAGAATGAAAAGAACATAAATGTATTCACTGCTCTGGTTAATAGACTCCATACTAACTATGCAGTGACAGTCAAGTAATCCATTTTAAGCAGCCAAAAGAAAACAGAAGAGCTATCTGCAGACCACTGCAATAATATATACAAGGAGCCCTCAACACATTTCCTTATGTACCTATCACCCAGTGACCTCTCACAATACAGCCAGCATCTGTTTTTCTGTACACAGATCACTACAAACTGTGCATTGGCAAATAGAAAAGACTCAAGAAATATCAGGACATTGGGCCCTTTTACTAAAGCATGCTAAGCTTTTCATTCCCCGTGCTTTAAAAGCAGATTAATTGTGTCAAGTGCAAAGGCCGTGTGGGAAGGGTGTAACCATGGGTGGGACAAGGCCTGCCCATCTTCAACCTCAGGTCTATCCAGTAGCGGCACACCGTTCATGTAGCTGGTGGGGATCCCCAAGATCTTCCAGCTGAAGACATTTGCAGTCCACATCAGAAAACAACAGCAATCAGCAGGAGTACTCTAAGCTGTCAACATTGGCACTGAAGGCTTTCTCAGTTGTTTCATATGCTCAGTTCATGCATGAGATCTGAGCATGCCCAAGGTGCCAGTGTTGGCGGCTCGGAGCACTGCTGCTGACTGCTGCAGTTTTCTGACAGGGGTTAGAGGGTTGTAAACAGTGGCATAGCCATAGGAGTGAGGGCTCGGGGACTGGACCCTTTCCTTTGAGCTTGGGGCCGCCTCTGCTTTAGTGGCTGGCAGGGATGTTCTACCTGTGCTGTCTGTGCAGCACTTAAGTCATCAGGTGTGCTTCAGCCACTGATGCTGGCTCTATCGTGCATGCTGTGCTCAGCGACTGAACTGAGCATACATGGCAGTGCCAATGTTAGCAGTTGATGTGCGCTGCTGACTTGAACACTGCTCTGGCAACACGTGCAGAGATTTGTGCGGAGTACCAATGAGGTTGAGGGTTTGAGTTGGTTTTGCTGGACGGCCAGTAATCCAGCAAGCAATTGTCTTGTCATTATTTAAGACAAGGTAATGAGTGGAGAGCTAGTTAGCAACTGAGTCAAGACAAGTCTGTAGAGGAGTGATGGATGGTACATCTGGGTCAGTATAGTAAAGAAGCAGGATGTTGTCAGCATAAAAGTGGGCTGATGTGGAAATGTTCTGTATGATAGTGGCTAAGGAGCTAAGAAAGGATTGAAAAGAAGAGGAGAAAGGATAGACCCTTGGGATACACCACATTGAAGGTTGAAATGTAGAAGAAGTGACTACCCTATATGTGTAGTCAGAGGAAAACCATTCTAGGACCATTGTGGTTAGGAGCAAGATGAAGTTGCCATTTAAAAAACAAACATTCTCTCTGCATTAACAAGTACCTGGCAACATCCCAAAACAGTGCAATGCATTTTATGCTGCTTATCCTAGAAATAAGTAGTGGATTTTTCCAAGTCCATTTCAATAATGGCTTATAGACTTTTCTTTTAGGAAGCTATCTAAACCTTTTTTAAACCCTGCTAAGCTAACTGCTTTTATCACATTCTCTGGCAACAAATTCCAGAGTTTAATTACATGTTGAGTGAAGAAATATTTTCTCCAATTTGTTTTAAATTTACTACTTTGTATCTTCATTGTGTTCCTCCTAATCCTAATATTTTTAGAAAGAGAAAACAAGCAATTCACGTCTACCCATTCCACTCCATTCGTTATTTTATATACCTCTATCATATGTCCCCTCAGCCATCTTTTCTCCAAGTTGAAGAGCCCTAGCCATTTCAGCCTTTCCTCACAGAAAAGTTGTCCCATCCCCTTTATCATTTTCGTCTCCCTTCTCTGTACTTTTTCTAATTCTAATATATATATTTTTTGATTCGGTGACCAGAATTGCACACAATATTCAAGGTGCAGTTGCACCACGGAGGAATACAAAAGCATTATAGCATCTTCATTTTTATTTTACATTCCTTTCCTAATAATACCTAACATTCTATTTGCTTTCTTTGCCACTGCAGCACATTAAGCAGAGTGTTTCAAAGTATCAACGATGACTCCTAGATCCTTTTTCTGGTCGGTGACTCCTAACACGGAGCCTTGCATCATGTAGCTTTAGTTCGGGTTCCTCTTTTCCACATGCATCCCTTTGCACTTACTCACATTAAACATCATCTACCATTTGGATGCTCAGTCTCGTAAGGTCGTCTTGCAATTTTTCACTATTTGTGTCGTTGGCAAATTTAATTACCTCACTAGTTATTCCCATATCTAGATCATTTATAAATATGTTAAAAAGCAGCGGTCCTAACACAGACCCCTGCAGAACCCTACTAACTACCTTTCTCCATTGAGAATACTGACCATTTAAACCTACTCTCTGTTTTCTATCCTTTAACCAGTTTTTAATTCACAATAGAACACTACCTCCTATCCCATGACTTTCCAATTTCCTCTGGAGTCTTTCATGAGGTACTTTGACAAATGCCTTTTGAAACTCCAGATACACAATATCGACCGGCTCACCTTTATCTACATGTTTGTTCACCCCTTGAAAGAAATGTAGTAGACTGGTGAGGCAAGATTTCCCTTCACTAAATCAGTGTTGACCTTGTCTCATAAATCCATGCTTTTGAATATGCTCTGTAATCTTGTTCTTTATAATAGTCTCTACTATTTCGCCTGGCACCGATGTTAGGCTCACTAGTCTGTAATTTCTTGGATCACTTCTAGAACCCTATTTAAAAATCAGTGTTACATTGGCCACCCTCCAATCTTCCGGTACCATGCGCTGAAAAATGGGTTTCGCTAATGTAAGCGCGTGTTTTGGGTACGTGCAGATCCATTTTTTAGCGTGCCTGTAAAAAAGGCCTTTTTAAATTTTTGCCAGAAATGGATGTGCGGCAAAATAAAAATTGGTGTGTGTCCATTTTGGGTCTGAGCCCTTACCACCAGCCATTAACTAAGTGGTAAGGTCTCTTGTGTTAACCATGTGGTAATTGTCTATGTGTGTCAAGTCGGAGTTACACCCAATTTTCACAGCGGGCCAGAAAATAAAATACATTTTCTGGTGCGCGTAGCAGATGTGCGTCAACAATGAAATTACCACACGGGCCACACGGTAGCTGGGCGTAACTCCAAAATGAAACACGGGTGCACGTAGGCACCTACACGGCTTAGTAAAAGGGCCTGTCAATGTCTCTTCAACTGTAAACTATGCACTGTGTACAATAAACAAACTTCATAAGATCTATTTTTTGAGCTAGAGAGTAGTTGAAACTAAATCAAGGTGCCATGTTACAAAAATACTCCCTTAGAGAGTAATTTTTCTAAGGGAGTGCCTGGTTTAAGTGGTCAAATAGGCACCTATTTAGATGCTATTTTGTGAAGAAAGATAGGCACGTATGGGGCTCATTTTCGAAAGGGGCAAACATCTAAAAAGTGTCATGAAGCACTATTCGGATGGATTTCTTCTCAAAATGTCTTTTCAAACTCTATTTTCCAGATGTCTGTCTATGCATTTCATCTGCAGTGAGTCTAAATCACAAGGGGGCAGGTTGGGGGGGGGGGGGGGGGGGGCGTTTTGAAGGTGGGATTAGGGCGTGCCTAACACTTGGACATTTTACAGCCATAATGGAACAAAATCAAAACATGTAGGGCAAAAACTTCCAACGTTTTGGTCTAGACCTGTTTTCTAATGAATAAGACACAAAAGATGCTCTAAATGACCAGATGACCACTGGAGGGATTCGGGGATGACCCCCCCTTACTCCCCCTTACTCCCCCAGTGGTCACTGACCCCCTCCCACCCCCAAAATGTGAATAAAAATAGTACTCTCCAACCTCTATAACAGCCTCAGATGTTATAGTCAGGTCCATTAGAGCTGCATGTAGGTCCCCATAGTAGTGTAGTAGTGGGTGCACTGCACTGTAGACAGGTGTACCCAGGCTCATATCTCTCCATACCTGTTACACTTGTGGTGGAAACTGTGAGCCCTCGAAAACTCACCAGAAACCCATTGTACCCACATATAGGTGCCCCCTTCACCCATAAGGGCTATTGTAGTGGTATACAGTTGGGGGTAATGGGTTCTGGGTGGGTTTTGGAGGGCTCAGAGTATAAGATAAGGGAGCAATGGTGAGATATATACTTGGGAGCATTTATATGATGTCCACAGAAGTGCTCCCTAGGGTGGCCTATTGCTCTCCTGGGATGTCAGGGGGGCCAATCTGCTAAAAATGCTGACCCCCTCCTACATCCAATGGCTTGATTTTCTATATTTTTCACGTGCTTTTTTTTTTTTTTTTTTCGAAAATGGCCTGAAAAGATAAACGCACAGAGCACAAAACCTTGTTAGAAATGGTATTTTTGAAAAAAAGATAGACGTTTTGCTTTTTCAAAACTGGTTACATTTGCTATTTGAATTTGGGACATTTAGCGCAAAATGTCCAAAGTCCGACTTAGACATCATATCAAAAATGCCCTGTCTTTATTGAATTTTAGTGTAAAAGCTGCAGAAACCAAACCCACATTGCAAGCGCTGATTATTTATACCTGCTCTTGAACAGGTAGAAATCTCTGTTCCTAAATTATTTAAGTACATGCAAAAATTAGCCTATTTTATAATCTACATGCATACTGCCTATGTGTTGCCAAGACTCTTCCCATGTACAAGCCTGACATACTTTGATGTCAGGCTTGTACATGGGAAGAGTCTGGACAACACATAGGGAGTATGCAAGTACTGTTATGTCAATGTAAGTATTTTTACACCGGTTGGAATTTTATAATGGCCATTTTCGTATGCTTTTGGCCGCATGCATGTGAAACAGACTTTATAAAATTATCCCCACAAAGTACATCCCCCCTTCAGAGCATAAATTCGTATAAGAGGATTTATATGCTACTACAGGTCAACATATGAGCCTATTTAAAGACACAGGCACCTGTATTACCTTTATAATATAAGTACATTTTTGGCCATTCATGTAGGTAGTCTGCCATGAAATTACCCCCATATGTATATCGTTATGCTCAGGTTAATAAAAAAATTCATTTCACATTATCGTGATGAGAGTGTTCAAGAGCTCTTTCTGCCTCATCACTTGCAAGATTCATAGATTCATACAAACTGGAACATATATTTTATGAGAAGTCTTCTGTAATATTACTCTGATTCATCTAACATTTTGCACATAGGTTATCACTGATCGTGGTGGTATTGGAGGGGAACCTTTTATAGGAAAATATTTTGTAATGAATGTGTGCATATTTAATTACATTTGCTCAAAATGAAATTAAAAATTGGTCTAATATTTTTGAACAAAAGAGTTAAAAACCTTATAAAACAAAAGAGAAATAGGCCAAAAAAGAGAGGCATACATATTTTGGAGAAAACATTCCAGCTTTTAGAAAAGCATTGACACTGCGGGAGGAACGATCAACATGGGCTACAAGTACATAAGATAATTAAGGGAGAGGAAGGGCTAGTAGAAGGTATGGATGGGCAGGCTGGACAGGCCATATAGTCTTTATCTGTCTTCAGTTGTCTCTGTTTCTACTGTAAAGACATGCTATTTTACTATTAACCTCATTTATTAGTAACTAGGTCTCATTGCATAAAATGTGACTTGTGGTAAAAAAAACCACGTCTTAACGGAAGCACATGTTGATAACTATGTCCATAAGGGGTCCTTTTATTAAGCTGCAAAGGCACCTAAGCATGCCCGTCTGGCTACTGCGTGGCCCTTGCAGTAATTTCATTTTTAACGCGCATCCACTACGCACGCCGGAAAATATTTTTATTTTCTGGCGTGCAGGCAGTAATCAGGTGGTAATCATCATTGTATGCACTTAGACCATTACCACCCAGTTACCGCATGAGACCTTACCGCTAGGTCAGTGGCTGGCGGTAATGTCTCAGACCCAAAATGGACACGCGGCAGTTTTCATTTTGTCGCACGTCCATTTTTGGCAAAAATTTTAAAAAGGCATTTTTTACAGGTGCGCTGAAAAATGATTCTGCAAGTGGCCAAAATACACGGCTACACTATCGCAGGCCATTTTTCAGCGTGCCTTTGTAAAAGGGCCCCTTAGTAACTTTGCTATGAACTATGGTAATACTATTAGCAAATTTTAATGTGTGTTGTTGTTAGTTCATGGTTTTGGGACTTTAGAATGTTTAGATACCATTTTCACGTGTAGAATAGGTGACAGTACACAGAGATTTAAAGGAGGCGAGGCATGTTCTGGGAGTGTTTTGGGCAGTACTTCAGAGTATATGTGTAGTCAATGTTTTAGAACGGTAATACAGTACCGCTTGGAAAATTTCCCCGTCAAGATTAACATTTACTTTGAGTCACACATAATCTCCCCTCCCCCACCCCCCATCCTTGCCTATCTTTCCATTTGGACCTGGGGTTTGGAGGGCTGCTTGGGTGGCAATTGTGCTCACTTTGCTGGCATCTGAAATCATCTCCTTCTGCCAAAATGTTTGTTTTGGAGCTTGGCCCTCTAATAAGCTCCTCATGGATGTTCAGGTTTACAAAATCTGTTACTTATATATGTAAGTGGTGCCACCTAAATGTAGAAGTTGCAGAATCATAGCCCATGGATATGTTTAGCTCCACTTGTACATTCATACCCTAGTAATGCTGCTGTTTTCTTGAATGTGTTATTTTATGAAATGGTCTTTCTATTGTATGTTGCACCAAATATATATATTTTTTTGGTAGCACTGTATGTATTTTATAAAAGGGACTCTGGTTTGCGGAGCTTTTTATAAAGTGCTAGTGTAATCTTAAATACACAGACCAAATTGTCTCTTTTCCTACCTAGAAACATCTACAACCCACCCATTCCACGCCCATGGCCACGTGAAATATAGAATCTAGCCCTATACTCCTAAAAAAAGATGACCTATACAAGGTTATCCCCCTAACATAAATAACATTTTTAGAAACCCAGTACAGTCTCAATTATCTGACATAAATGGAACCGAGCCATTGTCAGAACAGTGAGAAGTCAGATAATACAGAAAACAATGGTAACCCTTTAAAAAAACACATAGAAAACTTACATTATGCATAAAGAACAGACATAGGGTATCTGTATTGAAAATACAGTATTGCAGAGAAGCACAGTCTCAGATCAAACACGGCTTCCTTGCAGCATGTGAAGCTGGAAAACAGAAAGAGAACAGGCGCACTTCTTAACGGCAATGCAATGACATCACCGGTGGTGAGGTATCTGTCGGATATCCCAGATGGTCGGATTAGTGAAGGTCAGGCAATTGAGACTGTACTGTACTATAAAGGTGGAAAGCACTTAGGACTGGATTCTAGAGTGGGAAAACATATAAGGAACAAGTATTCAATCTATGGCAGCCAGCGTGATTTTAAATGCTGGCTGCCACAGGCTGTTTTATATCTAGATTTTCAGCACCATGACAAGCCTGGATACCAGCGCCAGCAGTTATCCAAGTACCAGTGATATTCAGCTTGGAACCCACATTAATGAACCAGATAAAACTAGTAGCACAGTACATACATACGACGACCTAAACTTCTGGAAACTCCTAAAGACTAACCTATTCGAAACTCCTAAAGACTAACCTATTCGAAAAGGCATACCCTAATGATCTAACCTAAATGCCTTAACCCCGCAACATAACAATATAAAAGTTCGTACTGGACATAACACACTTGATCATTACTTTACCATAACCCCACTTTGTATTTGTTCATACCGGTATTTGACAATCGCCTCTACTGTACTATGTAAGCCACATTGAGCCTGCAAATAGGTGGGAAAATGTGGGATACAAATGTAACAAATAAATAAATAAAATAAAATAAATGATTCACAGTGACTTAATGCTTTAACTGACAATCTCAGAGGTGCAACTTGTTGGTATAATTTTCACTGCAAGATTTATAGCACCCACCTTCTCATTGATCTGGCAGTCTCAAATTTCAAAAAAAAAAAAAAAATCTCAAAATGTTTTTTTTTCCAATGTTTCACCTGAGCTGTCTCAAGGATCACCCCAAATTTTTGAGTGTCAACTCACTGTTGTTATAATTATTTCATCTTTACTGGGAAATATTTCTTGCAGTGAAAATTATATACTGACAAGTTGCACTGCTGAGATTGGCAGTTAAAGCATTAAATCACTGTGAACCATTTATGTACTGTATTGAAATATTAATGGTGGATAAAGAAGATTTGCCAGTTTGAAATAATGTCTTTATAAGCAGATAAAGCTAGGACAGCCTTTGTGCCATCCTAACTTTATCTGTTACTTATCTGGTTAGCAACCTGAAAATTACCGCCTCCGGCTGTGCTCAAACATCACCCCTGTCGACCCCGGCACTGCTTAGGGGCCCTTTTACTAAGCTACATAGGCACCTATGTGTGCCCAATGTGCGTCAGTTTGGAGTTACCACCCATTTACAGTGTGGCCCTTGCTGTAATTTCATTTGTGACATGCGTCCACTACGCACACTGGAAAATACTTCTCATTTTCTGGTGCGCAGCAGAAACTGGGCGGTAAAAGGATCCCTTGGGGTTTTATTTCCTGTTTAAGACATTCTGTCCCCAATATTCAGACCGCAGGAGATAGCCATGTTGACTCCTTCGGTCAGCGCTGAACCCGGATATTCAATGCCTGGCCATTTCCGGTGACCAACATTGAATATCTGGTTTAAATTTGGCCAGTTCCAACTTAACCAGCCAAGCTGATTTTCAGCACTAGCCAGTCAAGTTGTAGTTGACCAAAATTATTCCACTTATCGTGGTGGTTAAATATGGCCACCAAACTTAGCCGGCTCCTTGGTGAAAATTGCTGGATAGCTGGTTATATTGTGCAATATAACTGGCTATCTTTAAGCCACTACCTGGCGATATTCAGCGCCGGATAGCCAGCTATCTGGCACTGAATATCCCCGGATAGTCAGTTAAGTGCCGTTTTAGTCAAACTGTTTTAAATATCGGACATCTTTGTTTATTTGAGACAGCCAAGCATACTTTTAGGGTTTGCATGTTACCATGCTGTGGCATCCTGCCTAAGCAATCTAAATTGAATTTAGCTTCACTTCATTCACTGACTCATTTATTAAGAGCTATTAATAGAATTTATGGAGAGATTCACTGAAGGTGGTGCACCACATTTGTAACTTGACATAGGCAAATTACATTAAAGTAACAACATAACAATAGTAAAATGACAAAATGCCAGTTAGAACAATGAGGTAAACTAGGAGATAGGCAAATTAAAGAACAGTAATACAGTGTTTGCAACATAACTAGAACATTCATGTTACAAAAATGTAATATATTACTTAGAGGAGCAGTTAAGGGAATAATGCAGGATTTTTGCATTTAGGATTCATTAAATGGCAAAATTGTGTGTTATTTGTCTTTAATATGTTAGTTGGTCATAACGTGGGCAACATAATAATGAAATGGAGAGCATGCAAAGCACATTCTATAACATCAGGTGTTAGCGAGCGTTATTTTTACTACTAGGTAACACATGGCCCAATACTCCAGGAAATCATCTTAAATGTGCCACTTGTAACCTAATTCCTATGTCTACCCCTGATCCCCCAGCAAAACCTGTCCCCTCAACAGACAACCACCATCACCCACAAAACAGATACCCCACCTGAAGAGACTCTCAAAACAGACTGCCTCCTTAAGAGACCACCTGAACCTACTGGGGCTAGTCCTGATGATGGGCAGGAGCAATCCCAAGTGACTGCTCCCCCGTGAGCTTCCAGCATCAAAATGATGCCTCTGACCCCTAACAGTATTTTCATGATACTACCACTAGGAGGAAATCTATCCTTACCATCTACCTCATTTGGGGGCCATCTAGCGTGGGGGCGGGGAGTAGGTATGCTCTGTGGTAATCGGACAGCGCATGACCATCACCGCACACTGATTACTGCAAGAGTAGCACGTGAGCCCTTACCGCCAACTAAATAGGTGGTAGTATGGGCACAGGCGGGAATGGCCATGCGCCAATTGTGAAATTAATGCACAGGCATTACTGACATAAATTACAATTCTGGCATTTTTCCACCATGCTAGAAAGTGGCTGGAGTGCGTGCCAAACCCACGCAGTGCCAGCTACTTTCTAACATTGCTTTGTAAAAGGACCCCTTGAAGTATTGCTGTGCTTACTCTTCTCTTTGCAAAAGAGACTTCTACTAATTAGTAAGTTGTTGTAACTTACTTTGATGAAGAATGCTGTACAAAGTCTGAAATAAGTACTTAAGTGTTGCCATACTGGGACAGACTGAAGGTCCTGTTTCTAACAGTGGCCAAGCCAGGTCACATGTACCTATCAAATCCCAAAAAAGTACAATACATTTTATGCTGCTTAAGCTAGAAATAAGCACCGCATCAATGTTTTGGATAAGGTACACAGAGGTAAAGTGAGAGAAGAGATTTTGTGAAACAAGTTTTAAAAATGTGTTTATTTATTAAACTTTAACAATAGCAATCACAGAAAAGCACACTGTGACATTCAGACTTAGAAATAATAATTCTAAAGAAATATCTTAATCATAATATAAAAACTTAAATTTCATTTACCAGAAGAAAAGGAGGAAATAATAGGTCCAAGAAAGGAAAAGAAAATATCAGGAAAAAGGAAGCATAATGAATAATCACAAAATCTACCCGATACCCTCATGCTGATCTACACAGCAACATCACACAGTAACCCTTAATTCCACTTTGAAGAAGTAAAGGCCCCTGTTTACAAAGCTGCTGTAGTGGCTGGAAGTGCAGTACTTCCGACACAACCTATTTAATTTGAGTGGGCTGTATCGGCATTGCCACGTGGCTTTGTAAACAGGGGGGAAGTCTGTAAGCTGTTTCGGTTCAAAAAACAAATAACTTTTAGACTCAAAGGGCCCTGTTTACAATGGCGTGCTAGCTTTCTTAGCATGTGCTAACCATATAGACACTCATAGGAATATTATGTGCCTCTACATGGATAGTGCGTGCTAATTTTTTGCGTGCGCTAAAAACGCTAGCGCGCCTTTGTAAACAGGGCCCAATAATAATAATAAAACAAAACCAACTTTACTGACAACTCATGGAATGGCCAGGATTTGTTTCACTGGTCTTATGTGCAGTTTCAAAATACAGGATTTAAGGTTAGAAACAGACAGTGGCGTAGGAGGGGGGGGGGCGGTGGGGCGGTCCGCCCCGGGTGCACGCCACTGGATGGGTGTCCGCTCCGTTGGTTCCTTGCTTCCTCTGCCCTGGAACAGGTTACTTCCTGTTCCGTGGCAGAGAGAGCAAGGAACCAACGGAGCCGACGCAGCTCCCAGCGACGTGGCCTCGGGGGCAGATTGGCCCTCCCGCCCGCCTCTCGCTTTTAAATCAATTAAAAATGCGCTCCGGGGGGGGGGGGGTGCGCGCCGAGGGGGGGCATCATGCTGCACCCGGGGGGGGGGGGGTGCACAGCAGCGACCCACCCCGGGTGTCAGCCGCCCTCGCTGCGGCACTGGAAACAGAAACAAAAGTGAAATCTGTGTCATGGGAATTGCAGTGTAATAGGCTTACTTGAAGAGAGTAAGAAATGTAAATAAAGTTAGGAAACTCTATAGTACTGGGTGTATCTCTTTGAAGGAGAGGTTTGTCTGTGACTCAGTGTTTACCTATGGTTGGAGTGTAGTACTTTTGTTCTCATTAGTTATCATACCTGATCTTGCAGGTAATGGAGACGCCCAGAGCAAGTAGGCTGGTATTCAAATACCAAATGATCTTTGCTGTTTTATTCCGCATGTTGTCACTGTCAGAAGCTGAAATAATGAGGGAGGTCCAAACAATGGTAAAGAAACAAAGGACGAATGAGAATTAGAGTCAATGGCCCCAACTTTGTGATATGTAGTGTCAGGTTTGAAAAGAAAAGCTCTGTTTGTAATTTCACAGAGAACTTTGTGATCTGAACTCAGTGATTGCTCTGATGGGTAATTTTGTAACACTTGACTGCAGGTGAAGTGATGCAAATTATTATTTTTTTCATTGTTCCAAGGAATATCTTGGTCATAAATACTACTTGCTTTTGGTTGCTCAGTTAAGAAGAATGTGCCTTGACCGTTAACTCGTTGTTTGTGGAATATGCCAAGAAGTTCATTACCTGTTGGAATATTTTCTTATGTTTTTAATCTTTTAGAATAAAGGAACCAAGAAAAGGTGGACTATTAAAAAGAAAACTTTAAAACTCGCTTTAGTGTTCTAAACATATGTTATTCTGTCTGATAAAAACAAGCTACTTCCATGGTAGAAGTGAGGAGAGAGCATTTCTACAATAACAGATGTTTTAAATTTGCAGAGTGAAAATGTTTTATGTAATGTACTATGCAGAGTGTTTCTGTGACTTTGGCCCTCATTTTGTAAGCCCAATTCACATGATACTTACATAAATCGGCACTTAAACATTTATCTTGCATGAACGTCTAAGTCCCCATTTTACAAAGCCAGGATATGCATGTGTTCGACCAAAGTATGTGCAAATGGCAAGTTCACAGACATTTATTCCCTATTTCAGAAGGGGACTAAATGTCCATGTCCTAAGATTGATGGCTGGAGTTACACCTGCTACCGATCAAATTTAGGATTTGGGAAACAGCCCCCTTAATCCCCCAGTGCAGTGTTTCCCAAACTTGGTTCTGTAGGCACCCCAGCCAGTCAGGTTTTCAGGATATCCACAATGAATATTCATGAGAGAGATTTGCATGCAGTGGAGGCAGTGCATGCATATCTCTCTCATGAATATTCATTGTGGGTATCCTGAAAACCTGACTGGCTGAAGTGCTTCCAGGACCAGATTTGGGAACCACTGGCCCAGTGGTTTTGTCCCCTTAGATGCGAAACTGGCAAAAGAAACTGCTCACTAATGACAGCGCTGGAGTAATTCACATACCCCACTTTAGGTACTGCAGTTTTTAGGCTGCAGAACATGAAGATCATCACAGTTGTGAAAACAAATTGCATAATCCCATTCTAGTGACCCTATAGTACACAAAGCTTTCAAAAATTAAAGTTGTCCCTCCAAACTTAGGGCCCTGTTTACTAAGGTGCACTAACGTTTTGTGATGTCCCCTACCTCAACGCAAGTGGCGTCCTCGGACTGTGCGGGGTCCCGTCGACATGCACACTTGACTGGCACAGCCCTGAGCCATGTGTGTGTAGTTCTTTTCTGGCTGCAGGCTCCTTGATTGCTTTGCTTCCATGCACCTGGTTCTGCTCTCTCTTCCTGGCTTCCAGGCTCCTTGGTTGCTTTGCTTCCATGCACCTGAGTCTGCTTTCTCTCTGCCTGGCTTCCCTTGCTTCTCTCCTATTGGTCTTCTGGTTCCTCTTTCCCCTGCTCTTGTCCTATGGCTGTGCTGCTTCTCCCTGCTGGTCCCTGCTGATGTCAGACACCAGCACTTTATCAGCGGAGCTCTTCCTGGACTCTACGCTTCGGCTTCTACTTTGGTAGGTGCTACTTGCTCAGTAGTGTGCTTCTTCTCTACTTTGTCCCTCGTGCTGAATTTGCCCGTACCTGGATTACTCTCTTGACCTGCTGCCTGCCTATTGACTTTACCTGTGTTTGGATTACTCTCTTTCCTGTTGTTTGCCTATTGACATTGCCTATACCTGGATTACTCCCCTGCCTGCTGCCTGCCTGTTAACATTGCCTGTTCCTGGATTACTCCCTTGCCTGCTGCCTGCCTATTGACTTTGCCTGTACCTGGATCACTCTCTTGCCTGCTGCCTGTCTGGCTGTTACGTTCACCGTCCCGCATCCTGCTCCATCTCGTAAGCCCTGCAGGCCGCCCGCGTCCAGGGGCTCAACCTCTGGGGAACGGCAGTCAGCTCAGGTGAAACTCGGGGTTGTCCGGCTGCCAAGCAGAACCTGGTCCGAGTACCGGGCTCAGCAGCGCTCTACTTTGTTCAAGAACTCACAAGTCTGACACGTTTCTAGCGCGCACTAAACGCTAGAGACACCCATATATTCCTCTGGGTGTCTCTAGCGTTAGCGCGTGTTAACTGTTAGCGTGCGCTAAAAATGCTAGTGTGGTGTGGAGGGGCATTTTTGATAGAACATCTAAATCAGAATTTGGACGTTTTACAAAAACGTCCAAATTCTGAACAGGAAAGAAAGTCATTTTCGAAAAAGATAGATGTGTTCGAAAATACTATGGACGTCTTGTGATTTGGAAGTTTTGTGATTTGGACTTTTTTTTTTTTATCCATTTTTGATCACAAAATGTCCAAATGCAAAATGTCCAAAACAGAGGAGGAGTGGCTGAATGGTTAGTGTAGCGGGCTTAGATTCTGACAACATGGGTTCAATTCCCACTGCTACTCCTTGTGACTTTGGGCAAGTGAAATACACAAGGGATATTTTTGGATATGACATCTAAGTCTAAATTTGGACGTTTTTTGTAAAACGTCCAAAATCAGAACAGGAAAGGTAATTTTCCTTTTGAAAATGCTGTTTGGAAAAACATTTTGTGATTTGGACGTTTTATTGTTTAGTCCATTTTCAAACAAAAAACATCCAAATGCAAAACGTACAAAATACACAACAAAATCTACAATAGAGTGAAACCATTCACATGTTCTAAGTGTGGTAAAAGCTTTGGTTGTAATGTAAATCTCAAAGTCCACACGGGAGAGAAACCATTTGCATGTATAGCAGGGGCGTATCTGGACTCCGGCGGTAGGGGGGGCCAGAGCCAGAGGGGGGGGGCCAGAGCCAGAGGGAGGGGGCACATTTTAGCCCCCCCCCGCCGCCGAGCCCCCACCGCCGAGCCCCCACCGCCACCAATGACTCTCTCCACCCCCCTCCCGCCGCCAACCCTCCCCCGCTGCCGTTCTTACTTTTGCTGGTGGGGGACCCCAACCCCCGCCAGCCGAGGTCTGCTTCCACCTGCCGCAAAAACTTCTTCTTCAGCCGGCGGGGGACCCCAAACCCCCGCCAGCCGCCCCGCGGTGTTTAAAATTCATCTTCGGCCTCCGTGGCCGTGCTGCTGTGATAGGCGCTGTTGAAATCCACTTCGGAGTCTGACGTCGTTGTACGTTGTACGTGCTGCGACGTCAGACTCCGAAGTGGATTTCAACAGCGCCTATCACAGCAGCACGGCCACGGAGGCCGAAGATGAATTTTAAACACCGCGGGGCGGCTGGCGGGGGTTTGGGGTCCTCCGCCGGCTGAAGAAGAAGTTTTTACGGCAGCAGCAGGTGGAAGCAGACCTCGGCTGGCGGGGGTTGGGGTCCCCCGCCAGCAAAAGTAAGAACGGCAGCGGGGGAGGGTTGATGGCGGTAGGGGGGTCCAGGGCAAAATCTGCGGGGGCCCAGGCCCCTGAGGCCCCACGCAGATACGCCCCTGATGTATAGAGTCTGATAAAAGCTTTGGTCAGAAGGTAAACCTCACAATGCACCAGAGAATCCAGACAGGAGTGAAACCATGTACATGTCCTGAGTGTGGTAAAAACTTTGGTTGGAAAGAAAGCCTCACACGGCATCAGAGAATCCACACAGGGATGAAACCATTTACATGCACTGAGGAGGTAAAAGCTTCAGTTGTATTGGGACAGGTAATTAGGGAATGTACACTCTTGCTATGAAGTAGGGAAAAATAGCACTAGTATTTAGATATATATAATGAGACCTCCTTTTTATCTATAGATCTAAATTCAAAGCCCAAATCTGCTGATAGACACAAGGCTCAGATGTTATAAAAAAAAATAGAAAGCTTGGCATCAGGTGGAATAGTGGAAAAGTGACATTCCAGGAAAGCAATAGGGCATCCTTGGGGGCACTGCACTGGACTTTATAAAATGCCCCCAGGTACACATCTCACCAATGCTTTCTTACCTTGTCTACTGAGCCCCCCAAAACTCATCCAAAACCCACTACCCCAACTGCACACCACTACAGGTGAAGGTAGCACCAATATGTGGGTACAGTGGGTTTCTGGTGGGTTTTGGAGGACTCACAGTTTTCTCCACAAGTGTAACAGGTAGGGGGAGGTAGAAGCCTGGGTCCACCTGTCTGCAGTGCACTGCACCACTACTAGACTACTCCAGGGACCTGCATGCTATTCTAATGGACCTCAGTATAACATCAGAGTCTGGCAAGTAATATTTGTAATCACATTTTTTGGCGTGGGAGGGGGTTAGTGACCACTGGGGGAGTAAGGGCATCTTTTTGTGTGGAGTGAAGGAGTAGCCTAGTTGTTAGTGCAGTGGACTTTGATCCTGTGGTAGTGGGTTCAATTCCCAAAACATCAAAGTTTCACTCCTGGACGTTTTTGTTTTGTTCCATTATGGCTTAGTCTTAGTCCCAAGTCCCTAGCATGCCCCCTTGAGATTTAGATGTCCTTCTGATGGACTTCAGAGAAAAATGTCTTAAAAGAGGTTTTGAAAATACTGATTTGGACGTTTTTGTGAGATAAACGTCCAAATGCAGATATGTCACTTTTTGGACGTTTTTCTCTTTTGAAACTGAGCCCCTTAGTAAACAGGGCCCTTAGCCTTTATCTCTGTTATTTGTAACCCCATATTTGTTACTTTTTGAGAGAGAGAAAGAGAGAGATTAAATAATTTAAAAAATAATAACTTACCAGTAAGGTTTTCACTTGGTACAGAAGAAGTATTTGCATATTTTTGACATATTTCACAGATTACAGGAAAGCACAGCTGTTAGATGGCTGAAATCATATTCACTATATTTTTTTTAAAGAAGTCTTTATTTTGTTTCCATGCTTTGAAGCTGCTTTCCAAATGTATACTTGTGCACAGGGAATTGGGGATGAAATGTCCTGATTTTTCTGTATGTTCTTATTTTTAGATTATCTCATTCCTGTTCTTTTTCACATAAAGTGTCTGTGCTACTAAGAATTTATAATCGTAGAACAAACCTACAAAGAATGACACTTATTAAACAATTAGCTAGCTGGAAAATCTAAGGGACCCTTTTACTAAGCAGTGTAAGCGTCTATGCGTGCCCAACACACGTTAAACTGGAGTTACCACCCTGCTACTGCATGGCTTTTGCGGTAATTTCATTTTTGACATGTGTCTGAAAAATAATTTTTATTTTCGGACATGCATATTGGGCGCGTTCAAAGTGGCATTTGATGCGTGTAGGTCATTACTACATGGTTACCGCATGAGACTTTACCACTAGGTCAATGGCGGAGGTAAGGCCTCAGACCCAAAATGGGTGTGCAGCAATTTTCATTTTGCCGCATGTCCATTTTCGGCAAAAATTTTAAAAAAGCATTTTTTACAGGTTCGCTGAAAAATGATTCTGCACGCACCCAAAACACGCGTCTACACTACTGCAGGCCATTTTTCAGTGTGCCTTTGTAAAAGGGCCCCTTAAAATGCTGATATTGAAAGGGAGATAACTGGGTAGAAGAGGCTCCTACCCAGTTATCTCCTGCTGGCAGGGCTTTACCTAAATATTCAGCAGCACTTACCCAGATAATACTAGATTCTGTATTTGTCGTCCAAAGTTGGGTGCACAATTTTGAAAACCAATCACAGATCCACACATAAACTAATTAGCTGATTAGGCATCAAAAATCAATTATTGACATTAAACACTTAATTGGCAGTAATTAGGAGTTACTTGAAGATCTGCCCTATGAAATATTCTGTAACATGGGCATCTAAATGTCATAGCGCACAACCTGAAAGGGCTGTGGCCATGGGATGGGCATGAACAAATGTTGGGAGGTGATGATCTGCAGGCAAGCAAAGCAGCAAAACATAGAGCAGACCAGCAAGTAGATGGTTTATTTTAACATGTACCTGATGTTCCAGTTCAGTGCTTTGCCTTTTGTTCTTGCCAGGAGTCCAAGAATGTTTACCAAAGTTATGGTAGTAGTGGAGGTCTTTCTTGAGCACCATGGAATAAGAGTTCGCCCATATCTTGACAACTGGCTCATTCATGCATTGTCCTATTTGGACAGTGTGGTGTTGATGGACAAATTTGCCTGTTTTCTGCAGTCACTGGGTTGGATGATCGATTTCGAGAAGAGCAGACTAACTCCATCACAGATGCTGGAGTATTTGGGCGTTCTATTCAACACAGCAGGGAAGTGCTGGAGGTTAAAGCTGGTTCAGCAGATTCATCTTCTCCTCAGTCAAGTTAGGCCCAGGGTCTGGGACCACATCCAAGTTCTGGGGTCAATGACAGCAGTGATAGAAGTGGTGCCATGGGCAAGGACTCATACATCCATTACAGGAATCTCTTCTCAGTTGCTGGTTTCCACTATCATAGAAGTACAATCTTCATCTTTCTTGGATGCTGGTTGTCAGACAGAGTATGCAATGGTGATTGTTGCCCAGGAATTTGATTGTCAGAGCTCCCTTTCTGATAACACAAGGGGAGGTGGTAACAACAGAGGCCAGCAAGTTGGGATGGGGAGGTCATTACAAATTCCATCTGGCACAGAGCACCTGGATGGAACAGGCGTGTCTCGGTGGTTGATAAATTGCTTGGATCTCAGGGTAGTGCAGAATGCCTTATGCAACTTTGCTCCCTGGGCCCCGTCCAAGTTTTCTCTGACAATGCAACAGCGGTGGCTCATATCAACAATCAAGGTAGGACCCACAGCTGTCCAATGGCAGTGGAGGTGGCCTTCCTTATGAGTTGGGTGGAGAAAAATCTTCTCTGCTTGTTGGCAGCTCACATTACTGGGTCCTTGAATGTGGAGTTGAACCCAGAAGAATGAGAATTATTCAGCCAGAGTTTTCAGCTGATAGTGGACTGATGGGGTTCTCTGCTTCTGGACTTGATGGTGTCGAAAAGGAATGCCAAAGTGCCCAAGTTCTTCAATCGTTGGATAGAACTGGTGTGATGGGGATCGATGCCCTAATGCAGCCCTGGCTGGAGATGCATCTACTGTAGGTTTTCTCTCCTTGGTCCATGTTAGACTATGTGTTGAAAGGGATCACATTGCACCATGGTCAAATTATTCTTATAGCCCTGGATTGACCATGGAGGCCGTGGTACATGGACCTGATTTGACTGCTGGACGGGGGTCCTTTTCATCTTCCACTGGTACACAGCCTACTGAAGCAAGGTCCAGTGCTCATGGAGGATTTGTGCCCCTTTGATCTTTCTAGTAAAGGAGCATTCTTGTTGTTTGATATAACCTTGATACCAATTCACCAGAACTCAGAGAGAGAGATGCATGTTTTATTTTCAGAAGGTATATGAATTTGATGATTGGGTATTTTATTTAGTACCAAAGTAGACACCTACTTGTGAGGCTATTAGGTTCAATTAATCATGGATATTCAGTGAATATTTTTGCAAAGGGAGCAAACTCTCACCACTAAACAGGTTTTAGACTGCATTAATAATCTTGTTTATTATGGTTAGTTTTTTTCAACAAACCAAACAACAAAAGGTAATTCGAACAAAACAAGACTTTGTATTTTTGAATTGTTAACTGTTTTAGGGGCTCTTTTACTAAGCTGTGCTTAGTTGTATTTTTTTCTTGTTGTGTATTGTGTAATATTTCTGTTGTACAAGGCAATGGCCGTTATGGGCCATTGTCTGCAAAATGGAGGAGTAGTAGAGAGAATGGTGAATGAGTGTTAGTGAATGTGCCTTTAAAAAATGGCTTGGATGGAGTGTCTACTGATGTTTTGAAGATTCAGTGAGAAACAAAGTGGTAATAATTAGAGATTTGGTGCAGCAGTTTAATTTAAATATTTTGGCGGTGACAGAGTCTTGGTTTGAGATGTCAGATGTAGTTTTGGCAAATGAATGTTGTCCATTGGGTTTTA
The DNA here is from genome assembly GCF_901765095.1 of Microcaecilia unicolor. NCBI lineage: Eukaryota > Metazoa > Chordata > Amphibia > Gymnophiona > Siphonopidae > Microcaecilia > Microcaecilia unicolor. Next base: position 187,703,700 of record NC_044031.1, read on the forward strand.
ATGGGAGTGGGGTTGTAGATCGGGGAGAAGGGGAGGAGGAGTTTTTTTTTAATATTTAGAGAGGAGCCACAGTTTGTTAAGGTGTTTGACAAAGACTTTGAAGGTGTGTTGTTGATAAGTGGCCCAATATATTCTGTATGTTTAATTTATTGTCCACCATGATATTGTGATGCTGACTGTTCTTCTTTATTGGCGATATTGTTAGATCTTTCTGTGAATCTATCTACTCTCGTGATACTGGGTGATTTTAATCTTCCATTTTCTCCTGGTGATATTATTTCACATGTTTTGCTTGATACTTTGGATGTGTTGTCTTATGAGCAAGTGGTGGGACAGGTTACCCTTCAAGGAGGACATATCCAGGATCTGGTGTTTTTACCACAGCAGAAGGCTGCAGAGGAGCAGGTGGTGGTAAGGCCATTATTCTGGACAGATCATTTATTAATAGAGTTACAAATGCTGATAAAAAAGATTACAAGTAATAAGTCATCAGACGTAAAGGTGGTTCATCTGTGGGTTGATTGTGATCAATTATGGGGTATTGAGCTCCATTGTTGTGGATATTTCTGTGCTGGATAAGGAGATTTTGGTCCAGCATTGAAATAGTACCCTATTGCAGGCTTTGGATATTGTTGCCGTGATAACGATTGTGAAGGAATGTCTTGTAAGGAAGAATGCTGCAGCTTGGTTGCCCCCTGGTATGAGGCAGGTGAGGCAGGAACTGAGAAAGATAGAACTTGATTGGAGACAATCCCATGACTCGGATATTTGCGATTCATATGTGATAAAGTTGTGAAGAATAGTAGAGAGCACTATTACCATAAGCACATTAGAGAATCTTTAAATCATCCTGTAGAGTTGTTTTCTATTGTGTGATCACTTACACAGAATGCAGTTACCACTGTTTCTATTACTCCTTTTTTGTCGGAAGAACATGCAAATTATTTTAATCAGGAAGTTCAGAACACTGTGGTCTCTTTCTCTGGAGAGGAACTTGTAATCAAGGCGATAAATGGGAGGAATTTTTACCAGTGCAAGAAAGAGATTTGATGTCTGGCCTCAAAAAATCTCACCAACAAGAGTGGTAGGAGATGTGTATTCACCACTATTAAAGAATTTAGGTGCAGTGATTGTACTATTGTTAGTTCAGATTGTAAATTGCTTTCTATCTTGTGGGTTTGTTCTGGAGGACCTAAAGGTGTCAACTGTGTGCACTGTGGTGAAAGACTGTAAAGTAGGCCTACATGATTTAACTGTCAGCCGATTTCATCTTTACCAGTGTTAGCTAAATTGTTGGAACAATCAGTTTATGTGCAATTGGAAGATTTTATAACGCGAAATAATTTGTTGGATGAGAATCAGTATGGATTTCGTAAAGCACATAATACTGAGACTTTGACAGTTGTGACTGTAGATGAGATACGTTTAGGTTTGGACAATCATGTTAGCTATTTTTTTGCATTTCTGGCAATATCAGCAGCATTTGATACTATTGATCATGAGATCTTAGTGAATCACCTTGGTGCTTGTGGCATGCAGGGAATGGTTTTGTTATGGTTTCAATTATACTTGAAGGGGAGGAAACAGAGAGTGCATGTGGGAGATGAATTATCTTCACTACATTTTCTTGATACGGGTGTTCCTCAAGGTTCAGTTTTGTCTGCTATGCTCTTTAATATCTACCTGAGACCATTGGATCATTTGTTGCAATCGTTGGAAGTATCTTTACGCATTTATGTGGATGATATACAGTTTTTCTTCACAGTCTCTATGAGTGATCATGATGCTATTTAGATTGTAAGCTCTTTGTGCAGGGACTGTCTTTACGTATATGGTGTACAGCGCTGCGTATGCCTTGTAGCACTATAGACGTGTTAAGTATAGTAGTATTCTAAGAATGCAGAATGTGTTCGAGAAGGTTCAGCTGTGGTTGAGATATAATTGTTTGAAGCTGAATGTGAACAAAACAGAATTGTTATTTGTGAGTGTTGAACCTGCTATTATATTTCCTGAGTTTGTTCTTTTATCAGGCGATCCTGTGCAGATATTGTCTGAGGTGCGGACTCGGGGGTTACCGGTTGATTCTGCTTTTACTTTCAGGCCACAGATTCAGCATCAGATTCGAACTTCATTTTTTAAATTGCATCTCTTAAGTAGGTTGCGTCGCCTACTTCCTATGGTCGATTTTGTGAAAGTTGTGGAAGCTGTGTTGTTATCTGGTATTGACTATTGTAACATTGTATATCTTGGATTCTTCAGCCTGTACCCAATCACTGCAATTTGTACAGAATTCAGCAGTACGCCTTGTTTTTGGCTTGCTGAAATATAACCATATTTCAGCTTATTGAAAGCGATTGGGCCAGCTGCCGGTAACATTCAGGGTGAAATTTAAGTTGTTAATGTTGAATCATCATGTTTTATATCATGATACTACTGTGTATTTGAAGAATGCTATTAAGTGTTATGTTCCATCAAGACAATTGCAGACTATGAATGCTGGAAATTTAATTGTACCTGCTTTGAATCTGTTTCATCTGGATGTCACGGGGAGAGGGACCTTTTCGATTGCTGGGCCTTTAGAATGGAATCGCTTGCCAGCTGGATTGAAACATGAGACTCATTTGTTAACATTCAAGTGCAAGCTAAATCACCATTTGATGTGTCTGGCTTTTCTTGCTTCTAGATTTTAAATAGATTGCTAGTATTTATGAATTTGTTTTGAAATTGCTGAGTTTGGGCTTTGTTGTTAGTCATTTTTTTTTTAGTAGTAAGTTTTTATGAGTTTTATGGGTGTATTTTGTACCTCACCCTGGATAAGGGCAGGTTATAAATAATAAAATCTAAATCTAAAAAGGTGGCTTGTGCGAGGATTAGTACATGGGTTTCCCCGCTCACTGAGGCCACTTTTAGCTCAGCTGTAAAATGGCTGCATTTTCATTTTTCCTATTTATAGCCTGGCGCTAACTTCCAAATTAGCAAGTGGCCATTAGCGCGGGAGCCTTTACAACACTGATTTATTAGGTGGAAAGGGCTCACACGATAACCACACGTTAATCAGTTAGAGTGTGGCAACATAGCTGTGCTAACTAATTAGTGCTGGTCACGCCTACTCTCTTCCCCAAAATGCACCAGCGCTAAAATATACAAAGTATGTTTTAGCCCTGGGGAAACATGTGCAGGGCACCTGAGCACACCCAGCAGTAGTACATTTTGGCACGTGGGAAGGATGTGTTAGTTCTTACCGCCACTCAGTAAAAGGACCCCTTAGTTATAAAGGTAATATTTTTTTTTAATGAAGTAGGCTAAATATGAAAAATGTAAAATATTGCTGTTGTAGCAAGACAGGCTTTCCTGTTTCTTTTTCAGTTTCCAACTTATTTTTCAAATGAGAATAAATTATTCAAAAGAAGAAGAAATATCTCTGTAGCTACAGAAAATGTTCTTGTTAATAGCTAGGTTATTACTTCAGTGCTTTCTTAATTCAAAGATGTAAGTGACTTCCACCAGCATACTGGTGTGACTTTCTTTAAAACACAGGCAATTTAGATGTAATGTTTTATCAAGCAGACCAAAAGAGAATTTGAAAACAAACTTGCTAAAGAGGCAAAAATTTATAATAAAATCTTTTTCAAGTAGTTAGTTGAACCACTTGCTGCCGTATTCTATATAGCATGCCTAGATATCCGCGCCAAATTCTATAACAACACGCGTAACTTAATTGGCTTAACAAGCTAATCAGCATTGATAACAGCACTTAACAAGCAATAATGAGCACTGATTGGCAATAATTATGTGTATAACTCGCTAAACGTATTCTGTAATGAACTGCGCCTAAATTCTAATGTGTGCAGTTCAAAAGGGGTATGGCTGTGGGCGGAGAAATGACCCAGTGCACGTAAGTCTACACGCAGAGATGTATACCATGTTTTTGTTGGTGAAAATGGGGGTGCATTGTTTTAGCGTATTCTATATACCGCGCCTAAATCTAGGTGCTGCTTACAGAATATACTTAGAAATGCTTACCGCACAGATTTTTTAGGCACCTTATATAGAATCTGTCCCTTGATGACTAAAGCCGTAGTAGAAAAAATTAATTGATTTCTTTACTTTGTCTTTATTGAGGAAGATGTCAGGTAGATATCAAAGAAACTAACACAAATCACAGTGAACCTAGAAGATGCAATAATGCAAACTGGTAAACTAACAAATCACCAGGCCCACATGGCATGCACACTAGAATTCTGAAAGAACTCTAAAATGAAAATGCAGACCTATTATCAGTAATCTGTAACTTGTTACTAAAATCTGCTCTAGTACAAGAGGATTGGAGAGTGTCCAGTATAACATTGATTTTTTAAAAAGGGTACTAGGGGTGTCACTTACACTTCTAGATACTTCTAAAATAAGGACCTAAATCAGGCAACTAACAATATAGAATACATAAATCATTGGTATAGTAAACAAGCTTATAAATGATTATGAAGTAGCCCCAAAGGCCTCCCCTGATGCGCAAGTTCTGAATAAAAATACCCATAGAAATAAGAAATCCCATTGCTGAGGGAGAAAAGGAAAAGCTGGAGAAGGGAAGACCAGGATTTTCCCCACAGAGGTAGGGACTGAGCTACCCTGCCAGGTAGACAGGGGGTGTGAGAGAGATGAAGCCCAATTCCCCTGGCTAAGAAAGCAGTTTCTTCTGCTTCTTCCAAAGGGAATCTAGGGGGGAGGAGCTATCCCCAGAGCAGCTGAAGAGGGATGAGTTTGAACTGGTGGAGGGGAAGAGACAGGAGCAGGGAGAGGAGTTCCTCCAGGATGTAGAGGCCATGGAGTATTTGGAGGAGGGTGTGCTCCACTCTACAGGAGGAATGGGAAGCTTGATAAAAGACAAAACAAGGTAGTGCTAAAAGGCAGAAGTGAGAGGTCACAGTGGAAGTGGATCTGTGAAGTGGGAGGTGTGCTGCCAGCTCCACAAGAGTGGAGGGGTTTACAGCAGTAAGACTCTTTTGAAGCCTAAACACTGTGCACACTTTGTCAAGGTAAAGGAACTCTAGTCCAATAACTTTTGTTTGCTAAGAACTGTTGCTGTGTTTTTGGTATGAATAAAGGCAGAAAACCTGGACCAGATTCTTTTAAGGCCTTGTATTGAAGTCTGAAAAAGACCTGCAAGGATTATACTGTTGGGAATGACTGTGTTTGCTTGAGGAGAGACAAACCCAGGGTTTTCACAAAATATAAACAAATCTACATATTATACTACATATTACATAAGAGTAGCCATACTGGCTCAGACTAATGGTCCATCTAGCCCAGTACCCTGTTTTTAAAACAGTGGCCAAGCCAGGTCACAAGTGCCTGGCAGAAACCCAAATTGTGTCAAAACGCCATACTACAAATTCCAGGGCAAGCTCCCATGTCTATCTCAATAGCAGACTATGGACTTTTCCTCCAGGAATTTGTCCAAACCTTTTTTAAACCCAGATACACTAACCACTGTTACCACATCCTCTGGCAGATAGTTCCAGAGCTTAACTATTCATTGAGTGAAAAAATATTTCCTCTTATTTGTTTTAAAAGTATTTCCATGTAACTTCCTCGAGTGTCCCCTAGTCTTTGTACTTTTGTAACGAGTAAAAAATCGATTTACTTCTACTCGTTCTACACCACTCAGGATTTTGTAGACCTACATAAGTAATGCCACACTGGGAAAAGACCAAGGGTCCATCGAGCCCAGCATCCTGCCCACGACAGCGGCCAATCCAGGCCAAGGGAACCTGGCAAGCTTCCCAAACATACAAACATTCTATACATGCTATTCCAGGAATTGTGGATTTTTCCCAAGTCCATTTAGAAGTGGTTTATGGACTTGTCCGTTAGGAAACCATCTAACCCCTTTTTAAACTCTGCCAAGCTAACCGCCTTCACCAGGTTCTCCGGCAATGAATTCCAGTTTAATTATGCGTTGGGTGAAGAAACATTTTCTCCGGCTTGTTTTAAATTTACTTTACTGTAGTTTCATCGCATGCCCCCTAGTCCTAGTATTTTTGGAAAGCGTGGACGCTTCACATCCTCCTGTTCCACTCCACTCATTATTTTATATGCCTCTATCATGTCTCCCCTCAGCCGTCTCTTCTCCAAACTGAAAAGCCCTAGCCTCCTTAGTCTTTCTTCATAAGGAAGTCGTCCCATCTGTTATGACCCAGTAGTAGTGAGCCCTGTGCCCCGACTGAGCATGGCAGAGATGGAGTGACGCCGCACTCGGTCAGGCATCCAGACAACCCCTAGCTTCACCTGGGAAGCAACCACCGTGCACCGAGAGTTGAGCTCCCAGCTGCAGGTGGCCACCAAGACTTCTGGAACCGGCGGGGTTGCACAGCCGCTGACCAGGCTGACGGGCAAGCAGACACAGTCCAATAGCCAAGTAATCTGTAGGGCAAAGAATAGTCAAACCAGTCCAAGGTCTAGGCAGGCAGCAAACAATCGTGGTCAGGAAAACAAGCTGAGGTCTGGTACACAGGAATACAGGAACTGAGGCAAGCCGGTGAACAGAACTCCGGCATGGACCTCTGAGACAATCAAGGCCGAAGCAATGAAGGACTGAAGGCAGGGCCGTAAGTAGTGGAGGAATTAGGCTCAAGCATGTGCAGCTGATTTAAGATGGCTGCCCCCATCAGCAGAGGTGCCTACGTCCAAATATGGGCTTCCTTCCTGACCTCGTTACTCCAAGATGGCTTCACAGGACCTGATCTATCCAAGATGGCTGCGGCCATTGATCCAACCCAGATGACGGCTGCCAGAAATAGGAAACAGAAACAGACCCTCCTTCCTTCCTGAAGCTAACCAACACAAAGATGGCCGGCTATCTTCGCCGGGCCACGACTCGCCAGCGAATCGGCCACGCAGGCCTGGCACCAGGTGAGGGACGTAACACCATTCCCGCTATCATTTTAGTCACCCTTTGCTGCACCTTTTCCAATTCTACTATATCTTTCTTGAGATGCGGCGACCAGAATTGAACACAATACTCAAGGTGCGGTCGCACCATGGAGCGATACAACGGCATTATATCTCCTCTCATCCATCTCTTTTCCTTGCTCAAGAGCCCGAATCTATTTAGCTTTTCCTCATACAAGAGGAGTTCCATCCCCTTTATCATTTTGGTCGCTCTTCTTTGAAACTTTTCTAATTTTGCTATATTTTTTGAGATACGGCGACCAGAACTGAACGTTATACTCAAGGTGCGGACACACCATAGAGCGATACAAAAGCATTATAGTATTTTTGGTCTTATTCACCATCTCTTTCCTAATAATTCCTAGCATCCTGTTTGCATTATTGGCTGCTGCCGTAAAATGAGCAGAAGATTTCAGTGTATTATCTATAACGACACCCAGATCTTTTTCTTGAGTGCTGACTTCCAAGGTGGACCCTAACATCAGGTAACTATGATTTGGATTATTCTTCCCAATGTGCATCACCTTGCATTTGTCCACATTAAATTTTATCTGCCATTTGGATGCCCAGTCTTCCAGTTTCCTAAGGTCTTCCTGCAATATTTCACAGTATGCACGTGTTTTAACAACCTTGACTAGCTTTGTGTCATCTGCAAATCTGATCACCTCACCCATTGTCCCGATTTCCATATCATTTATAAATATGTTAAATAGCACAGGTCCCAGTACAAATTCCTGCGGCACTCCACTGTTCACCTTCCTCCATTGAGAGAAATGACCATTTAGCCCTACCCTCTGTGTTCTGTCCAATAACCAATTCCTAATCCACACCAGAACCATGACTCTTTAATTTTCTCAGGAGTCTCTCATGAGGAACTTTATCAAAAGCTTTCTGAAAATCTAGATACACTACATCAGCCAGCTCACCTTTATCCTCATGTTTATTCACGCCTTCAAAGAAATGAAGCAAATTGGTGAGGCAGGACTTCTCTTGGCTGAACCCATGCTGACTCTGTCCCATTAAACCATGTTTGTCTACATTTTCTGTAATTTTTTTGCCGAGCACTGATGTCAGGCTTACCCATCTATAATTTCCCGGATCACCCCTAGAACCTTTTTCAAAAATCGTCGTCACATTTGCCACCCTCCAATCTTCAGGTACTATGGACGATTTTAATGACAGGTTATATTATTAGCATCAGATCAGCAATTTCATGCTTGAGTTCTTTGAGTATCCTTGGATGTATGCAATCTGGTCCAGGTGATTTACTACTCTTTAATTTGTTAATTTGGCTTAGTACATCTTCCAGGTTCACCGAGATTTCTTTCAGTTCCTCCGCATCATCACCCTTGAAAACTATTTTCAGTACAGGCAGATCTCATATCTTCTTCCGTAAAGACAGAAGCAAAGAATTCAATCAGTTTCTTCGCAATGGCCTTGTCCTCCCTTAGCTCCACTTTTTCTCCTTCGTGATCCTTAAACTCTCCTGGCTTTCTTTCACCATTGTTGAAACGTCTCTATTGGGATTTCCTAAATGTCCTGTTTCAATAGTATCCTTCAAGGATACTCTATACTAAACCATGCGGTCCTGGGTGACTGTTGGCTTTCCTCCCCCTCCCCCCTATTTTAGTTTAAATGCTGCACTATCTCTTTTTAAAAAAAGTTAGTTCCAGCAGCCTGGTTCAGTGCCGCTGCTTTCAGAATAGGCTCCCCATTTCCCAGAATGTTGCCCAGTTCCCTCATCCCTGCACCATCGTCTCTACCATATATTGAGACTTCAGAGCTCTGTCTGCCTCTTGGGTCCTGCTCGTGTAATGGGAAGCATTACAAAAAATGCTACTCTGGAGGATCTGGACTTCAGTTTTCTAACTAAGAGCCTAAATTTGGCTTCCAGAGCCTCCCTCCCATGTCATTGGTACCTACATGTACCAAGACAGCTGGCTCCTCCCAGCATTATCTAAAATCCTAAGTGATGCGTGAGATCTGCCACTTTCACACCAGGCAGGCAAGTTATCCTCACATCCACCAGCCACCCAGCTATCTACATGCCTAATGATCGAATCACCAACTGCAACAGCTATCCTAACCCTTAATGCCTGGACAGAAGTTCTTGGAGGCATATCCTTGGTGCGAGAGGATATTGCATTTGCTGGTGGGCAGGTTCTGGCTACAGGAGTACTTCCTACTTCACCAGTGTGAGGCTCTCCTTTTAGGAGACAGCCCTCCTCCAAGGCAGCACAGGGGCTGCCAGACTGGAGGTGGGGCTACTCTACATCACCTGTGTAGATCTCCTCTATGTTCCTCTCTGTCTCCCGCAGCGCCTCCAAGTCTGCTACTCTAGCCTCAAGAGAACAGACTCATTCTCAGAGAGCTAGGAGCTCCTTGCTGCATTTACGATTCACCTTTTGGCATTCTTGCTCAAAATTCCAGAGAAATCTCTGTTTCGCTTCATGCTGCATTGGAGGATTCACAAGCACTTTGCTGTAAACTGCCTTGATGATTTTCTAAGAAAGAGGCAATCCATTTTAGCATCATTTCTCTAATCTGCAAGAAAAAAAATTTCAATCAGTTGCCCATGCTCACCAGATGAGTCAGAAGACAACTCCAGCAGGATTACCATCACCCTTTCTCCCTTATTAGAGCAATTCAAGGTCTCATCAGTCAAGGTAACAGGTGTTATCTTCACACTACAGCCTTTGCTAAATCGTGATTGAGACAGATCCACATCAGTAGTATTATGAATTGGCTATATGCCAATTCAGTGCTGCTAGTATTTCTTCCCACTGTAGGAACCTGGGTGCTGCAGTGATCTAGGTGGAACGCTGCAGCACCCAAATGCACCCCTGCACAGCAGTCGGGCAACGGGTGACAGTAACTGTGAACAAATGGAGTCACTGGTCTCAGATTTTCTGTTTAAAAATGAGCAACAAATCATCATATTGAATCTTTAGCTGCCATGTTGATGCGCTCTGTGTGCTTAGTGTGCCCAAGTTAAAGTTAATGGAGTATGTAAGAGTTATAAAGTAAACACTGTGAATGCTTTTGTTTCTGTAGCATTGAGCATTCATCCAAAATAGGGAAGAATAATTATTTATTTCATCCGAAGCCTGGAATAAAGTGGAATGATGTTAGCACAGTATGATTACTGCTGCCGAAAGAAATTCTCCTTGTGTTTCTCTTATTGATTTTTGAGATGGATGTTGCTGGAGGGGATGCATTGTTTCACAGATGTTGCATAAAAGAGTTTGTGCAGCATTCATGCAGTGCTGTGCTATGTGGGTCAAGTGAGTTTGTGACAGCTCAGTTATCCTAAAGCAAGAAACTCTGACATGTTTGGTGTTATATTGCTCTTCACAGACAGCTTTCTATGATACCCAGTAGGACTGATATGCAACATTGTGAGGCTCATTTTCAAAACAGAAAAATGTCCAAAAAGCGGTACAAAGTGGCAGATGAACATTTTTTTGCCAAGACATCCAAATCACTATTTTCAAAAAACATTTTTAAGATGATTTTCTATGCAGTGCATCCAAATCACAAGGGGGCATGTTGGAGGTGGGATTTGGTCATTTTTCCATCATAATGGAATAAAACAAAAACATCTGGGGCTAAAAGTTAGATGATTATTTATTTATTTATTTATTTGTAGCATTTATACCCCACTCTTTCCCACTCGATAGCAGGTTCAGTGCGGCTTACAATAAATGGAACAATGTGTAACAGAGATAACACAATGTATGGATACATCATTTTACAGAGATAACAAGTTGTATAGAGAATGAGAAGATGAAGGGATATGGGGGCAGGATAAGGTGTGGTTAATGTTAGTGGTTTGAAATAGTGATGTAGTTTGGGTACTTAGATTAAGTTGGGTCGTTCAAATAAGCTCGTTTGAAGAGGTATGTTTTCAGCAACTTTCGGAAGGGTAGAAGTTCGTTGGTTGTTCTAATGTGTGTTGGTGTGGTGTTCCAGAGTTGAGAAGAGCTAGGCTTCACACAGTTCAAAACACAGGGGCAATAGCAAAGATGGGTTTCACAATCTTATTCCATCCACCATGCAACCCAGACTTAGTGCCATGTGATTTCCATATTTTTCCCAAAATTGAAGGAATACTTTCAGGGGCATCTATTCGACTCGAATGAGGAGGTGGAAAACACTGTGAGCAACTGGTTAAAGAGACACGATGTGCAGCTCTTTCACAACGGCTTTGAAAAACTTGTCTATCATTGGCAGATATGTAGAAAAGTAAACACGTAATAAAAGAGCAAGCTTCAAACATTACTTTCATTTTTTATTCATTATAATATCATCATTTAAACAAAAATGATGGATGTGGAGGCATTACTTATCATTCAACCCTCATATAAATTGACTGAGGTTAGCAGTTGTATTTACTGGGGAAGGTGTGGTGTTTTTGTGAGTGCATGTCTGTGGACAGTGAATGACTGATTGTAGTATGCACAAATGGATGGAATAAGTGGGTGAGTGACTGCTGAGTGTGATGTTTGAATGTATATAATGTATTTGTGAGAGTGAGCAACTGGGTTCAGTATGTCTGAGTGGGTGAAGTTATCTTTAAGTTTGTAATAGGGGACTGTTGTGCTTCTCCATGGCTGAATGGAAATGGGTGGACTGCATAGGTGGAGAGCAGGTTGCTAGTGGGGACTTGTTTTGGATGGAGGTGTTTGTGTAGTTCGGGTTTGTGTGTGTGTGTGTGTGTGTGTTGTACAAGGATTGAGCAAGTTGGTGTGACAGCGGGTGGGTGTGACTATGTTTATTTTATTTGTTGGAATTTGATACACTGCCTTTGAAATTAATATCAAAGCAGTTTACAATGAATAAATTTTTCAAAAATGGAAAATAAGGTGATACCTTTTTAAGAACATAGTAGTCATACAGGGTCAGACCAGTGGTCCATCTAGCCCAGTATCCTGCTTCCAACAGTGGCCAATCCAGGTCACAAATATCTGGCAGAAACCCAAATAGTAGCAACATTCCATGCTACTAATCCAGGAGCAAACAGTGGCTTCCCCATGTCTTCCCCATGTCCATCTCAATAATAGACTATGGACTTTTTCTACAGAAACTTTTTGAAACTCAGATATGCTAACTGCTGTTACCACATCCTCCAGCAATGAGTTCCAGCGCTAAGCTATTCTTTGAATGAAAAAATATTTCTTCCTATTTGTTTTAAAAGTTTTTCCATGTAGTTTCATTGAGTGTCCCATAGTCTTTGTACTTTTTGAAAGAGTGAAAAATCGATTCACTACCCGTTCTATAGCACTCAGGATTTTGTAGACCTCTATCATATCTCTTCTCAGCCATCTCTTTTCCAAGCTGAAGAGCACTAACTTCTTCAGCCTTTCCTCCTATGAGAGGCATTCCATCCCCTTTATCATTTTGGTCACTCTTCTTTGAACCTTTTCTAATTCTGCTATATCTTTTTTGAGTTATGATGACCAGAACTCAATATAGTAATCAAGGTGAGGTCGCACTATGGAGCGATGCAGAGGCATTATAACATTCTTGGGCCTAGATGCACTAAATCTAATGAGCCAGCAATGTGGGTTTTAAACTAGTTCTAGCTGGTTTAGTGAGCAAGTAGTAAAATGAGACATGCACAAAGGGGTTCTCCGAGCCATTTTCCTGTCACGGTAGCAGAACAAAACAGAATGCAAAGCTATTATAATGAGCTAATTACTATTATAATGTGCATGCAAGGCGATGCACAGCCGTTTTCCGACCCCATGTACAAAAGTAGTTCCTACCTTTACCGTGGAAAATCTAACGGGAGGTCTGTAGCTCTTGTTAATGCCTTGCTGGGGCTGCTGTGAGCTGCAGACCATCTATTGCTGGTGCAAGGAAGCTGATCTTCAATCTAGGAGCTGCTGAAGTGTCCATTGGAAATCTCCCTTGTGCCCATTTAAGTACATAAGTACATAAGTAATGCCACACTGGGAAAAGACCAAGGGTCCATCGAGCCCAGCATCCTGTCCACGACAGCGGCCAATCCAGGCCAAGGGCACCTGGATTTTAGGGCAGGAAGTTATCTCTTCCAGAAGCACTTGAAGGGGAGGGGATAGGGGAAAATAGAATATTTTTGCAACAAGCTCATCTCTTCAAGAAAGTGATTTCTCAATTTTTTTAAGGTCCAGGTTTGAAATAGAATTGAACTCTGACGGAGGAGTGGCCTAGTGGTTAGGGTGGTGGACTTTGATCCTGAGGAACTGAGTTTGATTCCCAGCACAGGCAGCTCCTTGTGATTCTGGGCAAGTCACTTAACCCTCCATTGCCCACCGCATTGAGCCTGCCATGAGTGGGAAAGTGCAGGATACAAATGTAATTAAAAAAAACATTTTTTTTTCGTTTCACTATTGCTGCGGTGCAAAATAAAATAGCTTGGAGCTGTAGATATGAGCTAAAGGTTTAGAATTTGTTAAAACAAACAAAACCTTTCATAGCATTATGGAGAGATCAGTACAAATGTAGCCGGGCTTACCAGCCCCATTTGCTTCAGCCATTCTAGCTGGTCTCTCTGTGCCAATCACTGCATATTTAGCTGACACCAGTGTCAGCTAAACGCGCTGTGATTGGTAAGCAAGCCTGTTTTAAAAATCCTCCAATCTTCAGGTACTATGGATGATTTTAATGAGTAGTTACAGATCACTAACAGCAGGTTAGCATTTCATGTCTGAGTTCTTTTAGTACCCTGGGGTTATACCATCCGGTTCAGGTGATTTATCACTGTTTAACTTGTCGATTAAATACCGCATGCGTCTATATCCATGGTTGAACTTACTGATTTTGAAACAGCAGTCAATGCTCAAAGGAATCAGATACAAATGAGATGCATGGAAATTCTGCAAGCAGCTCGGTAGATAAGTGTCATGTTATACACATGCCCAGGGGGAAAAAGGCGACAACCACATTATAGGGTTCCACAACTGTTATGTGTGGAACACACACATATAGAATGTGCACATGGCACATTTAACACACACATTCAAATACTATTTAAAAAATGCAAGCAGATTTCTCCACCGAGAAATTCTCCTCATGCAACAACAGATCCAGACCTGCTGGAACATTTTGAACGTTAAAGGTAGGCGCTTCTTTCTGTGCATTGCATGGAATTCTCATTTTAATACTAATGAGCTCATTGTAATACGTTTGCATATGTTTATTGGTAGCTGCTACCGCGAATGGTAAAAATGAAGCAGAACCTCTTTGTGCATTAGACGCTGAATAATGTATGCGCTAGACTGGCTTCAACCAATCTAAATCAAATGTTGCAAGCATGGTAAGCTTTGAGTATTGGGGCCTGATTTGTTTGAGATTACAGAGAAAAAGTACTATCATGTTCCCCCCAGTATTGCTTGTCTTTTATAATGACAAAATTGTGCCCACATTCTACCTTCCTGGCCTTTAGTTATTTCAGAATGGCATATTAACTACAACTAGGACTGCCGCGGGACTAAATAGCAGCCAAAGATTTTGGGAAAGAGGGAAATTGGAGGTTCTGAAATAAAAGTTGGTTAGTGGGGGATGTTCTTCTTTGATGACACATCAAGAAAATTGGTCCTCTTCTAGAGAGTGGCAGTGTAGAAGATTCTCTGCCACTGCTGTAGTGACAGGGATATGGTGACAACATCCCTCACCCTGCCAGTGTTGTCTTGTCTGCCCCTCCTGATGCCATGATTGTCACAGTTCATCTTCTGAGAAGGATAGATTGGGACTAGAGGTACATGCAGATTTGTACAATACAATACAATTTCTTGTATTCCGCAAATACCTTTTACAGCTCTGTGTGGATCACAGAAAAGACAAATAGGAATTACATAAAATAATAAAAATAGTACTAATCCATTGATCTAACTACATATTTAAAAAAAATAGAATAGTTTTCAAACTTTTCTGAAATATCATATAATTTGTCATCACCCTGAACGTATTAGGTAGATTATTCCAGACTTTGCTTGAAAAGCAAAAGACCACTAATACAAAGTCTTACCCTTTTTAAAAGCGTGGGAATCAAAGATTTAACTGATTTCTCAAGCTTGAAGTAGGATCATTGCTTTGAAAGATTATAAGATGTATCTTATCTTTTGGCGATTGACCATGTAATATTTTAAACACTGCAGTAGATAATTAATTTAGCTCTTGCTTCAGTTGGTAACCATTGCAATGTGTAGGAAAGAGGGGACACTCAAATTTGTAACAAAACGTATCAATCTGGCTGCTGTATTTTTATATGGTCTAAACATGTTCTCTGTGTGTCCTCTCTGAAGATATAAGCGAACGAGAATTATCCTCCTATAACTAAATGGAATAGAGATGTATATGAAATTCATGTTTCTTGATCTGTTAAGATTAAATTGCAGTCTACGAGTAGAACAACCTATAGTAATAGCACAGTATGCATGTTTATTAGTCTATTTGGTCTGCCCATTTATCCCCTGTCTACAGTGCTCTTTCTCCAGTTATCTCCATCATTTGCCGTTAGCAATGCCGTCTCTATCTGTGCCAAGCAGGCTTCAAACCTGTTGCGGATTTGATGGCCTCCACTTTTAGGCATCATAGTTCATTTTTATTTGATATACTTCCCATAAAGTTGATTTGGCTAGGTGGTTTACAATGAAACAAAATATGAGGAGAACAAAGTCAGAAAGAGTCAAAGAAGCTACAAAGGAGGCCTAGATTGCAAAGTTAATGTAATTGATAATGTATTAAACAGTAAAATTACCTCTAAGACAAAAAAAAGGTGGGAACAGGAAACCATAAATAAACACAAGACATGCCATGGTCTACAGTGAAAGCAGTCAGCAGAGTTACATTAACCCTTTAGTGTCCAGTGTTCCCGTATAAGCCATATGAGAACATATTGATAGGAACATTGGACACTAAAGGGTTTTAAAGCAAATTAGTAGAGGGAAATGCTAAGGTATAATAGCATGTTTTTAAAGCTTTCTGGACAGCAGTACAAACTTATGATAAATATTATTATCATTTGCATAGCATTACCTGGTGTGTATAGTGCTGTACACAGGGGCGGCCCGACCATTAGGCCACCTGAGTTGGGGTCCTCAGGTGGCACTCTTCAGGAGCGGCATCTCTCCACTCAGCGTTTACCTGTTTTGTCATGTTCCAAACCCGACAGCGGAAGCGATTCCCATACGCTGCCCTGCTGCCAGCACTCGCTTTTTCCCTTTACTGCAGCCGCCTCTCTGAAGTAACTTCCTGTTTCATCGGAAGCTCAGGCAGCTGCAGTAAAGGGAAGAGGCAGGTGCCGATGGTAGGGCAGCATATGGGAATCGCTGCCGCTGTTGGGTTTGGAATGTGATGAAACAAGTAAATGCCGCAGGGAGGGGGGGGGGGTGGCGTCTTGGCCTGGGTGAGGATGGCATCTTAGTTCTGCCTCAGTATGGGATTTGATGCAAACTGTACGAGGAGAGACTTGCCGACCTGAACATGTATACCTTGGAGGAAAAGAGAAACAGGGGTGACATGATACAGACGTTCAAATATTTCAAAGGTATTAATCCACAAATGAACCTTTTTCAGAGAAAGGAAGATATTTTTTGAGGGAGGGAGGGGATTAATGACCACTGGGGGAGTAAGGGAAGGTCATCCCCGATTCTCTCTGGTGCTCATCTGGTCATTTAGGCCACTTTTTTGTGACTTGGTCGTAAGAAAAACAGGACCAGGTAAAGTCGTCCAAGTGCTCGTCAGGGACCCCCTTTTATTTTCTTTTATGGGTCAAGAACGTCCATGTGTTAGGCATGCCCAAGTCCTGCCTTCGCTACGCCTCCGATATGCCCCCTTGAACTTTGGCCATCCCTGCGACGGAAAGCAGTTGGAGACGTCCAAAATCGAGTTTCGATTATACTGATTTGGGCGACCTTGGGAGGACGCCCATCTTCCGATTTGTGTCGAAAGATGGGTGTCCTTCTCTTTCGAAAATGAGCCTGAAAGTATCACATACCATGTAAAATGAGTTTATCTTGTTGGGCAGACTGGATGGACCATACAGGTCTTTATCTGCCGTCATTTACTTTGCTTATTTATGTTACTCAGGTGGCATCTTGCCTTGGGCCGGCACTGGCTGTACAGACACATACTACATCTTTGTTAAAACAGCCTTTGGTTGGGAGGACAGGTAGGAACTTATTTTAAGCGTATTGTATAAGGACACACAGGTCCTTATAGGTCTTTATAAAATACTAGCAGAAAAGCAGCTGAAACTGTGACTAATGAAACTATGTACATTGAAATCAGGTGTAAATGTATGTGGTTGGAGTACATGTTATCACCTACATGTATGCTTTGTGACTCAGTTCACGCTCTGCCCAAACTACTCCCTCAAACATACCTACACCCAGGTTGTGTAAAAATAGGCAACTACTTGGCATAACATGTACTTGCATGTCTTTTCTTGGAGGAGAGAAGGAGTGAATGATATAGTGGCAGGTATCCCTAGGAACACTCCCTCACTGGGGTTCCATTTTAGCCATCTTATGGCAGGTGGTGTTAAACCTGTCATGTAAGACAGAGTCAAAGGGACGGGCTCAGGCAAGGAGGTGGTTAAATTCTGAGCCAGAAGAGTTCAGAGAGGTCCTGAAGCAAGAAGCTTCCCAGGGTAAGACCCTGAGGCAAGAGGTCTCTGGAAGGGAAGACCCTGAGGGCAAGGATCCTTCCAGTGTATCCTGTTGGCTGTAGTCTTGAGGAAGGTATGGAGAAGTGGAGTAGCCTTCAGTGGATGTTGTTACCCTGAGTTTGTGTGAAAGACAGGTTCCAATAAGGTAGGAGAAATTCCTTGGAACCTAAGTTAAGACAATCTTAGAAGTGACTATTTAACCCAGTGGCATAGCCAGACTTGACATTTTAGGGGGAGGGGGGAGCAGACTTAACATGACGAGGCACTAGGCATATATGCGTGAGTAGTTCTTGGTATACTCCTAAATAATGCTTTAGCATGCACTTGATGACAGATTTCTAAGTAAACAGTCTATCCTACACCAATCATAAACCCCATGCATATTTATGGAAACTCGGGGCTCTTTTTACAAAGCCACGGTAGTAATTCCTGGCACGGCAAATGCAACAAAGCCCATTCAATTCCTATGAGCTCGGTCGCATTTAAATATGTTAACCACTTTGATCTGCTTAGTTAAATAAATAAATAAAATTATTGTTTGTATTGTGCTGACATCATATTTCCAAGTTCTCCTCATTTATTATATTTGTTTATTTTTGGTCCTTTTTACTATTGTTATGTTGTTAACAAAATCGTGAGTTTTATGTTAAACTGGCCCTGCTGTACACTGCCTTGGGTGAATCTGTTCATAACGGTGGTTAATAAATCACAATAAATAAAATCTGCCACACGGGAATCACTGCCACAGCATTGTAAAAGGAGCCCTTTGGAAACTCTGACATTTTAAAATAAATTTGCTTTATCCCATTACTTAAACTTTATAATTATAGTAGAGCTTAGTCTGGTCAACATCGCAACACACATCACAGTATCCTGAAAAATAATTACCACAATGGTACATATCCTTCAATTTTGCTTTATAACAAAGATAAACACCTTAATAAGCTGTATTAATAAAATAGGTAAATACTTTTGAAGTAGCAGTTTAAATATGTAGTCTAAGGAATCTAAAAAATACTGACCCCTAAAACTGCACACTGCACTATCAAGCTGTTAATTTAAACATATATATTTGCATCCACAAAACACCCCATAGCTCCTCCTCTAAGAATGGATGCAATTCCTTCAAAATGGCGGTAAATAAATCCTAATAAGTAAATAATAAATAAATAAAGCAGAAAAAATGGCATTTCACCAGGAACTTTTCATACAAAAAAAAATTGATTTTGGTGTAATCTCAGTAAAAACATAGATCCTTTCCAGTCCCAAGCATATTGTGAAGTACTGTATCTATAATACAAATGATTGTAAACCATTCTGATATGCCTTGCAAGTGAGATGGTACAGTAAAACTAATAAACGATGAAGCCTACAAAAATCACTCAGGACCTATAGAGCTAATCTACTACCATAACACCACTAACTTACAGAAGAAACACAACAAGAGCCCTACCTAGGATAATGCAACACAATAAATGTTGCATTCAGACCTAGGTCCAAACAGCAAAGAAAAGCACCAAGAGCCTTCAAAATAGGGACAGAATTCCTTTAATCACACAATTTAGGAAACAGTCTTCAAAAAATGACCCGACACGGGCCGTGGTTCGTCGCACAGTGCCTGCATCAGGAGTCACAAGGGTTATAAAGGCTGTGTGCAGTGGCAAGGCTCGCTCCTCCGCACATGTGTCATGATAAAAATGCTGTCCCTCATTATTAAAGTCCAGTTTTGTACCCTCTCTTTATTGTGCTGCATTCAGACCTAGAACAACAATACGTCTATTGAGAAACTGAACAAGCTGAATTATTACAAAGCTTAAACAGAAACTCCATGCAAACAGAGTATCTGGCCTGTCACAAACACTGAACACAAATAGACCCTTCCAGGTACAAAATAAGTGACCACAAACTTAAAATATGGATACTTAGACAAAAATTAAACTTAAATCCCATGAAGCCACACTCTGCAGACAGTGCAACACTAGAGAAAGAGAATAGAAATTGCACCTAGTACTCTTCAAACTATAAAGAAAGCAGTATAAATTTACTGTAAAACTGACATTTTCCATTCACTGAATTAAGAATAAAATTCTTCTTTCTACTTTGTTGTCTGGTTGCCCCCCCCCCCCCCCCCCCCCCCCACCCCCCCGTCATGTTTGTTCCAGGCTCCAGTTTCTGCTTTCCTGTAGCTTTTCTTAACTTTCTTTTCAAGATCTCCAGTCTATCTCCTACTTCTTTTCTCCCTTCCAGCCTTCTTTACTTCTTCTCCTATATCCATCTCTGATTTTGATCTTTTCCCTTCAGCTTTCCTTCATTTATTTTTCCATCTCTCAATCTGCTCAGACTTCATTTGTTCTTAGTTTTCAGTCTTCCTTTTTTTTTAACTGCATCTACCAACAGCTATTCATCTCCCTCACCCAACTATCCCATTCTCCATCTTGTTATGTCAGTTTTTCTTTGCTAACTCTCCCCTCTTCCAGCACCTTCTCTTTCTATTTCCTTCCTCCTCTATTTTCACTCCTCTGACCAGTATTTTATCTCTCTTTCTCTCACCTCCTTCTGTCCAGTATATCCTCCTTCCCTTACCTCAATCTAGTATCTCTCCCAGTCACCCTAGTTCCCCTCGTATCCAGCATCTTTCCATGTCCCTCTCTCCTTCCAAGTCAGCATCTCCCTTACATCCCTGTCCCTTCCATGTCCAGCATATCCCCTCTCTATCCCTATCCCCATCCATTGTCTAGCACCCCCGTCATTTTCTTACTCCCCCCCCATTTCCAGTATCTCCCATCTTCCTACTCACCCCATGTCCAGCATCCTCCAGTATCCCTTTTTCCTCCTTACCTGATCTAGCATCATCTTTCCTCCTCTGCTCACTCCCCACCCCATCCCACCATCTCTCTCTCTTTCTCTCTGTCTCAGAGACATCTTCTCTCTCTCCCTCTCCCTTTCCCCCTCTGTGGGTTAGGCATCTTTCCCCACTTTTCTTCCCTGCCCCTTCATTCAAGCTCTATCTTCCCACCCCCTACTCCCCGTGACCTGACTTTTCTTTTTCATATTTCTTCCCCCACCCCACCCATAGGTGCATCATCTCTTTCTCTCTTGGACCCTCCCCCCCCCACCCCCACAGCCTGGTATTTCTCTCTCTTCTCTCCACGTGCACACAGTCTAGCATCTTTCCCTTTTCTCCCTACCCCCAGTGCTACAGTCCTCTGACCTGATCTGGCATCGCAGATCCAGGCAGCCTTGTCTCCTGCCAGCCCCGGAAGCTTTCCCTCTGCATCATCCCACCTATATGGGGACAGGAAGTTGTGCAGAGGGAAGACTTCAGGTGCTGGCAGGAGGCGAGGTTGCCTTGATCTGCAACACTGCTGGAAGCTCAGAGGACTGCAGCGTCGGGGGCACGGGGAGAAAAGGGAAATAGATGTTGCACCATGAAGGAATGAAGGGAAGGGAAGAGAATGAACAGAGTTACTGGAGTATGGCAGAGGTGGTGGTGTTGGGGAGGGGGCAGACAATTACATGCAGAAAGCCTGGGGGGCCTGAGCCAAGATTAGGGGAAGACCTCCCCGTAGCTATGCCACTTTTTTAACCTATGAGAGATGTGTCTGGGACAAACTACAGGGGCCATGATTCATGAGGGAAAACTGTATGGTGATGTGTGAATCCTATTGGGGACAGACTACAAGGATTGTATTTGAGAGACTTTATTAACAGTGCAGAACCAGTGGAAAAACAAGCCTGTTTATTTTTCCCTTTGTACAGAAATAAAGCTTTCCTTTTGACCTTCTCACTACCGCTGTCTGTATTTTATGACGAGACCAAGCCTTATGGTTGGTCACGCAACCACAGGGGTTTATAAGATACAGACATGTGTACTTGAAAGAGTAGCTCAATGGTTAAAGCAGTGAGCAGGAGAGTCGGGGGGAACAGTGTTCAAATCCCACAGTGCCTCCTTATGATTTTGGGCAAGTCACTTAACCCTCCATTGCTTCAGCTGTAAATTTAGATTGTGAGCCCTCCAGAGACAAGAAAATGCCTCGTGTACCTTCATGTACACCACTTCAATAGCTTTCAGATGGTAAATAAGAAATTAAATAAAAATCCCTTATAAAATTATGCCATAAATAAGTTAAAGGGATCTGATTCACTACTGCTGTCCATGGGCTTTGGAAAACAAATGTCTGCAGTAGTATGATGGATGACAGGTACAAACAGTATGGGCAAGCAGAAAGGCATAAACACAGAAGGGGTGGTGGTTTTACTCCAAAGTCCTTTATGTCATACACTGTAAGTGAAATAATTGGGTCATTTTGAAGAGAGACTTTAGTGAATAATTTTTCTCCTGGCTTGTCCAGGGTCATGAATCTAAGCATCTGGAAATGACTTACTTCCCCATTTGTCTGTAGAAATAAATCTGTCCCATAGATTTATCACAGTGCAGTGTGAAAAACTATTGTGGATAATCAGAGGAGCCAATTTTGCCTGTTCTTCATATAGTCTTTTGCTTATCTAAGGATAATTTTTGCCTGTTATTGGCTTTGGAGATGTTTACCAAGATCTTTTATAATAAATTTGCATCAGCTGAATGTATAGTTTAGAGTGATTCTGTTTATAGATCCGTTTTCCACAGGAAACTTTCCCCTCATTACTGCAGTATGAATCAATTAGAATGGTGAAATCTTGGTACCATAGAGACTTTTAAATGCATTGCCCTGGAGTGTCATAAATATATTCCACTAACAGTTTTATTCCTTTATTGTAAATTGTTTGAGAGTGAACATTTTCAGACGTAGCCTTTATGACTGCAAAAAAGCGATTCAATTTTTTTTAAAGTATTTAGCAGTGTCATCAGATTTCTCCATTTTGTTGAAAGGGGTTTTCATTATCATCTTGATAGACCAGTACAGATTGACAAGATTATGCCACCCTACCAGCAGATGAAAGCAGAGACCTGGGATTCGCAGTGAAATCACCAATAAAATGAGCGGAACTTGCCCGTATTTCTCTGCCTTCAGCAGATGGTATAGGTGAACTGCTGCAGCAGGATTCTGTTTTGTGTTAGACCTGACTCCCTTGGGCACAGTCTGTGGTTGTGGGCCATGGCTGAGACCTTGGCCAAGGGTAGCTAACAGCCCAGGGTCATTCTGTGGACCCTTCCCCTGTTTAAGCAACAGTTTTGCCTCCTGGCACTCCAGTCCCCAGCCTGAGGGCCTCATCTTGGTGATCCCATATCTGGCAGTGATCCTGTGGGGCCACTGCAAGGTGGGGTCAGTACCTGAATTTTGTTAGGGCTTCCTTTTTTTTTTAATCTGGTCCCCCCTCCTTCCTGCTCATGTGGACTAATCCCTCGTTTACTTGCCTCCGCACAATAAAGCAAAAATAAATAAAAGAAGCTGTAGCTACTGAAGTGAAAGTGAAACCTAAGTGACAGTAGCAGAGAGAGAGGACTCCCAGGTGATTGAGGAACCCAGAGGAAAGATGCATGTGACAGCGCTGAGGAGATGCCTAATAGAGGCTATCAGTGTGGGAAGTTCAGGAGCTGGTGTATTGGCAGCACGGCTGGCTGCTTCTGGCCTAAATATGATGGAGTGGTCTTGGGGGGATGAGTTGAGGAACGCATAAGAGGTTCTGACATCAGAGGCTACAGTAGTTTGGAGCCAGTCAGGGGAAGATTATTGCCAGTCATGGAGTTCCTAGCAGGAACAGCAGCCATTGTAATACATGACCATGTGGCTTCAGGGCACCAGTTTATGGAACCATAGGGCTTGCCTGGGGATGTAGCTGCTCTTGTTTTGGCCTGTGACCAGGGAGCCCTGCCGGGGGGGGGGGGGGGGTGGAGAGAAAGGCTCAGTGGGAGGCTTGCAGTGATTTTAGGGCCTCAGTTTACACAAACCCTCACTGTGTGCTTTCAAAAGGCACTGGAAGGACTTAAGGAACTGGCCTAAGAAAGTATGGTGATGGCTCATGCAAAGGGATCGATGGGGGGAGGTCTCATAATTATCCTGTGGAGAGCAGCTGGGCCAGCAATTGTCCAAGAGTGGATGGTGGCATTAAGACTGCAGTCCCAGTGGCATCCTTAAAAGAAGAGTGGGACTTAGCTGAGGATGAAGGGGGTGGTGGGGTGCACTAGCGTTTTGGAAAGCTTGTCACCAGATGTCACGTTTACAAAGCTGGAACTAGGTTGTGAGCCCTTGGGTCACTGCCGAGGAGCGGCAGTGGCAGGCAAAACCACCCCACACCAGGGGCAAGGCAGAACTCTGACAACAGTTAGGCTTCACCTGTACCTGGCCACTTTCCACCAGGAGTTGAGCTCCCAGCTTCAGGTGGCCGACAGGACTTTGCAGGACAGGGCAGGAGCTGGATAACAGCTAGGCAGCACAGGGACTGAGTGGCAGAGGGGAAAGGAAGGAACATGGGCAGCAAGGCAGGAAACTGGGCTAGACAATACAACACAAGGCAGGGACAGGACAAGCTAGGGGACAGAAACTGGAAGCTGCAAGCAGTCACTGAAACAGGGAACAAAACACTGACTAACAAGACACAGAACTAAAAGCTGCAAGCAGCCACAAAGCCAGCACACAAACAGAAACTAAACACTGATATACAAACAAGAAACAAGGCTAGGAAAACAAGTAAAACCTAAACTAAACCAAACACAGACTAACTAGAAACAGGCAAGAATCTCAGACAAATCACTGGACTAGCAGAAGTGCAACAAGCACCAACATACCAGGGCCTTAGACGGAATGCAAAGGCAAAGCCAGAAAGTTTCAAAATGGCTAATAAGCCCAGACAGGTAAGACTCAGCTGCAGCAATCACCAGGAAGCTATGGTAGCTGTGCACGCTCAATCCAAGCAAGCAAACCTGGCAGCCTGGAAGTTCCGGACTGGACTCAGCTAAAATCTGGAACGGGTGATGGTCCACAGCAGCTACCTGTTCTGGCCACCAGAGGGCGAGGAAAGCACAGACATAACACCAGAGTCCTGGGAGCTCACAACAATGAAGGAGATGACCTCTCTGTTATCTGCTGGTTCCATTAGAACAAGCTTCCCTGCTAATTTCACAGCTAACCATGTCTCTGCACATCACAAAGGTGGCTCCAGAGGAAGTGACAGAAGGATACTCCATTTGAAGGGCCTCTGCAAACCATTTAGGGCTTTCTTCCTGCACAAGGCTCTTTTCAAGATGGTTTTGTTGGAGTGGAGGTTCTTAGAGCTAGTTGGGTCATCTTTACCCTGCTTGTGTAAGTTGTATTCCCTGGTGATGGCTAACACCAGGGACCTACTGTTTCAGTGGATAGAAACATAGCCCTGAAAGATTTCCAGAATCAGAAAGCAAAGGTTCTGCTCAAACAGATGTTCTCCTCCTTGGTTATGGGGGTCCAAGCAGCTATATATTGGTGCTCTGTAACTAGAGACTTACACTCCTTGGTGTAGCAGTTACTAGCAACTTTGGAAGTTGCATGCTTGGAGTCCTGAGTGGCATTTTTAGTGGATGCTTTATATGATCTGTTTTAAGTTAATTCCAAGTCAGTGGCCTCAGTGATGTGACGTGTATATGGCTGTGGCTCCATAACTGGATGACTGACTCAACCTTGAAAATGGGGTTAAGCAAGCTCTCCTTATGTGGGTGCTTCTCTTTGGGGAAGATCATGGTTTGGGGGAGAGGGGGGAAGGCATGCTCGATGACTGACTTCACCCCTCCTCTAAAGTGGTGAGACATCAGCCCCATCCCGACTAACTCATTTTCACTTGTCCAGTACCCACATCTGTTTTATCATTCCCACCTTAAGTAATTCTTGTATCCTTTATTTGTCCTGTTTGTCTGTCCTGATTAGATTGTAAGCTTTGTAGAGCAGGGACTGTCTCTTACATGTTTAGTGTACAGCGCTGTGTATGTCTAGTAGTGCTATAGAAATGGTAAGTAGTAGTAGTAACCCAGTCCTCGGGACACACCTAGCCAGTTAGGTTTTCAGGAAATCCACAATGAATAGAGTGCAGGTAGAGCATTCAAATTTATCTCATGTATATTCATTGTGGCTATCCTGAAAACAAGACTGGCTAGGTGTGTCCTGAGGACTGGGTTGAGAACCTCTGATCTAGACATAAAAAAGTCTATGGTGGTAAAAAAAAAACTAAAGAGAACACTGACTGCTACGAGCTGAATATTGCCCTTATTAAGTTTTATTTGGAGTACTTTCTCCAGACCTCTCAGATTGCTATATATTAGGAAGTGAGGTTTGCAGTAGGGTTGTAGGGACATTTAAGCGGGTGATGCTGTTAAATCTGTGAAGGTGAATAAAATGATAAAGTTGGTGGATGTCTTCCCTAAAGGCTGTCAGACTCATAACACGGGTAAGCTAAAAGCCATAGTTTGGTGCTTGCTCCCAACCTGTTCCCTCAGGTTTAGTTGAGCTGGGGGTTCTAGTGTAGCTCAGCTTGTCTTTGGGGTACACCTGAGGGTGCCAGGTCTATACCCCCCCCCCCCCTTTGCCTACCTCTGTGCTCTTCATATGGGCTGGTGAGCTATATGGCAATTGGACTCAGTCCTGCCTCTTAAAAAAAACAAACAAACAGCAATTTTGAACCATTTCCTGGATCTGACTCTGCTGTGGTTTTCTCTGGGTGAGTGCTTAATGAAGGTTTGTATGCTTCCCTAGCCAGCTTGGGTCTAGGCTTCTTTCCTGAGCTAGCTTTGACTCTCTGGGCCGGTTTGGGCTTGTACACTGCTGCCTGCTATTTTTTTTCCTTGTTTCTCTTGATATCAAAAACCTGCTGAGACTGTACAGCATTCTTAAAGTAAAATGTATTGCAGCAATTTCAACTCTCAGAAATTACATATTATCTTTGCTCATGTAGTTGTATTTCCCTTCTCTAGTAAGTTATCTACTGTGCATATATATGTTTTCAGTGCAAAGAGATGATATCACTAAAAAATTACAATGAGTAAAGAACTGCCTTTCTGTAGGAAAATGTTGTTACATTTATCACCAGAAGGAGTGGAGGAGTAGCCTAGTCAGAGCATCAGGCTGACAACAAGGGAAGACCCGTTCAAATCTTGCTGCTGCTCCTTGTAAACTTGGACAAGTCACTTAGGGGTCCTTTTATTAAGGTGTGCCAAAAAATGGGCTGTGCTAGTTTTGGTCGCATATAGATCCATTTTTCAGCGTGCTTGTAAAAAAGGCCTTTTAAAAATATTTTTGCCAAAAATGGACATGCGGCAAAATAAAAATTGGTGCACATCCATTTTAGGTCTGAGACCTTGCCGCCGGCCATTGGCTTAGCGGTAAGGTCTCACGCATTAACCATGCGGTAATCATCTACACACATAGATTGACGATTATTGCCCATTTTTTGCCACGTACCAGAAAATAAAAATTATTTTCCGGCGTGCGTAGTGGATGCATGTTAAAACTGAAATTGCTGCAAGGGCCACACGGTAGCAGGGTGGTAACTCCAAATTGATGTATGTTGGACGCATGTAGGCACCTACCGTCATCTACTATGTTACTATTATGTTACACAGCTTAGTAAAAGGGCCCCTTAGCTCTCCATTGCCTGAAGTACAACATTAGATGGGAGCCCTCTGTTTTCCCTTATTGTAACTCACCTTGAGCTACAACTGAAAAAGGTGTGAGCCAAGTTTAAAAAATAAATAGACAGTAGTTTCTGGTAATAATAATTTAGTGCAATGATGTTGACTCTACCGTATAATTTATGTTTCAGGCTTCTATCAGTAGTCTGCAATCAAATCTTCCACTGCAATGGAGAGCAATGTATGGATTTTCTAAACATAAAAACAAATACTTCTCCTCCTTCTCCTCCCCAATATCCAGATGCATTATTATTATCTTTAGCAGTCTCCATGGCCCACTTGAATTTTTCTTCTGGGGCTTGACAGGAAGAGGCATTCTGCACTCTGAAAGAAAGTAAGACCTCAAAGTATCTGCTGCCTTCTGAAGAAAAAAGTGTAAGATTTATTTTCTGATTGTAGGTCTTCATTAATCCAGTAGTACTTTTCAAGTTCTGGTAAATGGATTATTCAGCTGAGCTCTTTTGGGACAATGGGTTGTAACTCAATCATTTCCTTTTTGAATGCATGATTGCGAAACCCAGATTTGTTTGTGGAAACCTAGACTAGATTGTAAATTTCATGGTGTAGGAACTGTCTCTGTGTGTCTCTGGTAGAGACAGGGTGAATAGCTGTGATACTATTGCAGTGTGAATTACCAAAGATGTTGTTACTACTTTAAGAAAATGAATATCCTTAGATATTCTCTCTATAATCTGATTGCTGATAAGATGCTGACAGTGGCAGCTTCCTCATGAATGAATGAACAATGAGTATTGATTTGCTCTGAAAATGTGTGACTCAAAGAACATAAGAACATAGGAATAGCCATACTGGGCGATGGTCCATCTAGCCCAATATCCTGCATCCAGCAGTAGCCAATTCAAGACACAAGTACCTTGCAGAATCCTAAAGAGTAACAAGATTCCATGCTACCCATCTCAGTTAGAGCAGTTGCTTCCCCCATTTCTATCTTAATAGCAGACTGTGGACATTTCCTCCAGGAAATTCTCCAAACCTTTTTTAAACCCAGATATGCTAACTGCTGTTACCACATCCTCTGGTAACGAGTTCCAGAGATTAACTATTTGTTGACTGAAAAAAACATTTCCTCCCTTACGTTTTAAAAGTAAATGTTTGTAACTTGAGTGTCTCCTAGTCTTAGCACTTTTGAAAGAATAAACAATCGGTTCATGGTTACCCATTCTACACCACTCAGGATCTTGTAGACTTCTATCAAATCTCACCTCAGCCATCTCTTATCAAAACTGAAGAACCCTAACCTTTTAAGCCTTTCCTCATATGAGAGGAGTTCCATCCCCTTAATCATCTTGGTCACCCTTCTTTGAACCTTTTCTAATTCTACTATATATTTTTTGTGAGATATGGAAAATTCATGAGAGAGAGAAAGATTTTAAATACATTCTCTGTGAGGTTTTTTTTTTTTTAATAAAATGCATGTGTCTATGTGGAGAAAAAAATCTTTACAAAAAGGTATTATTTTTCTGTGAAAAGGTATGAGAAAGCTGTGGTATTTGATTCCCACTTTCCCTCCCCATCTCCTCACGTTGTTCCCGTGTATTCTACTTTTTCCTCAATTAAGAAATTTGGAGAGAATTTTTTTCACAACAAGAATCAGTTAAGGATTCATATCTGTAAGTGAGTAATGGCATCTTTAGCCTTAGCTCAATTGTGGTGTAACAGAAAGTATACTAAGGGGCCCTTTTACCAAGTACTAAGCAGTTAACACACAGGTACTCTTCTTCTAAGAAACCTTTGACGACCTAGTATTTTCAGAAATATTTTTGTAATAAGAGTGTTTGATGTTTTAAATTCTTTAAAAAGGTTTGGGGGTTGGAATCTGTAAATAAGCTTTAAGCACTCTAATCTTTTTTTATTACTGTTAATATCATAACTGTATATTGTTATTGCACTGTGCTAATGTGTGTGTGTGTGTATAGCAGTAAGGGCTCACGTGCTACATGTGCGGTGACCGGTCGGTGCATGCCAACTGCCGATTAATGCTGGAAATGCCATGTGCAGTAGAAAATAAAAAAATGAAATTGTCCCAGCAGTATAGGTGCACGCCAAATTCAAAATTACCACCAGGGGGCGCACTAGCCTGGCAGTAGTCTCATTTTGGCATATGCATGTGCGCACTGCATGCTCTTAGAGTCTACTGCACCTTTGTAAAAGGGCCCCTTAGTCATTAGGAAAGCAGATAGCTGGGTGACTAGTGGGCATGAGGATCACTTGGTATCTTGCTTGCCTGGTGTGAAGGCAGCAGACCTCACATATTACCTAGATATGATCTTAGACAGTGCCAGGGTATAGCCAGCTGTAGAACTGCATGTGTGTTTGAATGGCTGCCTAAAACTTGACGGTTCTTTATGAGATTACTCCCAGTTGGTATCTCGGAGACCTGATGGAGGGAGCATAAGAGATGGGACACTGATACTGGGATACATGGAGGGGCATAATCGAACGGGGAACCCAAGTTTTCCTGAGGGTGTCCTCGCAGGATGTCCCATGAAGGGGCGGGGAAACCCGTATTATCGAAACAAGATGGGCGTCCATCTTTCATTTTGATAATACGATTGAGGACGCCCAAATCTCAACATTTAGGTCGACCTTAGAGATGGTCGTCCCCAGTTTTTGGCGATAATGGAAACCGAGGATGCCCATCTCAAAAATGACCAAATCCAAGTCATTTGGTCATGGGAGGAACCAGCATTTGTAGTGCACTGGTCCCCCTCACATGCCAGGACACCAACCGGGCACCCTAGGGTGCACTGCAGTGGACTAACTGATGCACTAACTGAATGGAAAAAGGCATACAGCGGTCACTAACCACCTCCCACCCTGAAAAAAACAACTTTAAAAACTTTTGTCTTTTTTTTTTTAGAGTATGGGTGAAGGACGTCCTTTGCTATGCCTCCATCCCTGCGACGGCAGTTGAGGATGTCCAAAATGTGGATGTTTGTGAGAAGGACATCCATGCCTGAATGTTTCTGTGTGAAGGATGTCCATGCCTGCTATGCCTCCAACAACCCCTTTATTTATTTGGATTTTGGATCAGTGGGACAGTTTAGGACGTCCAAAATGTTCGAAAGAAGGACGTCCATGCCTTCGTTTTGCCTCTGCTGACACACACATACCCCCCCCCCCCAGGGACCTGCATACTGCCCCCCCCACAGGGATGGCCAAATTGCAAGGGAGTAGAGTGGTCTAGTGGTTAGAGCACTGGTCTTGTAATACAGTGGTGGTCAGTTCAAATCCCACTGCTGCTACCTGTGATCCAAAATTCAAATAAATAAAGGGGGTGTCAGAGGCATAGAAGGCATGGATGTCCTTCTCACAAACATCCATACTTTGGACATCCTCAACTGCCCTTGCAGGGATGGAGGCATAGAATTATCCAGTGTACCTGAATGTAACTCACCTTGAGCTATAACTGAAAAAGGTGTGAGCAAAATCTAAATAAACAAATAGCAAGGATGTCCTTCACCCATACTCTAAAAAAGACAAAAGTTTTTAAAGTTGTTTTTTTTCGGGGTGGGAGGTGGTTAGTGACCACTTGGGGAGTCAGGGGAGGTCATCCCCGATTCCCTCCAGTGGTCATCTGGTCATTTAGGGCACATTTTTGTGGCTTGGTCATAAAAAAAAAAAGGACCAAGTAAAGTCGGCCAAGTGTTCGTCAGGGACGCCATTCTTTTTTCCATTATCGCTTGAGGACGCCCATCTGTTAGGCACGCCCCAGTCCCGCCTTTGCTATGCTTCCGTCACACCCCCGGGAACTTTGGTCGTCCCATGATGGGAAGCAGTTGGGAACGCCCAAAATCGGCTTTCGATTATGCCGATTTGGGCGACCCTGAGAGAAGGATGCCCTTCTCTTTCGAAAATAAGTCTGAAAGTATATCAACATGATAGGAAAGATGTAGTTGGTGGAGGGATTGGCACTATGGGACTAATTTAAAAAAAAGTGCTAACATTTAGGTACCAAGAACATGCATAAATGACCAGAATGCCAGCATATAATCTGCATATATGACAAATTTCCAGTTGTGCACTATTCTAAAAAAAAAAAATACACCTAAATATAATGGTATGTAGCTAGAAGATGGGCATAGACCAGTGGCTGACACTGGAAAAAGGGTGAAAAATCAAATAAATTGAAAATGTGGGGCACAATATTCAGCAGTACTTATCTGGGTAAGAGCAACTCCTACCTGGAAGTTGATTAACTGCTGATAAACAAGTTATATCCAGATGTTCAGTGTCATTCTGCCAATCCTGGGGCAAGCAGTGACTTCCCCCATGTCCATCTCAATAGCAGACTATGGACTTTTCCTCCAGGAACTTGTTCAAACCTGTTTTAAACCCAGATACGCTAACTGCTGTTGCCACGTCCTCCAGCAGCGAGTTCCAGAGCTTAACTGTTATTTGAATAATAAAAACATCCTCCTATTTGTTTTAAAAGTATTTCCACGTAATTTCTTTACAAAGCCGGATATGCACACATCAAACCTAAGTGTATGCAAATGGCAAGGAATCGTGGTCTGGGCATGGTCTGGGTGGGACAACAAGGGTACGACAAGTTCATAGACATTGTGAGCAGGCAGGTGAGAAGGGATCATGGAAGTCACAAGGAAAGGGGGTGCAGAGAGCAGGGGAACCCCGGCAGGGCAGATTTCATACTCACCACTCCGGCATTCAGAAAGCCGGACTACCGGAGGCTGAAAGGCTAGCAGGGTTAAGGAAGAAGGGGAGGAACTACCATTCCCAGAATCCCTCTCTTCCCCACCCAGCTATCCAGGAGTTAGGGGAGGAGATAGAAGATTGGGAAATGGTTTCTCAGGAAGGTAATGAGGGCCAGCTGGAGAGGTTGGGGGCGGAGGAAGCTGGGGATGAGGTTAAAATGGAGGTTGCTGAAGGACTAGGTGAGGAGCCGATGGAGATTGGGGCTTTGGCCCAAATGAGGAAAGATATTGTGAGGGAGTGGCTGGCAGCTCCTTGGAGACATTGGTGGAAGACCGGAGGAGAGAGGCTGAGGCACTGGGGGAGGTCTCTGCTAAAGAGGGGACAGGTGCTGGCCTCAGGAAGAGACAGGAGCAAAGTTGCCAGGTGGGTGGTTTTACCGCCCAATTGGGCGGGTTTTTGCCAGTGGCGGCAGGAAAATTTCGCCGGCAGGGGTGGGGTTGACGTCAAGGATGACGTAGGGGGCGGGGCTAGTGACATGGGAGGGGGCTAGTGCAGTGGGAGGCGGGGTTAGTGACATGGGGCGGGGTTAGGTGACGCGGGGCGGGGTTGGTAACACGGGTTGGTGTTTGGTGACGCGGGAGACGGGTATTGGCTACGGGCGGTTTTTGGGCGGTTTACGGCTCGTTTGGGGCTGGGAAAATTTTTCCCAGCTGGCAACCCTGGACAGGAGCTGAGTACAATTTAAACCCCAGCATGAACAAGGTGGGAGAAGTGCTGTTTATCTGTGCTGTTAGATGAAGCAGGAAAAGCTGTATAAACTGTTTGATACTGGAAAGTGCTGGGGCTGCACAAGACAGAGCTGCTGGGTTTCCTTACTGGATATGCTCTGTTCCCAAGAGAAGTAATTTTGGTTAAAAGGAGTGAGTTACATGGATTGTTTAAACCCTGAATGAGACTTTGGCAGCAAACCTTAACAACCTGGGAGTAAGGTGTTTTCCTTTTGTGTCTATGCTGAATGGAAGCAAGAAAATAAAGTTTTTTCTTCTATAAACGTTTTGCCTTGATTGAGCCTCTGTGGAAACAATAGAGAGAGGAGGAAGTCCTGCAAGGTCTCAGGGGGTCTGGCGCTGAGTTCCCAGAACAGGCCAAGGTGGTGTGGAGCAAGGCAACAGTTGGGTGAAGAAGGAAGCTAAGCAGGGTCAAGCCTGTCTGGGTCCTGGAATGGGGACCCAGCTACAACATTTAGTCTTCATTTCAAAATGGTATTAAACATCTATGTCCTAAAATGGGTGGGCAACCTTGCTCCTCGAGGGTCACAACTAAGTCGAGTTGTCAAGATTTCCCCAATAAATATGCATGAGATCTATTTGTATGTATTGCCTCCATTGTATGCAAATTGATCTGATGTATATTTATTACAGAAATCCTGAAAACCCGACAGGGTTGGGTCCTTGAATAATGGAGGTTGCCCACTTCTTTCCTAAAAGATCAACTTTGGGAGTTACACCTGCTATCAAGCTATTGAGCAGACCTCTACTGTAGGGATTAGTGGAGGTTGCCCTCTAATCCTTCAGTGGTTTTTATACCCCCTACCCCCCCAAAAATGCTGAACTTTCAAGAGAAACTGGGATAATAGCCACTTATGTTTCGTAGGTTGCAAAGATAACTGGCTATGTGTTGGCTTGAACTCGATTTTTTATATGTTTATTCTTTCTAAAATGGATGTTTATGCTGCAGACACCCAGAGTATAATTGCCCATTTCTCCTGTATTTTAGAACAGGCTGTACGTTAGCAGATTTTGTTCTGAAATAAATATTTGAGACGTGGAGGGGCATAATCGGACGCGAACCCCCATCTCCATGGGCGTCTATGTCCGAAAACGGGTACGTGAAGAAGCGGGACAGACCGTATTTTCAAAAAAAATGGGCGTCCATCTTTTGTTTCGAAAATACAGTTTGGACGGACCAAATGCCATGGATTTGGTCCTTTCTGAGCTGGGTGGGTTTTTTTTTTTTGCGATAATGGAAAATAAAAACGTTCAGCTCAGAAACATCCTAATCCAAGCCATTTGGTCGTGGGAGGGACAAATGTACAACACTGCCATAGCTCTTAGGGGTGAAGGG
This sequence comes from Microcaecilia unicolor, assembly GCF_901765095.1. NCBI lineage: Eukaryota > Metazoa > Chordata > Amphibia > Gymnophiona > Siphonopidae > Microcaecilia > Microcaecilia unicolor. The sequence continues at coordinate 187,737,695 of NC_044031.1, forward strand.
GGCAACTACATGTGGGTATAGTGGGTTTCAGAGGCCTCCCATTTACCACCACAAGTGTTACAGGTAGGGGGGGGGGGGTGAGCCTGGGTCTGCCTGTCTGAAGTGCACTGCAGTACCCACTAAAAGTGCTCCAGGGACAGGACGTGTTGCTGCTGTATAACCTTGGCTCACCAGTTGACACCTGAAGACTAATCTCGCTGAAAACGGCCTTTATTTGAATAAGCACGTTTGCTCACAGTTAACTGCAGATCAGAGGTTGTGCCCCACTGGCAACGAGTCTCGCTGGTACTGAGATTAGCAGTAGGTCCGAGCTGGCAGAATGGTGTACATTGAAGGTAAGAACTAAGTGCTGTAACGTGGCTAACACTTGAAAGGGATCTAAAAGTGTCTTACACAAATGGCCACTACCTCATGGACTACCGGAAACAAAACAGGGCACACTCTAACCCAGTAAGCAGGAAAAGCACCATGGGAGTAGATCCTACCAACTACCAACATCGTGAGCATTTAACACAAGCTAGTGGAATCACAGAGCCCAATACCCTACACCCACCACAATGCATTGCTGATGTGACTCTGCAGTGCCCTTAACAGAAAAGGTGTCACACTCACCCGAGAGCCACATCAGAACCAGGGAAAGACTGTCACAGGATAGAACACATTCTACTGTCATGGAAGTGGGTACGGAATTTGAGGCTGGCATACAGGCTGGGAAAAAAGTTTGTAAAGGGGGGGGGGGGTTTGGTGGTAGGGGGTTAGTGACCACTGGGGGAGTCAGGGCAGGTGATCCCCGATTTCCTCCAGTGGTCATCTGGTCAGTTGGGGCACTTTTTTGGGACTTGTACATGAAAAAAAAAGGTCAAAAAAAGTGACCCAAAATCGCGGTAAAAACGCCTTAATTTTTCAATTATCAGCTAAAGACGCCCATCTCTCCTCAGCCGATAACCACACCCTAGTCCCGCCTTCGCCACGCCTCCGACACACCCCCCGTCAACTTTATTCGTTCCTGCGACGGAGTGCAGTTGAAGACGCCCAAAATCGGCTTTCGATTATACTGATTTGGGCACCCGCGATAGAAAGACGTCCATCTCCCGATTTAGGTCGGAATATGGGTGTTTTTCTCTTTCGATTATAAGGTGGATATTGACCTGCATGTCTCAATTCCTACTTTTACGACCTGTCTAAACTGGGGCTTTTATTCCATTCTCTTTCCAAATAGGGATCCGCTGTGCATATCCAATGCTTTTTTGAATTCCTTCACCATTTTCATCCCCATCACCTCCTATGGAAGAGCATTCCGGGCATCCACCACCCTCTCTGTGAAGAAGTATTTTCTGATTTTGCTGTTGGAAATTGCCCCCATTAAGTAAATATATATAAAGCAAAGTCTGGTGACTGTGCAGGGTTATTTTGGGAAGGGTGATGTTGAGATAATCATGATTGTTGAGTTTTATTATCACAATCTCAGGGCCAGAAGGGCTAGAGACTTGATAATTAATGGGAAAGGTGGGAATTTGAAGGGTTGCCCTGGACCCTGCAGAAGTCCATCAAATCCAGCATTCTTGTGAGTGTTTAACAGCAACCTCCACACAATATTACAGGGAAAGGTGAAAAGGCACTCCCCGCCCCCATTCTACATGTGTAATCAGTTCTGCAACAGTGGTAACCATTACTTAATTTTAATAGTACTTTGGATCATATACAGATATACACAGTATAGGGAAGCCAAGAAGGAATTAATGTTCAAGTGTGTAATTGAACTTGCAGTAAAAATGAGCTTGAACAAGCTATAAAGAATGATTTGGCCGGAACATAGAGGTGAACATCTCTGTGCTTTCAGAAAACTGCTAGATAAGGTAGTTTGTTGGCCAGAGAATATCTTGGTCAGGGAAAAGTGGTAGGTACAGCTGCTGATCTTGGCAGGGGAAGAGATGGAGGCGCTTCCTACAAGCTCCAGATTCTGGCATGAAGTAGCACTTAGAACAAAGTAGTCTTGAGTTTGGCCACATAATTCCACCTGAGACTCATGTTTACTGTTTGCTGTGTCAAAGTTCAATTTTGTATCAGTTGGGCAGTGAGGACAGTAAATTATATGCAAACTGATAAATCACATAAGTTCTTTATTCAAGGGCCCTTTTACAAAGCCGTGGTAAAAAGTGGCTGTGGTAGTGTGGGTGCATCTTTTAGGCGCATGCTGGTCCATTTTTTTTTTTTACTGTGGCTGGGAAAAAGGCGATTTTTTTTTTAAAAAGGTGATTTTTTTAATGGGCCGGGAAATGAGCCTGTGCTAATATTAAAACTAGTGTATGCCTGTTTATGGCCTGAGCCCTTACCGCCACCCATTGGCTTAGTGGTAAGGGCTCATGAGCTACCCACATGATAGCCATGCAGCTCGTGACAACGTGGGTGCGCTGCCAGTCACCACTGGGAATGCCCCTTGTGCTAGAAAATAGATTATATTTTACCGTGGGATTCGGCGCTCACCAAAATCAAAATTACCACTGGATGCACGCACTACCCTGCCAGAAGTGCCGATTGGATGTGCACACTACCCACATGTTAGCCCTCCCGCACCTTTGTAAAAGGGCTCCTCCGTGATGATTGGGTCTTCATGTCATGTTAGATTTCACCTGGAATGCAGAGATTATAAAATGATGATCATCAATTAGGACTAGCAATTATTTCCACTTAAACATTCTAATTAAAAAATTATGTTTACTGGAGATGAACAGAAATGAAATTCAAGTTCAAGCACTGTATGTACTGTAGTATTATAATCTGGCTATTAGATATTGTTCTCATTGCAGTCTGGGAATCATACAGAATCTTTGAATGATACCCCAAATTAATAAAAACATACAATTAACATACACCCACAGACATCAAACTAATATCCTATTTTTCTTTACTTTTGTGTTCTTTTCCCTACCTGCTGCTCATTCGCTTAACATTTTGTATTTATATTCCCTTCCCTTTTGCCTTCAACTGTCATTGTAATTATTTTCCTTAGTTCATTGAAAGCCGCTTTGGGGCTGCATTACGTGGCAAAAAGCGGGGTATAAATGAGCTAAAATAAATAAATAAATATCATTCAACAACTCAACATGTTTCATCAAAACATTGCATTGGGGAAACATGTATTGCAGAAATGCCCACAGTATTCAAGAACGCCAAACACCACAGCGATAAGAGATCTTTCATACTCCCCACCAGGTCATGTTATCCACTAAGGTCTAGCAGCCTGAACCTAGACAGCCCCATATTGAAAATGATTTCGCCTGCTGACCAGTTAAACCACCTGGTCAGAGCTAGCCGCTAATATTTAGTGGCAGTTAACAAGCTAAGGGGGGTCTTTTACTAAGGCGCGCTTGCGTTTTTACCGCACGCTGAATGTTAGAGACACCCATAGGAATACATTGGCATCTCTAATGTTTAGTGCACACCTATTTTTAGAGCACGCTAAAAACACAAGAGCCTTAGTAAAAGACCCCCTAAGTGCCGCTGAATATTGTGATTAGCGCCAAACACAAATCCAACTATCCTGGGGGCGTTCTGGGGCTACACTCAGCACGTGGCCACTTAAGTGTTGATACTCAACCCTTAACACTCAGATTCTATATAGCGTGCCTAGTGTTCCACGCCAGAATTCAAGTGGATTCTCTAACAGCGCGTGTAACTTAATTGGCTTAACAAGCTAATCAGCATTATTAGCACTTAAGCAATAGTGAACACTAATTGATCATAATTAGAATTTACCTACACAAATTTCTAAGTGCCTAAATTTTAATGCGTGCAGGCAAAAAGGGTTATGGACAGGGAAGTGGGCGTTTTGTGGGCATTGCAAAATTTACGCACATAGTTATTGAATGTGGCCCAGTGCGCCTAAATCTATGTGCCGGGATTTACACCATGTTTGCATTGATGTAAATGGATGTGCATAGTTTTAGGTGCTAGGATGCCAACTAAGTGTATTCTATATAGTGTGCCTAAATCTAGGCACTGCTTATAGAATACGCTTCGGCGGAAATGTTTTCTGTGCGGATTTTTAGGAGCCATATATAGAATCCCCCCCCCCCCCAAATGGCCAGGATAGCACATAAATAGGACTGCATAAAAGTCAGTCCTATTTTTATGTGATAACCTATGGCCGCTTAAGTGATGATTATCAACTTAAGTGCCTATGAGGCTCATTTTCAAAAGAGGACGCCCATCTTTCGACACAAATCGGAAGATGGGCATCCTTCTCACAGGGTCGCCCAAATCGGTATAATCGAAAGCCGATTTTGGACATCCCCAACTGCTTTCCGTCGCAGGGACGACCAAAGTTCACGGGGGCATGTTGGAGGCATAGCGAAGGCGGGACTTGGGCATGCCTAACACATGGATGTTCTCGACCCATAATGGAAAAAAAAGGGCGTCCCTGATGAGCACTTGGATGACTTTACCTGGTCCTGTTTTTCTTACGACCAAGGCACAAAAAGGTGCCTGAACTGACCAGATGACCACCGGAGAGAATCTTTAATAATATTTTGTGCCAGCCTCAAATGTCATACTCAGGTCCATCACAGCATTATGCAGGTCCCTGGAGCAGTTTTAGTGGGTGCAGTGCAGTTCAGGCAGGCAGGCCCAGCCCCCCCCCCCCCCCATCTGTTACGTTTGTGGTGGTAAATGTGAACCCTCCAAAGCCCACCAGAAACCCACTGTGCCCACATCTAGGTGCCTCCCTTCACCTGTAAGGGCTATGGTAGTGGTGTACAGTAGTGGGTTTTGGGGGGCTCAGCACACAAGGTAAGGGAGCTATGTACCTGGGAGCAATTTATGAAGTCTACTGCAGTTCCCCCTAGGGTGCCCAGTTGGTGTCCTGGCATGTCAGGGGGACCAGTGCACTACGAATGCTGGCTCCTCCCATGACCAAAAGGCTTGTATTTGGTAGTTTCTGAGATGGGTGTCCTTGGTTTCCATTATCGCCGAAAATCAGAAACGACCAAGTCCAGGGACGACCATCTCTAAGGACGACCTAAATGTCAAGATTTGGGCATCCCCGACCGTATTATCGAATCGAAAGATGGACGTCCATCTTGTTTCGATAATACGGGTTTCCCTGCCCCTGCATCGGGACGTTTTGCGAGGATGTCCTCAGCAAAACTTGGGCATTCCTTTCAATTATGCTCCTCCACGTGTTAGCCAGCTCAAAAATAACTGGATATTCAAAGCCAAAGCCTACACAGGTCCCAGCTTTGAATATCCAGGAATAATGCAGTTTGCGGTGAGCAAAACGCTCACTGGCGACGGCTGAATATTAACCCCAGAGTGTTGACAGGTCACCTGTCCTGTAAAGGAAAATTGTGAAAACCTGTTCTGAGCACAGCATCACCTTTATCAACTGCAACTTATACTATCTTGGTACCAAGTGACACTGTACTCAGAGAAGCTTTTCACAATTTACCCTTAGATGGACAGGTGACCTGTAAACTCTCTGTGCCATCCATCAGCAGCCCTGCCCATAACTGCTGCTTTTCTGCACCTGCCAGAAACAGTGGAGAAGCAGTGTTAAGGCTGCCATGCTATATGGTAAGAAATTCCAGGCACCACAGCCATGGGATTTTATGTTGGTGCAGCAGCAGAAATGCGCATGGACTGCTGGCTGAAGATTGAACAGGGCGTTGCCTCTACCCAATGCTTTTTTTGTAGGAAAAAAGGTACCGATACTCATTATGGGTGGGGTCACCATATATGGCTCTGCCCACATGGTAGCCACACCCACAGTAGCCACACCCCTTATACCAGCCATGGCACATATAAACAGGTATCACTGAAAATGCTATACAAGTATAGGAGAAAAAATAACATGATTTTTTTCATCATAAATAATTTCTGTAAGCTGTTACAGCTCCAGTATATTCAGTGCAAAAAAAGACAGCAGATATAAATTCTCAAATTGGACATATTCCAAACACTAAAATGAAAATAAAATGATTTTTCTACCTTTGCTGTCTGGTGACTTTGTTTTTCTGATCATGTCGGTCCCAGTCTCTGATTCTGCTGCTCTATATCTGTTCCCTTAACTCCATTTCTAGGGCTTCCTTTCCATTTATTTCTTTACTTTCCTCCTTTCTTCTTCATTTCTTGCTCTACATCCATATTAAAAGCTGGGTCCTCCGTAGACTTGACTGGAGGAGGTATAGGGTGGATCCAGTTTTTGCCTATTTTTCCATCCATGTTCAGTTTTTCTCCTCTTTTCCCTTTCCCTCATCTCCGTCAGTATGCATCTCCTTCCTATTCTTCCCTCCCCTCCATCCATATGCATCTCCTTCCTCTCTCTTCCCTCTCATCCATCCATGTCCATCATTTCTCCTCTCTCCTCCCCTTCATCTATGTCCATCTCACTTCCTCTCTCTTCCCTCGATCCATGTTCATTTCACTTCCTCTCTCTTTCCTCCATGTCCAGCATTTCAACTCGCTCCCCTCCCCTCCATCCGTTTCCAGAATTTCTCCTCTCCCCTAAATCCATGTGCATCTCCTCCTCCTCTGTCTCTATGTACAGCATTTCTCCCCTCCCCTCCCCTCCATCCATGCTCATCTCACTTCCTCTCTCTTTCCTCCTCTCCATCCATGTCCAGCATTTCAACTTTCTCCCCTCTCCTCCATCCATGTGCATCTCCTTTCTGTCTTCCCTCTCCTCCATCCATGTCCAGCATTTCTCCTCTCTCCCTTCCCCTCCATCCGTGTGCATCTCCTTCCTCTGTTTTTCCTTCCCTCCAACATTTCTCTTCCCTGCCCTCCACTCCATCCATGTTTAGCATTTCTCCTCTCTCCCCTCCCCTCCATCCATGTGCATCTCCTTCCTGTCTTCCCTCTCCTTCATCCATGTCCAGCATTTCTCCTTCCCTCTCCTCCATCCATCCATGTCCAGCAACTCTCCTCTCTCCCCTTCCCTCCCCTCCCATCCATGTCCAGTAATTCTCCTTTGCCCCATCCTCCCCTCCCCTCCCCTCCCCTCCATGTCCAGCGATTCTCCTCTGCCCTCTTCTCCATGTCCAGTGATTCTCCTTAGCCCCCTATCCTCCCCCTCCCTTCCATGTCCAGTGACTTGCCCCAGCCTCCACCTGCCCCCTATCCTTCCCTCCCCTCCATGTCCAGCGATTCTCCTCTTCCCTCCCCTCCATGTCCAGTGATTCTCCTTAGCCCCCTACCCTCCCCCTCCCTTCCATGTCCAGTGACTCACCCCAGCCTCCACCTGCCACCGAGATCGTTCCAACCCCAGCCCCACGCTTTTCGTTCGTGCCTCCTGCGTTGAAATCTTCTACTTTTTACCTGAAGTTGCAGTGGGGAACCGGCAGTGAAAGCAGGCAGGCTTCCCTTCCCTCTCAGCGTCCCGTCCTCGTGGAAAGAAAATTACATCAGAGAAATGTGGGACGCTGAGAGGGAAGGGAAGCGACGAGGAGGTGAGCCTGCCTGCTGCTTTCACTGCCGATTTGCCGCTGTGACTTCAGGTAAAAAGTAGAAGATTTCAGCATAGGTGGCACTAACGGAAAGTTAGGGAGATGAAAGCGGGCAGGTGAGCCGGCCCTCAGAAAAAAGGTGCTGGTACGCCGTACCGACACATACCGGCACAAAAAAAAATCACTGCCTTTATCATTATATTCTAACATTTTAGGCAATTAATTACCTACTTACCCAATATGGTCAGTTCTGTTTGAGGTTTTAGTGAATAGAGTATCCAGCTAGTTCCTAAATGTGTTTATTTCAATCTAGAGTTCATGTAAAGAAACAACAGTAGAATCTGGGGGGAGAGGGATTTATAGCCTTATTTCTCTTTAAAGGATTTTCTAGACAGGTACCAGTAGTCCTGTAAAGACTTGTGATTACTTGTATGCATTCAAAGAATGACGTTGCATTTTAATATTTTAGATCCATTATGGTTTTATTTTTAACCACTGAAGCTAGAATGTACAAGCGCCATTGACGTTTTTATACCAAATTATTATCTTGTTGAATATCTGAATATAATGACAGAGTCTAAGATATGCCTTTATGAGTGGTGACTCAAAAATGTCACCCTGAAACCAAGGGCAGTCAATGCTAATTCTGTGACTGAATCAGTGATAAGAAGCATTCATTATGCTTTTTTTAATTTGATGATGTTACTAGCCTGTTCCCTAAAAACTCATTAGAACAAAAACAGGTCAATTCAGTAGGAAACAATCTGTTTTCTTGTTCCCTTTTTCCTTTGAAAATCTCTTGCCCTGCTATGCGTTCTTAAATTCTCACGAGTAGTCGTTTTAACCCATCACATAACCACCTTCACAAGAATGTTTACTATAGCTGGTGGTTTAGGACTTGCTACCATGAGTATTTATTTATTTAAAACTTCCTTACCTCTCAGCTTCCTGCCTCAGAGAAGGTATTACTGTAGTTTCTTATAGCTGAGAAAGCAGAACGAGACTCCCGAGCTCTGTATCTCATCTATTGCTACTTAATGACATTTAATTCAATAATTAAAAATGCATTTTTAGCTGTGTGTGTCTTCCCTTCCTCCCTAGACATATTAATATTTTTAGGGATCCCATTTTAATATGACAAGTCTGGCTTCTTACTTTGCTAGTTGCCTAAGGGGTGCAGTTATGAACATGAGCTGTCATTTAGACAGGTTATATTACCACTATGTCATGCTATTCTAACACATGTCCTATTTGATGCAATGAGACGTAGGGGTCCTTCTATCAAACATTGGTGAAAGGTAACCCACAGCGGCATCAGCACATGGGATTGTCGTACGCCAAGACAACCCTTTACCACCATGGCTAAAAGGTAATTTTCTTTAAAAGGCCATGCACTAATGAAACACATTGGCATGTGGCCATTTGCTGGGGGAGCCCTTACCACCTGGGTTAGTGCGGTGAGAGCTCCAGCACTAACCCAGCACTAGAAAATTAAAAAATAAACCTAGCACCGGAAACAGCGTACACCGGAAGCCGGGCTCCTGAGCGAGTCTGGCGGTAGGGCCGATTTCCTGCACACAAACCGGATGGTAGTCCTATCGCCAGGTAGTAAAAGGGTCCCCTAGTTACTAATAACTGGGGTTAACAGTAAAATAATGTGTCTTAACGGTAGCCCACATTGATGACTCCCCCCCCCCCCTTACATATTTGAGTGAATTACTGGCTACAGGTAGAAGCACAGGATAAAGATACTTCTACCTGCATTACCCTTACATTAATGTACATTTTTCATAGTTCTCATCTGAGAAGGATTCACTATACTGAATTTGGAGAAGGAACATTAAGACCTTTCATATGGGTGATTTTAGCTAGTGCCTGGTTCAGTAAGGAATATAGTTACTAGGGAGTGATATGATGATAACACTTTAGTGCACGCTTTTAGTAAATAGGCCTTATAGAAATTAATGGGACCTTAGGTAAACAGCATGTTTAATGTGTGCTATCACTGTAAAACCTTTTAGTAAACATGCCCCCAAGGCTTTCCACTTATTCTGTGTTCATAGCAAAAGACTCAATGAATCAGGCCCTTAGTAGTAAATCTTACTTTGTCCAAATGAATTGGTTTTCTCCCAGGCTTTCTTTCTCACAGTTTACATTTTCTTTTTTGAATGCCGTGGGGTAGTTATTTGTGTACCTACTGCAAGCATTGATATATATATATATACTGTATATATATATATATATATATATATATATTTTTTTTTTTTTTTTTTTTTTTTTAAATTCAGGAACCATTCCCAAAATTTAGGAGGTAGTGGATGAGTCCTTTCACCCTCCCCACTCTACCCCCATTGTCTTGATCAAAATTGAGGAGCGGGGGTTGAGGAACGAAAAATGTCCCCTTCCAAGGTCTATGTAGCTTCTTTAGAGCCTGGTTTACTAAGGTGGCTTTCCCATTCCATGACTAAGGTTAGTAAATCTGAGCCTTAATGCAGGCTACTGAAAGAAATACACAGCCAGCCCCTCCTCTCCCTACCCAGTTGCGCTCTCTCTCTCTCTCTCTTTCTCTCATTCTTCAACCCTGTTGTCATCCAGTCTCTCTGTCTCTCATTCCCCATCCTGTCACCACCCAACCTCTATTTCTGTCTCTTATCCCTCTCTCCCCCACCATTCACCCTCCCCTATTCCACCATTTCTCTTCTTCCTCAATCAGCCACTCCCCCTTAGCTAGCCCTCATTACCCATGAGGCCAGTCAGACAACCCTGAAGCTCCTACCTCTTATGTAGCCATACATCCCCTCCAGCTAACCCTCACCATCCAGAAATCCAGTTAGGCATCTATCAGCCTTCACTTGCTCCACCAGATAGCCAGCAAGCTAATCTCCTACCCCCTACCCCCGCCCCCCCAAAGCTCCCAGTGCAGCCAACTCCTCCCCCCATCCCCACTAGCCCTCACCACCCAGGAAGCCAGTCAGCCACCCTGAAGCATCTGCCTTCTTATATGGCCAACTAGTTCCACTCTCCAGGTAACATCACCAAATAGTCACTCCTCCCTCCCCGTTTAGCCATCTAAATCTTCTCCACAGTCACTGCAAAGTCAGGCAACTACCCCGATCCCCATTAGGTCTGCTGTACTTATTTTGCCTATGTTGCTGCCCCTGGAACAGAAGCTGCTGCTTCACTGAATTGTGCAGCTCTCTGAGAGGGTGAGCCATATGGTGCAGGAATTACTGTGCTGGTCTTGCGAGATATGAGATCCTGTGACTAGCATGGGATTTCCTGCACCACACAGCTCAAACTTCAGAAAGCTGCCTGAATCACTGAAGAAACAGCTCCTGTTTGCCTAGAATAGCATTTAAAATGCGTACATGGCAAGAAAATCTCAGGTGTCAGGAGTAATTTCTAGTTTCCATGGTGACCTGGTGCTTGGGATTTGTTGAGCCTGGACCTAGTGAACCTTAATGTAACTCGCCTTGAACTATTACTGAAAAGGAGTATGCTAACAAATCCTTTTCCCTTTCCCTTTTCCTGTCTTATTTTTCACCAATGTATTCTTATTTATCAACTCTAATAGTCTCGATATTCACTTAGCATTCTAGTCACTAAACTGAGCCTCTTTTCTTCAGTGCTTGTCATCTCTTTACAACCTTGCTCTTCTCCTTGTGCCTTCCAGTTCTATTTCTCCCAGCTATGTCTCTACTGTGTTGCTTTATCTTTTGCTTTTTATCATTCTTGTGCCCCATGGTGAAACTGCATATCTACTCAATACCTTAGCTTGCTGCACTTGCATATCTGTTGTTAGTGATCTGTAACCTGTCGTTAAAATCATCCGTAGTACCTGAAGATTGGAGGGTGTCCAATGTAATGTTGATTTTTAAAATGAGTTCCAGGGGTGATGAAGGAAATTACAGACCAGTAAGCCTGACTTCAGTGCCAGAGAAAATAGTGGAAACTATTATAAAGAATAAAATTACAGAACATGTAGACAAAGAAGGGAAGTCTTACCTCACCAATTTGCTTAATTTTTTTGAAGGCGTAAATAAACATGTGGATAAAGGTGAGACAGTTGATGTAGTGTATATAGATTTTCAGAGAGCTTTTGACAAAGTTCCTCTTGAGAGACTCCTGAGAAAATTAAAAAGTCATGGGATAGGAGGCTATTGTCATTCTGTGGATTAGGAATTGGTTATTGGACAGAAAACAGAGGGTAGGGTTAAATGGCCATTTTTCTCAATGGAGGACGGTGAATAGTGGGGTGCTGCAGGATCTGTACTGGGACCGGTGCTATTTAACATATTTATAAATGATCTGGAAAATGGAAAGACAAGTGAAGTGATTAAATTTGCTGATGACACAAAGCTATTCAAAGTTGTGAAAACGCATGTAGATTGTGAAAAATTGCAGGAAGACCTTAGGAAATTGGAAGACTGGGCATTCAAATGGCAGATGAAATTTAATGTGGACAAATGCAAAGTGATGCACATTGGGAAGAATAATCTGAGTCATAGGTACCTGATACAAGGGTCCACCTTAGGAGTCAGCACTCAAGAAAAAGATCTAGATGTCATTATAGATCATAAGCTGAAATCTTCTGCCCAGTGTGCAGTGGCAGCCAAAAAAGCAAACAGGATGCAAGGAATTATTAGGAGAGGGATACAAAATAAGACCAAGACTATTATAGTGCTTCTGTATCGCTCATTGTGTGACCTCATCTTGAGTATTGCATTCAATTCTGGTCGCCGTATTTCAAAACAGATATAGCGGAATTAGAAAAGGTTCAAAGAAGAGCGACCAAAATGATAAAGGGGTTGAACTCTTATATGAGGAAAGGCTAAAAGAGGTTAGGGCTCCTCAGCTTGGACAAGAGATGGCTGAGGGGGGATTTGATTGCAGTCTATAAGATCCTGAGTGGTATAGAATGGGTAGAAGTGAATCAATTTTTCACTGTTTTTCAAAAAGTACAAAGACCAGAGAACACTCAATGAAATTACATGGAAATATTTTTAAAACAAATAGGAGGAATTATTTTTCACTCAAAGAATAGTTTAGCTCTGGAACTCACTGCCGGAGGATGTGGTAACATTGGTTGGCATATCTGGGTTTAAAAAAGGTTTGGACAAGTTCCTGGAGGAAAAGTCTATAGTCTCTTATTGAGATGGGCATAGGGAAAGCAACTGCTTGACCTTGGATTGGTAGCATTGAATGTTGCTACTAATTGAATTTCTGCCAGGTATTTGTGACCTGGATTGGCCACTGTTGGAAGCAGGATACGGGCTAGATGGACCATTGGTCTGACCCTGTATGGCTGTTACGTTCTTATGTTGCCTTCTAACATGCATCTAATACAAAACTAATTTTCAAGGCTTCCCAAGGTTCCCTGGTGTAGGAATCTTCTTAAGAATTGTGATTTTACTCCTGGTATCTCTCCTATCCGCCTTTCTCTTTCCTGACATCATTTGTAGTTCCTTCTATTGCCATCTATTTAGATACCACTCTGTTTGGCATGCCAGAAGTGTGATATATCAAGAACTTAATTAACATTTCATAAGATATATGAGAGGTATTTTTTCCAAACCTGCACATGTACAGATATGGACCTCTGCTGATACTCTTCATTTTGTGTTGACTTTACCTTTAAGATTTAAGAGATTTAAGAACAGCCATACTGAGTCAGACCAATGGTCCATCTAGCCCAGTGGTCCATCTAGTCCAACAGTGGCCAATCCAAGTCACAAGTACCTGGAAGAAATCAAAATAGTAGCAACATTCCAAACTATGAATCAGACGTACGTTCAAAACAGAAGGGGGCATGTTGGGGGCATGTTAAGGGCGTGATTCCCAAGACTTAGACGTTTTACAGCAATAATGGAACAAAACAAAACCATACAGGACTAAAACTGTTTTTTTTAAATGAATAAGGCATAAAAGGATGTCCTAATTGACCAGATGACTACTAGAGGGAATCAGGGGTGACCTCCTAATACCCCCCAGGGATCACTGACCCCCCCCCCCCACATACACACAAAAATGTGAAAAAAAATTATACCTTCCCAGCATCTATGACAGCCTCAGATGTTAGAGCTAGGTCTATTAGAGCAGCATGCAGATCCCTGGAGTAGTATAGTGGTCAGTGCAGTGCACCATTGTGTGGGGGACTCAGGTCCTTATCTCCCTCTACCTGTCACATTTGTGGTGGGATCTGTGAGCCCTTCAAAACTCATCAGAAACCGTACTGTACCCACATACAGGTGCCCCCTTCACCCATAAGGGCTACTGTAGTGGTGTACAGGTGTGGGCAGTGGGTGTTGGGGACTCAGCAGACAAAATAAGGGAGCAATGGTGAGATGTGTACCTGGGAGATTGTTTTTGAAGTCTCCTGGGATGTCTGGGGGACCAGTTTACTAAAAATGCTCGCCCCTCCTATCTCCCAATGGCTTCATTTTCTATGTTTTTCACTTGGACTTTTTTTCAAAAATGGACCAAAAAACAAAACATGCAAAGCACAAAACCTTGTTAGAAACAGTATTTTCAAAAACAAAAGGCATTCCTCATTTTCATAAATGACCTTTTTTTCTATTTGGATTTTGCACGTTTTTTGCAAAATGTCCAAAGTTGGACTTAGACGTTATATTGAAAATGCCCCTCCATGTGACTTTTGACCACTACTTGAGTCAGCATCAGCGTTCTCACCTGTAGATTCCTGACAGCAGGATTGATAGCCATTTTTGGTACTTGCAGTGCTTTTTTCTAGGAAAAAAGTCAACAATAGCGGGGGGGAATGTGGCTCTGACCCAAAATAGCCACACCCCCACAGTAACCACATCCCTATAGTAACCACACCCCCTGCAACCAGCCATGGCATGAAGCATATGAAAAGTATTGCAAATATTATATGAGTCTAAATCACACCAACACATCAGCAAAATAAACTCTCTCTATACCAGGCATATTGTGAAGTAGTACAAATACCACAAAAATAGTCATCCAGTACTTGGAGCAAATCTACCATACCAACATTAACTTCCAAAACAAGAATCCTACCAATGAAAGGCAGCACCCTAAATATTACCTTTGACCCTACTGGGAAAACTGAATAAGCTGGTTTACTACAGATCACTACATAAAATCTAGCATGTAGTACAATACCAAAGAAATAGAAATATGTATTTCCCCCAGTACTTTGCAAAATATAAAGATAGCAGATGTTGGACATGATGTTAGGGGGGGGGGGGGGTGCAACCAGGGCAATTGCCCTTGGCCTCTGGCCCAGAGAGTGGCCCAAGCTTACCTTAAGCTGGTAGTAGGCTTTGGTGCTCCCTCCCAAATTTCTATTCTGGGCTCCAACAAACAATAAATATAATAGGGTTACTATAAATTGTAAAAATTCCCCCTACATAATATTCACTACTCAATAATGGAGAAACTTCAATTAATGTCCATATTCAAACAATATATTATTCAATAAAAGTGAAGTGAAGGTGCTCAGAATATAACATTAGCTTCAGTGAATTGCTGACTGCTATAATTCAATCATTGCATCAGTAGTCAATATATGACCAAGATTGTAAATAATAGATAAGCTAGCAAGATGGAGGAGTGGCCTAGTGGTTAGGGTGGTGGACTTTGGTCCTGAGGAACTGAGTTTGATTCCCGGCCCAGGCAGCTCCTTGTGACTTTGGGCAAGTCACTTAACCCTCCATTGCCTGCTGCATTGAGCCTGCCATGAGTGGGAAAAAGTGTGGGGTACAAATTAAAAAAAAAAAAAAGATTTACAGCAAAATGTGAAATATTAGATGTCAATGTTATCAAACTTGCACTTATCTGAATGTTTAACTTGATGTCAGATGTCCATGATTATGTAAACCTTGAATCCACTAGTTCTGCTGAAGCTTGAATGTAGTCCACATTGCCAAAAAGGTTTTTGTATCCAGTTTCTACGTGGCTCAAAGTAAATGTGTTGTCTTGTCCCCATTTGTTCTCAAAACTTCCACATGCTGCATCATCAGGAAATCTGACTAAAAATTAATACATTATGTTAATTTCAAACATTTTACCATGAACAGTTCCTTTACTTCACTCTTTTATTTTATAATCTATTAAAATCATACTTCTGGCAATTTTCAGATAACTTCTGGGCGAGAGCCAGCTGGGCCACTCCCCTCTCCAGAATGCAGTTTGAAGAATGACATGTGTATCCATCTCAATATATGCAAGCAGTTATTAGTTGGAAGAGATTCGTTGATGACATATTCACTTGGGTTGATGATGATATGACTTTATCACTGTTTATACAGTATTTATTTATTTATAAAGAATTGTATTTATTTATTTTGACATTTATCCCACACATTATCCCAAACATACCTGAATTAAATGTTGCTTAAAATAAATAAAACAACAGTCAAGGTTTACAATACCATAAACAAAGTATCAAGTAAGAGCAGAGTAGCACAAATAAGATACAAATAAGAACTAAATAATAAACCATTGATGGCCAGTTACAATCTAACACACTCCATCAACGGGTAGAAACCTCTTAAAGAGGAAAGTGTTCAGTCTTTTGCAGAATATCAAGTAATCAGACTGACCCTTGTGACCCTAATATAACCTTTACATCAACCATAGGAAATTTGGAAGGTAATAGTTTAGATATACATATCAGATATTTACATAATCAGTTTAATACTACTATACAAAGGAAAGCTACTGATAGAAATTCTATCCTTCATTGCAAGAGATTTCATCCTTTTAGCCTGTGGAACAGCATTCCTGTAGGTCAATTTCTCCAGTTAAAGCATTTGTGCTCCACTTTGGAGGAATCTCAACAACATTCCCAGCTGACGACCTCTATATTTCTCCAGCGGCAATATCCAGCAAAGGTTGTTCACAGGGCATATAATGTACATATTCCGCAAATTAGAAAAGAAAGACGGAAGTCCAAAAGACACCCGGCCTGGTTGAAAAGTGAGGTGAAGGAAGCTATTAGGGCTAAAAGAAACGCCTTCAGAAAATGGAAGAAGGAACCGTCTGAAAATAACAAGAAACAGCATAAGGAGTGTCAAAACAAATGCAAGGCGCAGATTAAGAAGGCCAAGAGGGAGTATGAAAAAAAGATAGCATTAGAGGCAAAAAAACATAGTAAAATTTTTTTTCGGTATATTAAAAGCAGGAAGCCGGCAAAAGAATCGGTTGGGCCGCTGGATGACCGAGGGGTAAAAGGGGCGATCAAGGAAGACAAAGACGTAGCGGAGAGACTGAATGAATTCTTTGCTTCGGTCTTCACCGAGGAAGATTTGGGTGGGATACCGGTGTCGGAAATGGTATTTCAAGCGGACGAGTCGGAGAAACTTACTGACTTCACGGTAAACCTGGAGGACGTAATGGGGCAGTTCAGCAAACTGAAGAGTAGTAAATCTCCTGGACCGGATGGTATTCATCCTAGAGTACTGATAGAACTGAAAAACGAGCTTGCGGAGCTACTGCTAGTGATATGCAACTTATCCTTAAAATCGAGCGTGGTACCGGAAGATTGGAGGGTGGCCAATGTAACGCCCATTTTTAAAAAAGGCTCCAGGGGAGATCCGGGAAATTATAGACCGGTGAGTCTGACGTCGGTGCCTGGGAAAATGGTAGAGGCTATTATTAAAAACAAAATTACAGAGCACATCCGAGGACATGGATTACTGAGACCAAGTCAGCATGGCTTTTGTGTGGGGAAATCTTGCCTGACCAATTTACTTCAATTCTTTGAAGGAGTGAACAAACATGTGGACAAAGGGGAGTTGGTTGATATTGTGTATCTGGATTTTCAAAAGGCGTTTGACAAGGTACCTCATGAAAGGCTACAGAGGAAATTGGAGGGTCATGGGATAGGAGGAAATGTCCTATTGTGGATTAAAAATTGGTTGAAGGATAGGAAACAGAGAGTGGGGTTAAATGGGCAATATTCACAATGGAGAAGGGTAGTTAGTGGGGTTCCTCAGGGGTCTGTGCTAGGACCGCTGCTTTTTAATATATTTATAAATGATTTAGAGATGGGAGTAACTAGCGAGGTAATTAAATTTGCTGATGACACAAAGTTATTCAAAGTCGTTAAATCGCGACAGGATTGTGAAAAATTACAAGAGGACCTTACGAGACTGGGAGACTGGGCGGCTAAATGGCAGATGATGTTTAATGTGAGCAAGTGCAAGGTGATGCATGTGGGAAAAAAGAACCCGAATTATAGCTACGTCATGCAAGGTTCCACGTTAGGAGTTACGGACCAAGAAAGGGATCTGGGTGTCGTCGTCGATAACACACTGAAACCTTCTGCTCAGTGTGCTGCTGCGGCTAAGAAAGCGAATAGAATGTTGGGTATTATTAGGAAAGGTATGGAAAACAGGTGTGAGGATGTTATAATGCCGTTGTATCGCTCCATGGTGCGACCGCACCTTGAGTATTGTGTTCAATTCTGGTCGCCGCATCTCAAGAAAAATATAGTAGAATTGGAAAAGGTGCAGCGAAGGGCGACTAAAATGATAGCGGGGATAGGACGACTTCCCTATGAAGAAAGACTAAGGAGGCTAGGGCTATACAGCTTGGAGAAGAGACGGCTGAGGGGAGACATGATAGAGGTATATAAAATAATGAGTGGAGTGGAACAGGTGGATGTGAAGCGTCTGTTCACGCTTTCCAAAAATACTAGGACTAGGGGGCATGCGATAAAACTACAGTGTAGTAAATTTAAAACAAATCGGAGAAACTTTTTCTTCACCCAGCGTGTAATTAAACTCTGGAATTCGTTGCCGGAGAAAGTGGTGAAGGCGGTTAGCTTAGCAGAGTTTAAAAAGGGGTTGGACGGTTTCCTAAAGGACAAGTCCATAAACCGCTACTAAACGGACTTGGAAAAATCCAAAATTCCAGGAATAACATGTATAGAATGTTTGTACGTTTGGGAAGCTTGCCAGGTGCCCTTGGCCTGGATTGGCCGCTTTCGTGGACAGGATGCTGGGCTCGATGGACCCTTGGTCTTTTCCCAGTATGGCATTACTTATGTACTTATGTACTTATGAGTGAAGCAAACCATTCAATAGCAGATTTATCATTTGTAGTATTTTTGCAGATTACCACAAAAAGGTAAAGGGGATATTTGAAAAACGATGCTAGCTAAAGAACAGAAAATGATGTATACCTGGAATACAGTGGCTCCGGAGAATTTGAATAACAATATCGAATGATTTTCAGTATAGATATAAATGGAGGGTGCCTAAGTCCAACTATACTTTACAATTTAGTCATACGTCAAGAGGAGGAGCAGGAGAATACATTAGAGCGCATGTGCCAGTGTCCCTTCATTCTGGAGAGGGAAGTGGCCCAGCCGGCTCTCCCCCAGATGGTATCCATGAAAATTATATTGAAGATTGCCAAAACTAAGATTTTAATGAATTATAGAATGCAGCTGCTGATGGTAAAATGTTCGATCTTAGCATAATTTATAAATTTTTAGTCAGATCTCCTGGTGATGCATCATATGAAACATAGTGCTATGTAGAGATCTGAAGAATATGAAAGTTTTGAGAGCAATCGTGGACAAGACCATGTTTAGATTGAGCCATGTAGGAATTGCACACAACCTTTTTTTTGAAATGTGGACTACATTTGAACTTCAGCAGAATTTGTAGATTCAAGTATAACATAATCATGGACATCTGATATCAGTTAAACATTCAGATAGCAAGATTTGCAGCAAAATATGAAATATTTTGTCAATGTGACTATCAAACTTGCACTATCTTATCCATTATTTAGAATCTTGGTCATATATTCACTACTGATGCGATGATTGAATTATAGCAGTCAGCAATTCACTGAAGCTGTTATATTCTGAGCACCTTCACTTCACTTTTATTGAATGATATATTGTTTCAATATGGATATGAATTGGAAGTTTCTCCATGATTGAGTAGAGAATATCCTGGGCTCCAGCCATGTCTAACAGCAACTCCGGCAGATATGCATTCCAAGAATTGACATTCTAATCACTAAATGCAAAATAAAATTATTTTTCTATCTTTCTTGTATAGTCATTTTATTTTTCTAATCATATTGGCCCTAGTCTCTGGTTTCTCCTTTCCTCTGTCTCAGCTCTTTTGCCAGGTTCTCCTGGCCGTTTGACAGTCCTTTTCTCTCTGTGCCCAACATCCATCTTCCCTCTGTGTTTATATTCTCCCCTCATGTCCAGAATCTCCCTGCTGTGCCCATAACTTCCCCTGTCCAGCATTACCCTTCTGCATCCATATCCCTCCTCCAATGTCCAGTATCTCCCCTTTATGTCCCTATCCTCCCCCATGTCCAGCATCTCCTCTCTGTCTGTAACCCTTCTCCTATTTACAGCATCTTCTTTCCTTGTCCCTATCCTTGGAGCAATGAGCGCTCAGGGTGATTTAATATGGCTGTACCCTAGAGTTCGCAGAGCTTTCTGATTCCTTTTATGTTATCTCCCTGAGGGTCAAAGACAAAAGGGCTGCAAGGAAGGAAATCTTGGCATGCCTTCTTCACTTAGATACCATTGTCCCAGTGCCTTTTGAGGAAGACGGTTGTAGGCAGTATTTGATTTATTTCTTATTTCACAGGAAAGGGGCTCCTGTTGTCCTAGAGCTTAAAGGAGTTAAGGCCATGTTGTGTGTGTCTGGTTCTGTATGGAGACTCTGAATCAGTGATTGCAGCAGTCGGGGAGGGGAAGGAATGAAGTTCCTCGCCATCTTAGATTTGTCAAAGGCATATCTCCACAGCCCCATCCTGAAGCAGAGCCTGTAATATCTTCACTTTTGTGTGGTTGGCTGTCACTATCAGTCCAGGGCTCTTCCCTTTGGCTTAACTATAGCAAGCAGAACACTCTTGAAGGTGATGGGAGAAGGAGGGGTTCAGATTCCTTCCTAATTTTCAATGACTAGTGAACTCGGCCAAATTGGAGGACAGTACCAAGTTAGCCACTCACAAAATTGGTTTACATTTTTGCAAGGCATAGGTGGCTATCCAGCTCATTTTTGAAAGAGATCCCCGGCCATCTTCCGACACAAATCGGGAGATGGCCAGCTATCTCCTGAAACCGGCCAAATCGGTATAATCGAAAGCCGATTTTGGCCGGGTTCAACTGCTTTCCGTCGCGGAGCCGGCGAAACTTCAAGGGGGCGTGTCGGTAGGGTAGTGAAAGCAGGATGGGGGCGGGATGGGGGCATCCTCTTGAGATGGCCGGCTTCGCCCGATAATGGAAAAAGAAAAGCCAGGCTTGTCAAGCATTTTGCCGGCTTTACTTGGTCCCTTTTTTTTCATGACCAAACTTCAAAAAGGAGCCCCAACTGACCAAATGACCACCGGAAGGAATCGGGGATCACCTCCTCTTACTCCCCCAGTGGTCACCACCCCCCTCCCACCCAACCCCCCCCCCCCACCAAAAAAAACCCCATTTTTGCCAGCCTCTATGCCAGCTGAAACGTCATACCCAGTTCCCTGACAGCAGTATGCAAGTCCCTGGAGCAGTTTTTAGTGAGTGCTGTGCACTTCAGGCAGGTGGACCCAGGCCCACCCCCCCTACCTGTTACACTTGTGGTGGTAAATGGGAGCCCTCCAAATTCCCCCCCCAAAAAACCCTCCACTGTACCCACATGTAGGGGGCCCCCCTTCATCCCTAAGGGCTATGGTAGTGGTGTACAGTTCTGGATAGTGGGTTTTGGGGAGATTTGGGGGGCTCAGCACACAAGATAAGGGAGCTATGTACCTGGGAGCTATTTTTATTTATTTTTTTAATTTTTAGAAGTGCCCCCTAGGATGCCCGTTGGTGTCCTGGCACGTGAGGGGGGCAGTGCACTACAAATGCTGGCTCCTCCTACGACCAAATGCTGGCATCTCAAGAAAGATATAGTAGAATTGGAAAAGGTGCAGCGAAGGGCGACTAAAATGATAGCGGGGATGGGACGACTTCCCTATGAAGAAAGATTAAGGAGGCTAGGGCTATTCAGCTTGGAGAAGAGACGGCTGAGGGGAGACATGATAGAGGTATATAAAATAATGAGTGGAGTGGAACAGGTGGATGTGAAGCATCTATTCACACGTTCCAAAAATACTAGGACTAGGGGGCATGCGATGAAACTACAGTGTAGTAAATTTAAAACAAATCGGAGAAAATTTTTCTTCACCCAACGTATAATTAAACTCTGGAATTCATTGCCAGAGAAAGTGGTGAAGGCGGTTAGCTTAGCAGAGTTTAAAAAGGGGTTGGACGGTTTCCTAAAGGACAAGTCCATAAACCGCTACTAAATGGACTTGGGAAAAATCCACAATTCCAGGAATAACATGTATAGAATGTTTGTACGTTTGGGAAGCTTGCCAGGTGCCCTTGGCCTGGATTGGCCTCTGTCATGGACAGGATGCTGGGCTCGATGGACCCTTGGTCTTTTCCCAGTATGGCATTACATATGTACTAGTTTCCATTATCGCCGAAAATCGATGCCGGCCATCTCAAACCCGGCCATCTCTGACATTTGGCTGGGCCCAACCATATTAGCGAAGAAAAAGATGACCGGCCATCTTTTTTTCGAAAATACGGTTGGCTCCGCCCATTTGCGGAGCCAGCCCTGGAGATGGCCGGCCACGGAGATGGCCGACGCCGTTCGATTATGCCCCTCTATGTTAGCCTGCTACAGGGGATGGGTAAAGAGAGTTTCTCTGGCAGCACATCCAGATATTTCTATTTCCTGGACAATCCAGCCCTCTTATTGTCCAGTAATTCCTTAGTGGGATCTCTATTTGGTCTTGTGCATCCTAGCGGGCTTCTTTTTTGAGTCTCTTTGGCAGGCATCGCTGAAAGATCAGACCCTAAAGGTGGTCTTTTTGGTGGTGATCTCCGTCAGTATGCATCTCCTTCATATTCTTCCCTCCCCTCCATTCATATGCATCTCCTGTCCTTCCTCTCTCTTCTCTCTCATCCATCCACGTCCAACATTTCAACTCTATCCCCTCCATCCATGTCCAGAGTTTCTCATCTCCCCTAAATCCATGTGTATCTCCTCCTCTGTCTTCCCTCCCCTCCATCCATGTACAGCATGGATGGAACATCTCTCCTCTCCCACTTCCCTCCATTCATGTTCATCTCACTTCCTCTCTCTTTCCTCCTCTCCATCCATGTCCAGCATTTCAACTCTCTCCCCTTTCCACCATCCATGTGCATCTCCTTCCTCTGTCTTCCCTCTTCTCCATCCAAGTCCAGCATTTCTGCTCTCTCCCTTCCCCTCCATCCATGTGTATCTCCTTCCTCTGTCTTTCCTTCCCTCCAACATTTCTCTTCCCTGCCCTCCACTCCATCCATGTCCAGCATTTCTCCTCTCTCCCCTCCCCTCAATCCATGTGCTTCTCCTTCCTTTCTTCCCTCTCTTCCATCCATGTCCAGCATTTCTCCTGCCCTCCCCTCCATCCATCCATGTCCAGCAACTCTCCTCTCTCCCCTGCCCTCCCTCCCATCCATGTCCAGGGTAAACTTCTACAAAACATATGTGATTCCATGTGCCCCAATGAAAGGAGAGTTTAATTCTTCTTCCATTTAATTTTAATATATTCCATCGTCTTTATAAATGCCAGGCTTCCCAAGGCAGATTACAACCAGTTAAGATGAACCCATCAGGAAACAGAATATTCTCACTGACATCTGGCCATCTGAATTGTACAGCAGCACAGTGAAGAAAAATAAGCACAAACTACAGAATTTACAATTGCTGTTTCTACTAGCTACAATAATTTTTGAAGTTGTTTTAGTGATATTCAATTACGTCTTTTCTCCTCCACCTTATAAGGCACTGCCTATCCAACAAAAACAGTATTAGACTTTTTAAAGATGGACCAACAATAAAGAATGACAACGTGGATGCAGCAGCTCACAGGTTACTTGCTGTGTTTTGAGTGAACAGCAATGACGACTGCACGGGGGAGTAGAAACAGAGATTAATCAAATGTCTTCCTTACTTACAGTGGACTAGATAGGTTCACTTCCACTCCACTCTCTATTTACCTGAAGTTGCACCAGAGAACCGGTGGGCGGCGACAGTGAAAGCAGCAAGCAGGCAGGTTCACCTCCGTCCTTTGCTTCCCTGCCCTCTCAGCGTCCCGCCCTCGCAGAAAGGAAATGACAAAGGAAGGCGGGACGCTGAGAGGGTAGGGAAGTGAAGGACGGAGGCGAGCTTGCCTGCCTGCTTGCTTCTTTCACTGCTGCCGGTTCGCCACTGCGACTTCAGGTAAATAGATTTCCAGGGGTAGAACGGAAAGTCGGAAAAAAAGGTGCTGGTACGCCATACCGGCGTGTACCGTCACAAAAAAATCACTGTGGATGTCCATCTTTTTCGAAAATGACCTTTTTCCCCACCTCCGAATTTGGACGTTCTACAAAGACGTCCAAATTCCAAGTTAGACGTTTCTTTCTAAAATGCCCCTCCACGTAACTTTGTAAGTCTCAGTGCTTTGAAAATACACTTCAAAATGACCTTATTTTATAAAGGAGCACAGGCACCTATAAAATTACTCCCAATATGTGCAGTGCTAAAACTAATTTTTAGAAGTGTGTCAAGTAGACATGCTCCTGTGAAGGTCATTCAACTAGTTTGCAAGAATTGGCATTGCTCTGCTTTTGGCTTCATTTATTTGCTTTATTCTGACATGACCTTGCAATGTTTCACTTTCTTTCTGATAAGCCTTTATATTTGCCACTGAACATACCAACAGAGAAAGATAATGAAAGATAATGATAGCTGCTGGTGAAAGAAAAGGCTTGAAGCAGGTAAAGGACACAAAAATAAAGAATTCATGAAAGCATTTGCCAGCTCATCTTGATTTCTCAGCTAGATTGCTGAAAATGTGCTAATACATACTATAGCTGTGAAACTATTGTTTAAATTATCTAGTAGTTTAGCGTGTATTATCCTATGTAATGGCACATACAGTTCTTCACTTAACAGCATATGAAAATGTCATTCATAGCCAAAATAAATTAGCAATTTAGATCTCTTGCACACCAACAGGCTTATTTTCGAAAGAAAAAGGGCACCCATCTTTCGACACAAATCAGGAGATGGGCGTCCTTCTCCCAGGGTCGCCCAAATTGGCATAATCAAAAGTCGATTTTGGGCGTCCTCAACTGCTTTCCGTCGCAGGGACGACCAAAGTTCATAGGGGCATGTCAGAATAATAGCGAAGGCAGGACTGGGGCGTGCCTAACACATGGGCATCCTCGACGATAATGGAAAAAAGAAGGGCGTCCCTGACGCGGACTTGGGCAACTTTACTTGGCCCATTTTTTGTTATGACCAAGCCTCAAAAAGGTGCCCGAATTGACCAGATGACCACCAGAGGGAATTGGGGATGACCTCCTCTTATTCCCCCAGTGGTCACCAACCCCCTCCCACCCTAAAAAAACATTTTAAATATTTTTTTTTTGCCAGCCTCTATGCCAGCCTGAAATGTCATACGCAGCTCCATGAAAGCAGTATGCATGTCCCTGGAGCAGTTTTAATGGGTGCAGTGCACTTCAGGCAGGCAAACCCTGGCCCTTCCCCCCCACCTGTTACACTTGTGGTGGTAAATGTGAGCCCTTCAAAACCCACCAGAAACCCACTGTACCCACATGTAGGTGCCCCCTTCACCCCTTAGGGCTAGGGTAGCGGTGAACAGTTGTGGGGAGTGGGTTGGGGGGGTTGGGGGGTCAGCACACAAGGTAAGGGAGCTATGCACCTGGAAGCAATTTCTGAAGTCCACTGCAGTGCCCCCTAGGGTGTCCGGTTGGTGTCCTGGCATGTCAGGGGGACCAGTGCACTACAAATGCTGGCTCCTCCCATGACCAAATTGCTCCTGAATCTATTCCACTGGAGCTTCATTATTTCCTCTGAAAAATGTATTGCTTCCTGTCTACACTTTGAAAAATTTAAATGTTTCTTCCTATCCCTCCTGTCTCTTTTTCCTAGGATATACACATTTAGTTGCAAGTTGCATCTCTTTTGACTTTTGCTGTTGGTCCTGTTCTATTTCAGGAGTCTTTCTCTCAACTGTCTCAGGCCTGTCTCTCTCCGTTGGAGTTATAGCTTCAAGACTGACTAAAATGTTCTAGGGCAGATCTTTCTGATTACTTTTCCTGTTGTATGCCACTTCTTATTCACTTCATTGCCCTGTTTCAGCTGTAAATGTCACTATTCTAACCTGAAGTTCAGCACCTGGTAAGGGTTTTCCTCCTCAAAACTCTAAGGAGTCACTGGAAAACATATCTACTTTGCAGATGAGGAAGCAACAGCCCTTAAGCAGCTTATCTGGCAACAAACCCAGCCAGCTGTGAACATCTTCCTCTCTCCTTATGGCTGGAGGAAGGAGGCGTTGAGGACAATTCCAGCTCCTACATGGGACATCATATCACAACTCTCTCTAGCCATTGTGCCTCCATGATGCTTACATGGCAACTGACGTGCTGTGCTTCAGCTCCATGGGATTAAAAGTTAAGAAAAGTACTTCCCTCTTCTTTGCTGCCTTTCAGGCATTCTGTCATTTTGATTATGGTTTCTAGTGCTGTGACCATGATTCTCTGCTATGGCCACCAGTGCTTTTACTTTTTCTGCTCTTTTCCTGGATGCCTCAGAAAACGGGCTGTATGAGAGTATGATGTCATCTAGATGACTGTGTCACACTCCCAGTGCACATGACATGGCATATCTGTGTCATCTAATTTATCTGCCACAAATAAAACCACTACCTGTGGATTATTAAATCATTATTAAATCACTACCTGTGCATTATTAAATCACTTCTCATGCTGTTCACTTCCTTTGATGCATCGACGCAGTTGCGCACTTTAGTGTTTCAGGATTACTGAAAAGAGATGTACTGTTTCTGCTTAGGAGGTTCCCTAGGCAAATGCATTTTGAATCATGTTAAGCTCTATCCCTGTCTTCTCCATTTCACACAAACATCAGTTAAATTCAATATCATAGAAAGATAGCAAATGACAGCAGAAAAGGATCACATGGTCTGTCTTGGTTACCCATCCAAACCACAACAAAACGAGCGGAAGCTATCAAGAAGGACCAGACTGAAGCCACAAATGTTGGGTCGTAATAAATTATTCTGGTTTCCAACATTTGTGGATTCAGTCTGGTCCTTCTGGATAGCTTCCGCTCGTTTTGTTGTGGTCTTGTTTTTTTGCGGGAGATTTTGGACTCTCTTTGTTGTTGTTTTTACCCATCCAAACCAACAGCCCAGTACCTACAGCTGTTTCTTCTCTATCAGATACTTTATCGAAATCTGATACAGTCCTTGTCTCCACCACCTTCACGGAGAGGTTGTTCCACATGTCTACTACCCTTTCTGTTCACATTCATCCAATGGCCCCTTGCTTCAGAGCCCTCTTTCCATTGAAAAAGGTCTTACTCCTATGTGTTTATACCTTGTAAATGTTTAAATGCCTCTAGCATA
Organism: Microcaecilia unicolor; assembly: GCF_901765095.1. Lineage (NCBI taxonomy): Eukaryota > Metazoa > Chordata > Amphibia > Gymnophiona > Siphonopidae > Microcaecilia > Microcaecilia unicolor. The sequence continues at coordinate 187,764,616 of NC_044031.1, forward strand.
TTTCCCCATTTTCAGTCTTTCCTCCAGGGTTTACATATTTAGATCATTAAGGACCCCTTTTACGATGAGGTTATAGGGCTACCGCCATGTTTGCAGGTGATGAATCGGCCCTACTGCCAGGCTCTCCCAGGAGTCCAGCAATGCTTCCAGGTCTGCCATGCACTATTTCTGTTGCTAGAAAATATTTGTAAATTTCTAGCACTGGTGGGTGGGGAGTGGGCAGGCCCGGCAGTAATCAAACAGTGCTACATGCTGCCTGATTACCGTCAGGTTACCACCAGAGCCCTCACCACCTTAGGAGGCGGTAAGGGCTCTTTTAAAAGTACCGTATGGCCATTTACTGCCTCTTTAAAAAAAGAAAACCTTTTTACCTGCAGTGGTAAAAGGTGGCATCAGCACACAGCAATCCCATGCACCGACAGCACTGTGGGCCACCTTTTACTGCCGCTTGGTCTATCTCCATATGCTCTGTGATGAAGACTGTTGACCATTTTAGTAGCTGACCTCTGGATCGACTCTATAGGTTTTATATCCTTTTGATGTGTGATCTCCAGAGGCTTTTGCAGAGGCGATATCCCCTCTTTTTTTCTGCGGGCCATTTCTCTCATACACCTAAGCATCCTCCTTGCTTTTGTCGTTGCCTTTTCTCTCTGTTTGGCCACCATAAGATCATCAGGTAAGATCACCCACAGGCCCTGCTGAAGCTTCACTAGGTCTTTACTCTTATTTTCCACACCTTCCAGGGTGTCTATTGTAGATTTTGATATCTTTCTCAGTAGCCACTTTGCAGTGTCACTTACAAAAATATTGAAAAGAACTTATCCGAGGACTGATCCTTGCAGCACTGATAAATGCCCTTTTCCTTACAGTGAACTCATTTACCACTACCCTTTGTCACTTTCCAGTCAGCCAGTTTCTAACCCAATCACTTTTAGGATGCGCTAAAATTGAAACCAGCACACGTCCATTTTCAGCCTGAGACCTTACCGACACCCATTGACCTAGTGGCAAGATGTCACACGCTACTTGCTCAGTAAGTATGCAGCGCACGCCAACTGCTGTTAACCGCCAGGTAAGTGGCCCATGGTAGAAAATAGAAAATCATTTTCTACTGTGGGATTTGGTGCGTGCCAAATTCAAAATTACTACCTGGCTTATGCACTAGCTGGGTGGTAGTGCCGTTTGGCGTGCGCTGTACACATGTAGGCCCTCCCGCACCTTTGTAAAAAGGCTCCTCAGATCATATATTAGTTGCCTATGCAGAACTATGTCAAAGGCCTTGCTAAAATCAAGGTATACCACATCTAGCACTCTCGCCTACATCAGCTCTCCAGGTCCTTAAGTCAACAAAATTAACCATGTTCGTCTGACAAGAGCTACCTCTGATTAAACCATGCTGCTCCTTTTTTTATGCAGCTATACCTCTGGACTTCATAAATTGCATTATTCTCTGTTTTAGCACTGATCCTATCAATTTACTCACTGTCAAGTTTAGAGTAACTGACTAGTACTTCTCACCCTCCTCCTTCCTTCCATTTTTGTGGAGAAGATCTGCATCCACCTGTATCTAGCAGCTGGGGGGCGGGGGGGGGGGGGGGGGGAGTTATATTTATGTGCACAATTTTGAAAATACATGTGTATGTAATATAAACATTCAAAACCTGTCCATGATAAAGAGCAGCTGTAAATGTTAAGTGCATTAATTCTCGGGGGTAATTTTCAAAATAGAAATATGCACATGCTTTCAGTTAGAAAATGTACCACTACCCGCACTGGGAAAAGTATGTCTGTGTTCAGCTATATAATTATCCCATACATGTCCAAGGGTCTTATGGCTAATACCTTTAGCAAATTAAGACTATAAATCTATGGTCACTTCTGATGTTTGTGCTTTATTTTATTAACACTAGTTAAGTATTTCCACTGTGTGGATCACACTGTCAAATCCACAGTCTGGCTTTATGTTGCCTATCAAGCCATCAAAAGAATGATTTGAGGAAACCCCTATCAAGTGATTGCAGCACTGTGTACTTAAATTTATTACATGTTTATTTGTGCTGGGACTTGGCATAGCAGCAGCTTCACCTAGTGCATAGTGTATAAATGCATCTACTGTTTGTCTGTGCAAACAACACTTAAATTAATTGAAAGATTAATTTTACTGCAAGGTAAAGTCCTTCTTTTTTTCCCCAAGTATAATGCCTGCAGTTTTCCCATATTCTTCCAAATAAGTCCAATACCATGGTTAAAAAAAGTAATTAAAAAAAAAGTTGGCCTAGCGAGCTTCTAGTACAATTTAGTTGATATGATTTGTATTTCAAGTAGGAGAATAAATGTATTTCTTAATTTCACCCAAGTGGTATCACTTTTTCATTTAATAAGTCCAAACATGTCTCCTTTGCCAATAAATGATTTAGGGGGGAAGTTATCAAGGTACTATAAAAATCAGACCTTTAGTTCACCTTAGTTCACTGAAGTAGTCGGCAACCAGTGGTAATGCAGTACCATAGGTTACCAACTCCTGTTGTTTCTGAATAATGCATGGTTATTCAGGTAACGCAAATCTGATCCCATTTTAAAGGGGCCATCTGTGCTGTCAGTCCCTCAATCATCACCCTTCCCCAATCAACACCCCCCTAATCAATGTCCACCAGTCAAGGCCCCCTGATCAATGTCCCCCAATTGAGAGCCTTTAATTAAGGACCTCCCTCGACAGAACCTAATGGCAAATGTCCCTGGTGACCCGGTGGGTCCGTGGGCAGGAACAATCCCCAGTTGTTCCAGCCCTTGCGTTGCGGAGCTTAAATTCCGCTGGTGAACCTTGACAGTAGTCTTGCAGTAATACCACTAGAGGTCAGGTTGCCTTTCACATGCAGAAACTTTAAGTTGCAAATTTTCCTCTGGGGAAATGTTAGTAGAAATCCCTTTACCATTTCATTATGGAGATCTGTCTTTGTGAACTGTTTGGTGGCCATCATTTTATGTGGGCTTTATGTACCTGTAAATTGTTATCCCTCAAGAGTTTACTCTTAGCACTGGATTGAGTTTAGTGAGCTTGGAAACAGATTTCAATAGTATCCATGTGCTTATATATCATCAATATAATGTGCTTAAAATCAGGTTATTTATTGCAACATTTGGAAACACTGTAATATTTTGGGTTGACACTTTATTTTCTGCATTTATCACTACACAGTATTATGCAACCACAGAACTGTGGTCAGTAGCTGTGCTGATGCTCATTATGAAAAAAAAATGTGATATGATATATTGCTCCCTTTCTATAATGTGAAAGGTAAGAGGGAGATTAAAGCCCTACGACTCAGGTTGCCAACTGGATCCAGATTCGCACAACAGGGTTGATCCAGTCCTGGGTTTACCCCAATGCATGCAGGGACTTGTAACCTTGCTTTTCTTAGGGAATCCCATGGGGAAATCAGAACCACAAATCCCTGCATGCAATGGGGTAAGCCCAGGACTGGATCAACCCTGTTGGGTGAATCTGGATCCACAACAGCAAAATCCAAAACATTCCAGACCAGTAGGGAAAGGACAATGGACTTCCAAGAGCACAAAAAAATGATTAATTGAAGTAAATGTTGAGGTTTATTAACAGGTCATTAAGACTCAACACGGTGCTATGTTTCGGCAATCGTTTTTTGCTTTCGGTGTCTTTCAAAATATTTCTGTGGCCATAATTTATAGTTATAACACCATTTAGATGTTTAAGTAAATTTAAAGATCGCCATATGTATGCTTATTAACACAATCTCATTAGTAGTATTCTTTTCATGTATTTCATGTATTGTTGTTCATTGATTTAATTTCATTTTTGTGGCAATAATATTAGTTGTTATACTATTTTGTTATATATGAGGAGAGATCAATGAATGTACATTTTAGATTATGACATTTTAACAGTTGTGTTTACTCTGCACTTTGTTTTAAATAGGTTTTGATTTTTGTGACTAGTTACAGAATGTTATTGACTCGCTTTATCTAAGTATATGTTTTTATATTTTATAAAAATATCTTGTGTGTGGTTTTAGAAACAATAATTCTGTTCTTCCTATTCAATTTGCATGTAATTTAATTTATCATGTTTTAGATTTTTTTTGTTATTTTATTTACAAAAGAATTTTTTGTATATGTTTGTAGATATGTAGACTCCTGATGCAGGCATGTGATTGCTGAAACACGGCACCGTGTCGAGACTTATAGTCTTCTTAATAAAGCTCAACATTTACTTCCACAAATCATTTCTGGGGTGTTGGAAGGTCATTCTGTTTTCCCTTTCTATATTGATCCCCCATAAATTAGTTGGAACAAAAATATATAGGAATGAATAAAAGGAGGACCAAAAATACTTATGCCTGATGCAGTTGTAATGAAATATGGATTCATGTTTATTTATTTTATTTTTTATTTATTTATTTAATTGCATTTGTATCCCACATTTTCCCACCTATTTGCGGGCTCAGTGTGGCTTACAATACATTGTAAATAATGGAGATACAGTTTGTTACATTACGATTATGGGTTACATTGTGAAAAGTTAAGACGATAGGGTCAGGTTAATCACCATTGGGGCGTAGAAACTATAGGATATGACGTTGGGGAATTGCTACGGTGATCGAATAATAGCAAGAGAGCAATGGGGTAAACAGGTTTTATCTGTGGGTAGATTGTTGGAAGGGAGAGAGTACGGTGAAGTGGAGTACGTGAAGTAATGTCTTGAGGCATTGTTGTGATGTATGTGGGATTTATATGTTTTGATCCTTGCGGTATGTTTTTTCGAAGAGATAGGTCTTCAATCGTTTGCGGAAGTCTGTTAACTCATAGACCGCTCTCAGGCCGCATGGTAGTGCGTTCCAGAGTTGCGTGCTTTTGTAGGAGAAGGTTGATGCATGTAATACTTTATACTTTTTGCCTTTGCACTTAGGGAAGTGGAGGTTGAGGAACGTTCTGGATGATTTTCTGGCGTTTCTGGGTGGCAGGTCTACCAAGTCAGACATGTATGCAGGAGCTTCGCCGTGAATGATTTTGTGCACTAACGTGCATATTTTAAAGGTGACACGTTCCCTAAGTGGGAGCCAGTGTAGTTTCTCACGTAATGGTGCTGCGCTTTCGTATTTTGGTTTTCCGAAGATGAGTCTGGCTGCTGTATTCTGGGCTGTCTGAAGTTTTCTCATGATTTGTTCTTTGCAGCCTGCGTACAGTGAGTTGCAATAATCCAGATGGCTTAATACGAGTGATTGTACCAGGTTGCGGAAGACAGATCTTGGAAAGAATGGTTTTATTCTTTTCAGCTTCCACATGGAGAAGAACATCTTTTTTGTTGTGTTGTTCGCGTGAGTCTCAAGTGTAAGGTGGCGGTCGATTGTGACTCCAAGGATTTTTAAATTTTCTGAGATTGGCAGGTTTAGTTTGGGTGTGTTGATGGCGGTAAATTTTGTTGTGTTGTATTGGGAGGTTAGTATGAGGCATTGAGTTTTTTCTGCGTTCAATTTCAATCGGAATGCATCAGCCCAGGTGTTCATGATGTGTAGACTTTGGTTGATTTCGTTGGAGATTTCGTTGATGTTTTGTTTGAAAGGAATATATATCGTTACATCATCGGCATATATGTAAGGGTTAAGGTTGTGGTTTGATAGAAGTTTTGCTAGTGGGGTCATCAGTAGGTTGAAAATTGTTGGTGAGAGGGGGGATCCCTGCGGTACTCCGCACTCAGGTATCCATGCAGCAGATGTGCTTGAGTTTGATGTGACTTGGTATGAGCGTGAGGTTAAGAACCCCTTGAACCATTTTAGGACATTGCCTCCGATGCCGAAATATTCAAGAATGTGTAATAGAATTCCGTGGTCAACCATGTCAAAGGCACTTGACATGTCAAATTGTAGGAGGAGTATATTGGAGCCTCTTGCAATCCGTTGCTTAAATTTGGTCAGTAGGGTAGTTAGTACTGTCTCTGTGCTGTGATTTGAATGGAATCCTGATTGGGCGTCATGCAGTATTGAGAATTTGTCGAGGTAACTTGTGAGTTGTTTGGTTACCACTCCTTCTGTTATTTTGGTTATTAGTGGTATGGATGCAACTGGTCTGTAGTTAGTTATTTCACTAGTGTTTTTCTTTATGTCTTTGGGTATTGGGGTTAGTAAGATTTTTCCTTTTTCCTTTGGGAAAAGTCCGTTTTGTAGCATGAAATTCAGGTGGTTCGTTAAGTCTAGTATGAATTGTTGAGGAGCTGTTTTCATGAGGTTGGTTGGGCAGATGTCTAGTTTGCATTGTGATTTGGTGAATCTTTTAAGCGTTTTAAAGATAAGGTCTTCTGGTAGTACTTCGAATTCGGTCCAGATCCTGTCTGCTGGGTATATTCCGTCTTCAGGGTCTAGACAGTTCAGGAGTGTGGTGTATTCGGTAGGGCTGGTGGGTATTCTAAGTCGTAGTTGTATGATTTTCTCTTTGAAGTATTTCGCGAGGTCGTCGACCCCTGGTGTTTCTTTGTTATTGTTTGTAACAGGTGTGGTGTCTAGCAGCTTATTTAGAAGGTGGAAGAGTTTGTGCGTGTCTTTGTAGTTTAGTCCAATCATAGTTTTATAGTGTAGTCTTTTAGTCTGTTTTATGGTGTATTTATATTTCCTCCGAAGTGATTTCCATGCATTCAGTGTGTGTTCATCTTTCTTCTTGCTCCAAGCGCGTTCTAGTTTTCTAACTTGTGTTTTGAGTTCTTTCAGCTCTTCGGTGAACCATAGATTTGATTTTTTCCTGTGCGATGTTCTGGTTTGGATTGGGGCAATTGAGTCTAATATTGTTTTACATATGTTGTCCCAATCTTGGAGGAATTGTGCGGTATCTGTGTTTGCTGGCCATTCATTTTGGTAGACCTGTTGCCAGAATGTTGTAGGGTCTATTTTTCCTCTCGTAGTGTATGTTGTTCGTTCGTTTTTGTTGACTGCGTTTATGTGTGTTTTTCGCCAAAGGAGGGATATGTTGGATATCTTGGAAGATTTTTTGAAGTTCTTTATTGAAAGGCTTAAATCCATAAGTGTAAAAACACTTGTTTTGATTTGTGAATATAACCATAAAGTTATATGGACATTGATGTAGAATTTTACTTTGACTTACTAGACCAATGAATTTTGAAGGGGTGAGCTCTATGCTCCAGTTTTCTGTATATGATGAGCCATCTCTCGTTTTATAATGGCATGTATGCCTCTTTATGGTCTGCTTACATCACTGAGATTATTACTTACAGTATGTACTAATGATTGCATTGAAAAGCGGTATAAATTTGACTATTAAATTATGAAACTCAGTTTGTCCGGGCGAATAAATGTCCTCATTTAGCAACTGTATTCTCCTTACAGCCCACATGCATACTTAGATCTGCACAACACAACCAATTGGTGGTACTCAGCCACAGAGAAATAACCCATGAACACACTAGAGACGTTATCTTTAGTGTGCAAGGATCTCAACTTTGGGATTCTTTCCCCGTCCCTCTCCGTCTACAGACATCACTTGACAAATTTAAAATGGACCTTAAGACCCATCTTTTCAAAGACGCATACCATTAATGTTTGTATACGTTTCTGGTGGTTTCCTGGGAAGTATCTCAAAAATACCTGTAGCACTCCCTCCTGTTCTTCCCCTCCCCCATCCTATCTATTATTGTAGTTTTACCCTCTACCTTGAAAGTCATGTCTAGACCCCCACTATCTACTTTCCTATTCTTCACTTTATTTTAGGTTGTAAGCCACCCTGAAGGTCTTCCATAGAGTGGGATAGTAAAACTATAATAAAACTTGAAACTTGAAAACTTAATCATCCAGGAGCCATTTCTGGCTGGTTAAATTGCATTGAATCTCAAAGTGCCCAAGTGTAAATACCATTTGCACAGTAGGATTATAGATTACTAGCACTTGTGTGTGAATGTTACATGCATGTGCTTAAGTGTGCTTGTGCCAGCTTAGCAATATTCTAGAGCGTGAGCACGCAGGGCAGATAGCATGTAACTGCAAAGGGGGGTTCCACAGAGGATGGGCATGGGCAGATCCCACATTTAGCACACAAATTATAATATTCTCTAAGTTATGTACCTACAACATAACACTTGTGAGTTCACGTTTGTGCCTCCCTTTTACATGACAAAGTGATAGCTCTTAAATGTTACATAAGTACTTAAGTATTGCCATACTGGGAAAAACCAAAGGTCCATCAAGCCCAGCATCCTGTTTCCAACAGTGGCCAATCCAGGTCACAAATACCTGGCAAGATCCCCAAAAAGTACAAAACATTCTATACTGCTTATCCCAGAAATAGTGGATTTTCCCCAAGTCCAATTTAATAATGGTATATGAACTTTCCTTTAGGAAGCCGACCAACTCCACTAAGCTAACCGCCTTTACCACGTTATCTGGGAATGAATTCCAGAGTTTAATTACACGTTGAGTGAAGAAACATTTTCTCTTATTCGTTTTAAATTTACTACTTTGTAGCTTCATCGTATTCCCTCTATTCTTAGTATTTTTGGAAAGCGTAAACAGACGCTTCACATCTACCCTTTCAGCTCCACTCATTATTTTATAGACCTCTATCATATCTCCCCTCAGCCGCCTTTTCTCCAAGCTGAAGATCCCTAGCTGCTTTAGCTTTTCCTCATAAGGAAGTTGTCCCATCCCCTTTATCATTTTTGTCGCTCTTCTCTGTACCTTTTCTAATTCCACTATATCTTTTTTGAGATGCAGCGACCAGAATTGAACACAACATTTAAGGTGCAGTCGGACCATGGAGCGATACAAAGGCATTATAACATCCTCATTTTTGTTTTCCATTCCTTTCCTAATAATACCTAACATTCTATTTGCTTTCTTTGCTGCAGCAGCACACTGAGCAGAAGGTTTCAACGTATGATCAACGACGACACCTAGATCCTTTCCTTGGTCTGTGACTCCGAATGTGGAACCTTGCATGATGTAGCTATAATTCGGGTTCCTCTTTCCCACAAGCATCACTTTGCACTTGCTCACAATAAACGTCATCTGCCATTTAGACGCCCAGTCTCCCAGTCTCGTAAGGTCCTCTTGTAAATTTTCTCAATCCTCCCGCGATTTAACGACTTTGAATAACTTTGTGTCATCAGCAAATTTAATTACCTCACTAGTTACTCCCATCTCTAGGTCATTTATAAATATGTTAAAAAGCAGTGGTCCCAGCACAGACCCCTGGGGAACCCCACTAACTACCCTTCTCCACTGACAATACTGACCATTTAACCCTACTCTCTGCTTTCTATCTTTTAACCAGTTTTTAATCCACAATAGAACACTACCTCCTATCCCATGACTCTCCAATTTCCGCTGGAGTTTTTCATGAGGTACTTTGTCAAACGCCTTCTGAAAATCCAGATACACAATCCTGCTTATAATCGAAAGAGAAAAACGCCTATATTCCGACCTAAATTGGGACATGAACGTCTTTCTCACGCGGGTGCCCAAATCGGTATAATCGAAAGCCGATTTTGGGCGTTTCCAACTGCACTCCATTGTGGGAACGAATAAAGTTGATGGGGACATGTCGGGGGCGTGGTGAAGGCGGGACTGAGGCGTGGTTATCGGCTGAGCAGAGATGTGCGTGCTCGGCCGATAATGGAAAAAAGAGAGAATTTAGGTCACTTTTGTTGGACCCATTTTTTTCACGAACAGGTCCCAAAAAAGTGCCCTAAATGACCAGATGACCACCGGAGGGAACCGGGGATGACCTCCCCTGACTCCCCCAGTGGTCACTAACCCCCTCCCACCAAAAAAAAACCGAACGTTAAACACTTTTTTTCCAACTTGTAAGCCAGCCTCAAATGTCATCCCCAGCTCCATGACAGCAGTATGCAGGTCCCCGAAGTAATATTAGTTTAGTTGGTGCTGCGCGGGACCCATGCAGAAAGGAAAAATCGGAAGAAAAAAAAACAAGCAAGTGCAGTCAGGGACATCTAAATTAAAGGGGGAATTGAACCAGTAATCTTCTGATTACAAGCTCATTGCTTTAGCCATTGCACCACCTTATTCAATTAAACAGATGTAAGCTAAATGAGTGTGATTGGCTGACAGAAACTTGGAGGGACTTAATGGAAAGCAAAGGCCATCTAAACAGCTGAATAACGTGGTGCACTGGCTAGAGTAGTGAGCTTGTAATCAGAAGGTTGCTGGTTTGAATCCCCCTTTAACTATCGGTTTAATTTGGACATCCCTGACTGCACTTGCTTGCTTGTTTTTTTTTTCTTCTGATTTTTCCTCTCTGCATGGGTCCCGCGCAGCACCAACTAAAGTAAAATTGCTCTGGGGACCTGCATACTGCTGTCATGGAGCTAGGTATGATATTTGAGGCTGGCATAGAGGCATCTCAGGGGGACCAGTGCACTACGAATGCTGGCCCCTCCCACGACCAAATGCCTTGGATTTGGTCGTTTTTGAGCTGGGACGCTTCGGTTTCGATTATTGCTAAAAAAACAAAAACGCCCAGCTCAAAAAACGCCCTAATGCAATGTATTTTCGAAAAAAAAAGATGGACGTCCATTTTTTTCGAAAATACAGTTCGGCCCGCCCCTTCACAGACCCGTTCTCAGAGATGGACGTTCTTACACATAGGCGTTCGCGTTTGATTATGCCCCTCAATATCAACCACCTTTATCCACAAGTTTGTTCACTCCTTCAAAGAAATGTAGTAGATTGGTGAGGCAAGATTTCCCTTCACTAAATCCATGTTGACTTTGTCTCATTAATCCATGTTTTTGAATATGCTCTGTAATTTTGTTCTTTATAGTAGTCTCTACCATTTTGCCCGGCACCGACGTCAGACTCACTGGTCTATAATTTCCCGAATTTCCTCTGGAACCTGCATTAGTCATGGGAAGATAATGCTACTTAGTGCTGGGATTATCTTTTTTCCCCCTGGAGCCTCAGGCTGCTGATGCATGATCCGATACTTCCTGGGAACCTCTTAAAAGGACTAGGCCTTGATAAAAGTACCAGTGTTACAGTTAGTATTCTTGTACTATCTCAGTGCGCCTTTCCATTCAATTCCGAAGTTTACCCCTTTGCTTGATCACTAAAACTGAATGACCTCCAAGACTGAAGAAACTCAACAAAGCAATTATTGTGACAGACTGATACAATCAGTTATTATTACCACATATTTACACTAAACATACTTGATTTAGTACAAGGAAAAAAACATATTCAGAGTTGAAATCTTTTAGGCAATAGGTTAACAAGGACAAAGAAGACAAGTGAAATGTGTTAAAAGATGTGCAGAGAGATGGGGCTGACTGAAATGTCTGAATGAGATATATGGGAAAGAAGACACAAAAGCAATATAACAAACCTCTAAGATGTTATTGCCACTGATTGCTGACTTTGTGAATGACCTTACTTTACTCCCTGGCTTCTTTCTCAAATTGCAGATTGTGGTTTGTGCTCTACAAAAGAAATGACATTTCAATTTCTAGGACAATGTCAGCTTCTAATATAATTGCCAGAAAGATCAAACCTAGTAAAAGGAACAGCAAGGGCAAAAGAGGGCAGCAGGGAAAAAGGAAAGAGGTGGCTACAGTCAACGTGTTTAACGGTCAGCATTGTTTTTAAAACACTAACCATGGAATTTAAATGTGCATCCAGATATTATGCCTCAGGCTGCTCCCAGATACCAGCACAGAATATCCAGGTAGAAAGTGGATACAAAACATTATCCAGGGACTGTCGCTATTCAGTGCTGGTAGCTGGAGAACTATCCGGGCAAGTTAGAACAGCAAAGTTGTCCAGATAGTTATACAGCTACCGTCGTCAAATATTGGCAGTACCTGGACAGGTTCTAGCTCTGCGCCCGGCCTGCCCCGGAAGTATCCGAATAGTGCTAGACCAGTCAGTAAAGATATTCAGTGGTTTTTTCTGGAAAATTAGTGACTGGCCCCAGTGAGTGGCTGCTGAATATCAACCTGTATATATATTGCAGATTTTCACTATGTTTATAGGGCTATAGCTTCAATGCAATGCAATTTTGCAAGCTCATAGAAACTCATTTTTATGCAGTGCATACTTATACTGAGGAATGTGCTGCTGGAGGATGTGGTTAAGACAACCAACACAATGAGATTCAGAAGAGGTTTGGACGTTCCTAGACAAAAAGAGGCATATTGTATAAGTAGCGTCTAAAAATTGGCACTGAAAATTTAACACAACACGATTCTGTAAAGAGTATGCATCCTTATAGAATCACGCTTAGGCATAAACCATAAACTGCACCTAACTGTAGGCATCTGCAATTAGGTCTGCTATGAGCAGGTTTAAATGTCGACAATTACAGTTAGACAGTTTGGCCATATTCTATATCAACATGCATAACATTTGGGAACTCCCCCAGAAATACTCCTATTTGCGCTCCAAATATGTGCATGCATTAGGATTTATGTACATATCATTATATAATACGATATGCTCGCAAATCCTAATTATTGCCAATTAGTGCTGATAATTGGTTATCAGCCAATTATCAGCACTGATTGGCTCATGACTCAATTGTTACGCATGTTAATTTGGGCATGCACCAATATATAGAATCTGGCCCAAAGTCCATAAAAAATTATTAGCCAGGTAGGCTTGGATGAGCCATTGCTTATCCCTGGAAATGAACCATAGGAAAGAGATGTACTTTGAGGATCTACCGGGTATGTGTGATCTGGACTGGCCGTTGTTGAAAACAGGATGCTTGACTTGATGGATTCTGGTCTAAGTATGGTTTTCCTTGTGTATCTCTTTCTTATTTATTTATTGCATTTGTATCCCACATTTTCCCACCTCTTTGCAGGCTCAATGTGGCTTACAATATATCATGAATAATGGAAATACATGAGAAAATATTCATTTGGTATTACAGAAGGATCTTGGGTGTCATGATAATAACAGAATATATTAGTAGATTAACAATCAAATATTATAAGACAATTCTGGGTGAATGTATAGGAGCTCATATTTGTTGTTCTTTGTGGTATGTCTTGTTAAAGAGATGGGTCTTCAGAAGTTTGCGGAAATGAATTAATTCGTAGGTCATTTTTAAGTTGCGTGGTAGCGCATTCCAGAATTGTGTGCTCAGGTAAGAAAAGGTTGATGCATGCATTGTTTTGTACTTTAGACCTTTGTAGTTGGGGAAATGCAGGTTAAGGAATGTGCGGGATGACTTTTTAGCATTCCTGGATGGTAGGTCTATCAGGTCTGACATGTAGGCTGGGGCGTCTCCATGAATGATTTTATGAGTTAGGATGCATATTGTGAATGTGATGTATTCTTTAAGTGGGAGCCAGTGTAACTTTTCTCGTAAGGGTTTAGCATTTTCATATTTTGTTTTTCCGAATATTAGTCTAGCTGCAGTGTTCTGAGCTGTTTGGAGTTTCTTGATTATTTGTTCTTTGCAACCAGCGTAGAGTGCATTGCAGTAGTCTTCATGTAATGGTTAACTGAAGTCCAATTCAGTACATTTTTCCGAGCTGTTGGAAGAAGGTTAGTGTAAAACTCCAGCCTTCCTTCAACTAATACCTCACATTATAGATCTGTCTCTAATTTTCCTTTGTTTCTAAAATTGTTAAGAAAATGGTCTTTCTCCTTGCTTTTGGTCTCTTCTGACAAAGTTAATGCTCCTCTTCCCAGACAACAGTGTTTCTGGCTTGCTCAAAGTGAAATCTGTTTTAAACCCGATGGCAATAAGGATGTGCTTCTAGACAAGAACACAGCATTTGACTTTGGGGCCCTTTTACTAAGCCATGTAGGCACGTACAAACGTCCTATGTGTGTCAGTTTTCAACTACTGCACGGCAACCACGTGGACTGGGTGGTAATTTCATTTTTTAAACGCGCTGGAAAACCGCTAACCAGGCAGTAATCAGCATTGTACATGGGCTGATGATTACCGCCCAGTTAACATGTGAGATCTTACCACTAAGTCAATGGGTGACAGACAGTAAGGTCTCAGGCCCAAAATGGATGCGTGCCCATTTTCATTTTGCTGCACGTCCATTTTCGGCCAAAAAAAAGGCCTTTCTTGCAGGTGCGCTGAAAAATAGACCTATGAGCATCAAAAACCAGGGACATGAACATCTGTCTGGCATCATTTTGAAAAATATGGCCATACAGACATCCTTACAGAACAGAGGAGTAGCCTAGAGGTTAGTACAATGGACTGTAAACCAAGGGACACAGGTTCAAAACCCACTGTAATGTTTTTTTTTTTTTTTGTAATTGTGGTCCTTCCAGGACCTGAAAATGTACACCACTTCAATAGCCTTCAGGCTGGCAGGTGCCTTATATGTTTAGGTACAGTAGGTATTTTTCTGTTTCTGGAAGGCTCAGAATTATATTAAAAACAAAAAGTTGAAGTGGGACTTAAACCTAGGTCCCTTGGTTCACAGTCTACTGCACTCATCACAGAAAACAACAAGGCAAACGATCTGCAAAATCCAACGTGGAGAATGAGCAAGCAGATCAATATAACATCAAAAATATTTTATTGAAGATACCGTATATGAGACAATTGCCCATATACGGTATCTTCCATAAAATATTTTTGATGTTATATTGATCTGCTTGCTCATTCCCTTCTGCACTCACCACTACACTACTCCTCTGACTTGCGTACTGTTTTGTTCTTGTTTTGTTCAGAATGGTCATAATACCTACCTGCAGCTGACATAGAGACTGGTTTTCCTTTCCAGGTTCACTTTCAGGGGAAAGGGAAGAGATCAGCAACCACTGGAGCACTGGGGTATTAAGGAGGGGGTCATACCTTAATCCCCCTAGTGGTCAGTTTTTCAATTAGAGCAACTTTATGTAAATTGGATGTGACTGAAACAGGTCTAGCTAAAAAGTCATTCTTGTTAGTTTTGGATGTTTCTTCCCATTCAAAAATCCCCGTTGGACGTTCTACTTTTAGGTTCTCTCTATTCCCACCCAAAACACATTCACAACACACCCCTTGCTATTTAGATGAACTGCAGTGTGAAACATCCAAATTATGACTGAGCACAACAACATCTAGCAAATGTCCATTTTTGAAAAAAAAGATAGACGTTTTTCATGTTTGTAAATAACCATGTTCTCTATTGGATGTTTGGACGATTTCCGCAGATCGTCCACAGTCAGATTTAGATGTCATATCAAATATGCCCCTCCACATACTTTATGCAATTACATGCTTGCTCAGTCTGTGCTCTGCCCTAACTCCACCCCGTGCACATCCACGAGCAAAGTACGCACTATCATGCCAAAGCCCGTACTTATATGTTGGTCGGCATTTTAAAAGAGGCCACTTACTCACTTGTGTGAAAATAGCTTTCTAAAATTACTCCAGTGTAATTGATATCCAGTTTGATAAAACTGAATCAAATTTCTTATATTTGGCTGTCAATGATTCCATAATATTTTTAATTAATTGTAACCATTGTGAATGTATCAGCAGCAAACCATTACACATTACATTGCAGTACTTTAGCTTCAAAGTAATCAATGCTTGAACCAATAGCCTTAATTTTCCTATAAGGTTGTGATTGTTAGATTTGTCTCACACACTAGGTACTAACATGGTAAATGATGTCAAATAATGTCCATCTTGGCCCATCTAGTCTTCTCAGTGAGATGCCTGGGGCTGTATTTCTACTCTGTGCAGGTTACCCCCTCTTTACCTTTGTTCAGGGTTGTACCTGAAACTTTATGCAGCTTTCCCCTCCTGAACCTTTGTTTAAGGTTGTTCCTGCTAATCTGTGGAGGTTACCCCTCCATTGTTACCTGCTGCTCCATGTATCGACTTCGATTCCAGTATTTCTTCATTAGAGTGTTACAAGATATTCTACCCACTTCTCCAGCAATTAATATGTTGGAAGAAATGATTTAATTTGGGGAAAATAGCTCTAGAGCAACTCGCCACTGCTTATAATTTAAGAGCAGGTGCTGTATTTATATTGATTTCTCCACCAATCACCAAAGGTGATAATTGCAATAAATTAAATAAATTAAGTATATATAGCTTCTATATACTCAGAACACAAAGAGACCGTATTTTTAGCTTCAAAAAGATCGATTTAATATACAATTGCACACGAGAGGTAGGTTTTAAGAGGAATCTTTACAGGTAATCTGTGCCTAAAATAGAACAAAGTAGCAGGTAGATCAAAAGTTATGTTACTTACAAGTCCTTGTGACACAGTATGAACAGCATTAGGTAAGCACATGATTTAGGAGCAAGGCATCAGCGGACCCCAAAGAGAGCAGCAGTTTCCAAGAGAGGCAGGTTTCCAGAGGAGGCAGGTCCCAAGAGAGGCAGGTTCCATGAGGAGCAGGTTCCAAGAGAGCGAGCTGGGCTGTTTCCAGGCCTTTTATAATGTTAGCAGAGAAGCATGGTGTGTGCATGTCTTGGATATTTTGCAAGGCATTATGGTTAATGTAGTCTCATGTCTGCACACGACCCCTGAGTCCTGGTATGACATCACGAGACTTACAGTCTGGATTTTGCTGGCAAATGTCTTTTGATGTCCTGTTCAGTCTCTGGGGCAGATACACATTACAAGTCCTTCCTTTCTGCACATGTCTGGAAGCTGATGGGAGGGGCAGGTATACCTTTGACAAGCAAATGTCCTGTTTATGCTTCCTCTGAGTATTCAGGTGTCCACCTTAGTCCATCTTTTGTTAGGTGGGAGGGCAGAGGAAGCTCTTTTGTGTTTGTTAAGTGTTTGTAGTTAACTTATTCCTGCTCTCAGAAGCTCCCAGAAAAAGGAATGGAGAGAGAGGGGCTTGAAATAAAACTATTCTCTGCTGCTGTGTCAAATATATATTTTTAAAAGATACACAAATATATTGCTGTATATATATCCAGCAAATATGCTACATATTTCAGTAATAAACTGATACCGTTACATTCCCTCTCTTGGCTCCGAGTGAAAATAAATTTTTAATATATTGGAATGAGGAGCCATAAAATGAACTATAAAAGCTAAAATTAAAAAAAACAACTCTAACCTTGTACAGTAGCATAATATCAAAAGAACAATAGCAAAGGTACTGAACTGTTTACATGGGCATGTGTACTGGAAGAGGTGAATCTTTTAATAATGAACATTGAACAGACTGGACCGTGCAGGTATTTTCCTGCCGTCATCTACTATGTCACATCACTATGAATCTTGGAATATGTCCTTAGCTGGAATATGACTGTTATAAAGCAAAAAGACTCATCATTATTACTTTTGTTTACTCATGACTTACATTTAGGCTGCTAGGGTTAAGTTTTCTGTGGTCAGTTTCATTAGGCTTCCATTCAGTCAGGTGGCAGAGTATGGCTTTGCTCTGGTTTAAAATAGGATTGCAAGTACACTTTATATGACTTCAGCCACACAAGCGTCATTTTGCTCTATTTCCAGAGACCACCTCTTTTTGTGTCACCTGCTCAGGGGCATAGGCTGCTCCCAAGTTTATGCCACAGGATATCTTACCCAGTATGCTAGCCAAATCAATAGCATGAGAGTGCGCAATTGACCAATTTACCACCGCAATGGGGTGGAACAATCTATTCAGTCATATTTTCAGCGTTTGACATTCCAAGGAAAAATATTCTATGAATGTTTCCTAACACTGTGAATGTTTCCCTATATTCTCTATTTCAGAGGCTAACTGAGGTATTCACAGCAGTGATACATAAGCAAGGGTGTAAATGTGGAGCTATTATACTACTGTTTCATTAGAAACAAGAAAGACATATGTATGCAATTATAATAATTTACACACAAAACAATTATTCCTATCATTCCTATGCAATAATATTTACTTAATCATTGACCAAATAAACAAAAACAGAGTCATGGTATAGTGCCATGGACTACCTTTCAGAGAGAAACTTTTTATTTTTCAGAGAGAAACCTTTTATGGGTAATGAGTGTGGTAAAAGGTTACCATATTTATCTGCTTTAGCAGTGTTTAATGTTGCACTTTAATAGACAATACTCATGTGTTTAATGTTGTAAAGAATTTAGAAAAGATATGTTAATTTTGCTTTGCACACAGCCAATATTTCATTCCAGAGAGAGCATTTTGTGCATACTGGCTGTAATGCAGAATAAACTAAAAAGGTCAGAAACATTCCCTGTACTGATTGTACCTGATAGATCATGTAAAAGGAAACCTTTGCTCATAATTTCAAATATACACATGTGAATATATAACCTTAGATAGCAATTGGTAGAACTTATTATACGTGAGCCATAGCTTGAATGATTCTTTTCTATAGCTTGCCTGCCAGTGAAAATGGTCTCTTTTTTTTTTCTTTCTTTCTTTCTTTCTTTCTTGGACAATGTGAACTAATGGAGGGACTGTTAGTAGGGAGGGTCTATTAATGTCTGCTTATAGTTTCTTGGGTACCCCATAACATAAAACAAACATGTAACATGGAGACCACATGACAAACAAACAAAGAACTCTATTAGGCCTTTAGGTCTCCGATCGTCCATTCCAGATCCAGGATTGAGCTTAACCTGCAAATAAAGCACAAGAACACAAAAGCAACGTACGCGGCATCCATCTTGGATTTGCCAAAGCATTTTCATTCATTTAGAACTAAGCAACAATTAGCAAAATTAATAAAGCACCAAAAAGCATCATCTGTGGCATCCATTTGGATTACCACAGCAGTTTCATTTACTATCTCATAAGTAGAACAACATAGATCTGTTTATTTTTAAAATATCCTAGCACCATAAAAATATTAATCTCGTAAGTAGAACAGAATCAGATCTATTTATTTAGAAGAGTATCTGAGATAGCCATGTATGTATTCATTACTAGCGCCATAAAAATAAGCAACAATTAGCAAAATTAATAAAGCACCAAAAAGCAGCATCTGCGGCATTCATTTGGATTACCACCGCAGTTTCATTTACTATCTCATAAGTAGAACAACATAGATCTGTTTATTTTTAAAATATATTAATCTCTTAAGTAGAACAGAATCAGATCTATTTATTTAGAAAAGTATCTGAGATAGCCATGTACTAGCGCCATAAAAATATTAATATCTCATAAGTAGAACTCGAACTCTGAAAAAGACAGAAAGACACTTTCACATTAATTTTAGCAGGTCACATGGCTGGTTCTGGTGGGGGATCCCTCTCTTGTTCACAGTTCCTTCCCATAATCTTAGACCATTTTATGCGAGCAGCGTGCAGTGCAGACATGTTTTATTTTCTTAAGCTTTAGTTTCTTTTCTATAAAGGTAAGCATATCTTGTTAATTCACATTAAAGCACAATATTAAGTTTCAGCTCCAGCGGGAGTTACCTATTATAAGGAGGCATTTTTAAAACTTCTTACCCAGTATTTTAGTTTCAACTCCAGTGGGAGTCACTCATCGGAAAAAAGACATTTCTAAATCCTTAAACAATATTATATCAAAAACAAATTACAACAGAAGCTATCACAGAGAGACATTTTAAATCTGACTTATTGCAAAGAGACATTACTAAATCTTAAATGTTCAAAAGAACAATAGAAGCTACATTTTTAATTAAAAGAACAATAGAAGCTACATTTTAAATCAAGAGAACAATAAAAGCTACATTTAAAATTAAAAGAACAATAGAAGCTACATCTTTAATTCTTATCAGTGTTACAAAGGGCCATTGCAAAAACTTTTTCTATTTTCCAGTCCAACATATTTTAAAAATTAGCACCTGGATTTCCCTGCCATCTGCAGAGTGGGTCATGCTGTGGAGAAGTCCAGTCCAGGCTGGATGCATCTCCTCATGTTTCTAGGAATTAATCTGCAGGAAGGGCTGACAGAATGTCAGTTTCTGGTCCAGCAGGACTTGCAGTTATAAGTTTCTGTTTATCTGGTGGCAAATTTCTCTTGTTATTGTTAGCTATCTGTAATATCTGCAAGGCTCCATGAGATTTTAAAATGTCACATGTTTGCTGGCGGTTTTCAGTAGCTACATACTTAGGAGCTGATTTCTTTATTAGAGGTTCCCTTCTATGGGAGCTTAGATCAGAATGCAGCCCAGTGTGCTGAGGAGCTGAATCATGAGCATTTAAATTAGACTGCAGAACAGGTTGTGCATATATGTGCTGAGGTTTTGGATGCTGTGAGGGGGTCTGAGAACTAATGGTTCTAGTTGAACCTCCTGCTACGGGTGTGGACTGTGATACTGTTACCATAGCTGAAACAGGCATGGCTGTAGCTGTATTTGGGTCTGGAGGAGCACATGGGAGACCCGTAATGGCTGACCCCTGCAAATGTGAATCCTGTACATGATCAATGTTCTCATCTATATGTGGCGTCTGCAGTGTTAATTCCCTGATTAAATGCTTCAAGTCTGGAACCTGGCTGGCCTGCATTTCTAAGGCTGAAATTTGGGCTTTCATTTTATTTTCCTGAGCTGCCTGGCTTTGTACCTGCATTCTAAGGGCGTCTAATTGATCATTTAAGCAACTAGCCATTGTGATTAGAAAATCCTTTTCTGTGTTTACCTGCAAGCATTCTCTCTCTTTGGCCAGTAACTTCTCATTCAATTCTGCATGTTCTTTTAAGGCATTCTTACACATGGTCAACATTAACCAAGTGCATGCAGAAACTCTCTTGCTCCCTTCCTTAATTGAATATAAATAACATTTTGTTTCAATATCAGAGGGGATGGAAATATCATCAGTTACATTACGGGTCCAAGGATTAGGGCCAGAGGATTCTACGCATTGCTTAGGCAAAGTGGGGTTATCTATGTCCTTCTCAAAAGAAACTGCAAAATTGTTTTTTATTTTATGCCAGAGCATGCCTAAAGATTTGATTATGAAATACATAAAGTACATGAGTGCATAAGTACCTAAATAAGACCAAACATCCATCCAGCACAGCATTCTAAATATTCTAAATGCCCTGAAAACTTTATCAATTTATCAATCGGAAATTTAATTAATGAAACCTGATACTCAGTTCTCTATAAAGCAGCAAAATACAAGAATATAATCTAAGAACACTGCTATTTTGGCACAATATTTCTGCCCACATTCTCCACAAATTAATATGTTACAAGAAATTCTACCCACTTCTCCAGCAATTAATATGTTGGAAGAAATGATTTAATTTGGGGAAAATAGCTCTAGAGCAACTCGCCACTGCTTATAATTTAAGAGCAGGTGCTGTATTTATATTGATTTCTCCACCAATCACCAAAGGTGATAATTGCAATAAATTAAATAAATTAAGTATATATAGCTTCTATATACTCAGAACACAAAGAGACTGTATTTTTAGCTTCAAAAAGATCGATTTAATATACAATTGCACACGAGAGGTAGGTTTTAAGAGGAATCTTTACAGGTAATCTGTGCCTAAAATAGAACAAAGTAGCAGGTAGATCAAAAGTTATGTTACTTACAAGTCCTTGTTACACAGTATGAACAGCATTAGGTAAGCACATGTTTTAGGAGCAAGGCATCAGCGGACCCCAAAGAGAGCAGCAGTTTCCAAGAGAGGCAGGTTTCCAGAGGAGGCAGGTCCCAAGAGAGGCAGGTTCCAAGAGGAGCAGGTTCCAAGAGAGCGAGCTGGGCTGTTTCCAGGCCTTTTATAATGTTAGCAGAGAAGCATGGTGTGTGCATGTCTTGGATATTTTGCAAGGCATTATGGTTAATGTAGTCTCATGTCTGCACACGACCCCTGAGTCCTGGTATGACATCACGAGACTTACAGTCTGGATTTTGCTGGCAAATGTCTTTTGATGTCCTGTTCAGTCTCTGGGGCAGATACACATTACAAGTCCTTCCTTTCTGCACATGTCTGGAAGCTGATGGGAGGGGCAGGTATACCTTTGACAAGCAAATGTCCTGTTTATGCTTCCTCTGAGTATTCAGGTGTCCACCTTAGTCCATCTTTTGTTAGGTGGGAGGGCAGAGGAAGCTCTTTTGTGTTTGTTAAGTGTTTGTAGTTAACTTATTCCTGCTCTCAGAAGCTCCCAGAAAAAGGAATGGAGAGAGAGGGGCTTGAAATAAAACTATTCTCTCTGCTGCTGTGTCAAATATATATTTTTAAAAGATACACAAATATATTGCTGTATATATATCCAGCAAATATACTACATATTTCAGTAATAAACTGATACCGTTACAAGAGTATACTTTTTATGTGTGTTTGTGGTCACACATTTTATAAAAGTCCTTTTCCAATATCTAAAACAGGTTTTTCATGCAAAAAAGCTGTATAAAATTGTTCCCTGAATTTATGCTAGTCTTTGCACGATCTATTCAATGTGACATGTCTACATATACATGCTAGTTATTGCATATCCTAGAGGAGACATTATTTACCAATGTGACAGTTAGTACCACCAACTGTCTTGCAGCCTGGCACCGAGACCTGTCATACTGTTATGATGTATTTTCCTGTTTAAGTTGCCATTTTCGACTGGGTGAATTCTTTTTCAAAAGGGTGATTAATAAATAAACAGGTATGCAGCTGCATGTAACAAGGCTTCGCATTTGCTTACTTACCATGAAACTGGTAGATAACCTTTTAAAAAAAGGAATTTTGCTATTCCCAAATCTCTGTAAAACTTTCAACCAGATGGTGATTGCAAGATAAAATAGAAGTTGACATTAGGGGTGTGAGAGGCTAAAACATTTGCACCTATGCTTACTAAGGTGCGCTATATGTACGTTAGCGTTGTTAATGCGCATTAATGGTTAACATATGTTAAACGCTAATGTACCCATAGAAATGTATAGGCATGTTAAAAACGTTAACACACCTTAGTAAACATACCCCCCACTTGGTGTGTTTTGGGATTTTTCCCAAATTTGTTTAAAGATTTTCTGATTTTTTGGTTCATTCGACACTTTCAAT
Organism: Microcaecilia unicolor; assembly: GCF_901765095.1. Classification (NCBI taxonomy): domain Eukaryota; kingdom Metazoa; phylum Chordata; class Amphibia; order Gymnophiona; family Siphonopidae; genus Microcaecilia; species Microcaecilia unicolor. Next base: position 187,787,526 of record NC_044031.1, read on the forward strand.
AGCTTTTTTTTTTAATTTTACACACCCTAAAACATTTTTAATGCACACAAGTCAGATTGCATGTACTTTTTGTAAGTGCATATGTGTAGAATTAAGCGGTCCTTTTATTAAGGTGCACTGAAAAATGGCTTGCGGTAGTGTAGGTGTGGGTTTTGGGCGTGCGCAGAATCATTTTTCAGTGCACCTGTACAAAAGGCACCTTTATAATTTTTGCCGAAAATGGACATGTAGCAAAATGAAAATTGCCATGTGTCCATTTTGGGTCTGAGACCTTTCCGCCAGCCATTGACGTAGCGGTAGTCTCACTCGGTAACCGGGCGGTATTGACCTACACACTCCAAATGCCACTTGGTGCGCATCCGATACTATTATTTTTCAGCTGCATGTATCGATGCGCGCCAAAAATGAAATTACCACAAGAGCCACGTGGTAGCCGTGTGGTAACTCCATTTCGGGGCGTGCATACACACTTAAGTGGCTTAGTAAAAAGGCCCATGACTTTGTGCACTTTAAAATTTGTAAGGTTCCCAAATGAACGAAATGTGTGCTAACAAATACACCTCCCTAATTGATATCTGGAATATGAGACAGTTTTTTGGGGATAAAAGTTTGCTAGACATGTATGATGGTTTATTCACTGTTTAATCAAAGAACACTTTCGAAGAGAAATTTAAAGACACTTTAGATGTAAGATGTATGTGTTAACTGTATTTTACTCACTCATATGAGACAGGCTATGAAAAACACACCTTTATTCAGAGCCTTGCATTAGACAGCATGGGCCGATTCTTGGTTCCATTTCAAAGACAATTTGATAGGATTTATTGCTACTGAATAAAAAGTGTGATATTTACAATTCATGAATTCTCCTGTGATGCACGTCCAAGGTAATATAAATATTAATTCGATGCTGAATTTCTGCTATTTATCATAAGGACAGACAGTATGTGTGAAGAAGATGACCTGCTTCTTGCACTGCATAAATATTAAAGCATATTTGTGAATATCAAAAGAGTTTTAAATAGCTTACATTTTTACGGATTTGGTCCTGCTGATGTAGTAAGTCACTTCCATCTAAAAAGTACACAGTATTTCAGAATTTAGCTCACATCTTTATCAATTGTTGCTCGAGGTGAGTTATATTTATTTATTTTTATTTGTATCTATTTATTACCCTTGATATACCACAATTTATGTTTGTTACCCTTGATATACCACAATTCATACACTGTCAAAGAAAGGCTAAGGAATTGATATTCAACGCGTTTAACTGCTTGTGTGGGGTATCCACTGATATTTGGCAGCAATTAACTGTTTACCTCCAGATTTTATATATTGCACCTAGGGCCCTGTTTACTAAGGTGCGTTTGCATTTTTAATGCGCCTATAATTAGCGCATGCACTAACCATGTAGGCGCCTATAGGGATATTGTAGGCATGTACACGGTCAACATGCGTACGTGGTTAACGCACGTTAAAAACATTAACAGACAGGAAATTACTGCAGGGAGGTCCAACATGAGGGGGAAAGGTAGAGACAGGATAGAGGAGGAAAGATACTGACATTCAAGCACAGTTCTTTCCTTTCCCCAGAGGGCTAACATTGTAGCTGAGGCAATGGATTGTTAAGTGACTCACTTTTGTCCTCGCTGGTTCTCAGCCCGCTACTCTAAACACAGTGACTGAGGAGAGACATATATGACTGTTTTACAGGCTTTATTACAGCTGAAACCTGAAGATCTGCACCTGAGTTACATAGAGAAAGAGTACAGTGCAATATGTAGTAATAAGCTCATATACAGATAAAGTTAAGTAAATGCAAAACCCAGAAGGATACTTGGATGCATGGGGAGAGGAATGACCAGTAGGAAAAGAGAGGTGGTAATGCCCCTGGAGAGGCCTGATTTAGAGCACGGTGTACAATTTTGGAGATCACACCTTCAAAAAGATGTACACAGGATGGAGTTATTCCAGAGGGTGGCTACTAAAATGGTCATCATAAGGCATATGGAGACAGACTTAAAGATCTCAATATTTATTTATTTGTTACATTTGTATCCCACCTTTCCCCACTTATTAGTAGGCTCAAAGTGGCTTACATAGTTCCGGAGAGGTGGTTACAGACTCCAGTGTGAACAAATACAGGGTAGGGGTACTGTTACAGTGACAAATACAGTAAAGAAGTATCGGTAAATAGGTTGGGGTGGTTCAACCCAAGCAGAATGTTAGGGTGGGATCATGTGTCGGGCTTGAGTACTGTCCGTTTCCTGGTTAAATTGTCATATTTCATTATTTGGTATTTATGTCAGTTCTGTGGGGTATTCCTTTTTGAAGGGGAAGGGGACTTATATACCACCTTTCTGTGTTTTTTCCCAAACTACATTCAAAGTGGTTTACATATTATATACAGGTACTTATTTGTACCTGGGACAATGGAGGGTTAAGTGACTTGCCCAGAGTCACAAAGAGCTGCAGTGGGAATCAAACCCAGTTCCCCAGGATCAGAGTCTGCTACACTAACCACTAGGCTACTCCTCAAGGTGAGGCTTTAGGTTTTTTCAGAATTTTAGATGATTATTCATGGTTTTCACGCGTTTTGGTAGTGTTTTCCAGAGCTGTGTGCATATGTAGGAGAAACTTGACACGTATGTTGATTTATACTTCAGGCCCTTACAACTTGGGAAGTGAAGAGTTAAGTACGTTCTGGCTGATTCAATTCTGTTTCTAATTGGTAAGTCGATTAGTTCAGTCATATAGCTCGGAGCTAGACCATGTATTATTTTATGAACAAAGGTACAAATCTTGAAAGCGATATGTTCTTTGATTGGTAGCCAGTGTAGTTTTTCCCAGAGGGGTTTTGTGCTTTCAAATTTAGATTTTCCATAGTTAAGACTGGCTTATGTATACTCTGGAAGAAAGGCAGGAGAATGGAATTTGATAGACACATTTAAATACGTTCATGGCATAAATGCATAGCAGTTGGGCCTTTCTCAATTGAAAAGAAGCTTTGGAACAAGAAGACATAGGATGAAGGAAAAAGGGGACAGACTCAGGTTCAACGTACAAATTTCTTTTCAGAAAGGGTGGTTGATGCGTGTAACAGCCACCTGCTGGAGGCTGGTGGAGGTGAGGACTGTATCTGAATTCATGAAAGCATGGGACAAACAGAGCATCTCTAGAGGAGAGGAAAGTATAGTAGAAAGTAGTAGTTATATGGATGGGAAGACTAGATAGGCCATATGATCATTATCTGCCATCATGTTCTATCTGGCCGATTATTCAAAATTATTTAACTGGGCAGGAGCCTCTCCTACCCAGTTAAATTGGTTATCACCGACTAAGTAGTGATATTCAGTGGCACTTAACTAGACAGTGCCAATGAATATCACCACAGATCGACCAACCAAAAATTGGGCAGGTCAGGGGTGGTACATTGGGGAGGAGCCAGGGGGTTATGCAGATGTTGGCAATATTCAGTGCTGGGACCCGCATAACTAAGCTTTCATTCCTAAGTCCCCCAATCACCATCTTTCCTACCCCCTAGCCCGCAAGACTGTAACCCCCCCCCCCCAGAATTACCTCCAACCCCCCTCCTGCGATTATGGATAGGCCCCACCCCCAATCCTGCTTGTATCCCTAGTGGGGGAGATGGGTGCATGAGTGAAGCCCAGTCACTCCTGCCCCTCGTAGCTGCCTCCTGTAAATGGAGAAGGGGCAGGAGCAAGTGGGCAGGGGCAGCACTGAATTGGTTTTGCTCCTGCCCCCATCACCTCAGCTAGGACCACTAGAGATACAGGTAGGCCCAGGGAGGCCTAACTATATCATGTGGGGTTGGAGTGGGGGCGGGGACATTCTAGAGGTGGGAGGAGGGTTTACAGTCTTGTGGGATGGGGGAGGGGGTAGGAAGAAAGGGGCTTTTTTTCAGGGGCCAGGAAGGGGATCCGGGGAGGGGGGGAGGGACTTTGAGCTGAAAACTTGTTATACAGGTCCCAGCTGATATTCAGCCAGGGCCTTTATAACTGTCTTATGTGGGCCTCAGCTGAATATTGGACAGACTTGCATAGGCCCCGGTGGCCATCCCCACCAAATTTAACCCCTGATATTCAGTGCCAGTGCCCGGACATGGCCTGGCACTGAATATCCAGGGCTAATCTGGCCGGCGACAATCAGCATTTAAAAAAAATATTGTCCAGTATGTTTCTATGTTGTGTTCCCAATAGTTTACACAATACGTTTGAACAAATTAACGCCAGTTCTGAAGAAAGTGTAGTTTTGTGGGGGTAGTACTCAGTCTGCAGCAGTAAGCATCTTGTAAACTGAACACCCAGTCGCATGCTGAACTAACCCCAGATATTCAATGCCAGGGAATGTGCATATCCCAGCATTAAATGTACAGGTATATGTGCTGACCCAGAAGTTAACTGGGCACTGGCCAATATTTACAACAATGACCAGTGAATTTGGTGCATAAAGTTAGGACAGTTTTTTCCTGTCCAACTATATGCGCTTGCTCATCTTATTAGCGGCTGAATATTGCCACTAAGTGCTGCATCCCCAGACTGCCCCTAGTCTAGCCAGTTAGGGAATGACCAGTTAGCGGCAATATTCAGTGGCACTATCTGGTTGCATGCCTCTGAAAACTGGCTGCTGGCAGCGTCTCCTGCCCAGTTTAGTTAAACCTTTTTGAATGTTGACCCCCCATGTGTGTATATTCTATGCAAATTCACAAATATTTCATAAAATATGTGAGTACATTGCAACTGCACCCCAACTCTGTCTACTGTCTGCACCCCCCACACTCAGTACATGCCATCTTGTCAACTTGCTTGCTTATATGCGTGTATTTTGTCCATGCAGTTATAAGAACCATTTTCTGCTTGTAAAAGAAGCTTTATGCATAATGTTTCTGCATTAATTTGTTCTATCATTTATAACCCAGTTTAGCATTTTGTACATTCTCACAGAAGGATTTTAATGTATATTTTTGTGGTTAGAGAATTAGCATCACTAGTTATACTCTTTAAGGGTTACATAGCTCAGGATGGATTATTGAATCACGTGGAGGGGCATAATTGAAAGGGGCGCCCAAGTTTTCCTGAGGACGTCCTCTCAGGACGTCACGGCGAAGGGGCGTGGAAACCCATATTATCAAAACAAGATGGGCATCCATCTTTTGTTTCGATAATATGGTTGGGGATGCCCAAATCCCGAAATTTAGGTCGACCTTAGAGATGGTCGTCCTTAGAGATGGTCGTCCCCAATTTTCGGCCATAATGGAAACCGAGGACGCCCTTCTCAGAAACGACCAAATCCAAGCCATTTGGTCATGGGAGGAGCTGGCACTCGTAGTGCACTGGTCCCCCTGACATGCCAGGACACCAACCGGGCACCCTAGGGGGCACTGCAGTGGACTTCAGAAATTTCTCCCAGGTGCATAGCTCCCTTACCTTGGGTGCTGAGCCCACCAACCCCCCCCCCCCAAACCCACTGCCCCCAACTGTACACCACTATCATAGCCCTACATGTGGGTACAGTGGGTTTCTGGTGGGTTTTGAAGGGCTCACATTTACCACCACAAGTGTAACAGGTAGGGGGGATGGGCCTGGGTCTGCCTGCCTGAAGTGTACTGCACCCACTAAAACTGCTCCAGGGACATTCATACTGCTGTCATGGAGCTGGGTATGACATTTGAGGCTGGCATAAGAGGCTGGCAAAAAATATTTAAAATGTTTTTTTGGGGGTGGGAGGGGGTTGGTGACCACTGGGGGACTAAGGGGAGGTCATCCCCGATTCCCTCTGGTGGTCATCTGGTCAGTTTGGGCACCTTTTTGAGGCTTGGTTGTAAGAAAAAATGGACCAAGTAAAGTCGCCCAAGTGCTCGTCAGGGACGACCTTCTTTTTTCCATTATCAGTCGAGGATGCCCATGTGTTAGTCACGCCCCAGTCCTGCCTTTGCTACACTTCCAACATGCCCCCATGAACTTTGGTCGTCCCTGCGATGGAAAGCAGTTGAGGACGCCCAAAATCGGCTTTCGATTATGCCGATTTGGGCGACCCTGGGAGGATGCCCATCTCCCAATTTGTGTTGAAAGATGGGCACCCTTCTCTTTCGAAAATAAGCCTGAAAGTCACCACAACATTGTATTTGAGATATGTGGGTTGAAATAATATAATTTGCTTCATTATTTTATTTTTTAAAATATTTATTGTCTTTTAGAGTAATGCTGTTATGACATATTTTTAAGTGTGGCTATACTTAACTTGCTGATTTAAAAGATGTGCTTGTATTATATTTATTTTATTTGTTTTAGTGTGCCTGAAAATCTTGTCAATCATTATTTTTTTTTAGAGTATGTCATCTCAATATCCGATTTCTGTTTGGTTGTTAGTCAATTTTATTTCATATTTTTATATGTATCAAAGTTTTTATTTTAGCAATATATTTATATAGTGTTCTTTTGTTTTTATTAAGAAACCCTTGACGAAGACTGTTTTTGTCGAAACATGACCCATGTTGGGTCAATCGTTCAGCATTGCATGATTGGAGAATAAAACTTTTTTCACTCTTCTTGTTTGTGTGGCTCGTGTGGACACTGTTGTGCCTTTTTATGTTTGACCCCACATGACAAACCACTCCATGAATCCTGGAATAGGTACAGGGGAGGATTCAGTCAGAATAGTCCTGATTGTCCCTGTCTGTTTCCCCATGTCTGTAAGTGCTCAGAATTGCAGATCATGTTGAGGTGCACATCATCTCTCTAGGGTGGCTATCTTGATTCTCCATATCTCTTGCCAGCAAATAATTTTTAATGGCTTTTCAGGGTCAGTGGGGCAAGGATCAATATCCTTTGTATTGTTAGAAATGTCCTCTATGTCCTCAGTCACTCATTCAGCCATAACTAGTGTAAACTTCAATGCAGTAGAGCATCTGGTTCTTCTTTGGCCAGTATTTCTTCAAACTGAGAGATATAATTCTATATACCGTATTTTTCGGACCATAAGACGCACCTAGGTTTTAGAGGAGGGAAATAGGAAACATTTTTTTTTCCTTTTTCCCAACTCTAAAACCTAGGTGCTCCGGTGCATCTTGTCCGAATCCCGCCCTCCCCCTGGCCCTGTCACCACTTCTCCCTACTCACGCGATCTTCCCTGGTGGTCTAGTGACGTTGGGGCAGGAAAGAGCCCCCTCTTTCCTGCCCAGCACGCTGCTCTCCATCCTCCTGTATGCAGCCTGACGGTTTCGGCGAGATTCAAAATGGCCGCCGAGAATTGAAGTCTCGGCGGCCATTTTGAATCTCGCCGAGACCGTCAGGCTGCATACAGGAAGATGGAGAGCAGCGCGCTGGACAGGAAAGAGGAGGCTCTTTCCTGCCCCGACGTCACTAGACCACCAGGGAAGATCGCGTGAGTAGGGAGAAGTCTACCTTCGGACTATAAGACGCACCCCCCATTTTCCTCCCAAATTTTGGGGGAAAAAAGTGCGTCTTATAGTCTGAAAAATACGGTAGATAACTCTTCCCCCTAAATAAGCAGTCATCATCCATTTTATGTAAAGGAGCAGCTAACTTCTTTGCTCAAAAATTAAACAAATTTCTTGGTCATTTAAAAGAATTAGATAGCTGTGTAGGATAAAAATTCTTTGCAACCCTATGACTGGTCTCTCTGTAACTAATAATGATGAAAATTCTGTATAGGTAACCATCAAAGAGTTTGAGCGGCATCATATTTCAATCCTACACAACAAACACTTATTGATCCTTTTACTAAGGTGTTCTAAAAATGGCTTGTGGTAGTATAGGCGCGGGTTTTGGGCCTGTAAAAAATGGATGTGCAGTAAAATGAAAATTGCCGCATATCCATTTTGGGTCTGAGACCTTACCGCCAGCCAGTGACCTAATGGTAAAGACTCATGCGGTAACCGGGCGGTAATGACCTACACGTGTCAAGTGCCACTTGGCGCACGTCCGATACGAGCATCCAAAAATAATTTTACGGATGTGCGTGTCAGATGCGCGCCAAAAATGAAATTACCGCCAGAGCCACGCGGTAGCTGTGCGGTAACTCCATTTTGATGCAAGTTGGACGCATGTAGGCGCTTATGCAGCTTAGTAAAAAGGCCCCTTAGTTGCATTACTGCAGCTGAAAACAGGGAATTCTGGTGCTATCAACATTCTAGGACCAACTAATTCCTCCTAAGCAACGTTTATGGACACATTTCAAACTGTTACTATCGATTCCAGCACAATCTCATTTTCCACTCCTAAATCAAGGATGACCTTATGAGAAGCAAAAAGTGCCAGATTAACCTTCACACTGACCTTTAACAGGCCCTTTTCCTTTTCTTTAATTTAAAATGTATTGAAGGAGCAATCTAAGAAAACTAATAACATGGCCATAGGAGAGTACAGGTCTAAAAGAAAACTTAACATTATTAATATCACTGCCAACAGGAAAAAAAAATACATTTTAAGCATGCCCTTTTTGATGGGTTGAACCACAGGTCTTTTGAGTAAACCCTAGCGATCCCATGGCATCAAGAAATAATAATTCTTCTACTGGCATAGGAGTGACATTTACATGGAAGTTAAAATCACCCGAGTTCAAATGTTTAGAAAAATCAATATCTCCAGAGCACAGCATTTCAACCAACAAAATTGGATCTGGGCCATTTATTTCCTGGGTGGACAATACACTAAACATATTCCCCAGCCATTGAAAGATACAATTAACACCTCTTCCCCTTGTATCTCAGTAATTGCAACCTGTGTATAAATCAAATTTGCTTTTAAAATATTTAGAAAACCACCTCCTGTTTTTTTTTTCTTCCAGCCAAGGCTGATGCTCAAGATATAACTAGGGCGCATACCACTTCAAAACAAAATAATCACTTGAAGGTAACCAGAACTGGGTTATACAAAAAAAATATCAGCATCAACTTCATAATTTCAACCTTAGAAACAATAGCATGCACATTAATTAAAACAAAAGACCAGAAAGGGACAGGCCAATGACTCAAAATGGACCCCTGCTAATTGATTCAGGTATGTGAGCACCGCAGACATTGCTAACAGGTTACACATAAAACCTTAAAAAAAAACCAGCCTATATAAAAAAAGCCAAGAGGCAATCATCATCCCCATGGTCCAAAACAAGGTCCCTTAAGCATGGTCCTTTGGTGGGTAGCCCATCTCTTGCCCTGCTAAGCAAGAACACTGTATCTATAGTAAAACACATGTACTGTTTTTTCCTTAGTATAAAATATCTTTGCATCTAGGGCAGATATGGTGTGGCTTGGTGCAAAGAATCTGAAACTGGCTATACTATCGTCCTTTTATAGTATGGTGTCACTCAAGCTAAGGGACGGGTCTGACATTCTTAGCAGCACTCAGTAGCAGTATCCAAGTGTTTTCAGAGCTCCATGTATCCCATTCAATTACATAACAGCTGTAGGGGAGACAACAAAATAATAGCAAAACCACCTTCCCTGTTGTAGTAAGGCATCAACCTCTTATTGATGAGATCACTAGGGTTAAGGACAGTCTAAGCAGCGAGGAGCAATGGTGTCCAAGGTGTTCTCGGTGTTCCAGGGTCCCCGGTTGGTGGAGATCCCAGAGCACTCCCAGAGCTGCTTCAAGCAGCCAACTCCCTCTCTGACTTCAGCAGAGTATCTCAGGCTGTATCCAGACAACAGCTCTCACTCTGTGCAGAACTAAAGCACAACGTGCAGTAAGTAAGCAGCCAGGATTTGCTTAAATAATTGAAATGACTACAAATTTGTTTGCCAGTTCACACAAGATCCTTAATATCCCGCCTTCATCAACAAAACTGTAGCTGATTAAATTGAGATAATGGTAAAACAACAGATATAACACACCACCCTCTTTGAAAACCCATTTGTTGTATACTTCATTACCAGAAATATCAAATCCCACTGGAAGATCCTGTGATTTTAGCCAATGCTATGTTTGTTGCCTCAGCACATCAAGTGTACTGCAGTGTGTGTGTGTGTGTGTGTGTGTGTTGGAAATAGCACATTCTCAGGATATCATTTTATTCTATATTAGTTGGCATTATCCCTGTTCTCAGATGTATCCACTTTTCCCTTTAATGAAATACTTCAATGTAGATGTGGACTTTTCACATGCTAAACTGTACATTACTGGGAATTGAAATGGTGGAGAAATATTTCTGGATGGCACACTACATCAAGGCTGAAATGCTCGAGACGGCTTTGGAATTCTTTGTTCTCCACCAACCTGAATGGTAGTAAATCTGCAGCGATCCTTTCTACAGCTTCCATGTTTTTGGTTGGGCCAGTGTACAGGGCATTACAGTAGCCTAGTTGTGATGTTATCCACAGTCCATTTTAGACTCTGTTACCCTTTCCCTTTTACTTCCTACCCTGTTCCTTTTACCCTATCTAATGTAATTGTATTTGATTCCTGTACATTGTAAGCCACTTTGAGTCTGCTTAATGTGGAAAAAAGTGGGGTATAAATGTTCAAAAACAAATAAATAAATAAATCATGGCATGGACCACTGTGGTCAGACTCGTCTTTTCAATATATGGAGAGAGATTTCGTAGCTGCCGTAGATGATAGAGACAATTTTTGAAGGTTGTTTTAATTTGAGGGATCAGAGTGAGTGATGAGTCTAGCAGTATCCCAAGATTCCTGAACTTTGCAGTCAGTGCCCCCTGTTATAAGAGTCATCCATTTGATATAATGCCTTTCCGTGGTATAACCAAAACGGTTTACATATATTATATGCAGGTACTTTCTCTGTCCCTAGTGGGCTCACAATCTAAGTCTTGTAATGGGCAATGGAGGGTTAAGTGACTTTTCCAGGATCACAAGGAGTCCCAATGGGAATTGGGCCATTCCCTTGGTTCTATGCTCACTGCAGTATTCATTAGGCTATGCCCCCATTCCCTGAATCTCTTTTCTTCTATACTTTACATGTTATATAATAACAATGTCTCCTCTCAATGTGATGCTGGTGCTCTCTTCAGCATTATCTGTAGTCAGCTTAAGAGTCAGTTATGCCGCCTGTAGTGACAGGAATGTCAAAGTCTCCTGGTACACTTAGAGCCACTCATCACCTGGTGATGAATCTGATAAAGTTCATGATGTCATAGAAGCAGGAAGTGTTGCATTATGTACATTTGTTCCATTCCTTTGAGTGCCACCCACCAGCCTTTCTGTTTTCAGTAATGGTGCTTTGTTTACAGCAGTGATCCTGTGATTCTGTGTGATTGTATCTTGAGCTTGCAACTATTAAAACTGTCACTCTTGCCATTATTGCCAGTGTGGCACACAATCTTCATCAGCTCTCTCTCTCTCACACACACATTTACCATTGCAGAATTCTGCTTGATTTTCTCAGGATCAACAGGAGAGCTCCCTAGAATAATTTTCCTCATATCTTGTATACTGAAAACAGCACAATCTGATAAAGTAAATCTGTGTTTCTCAGATAACACAGGAGTACAACAGGGAGTGACAGAGCATGGCATAAGCAGAAGCAGAGATATAGCTAAATCACGAGGTGCCAATGAACTGGTGGTAAAATGTGCCTTTCTTTCAATACTGAAAGCCAAACATGGAGAGCAGCCTTTAAAACACATTTATTTTATGGCCTCTTTAAGATTTCTTCTTCTTCTTCTACTACTACTACTACTACTACTACTCATTTCTATAGTGCTTCTCATTGTTTTCACTTGTTTTTTCTTATATATTTCATACACTTTGGTTGACTTTTTTGTGAGACAGTATTTTTCTCTCTCTACTTGCCAGGAAAGTGGCAAAGGCTCCATTAATCACCCTTTTTGAAACTGTGTGGGTTTTTTTTGCCCTTTCTTTTCATTAGAACATAGGAACATAAGAGTAACCATACTGGGTTAGACCAATGGTCCATCTAGCCCAGTACCCCGTTTCCAAACAGTGGCCAAGCCAGGTCACAAGTACCTAGCAGAAACCCAATTATTAGCAACATTCCATGCTACCAATCCTGGGGCAAGCAGCTGCCTCCCCATGGCTGTCTCAATAGCAAACTATGGAATTTTCCTCCAGGAACTTGTCCAAGCCTTTTTAAAATCCAGATACACTAACTGCTTTCTACTTTTGGAACGAGTGAAAAATCGATTTACTTCTACTCATTCTACACCACGTAGGATTTTGGATACACTAACTGCTGTTACTACAACCTCTAGCAAAGAGTTTCAGAGCTTAACTGTTCTATGAATGAAAAAATATTTCCTCATATTTGCTTTAAAGTATTTCCGTGTAACTTCCTCAAGTGTCCCCTAGTCTTTGTACTCATAGGCGCCCCATATAAGAGGCTTGGGGAGGCTAAGCCTCCCCAGCTCAACCCTGACCATCTTGTGTTTCTTCTGCTGCCCGCCGTCTCCGTCGTCATTTTTACTGCACTGAAGAGTTCTGCCTCGGCACCGGCGATTCAGAGTCAGCCTTCTGCCAACGTCAGGGCTTTCTCTTCAGGCGCGTCTCATTCCTACCTCTGCGGAAAAGAGGAAGTTACGTTAGAGTCCAGGACGCCCCTGAGGAGAAGCCCCGACGCTGGCAGAAGGCTGACTCTGAATCGCCGGTGCCGGGGCACAACTCTTCAAGGCAGTAAAAATGATGACGGGGAGTCAGCAGCTGCAGGCAGCAGAAGAAACAGGGAGAAAGATGCAAGACTCTTGGGGGGGGGGGGGGGGCAGAGCTGCCCAAGTGGAAGTGAGTCTTGCTAGCCCAGTAAGTAAACAAGGAAGCCAATTTGGTTAATGTGTTTCCCCAGTGTGACATCCTCACTGCCTTCAGCCCGAACAAAACAAACAAACTTTTGAGCTGCTGCATCCAGGTTGTTCTTGATTGTTGATCTGTAACAAGGCTAAAGCTGTTTCTGTTAATAGGCAGGGTATTGCAACTGGTAGAAAAAGCGATTATAAACTCTGTTGTTTGTGCTTATATATTCTGTTTCTGTTTCTTGAGCTTATACATCCTGTTTCCGTTTCTTGAGAGTTTATCTGAGTTTATCTTAACTGTTGTTGTACTCTGCCTTGGGAAGCTAGTGTTATAAAGATGATAGAATACTGTATATTGAAATTAAATGGAAGTAGAATTAAACTCACTTTTCATTGGGGCACATGGAATCACATTTTAACGTCATCTCATGTGTAGGAATTTGCATTTTAGATACACAACTGGATTATTCTGTTTTTAGGCATGTTTCAGGGACAAGTGGTTTTATAGGTCAAAATAAAAATAAATATTTTTTAATGCAGATCTCTTTTGTTTAAACATAACTAAATGGGCTATAAGCCCCAAATGGTGTATTAGGTTCTGCCCAGTGTAATATTTTTGGTACAGTAAGGTTCTGAGTGTGTTTTTTTTACAAAGATGTGCATAGTGTTTTGCAGTTGAGCGATTATGGTTAGTATATGCTTTGAGCAACCACTTTATTCTTTGACATATGATATGTATCTAATATCTAAATTTAATAAAAGGTATTAATTGTGACTTTTATTTTTATTTATTTTTTTTCTGTGTGTTATCAGACAATTATGGATTTAAGCTCCACCCCTGGCCCCACCCCTAACCCCACCCCCTTTAGCCTCCCCAAACAGTTGGGCCACCGACCGCCTATGTTTGTACTTTTGAAAATCAATTACTTCTACTCATTGCACACCACTCAGGATTTTGTAGACCTCAATGATATCTCCCTTCATCCATCTCTTTTCCAAGCTAAAAAGTCCTAACCTTTTTATCCTTTCCTCATACGGGAGTAGTTCCATCCCATTTATCAGTTTGGCCACTCTTCTTTGAACTTTTCTAATTTCGCTATATCGTTTTTGAGATATCTGATATGGAGGGGCATAATTGAACGAAAACGTCTATCTCCATGGGCGTTTATCTCTGAGAACGGGTCCGTGAAGGGGCGGACCGAACTGTATTTTCGAAAAAAATAGACGTCCATGTTTTATTCAACAATTTCTGAGCTGGGCGTTTTTGTTTTTCAGTGATAATGGAAAATGAAAGCGCCCAGCTCAAAAACGAATAAATCCAAGGCATTTGTTCGTGGGAGGGGCCAGGATTCGTAGTGCACTGGTCCCCCTCACATGCCAGGACACCAACCGGGCACCCTAGGGGGCACTTTTACAAAAACAAAAAAAAAGGTAAAAGAGCTCCCAGGTGCATAGCACCCTTCCCTTGTGTGTTGAGCCCCCCAAATCCCTCTCAAAACCCACTGCCCATAAGTCTACACCATTATTATAGCCCTAAGGGGTGAAGAGGGGCACCTACATGTGGGTACAGTGGGTTTGGGGGGTTGGACGACTAATAGGCATTAAGCAGCACAATTGTAACAGGTAGGGGGGGGATGGGCCTGGGTCCACCTGCCTGAAGTCCACTGCACCTCCTAACAACTGCTCCAGGGACCTGCATACTGCTGCCAGGGAGGTGGGTATGACATTTGATGGTGAAAATAAAAAGTTGTGAAACATCATTTTTTGTGGTGGGAGGGGGTTAGTGACCACTGGGGGAGTCAGGGGAGGTCATCCCCGATTCCCTCTGGGGGTAATCTGGTCATTTAGGGCACTTTTTGGGGCCTTATTCGTGAAAAAACAGGGTCCAGGAAAAGTGCCCTAAATTCTAGCTACAAACGCATACTTTTTTTCCATTATCGGCGAAAGGCGCCCATCTCTCCTCAGCCGATAACCACGCCCCAGTTCCACCTTCGCCACGCCTCCGACACGCCCCCATCAACTTTGTACGCTTCCGCGATGGAGTGCAGTTGAAAACGTCCAAAATCGCCTTTCCATTATACTGATTTATTCGTTTTTGTGAGATAAACGTCTATCTCCCGATTTGGGTCGAAATCTAGGCGTTTTTCTCTTTCAATTATAAGGTGGACGGTGAGCAGAACTGAACGCAATACTCAAGGTGAGGTCGCACCATAGAGTGATACAGAGGCATTATAGTGTTTTTGGTGTTATTCACCATCCCTTTCCTAATAATTCCTAGCATCCTGTTTGCTTTTTTGGCCGCCGCTACACACTGAGCAGAATATTTCAACATGTTATCTACAAAGACACCTAGATCTTTTTCTTGAGTGCTGACCCCCAAGGCGGACCATAGCATCAGGTAACTATGATTCGGATTATTCTTTCCAATGTGCATCACCTTGCATTTTTCCATATTAAATTTCATCTGCTATTTGGATGCCCAGTCTTCCAATTTCCTAAGGTCTTCCTGCAATATTTACAGTCGCATATGTTTTAACAACCTTGAATAGTTTTGTATCATCTGCAAATTTAACTACCTCATTCGTCATTCTGATTTCCTTATCATTTATAAATATGTTAAATAGCACTTGGTCCCAGTACCGATCCCTGCAGCACTCCACTGTTCATCCTCCTCCATTGAAAGAAATGACCATTTATCTCTATTTTCTGCTTTCTGTTGAATAACCAATTCCTAATCCACACCAGAACCTTGCTTCCTATCCCATGACTCTTTAATTTTCTCAGGAGTCTGTCATGAGAAAATTTATCGAAACCTTTCTGAAAACCTAGATACACTACATCAACTTTATCCACGTTTATTCACTTATCAGAAACTGACTAATTTAAGAGAGTTATCACCTCAAATTCTCCTTGAAGCATGACTGAAGCAAATTGGTGAGGCAAGGCTTCCCTTGGCTGAACCCATGCTGACTCTGTCCCATTAAATCATGTTTGTCTACGTGTTCTGTAATTTTATTCTTTATAATAGTTTCCTGCCTTGTGATGAAATTCTTAGCCATTTTGGGTTTGTTTGGTGTAATATTTTCTCTTAGGATTCTCAGGGGCCCTTTTACTAAGTTGTGGTAAGCACTAATATGTGCTTACTGCGTGGTAAAATGCACTACCATGAGGCACGCATAGTCGTCGTGTAGTAGTTTTGGTATCTGCGCGTACTTCCCATGCGCTAAATAATACTCATTATTTTTTAGTGCTGGGGGCATGTATGGGGGGGGGGGGGCGGAGTGTAGGTGTGCCCAGTACTAATTGGCTAGTGCAGCTATATTGTTGCATGCCTGCCAATTAGTACATGCTTTGCACGTGAGCCCTTACCACATTCAAAATAGGTGTTGGTAAGGGCTCACGTACTAATGGTCACATTAATTGGGGAATTAGTATGTGGCCATTAGTGGGGGGAAAAGGAAATATGGCCATTATACAGTTGCACTAAGGGGTCGTTTTACTAAGGTGCGCTGAAAAATGACTTGCAGATTCATTTTTCAGCATATCTGATGTGCGGCAAAATAAAAATTGGTGTGCGTCCATTTTGGGCCTGAGACCTTACCACCACCCATTCTCTTAGGGGTAAGGTCTCATGCATTAATCGTCTAATATATTTTCCAGTGTGCGTAGTGGATTCACGTAAAAAATTATATTACCGCCCAGGCCACATGGTAGACGGGCAGTAGTTTCAAATTGACACGCGTATGCGCCAACATGGCTTAGTAAAAGGACCCCTAAAAGTGGCCTCAGAGCACACGGAATCCCACGTACTTAGTAAAAGGGCCCTCAGTGTCTTTTTCCTGAAATTTGTTCTCACTCTGAGCCCACAAGTGGTTGTATACAGCACTAGCAGAAAAAAAAATCACTTTGATTAGTGTTGTGACTCCGAGTAATTTTAGGCTGTCTGAGGTAGGAAGGGTGTGTCCTGGGATGTTTATGGTTGTGGGTTTGTACTTGTTATGTTGAGATGAGAGGATGAGGCAGTGTGTTTTTTTCAGTGTTAAGTTTCAGTTGGAATGAGTTTGCCCAAGAGTCCATGATGTTTAGGCCACCATTGATTTCATTGGTTATTTCTGTTAAGTCATGTTTGAAGGGAATGTAGATTGTAACATCATCTGCGTAGATGAACGGGTTGAGGCCTCGATTGGATAAGGACTTTGCCAGTGGGATCATCATCATGTTGAAGAGTATTGGTGATAATGGTGACCCTTGGGGTACTCCACAGGCTGATTTCCAAGGTGGTGATATGTTTGAGTTTGATTTTACTTGGTATGTTCTAGTGGTTAGAAAACCCTTGATCCAATTGAGTAAGTTTCCATCAATCCCAAAGTGGCCAAGGAGTCTTAGTAGTATATTGTGGTTTACCATGTTGAATGTGCTCGACATGTCGAATTGGAGTAGGAGTATGCTTTTACCTGTGGCTATTTCCTGCTTGAATTTCGCCAGGAGAGTGACTAGGACAGTTTCAGTACTGTGGTGGGGGTGGAATCCTGATTGTGAGTCATGTAGTATTGAAAACTTGTCCATGTATTCCGTAAGCTGTTTGGTTACCAGGCTTTCCATCAGTTTGACTACTAGTGGGATAGACGCAACTGGGCGATAGTTGGTGAGGTTGTTTGTATTTTTCTTTGTGTCTTTTGGTATTGGGGTGAGAAGGATGTTACCATGTTCCTTGGGGAAGAGACCTTGTTGTAGCATGAAGTTAAGGTGGTATGTGAGGTCTGCTATGAAGTGGCCGGGGTGGATTTAAGTAGATGACTGGGACATGTATCCAGTTTGCAGTGGGAGTTGGCGAACCTATGAGTTGCTTGTGTAACTGATTCAGTGGTGAGGAGGGTAAATGTTGTCCAGATGTGGTCAGCTGGGTATCCACCAAGGATTAGGTCCAAGTTGTTGATGAAGTTTTCAATGTTGGAGTTGTTCTGAGGAAGTGTGCTGCGTAATTTTAATATTTTTTCGTTAAAGTAGATAGCAAGTTTGTCTGCGGGTGGGATGTCTGTATTGGTTGTGGTGATGGGGGTGGAGTCTAGTAACTTATTTACGAATTGGAATAGTTTCTTCAGATCTTTGTAACCTGGTCCTATTTTAGTTTTTTAGTATAACCTTATCTTATTCATATTCATTATGTATATCATAAAAACCTCCCTGGCTGGGTGTATCCCAAGGATTGGTTTCTCCTTTAACTTAGCTGTGATAAGATTCATATGATAGGACTTTTGCTACCTATGAATGAATAACTTGAAGTCCAGAGAAATATTAGAGACTGGTTCTTAAGATGACTCATGAAGAATGTTAAACATCAGAACACAAAATTGCAAGTAAATAGATTCATTCAGTTCAACTGTGTGTTAAAACAGGAGGAAAAGACTTCAGATGCTCAGTTACCAGTGCAAAATATACACAGTTTCACTGCAGAGCTTTTTCACAAGTCAGAAAAACCTCCAATTATTTTTTAATTCGTTAATGAAGTTCTTTCATAATATATCTATTCCACTTTGATTTTTGTAATTTCAAATCACTTGAAAAATAATCATTAATATGGAATACCACTTATCTGGCAAAGATGTACTCAGACTTGCTCAACAGAGCATTGCAGTTTTACAAAAGCTTCATCAGGAGCAACAATAGTGGATTCTTTTACAAAAACAAACTGCTTTCACATTCTTACTTTAAATTTTCACCACTTCCTACAATGGACAAAAATTGAGTTAGGGACTTTTGATATTCATAAAGCATGTTTGCTAAGTGGTATTATATATATATTGAATTCCAGAACAGAAAGGTATTCACACCAAAAAAGAAATAATTCACATACTATAAAAAGGAAATTTTACCTTCGTAAAAAGGGCAGCCGATAGCTCTTCTTTTTCAGCGTTGTTTGCTAAACACATTCAAAATGGTGTCTGAATTATAAATTCAATGCCTTCAGAAAAAGTGCCAGCCACGCATCAGCGAAAAACTAGGCTCATTCTGATTGGTTAGCAATCTACTTATTGACAATGTTACTGTAATTTTTAATACATTTTCACGTTTAAAAAAATTACTCTGCTGTCTTGACACTGACATCGCTGTTAAAAATGCAGGCTTTACAATCTACATTAACATTAAGACCTTTGGGAATTAAAGAATCAAGTCCAAAAATCCAACATTGCTCAAGGTGAACTAATTTATCATGTCCAGGACTAACAGGGGAAAATTAGTGCAAGGTGACAGTTTTATAGTATAGTTAAAATGTCTGTCAGTAGAGTGAGAGCATTTATGAAGTGTGTGAGGTAGTTTCTCTTCTTGCATGCTGCCATTCCAAATATTTGTTTTTATAAATTGCTTCCACGTGTCTCTTTTGCTATTGTCTTCTTCCCTCTAAGGGGGAAATTCTATTCTATAGCTGGGTGCCTGGTAGGAGACTATTCTATAAAGGAATGTAGGCGCTTACCTTCCTTTACAGAATACTAATGTAGTAGCGAAAATGCCTGTCTTTTAGGTATGAGCACCTTTGCCAGAATACAGCAGGTATAAATGTGTGCAATTAAATGACAGAGATTTGTGCGTAAGATATGGGATTGCTGTCATTATATTTTAAAGAAAACAAGGAGAGTGATAAATGAAGGTGGGGAGGGAGTATCGTGAAGAATGATTTGAACATACACTGTTACTGCATCTCCCCATTTCTCCTCTCCTCTGTACCATTGTGACTGCCTCCCTTTTCCTCTTCCACAAGTCTCCACACAATCCATTCCTCTCTTGGCCAGAGGAGAACAGCCATGCTGGTCATTGGCCCCACCCCACCTCATACGCAAGCTTCTTATTTGCCAAAGAAAGGCTTTCTGGCAGAGTGGCCAGCCTGAAGCCTGTGAGCCAGCATCACTACGGCCATTCTCTTCTGGTCATAAAAAAGATCCATCAAGTCCAATGCTGGTCTACTAGAAAGTACACTACAGATCCCAGAACATAGATCTATTCGTTGCTGCTGATTCCCATAGACAATTAGAGGCTTTTTCAAGTCTTCTTGATTAATAACTATTTATGGACTTTTCCTCTAGGAACCTGTCAAAATCACTTTGAAACCTGATGGTGCTCCATGACTTGACCAAATCCTCTGGCGAGAAATTTCACAGCTTGATTACGTGTTGAGATTTTAAAATCTGCTACCTGTTAACTTCATGGCACATCCTCAAAGTACTGTTTGAAAGGGTAAATGACCATTCCTTATTTACTTGTTCCACCCCACTTAAAGATCTATCATATCATCTTTCAGTTTCCTCATCTCTAAACTGAACAGTGCTAACCTATTTAGACATTTTTCATAAGGGAGCTGTTCTATCCCCGTATCATTATTGTCGCTCTCTATAAATTTTAGTTCTACTATATCTTTTTTGAGATGGGGTGGCCGGAACTGAAGACAGTACTCAAGGTGTGTTGCACCAGAAATTGATATAGAAAGCATTTATGATATTCTTTGTTTTATTGTCTGTTTTTTTTTAAATTATAGCCCACTTTGAACAGATCCTTTATTGTGCCCAGGGAGGGGTATTGTGTTTGGCACTTCCAATGATTTTGGAATGTTGGCGCCTATGCTATTTGCCTTTTCAGTGCTCCCAGACTCTGAGCTGAGGATTTCAACATAATGACCACAATGACTTCAAGATCCTTTTCCTCGCTGGTGACTCTCTTTGCACTTGTCCACATTAAATCTGCCATTTAGACACCCAGTTCCCCAGCTTGGCAAGGCTCTTCTACAGTTCCTTATGTTTGTGTTCTAACAGCTCTGAATAATTTTATGTCAGCTGCAAATTTGACCATGTCATGTGTTCTCTTTTCCAGATCATTTATGTAAATGTTAAACGGCACTTATCACAGTAAAGATCCCCACTGTTTATCTCTATTTCCTAAAGACTCTAATCAGCTCTTGCACTAGTTGCTTTCATGCAGAAGGACTGAAGCTGCATGTCTTATTTTCTTTCTAAGTTCACAAACTACTCAAATTAATATATCTGGACTACATAGTTCTGCACTGAAGTAATTGTTATTGAGTTTCTTTTTTTGTACAGATTCTCATTAAGAAACTCTTCATTTTAATGTGGCAGACATTAGAGAGAATAGACATCGTAAGTAACACCATCTTTCTTGTTTCCTGACTGCTGTTCTTATTACATTTTTGTCTGTTATTTCTTATCTCTCATTCTATATTATCTAGTCACCGTCTTGATTTTTAATGACCTGTGCTGCTGTAAAGCTAAGTTGCATTCCCTTTCATCCTGAACACCAAATGCTGTACCTGTTCTTAACACAGTAACATCTATTAGATATAACTACCTAAAGTCTGTGTGTCAGCCTTGCTGAAAATAACAAGCTTGCCAGGCATTTGGGGATCAGCTGTTGATAGAGGGAGAATGCTCTGGGTGGGTTCTTGATTTTGCCACAAAATGCAGTGGCGTAGGAAGGGGGGCGGGGGGGGGCAGTCCGCCCTGGGTGCACGCTGCTGGGGGGTGTCGGCTCCGCGCTGGTACACTGCCCTCTCTACCCCAGAACAGGTTACTTCCTGTTCCGGGATAGAGAGAGCAGTGAATCAGCGCGGAGCCGACACACCCCAGCAACGTGCAGTCGGGGCGGATTGGCCCTCCCGCCCGTCCCTCGCCGCAGGTATGCGCTCCGGGGGGGGGGGAGGTATGCGCTCCAGGGGTGCGCCATGCTGCACCCGGGGGGGGGGGGGGTGCGCAGCAGCGACCCGCCCCAGGTGTCAGCTCCCCTTGCTACGGCTCTGACAAAATGGGACCAGGTGCTCAAGGAGAATTTGAGGTGAAAACTCTCTTAAATTAGTGAGTTTCTGGCAAGTCATAGGGCAAAGAGAGCACATGCATCAAAGAACAGTGGGACCTGGGCTGATCATGTCTTATAATCTTATGGTGGTAGAAAAGGTACATAAATACATAAGTATTGCCATACTGGGACAGACTGAAGGTCCATCAAACCCAGTATCCTGTTTCCAACAGTGGCCAATCCAGTTCACAAGTACATGGCAACATCCCAAAAGAGTACAATACATTTTATGCTGCTTATCCTAGAAATAAGCAGTGGATTTTCCCCAAGTCATTTTGATAATAGCTTATGGACTTTTCTTTTAGGAAGCTATCCAAACCTTTTTTAAACCCCAGGAAGCTAACTGCTTTTACTACATTCTCTGTCAGTGAATAATGGCTTCATTATGTGCCCCCTAGTTCTAGTATTTTTGGAAAGAGTAAACAAGTGATTCACATCAACCCATTGCACTCCACTCAGTATTTTACAGACCTCTATCATATCTCCCCCTCAGCCATCTCTTCTCCAAGCTGAAGAACCCTTGTCGCTTTAACCTTTCTTGATAAGAAAGTCGTCCCATCCCCTTTATCATTTTCATCACCCTTCTCTGTAGCTTCTCTAATTCCACTATATCTTTTTTGAGATGTGGTGACCAAAATTGCACACAGTATTCGAGGTGTGTTTGTATTATAACGTTCTTAGTTTTATTTTCCATTCCTTTCCTAATAATTCCTAACATTCTGAGCAGAGGATTTCAACATATCATCAATAATGACACCTAGATCTTTTGTGGTGACTCCTAATGTGGAACCTTGCATTACGTAGCTGTAGTTTAGGTTCCTCTTTCCCACATGCATCACTTGCTCACATTAAATGTCATCTGCCATTTGGATGCCAATCTCTCAGTCTCATAAGGTCCTCTTGTGTTTTAACAGCTTTGAATAACTTTGTGTCATCAGCAAATTTTATTACCTCACTAGTTCTTACTATCTACCAGATCTTTAATTTTGCTGGATATATGATCACCAGTTGTATTCCATGAATATGAAGCCTTTTTTTTAACTTCACGATATTGCCATTTTCTGTCCAATTCTGCATTTTAAATACTGGAATAACCAGATATAATTGTCCTTGCTTTTTTTAGTACTCTTATCTTCCTTGCTTATGCAAGAGCAACTCTTTACTCTTAACGTTCAATATCTTTGCCAGCATTGGTCATGGTCTGTTCCCCAGCTGGTGGGTTTGTCTGAGCTCGTTCAATGGAAAGATCAGCCGATAGTGCAGGAGAAAAGAATAGCTCTTTAAATGTATTTTCTAAAAATTGTTCCGGATTATTTTTCACCAGTCACTCTTGGCAGGCCTCGCATACTTATATAATTATGTGTAGATCTGGTTTCCAGATCATTGATTTGATTAGCAATTTTTGGATTAAACTACCCTGAGTATCGGAGTCTCTTTTTAATGTAAATAGGTCCTCCTCTGTCTCAGGCATGAGGTCTTCCTCCACACACTCCACCCTGTCCGCCATGTCCTTCAAATCCATTCTGACCCCTCCTAACTATACTAGAATAAGTACATAAGTACATAAGTACATAAGTAGTGCCATACTGGGAAAGACCAAAGGTCCATCTAGCCCAGCATCCTGTCACCGACAGTGGCCAATCCAGGTCAAGGGCACCTGGCACGCTCCCCAAACGTAAAAACATTCCAGACAAGTTATACCTAAAAATGCGGAATTTTTCCAAGTCCATTTAATAGCGGTCTATGGACTTGTCCTTTAGGAATCTATCTAACCCCTTTTTAAACTCCGTCAAGCTAACCGCCCGTACCACGTTCTCCGGCAACGAATTCCAGAGTCTAATTACACGTTGGGTGAAGAAAAATTTTCTCCGATTCGTTTTAAATTTACCACACTGTAGCTTCAACTCATGCCCTCTAGTCCTAGTATTTTTGGATAGCGTGAACAGTCGCTTCACATCCACCCGATCCATTCCACTCATTATTTTATACACTTCTATCATATCTCCCCTCAGCCGTCTCTTCTCCAAGCTGAAAAGCCCTAGCCTTCTCAGCCTCTCTTCATAGGAAAGTCGTCCCATCCCCACTATCATTTTCGTCGCCCTTCGCTGTACCTTTTCCAATTCTACTATATCTGACTTGAGTTTTTCCTGCAAAATCATCTTTGCCTCCATGGTGGGAAAGAGAACCTTGGATCTTGGGGAAGGAGCTGGGGTCTTGTAATGTAGCATTCAATCTGTCATTAAATCCAGTTTGGCAGGCCCTGTAATGCCTACTTGTAGACATAAGGAGTCCTCTATAGTTTGCTGTTGTGCTGATTTTCTTATTTTGACTGATTGAGCCGCTGTTTTCTTTGCTTTTATTCTTCTCTTGCCTCATGGACATTGCTTGAGAAGTTCAAAAATCTTTCTCCTCATTTGCTGCCTTGGATCTAACACCATTTATAGACATGCCCAGCAGGAGCCCTGACAGAGGCCTTTCGGCTAAGATCAAGTGTAGTGTGGGTAGAATACGGCTCTTCTTCAGTTGCCCATCTTGTGACTATTTTTAATTAGTCTATCATTTTGTGCATTGCTTCTCTTCTTCTGTTTTTGTACCATGGGGTTTAGTATGCTATTATTTTGCTCACTAATTACATTAAAATCAGTGGGCACTGCTGGCTTGAACATTCATATATTTTGCTTCTCCTATCTTTGTTTCATCTAACATTGACTCTGTCACTGTGCACGTAAGCAAACAGGGTAGACAGGAGTGCTATTCATAGATAATATGTAACTCTGTCGCTCCATTTTTTTGACATCTGGAAGAATGCCTCCATCTCTTGTCATCTATTTGACATTTTATGTAGACAGGTTTGACAACGCAGTATAAAACAGAGGGAAATTAATTGATGGTGATTAAATTTTCAAGGCATTCAACATAAACAGATTCAAGTAAAGGATCTATCCAGATACCCAAGAGCAGAGCAAGCTACAGCAATCCAGCAATAAAACAATCAGAACAGATCAGCAAAGAGCTCCTCCCAGAACCAAAGCTAATACGAAAAGTGCTTTACCAGCACAAAATAAAATACGTCATTAACAAATTTGTTATACTTGCAGTTTCTTACTGCTTTCAATTCACAGATTGGCCTAAGAAATATATAAATCAGCTGGTTGTAAGAATAGAAAAACTGCTTCATGTTCATCACTTATTGCTAGCGCTATATATCACAAGCCCAAATTGTTTTACATACGGAGCTCCTACTGCTGCAAAATTAACTATGCTAGTAACCAACGTCTGGTTCCTCACCACTGCAGGTTAGTAAATGCCACAATAAATTTTAATTTTGAACCGCTGCAACTAGGAGCATTATATCTACCCGACTGCTGGGGACTGCTATCTAACAACTGGCTGGTATTGAAGACATCTCCCCATGACCTTGTACATTAAATCCCTACCCCTTTAATCCTAATATCCTTTAGGTTTAACCCCACCTGACGGCCTCACCCCGACCTAATGGGGGCTTTCTAGTAGCTAATTAGGCACAGAAGCGATTCCAGACCTGCTTTCCCCGTTGGTTTAACTATTCTATTGGCTGCTAAAATTCCCTAGTGGTAGGTAGGTTGACCCCCTATTGGTAGTACCTTGAAACTGCTGCTAGGGAGATGGTGAAGCAAGAGCATCTAGCCCCTCCCCCCATCCACCAGTGTAGGTAGTCTTTATGCATTGATAATCTCTTCTCAAGGTGTGTTCCTATTATAAAGATTGAATGTGTCCCTGATGCAGGCAGTCCTGCTGCAAAAACATGTTGGGAAATGACTGAAACACCTATGTGGTAGGGCAATATATAACACACTTTGGAGCTCATTTTCAAAAGAGAAAAATGTCCAAAAACTGGCATAAATCTGCATTTGGACATTTTTCTCACAAAAACATCCAAATTGGTATTTTCAAAACCAAGTTTTAGATGTTTTTCTATGAAGTCTGTCAGAAGTGCATTCAAAATCACAAGGGGGCATGTCAGGGGCGTGTTAAGAGTGGGATCTGGGCGTTCCTAACACTTTGACATTTTTCAGCCATAATGGAATAAAACAAAACTGTCCAGACTAAAACTACGACGTTTTGAGCTAGACTTGTTTTTATAATAAATAAGGCACAAAAAGGTGCCCTGAACGGCCAGATGACCACTGGAGGGAATCAGGGATGGCCTGTTCTTACTCCCCCAATGGTCACTAACCCCCTCCCACCCCCCAAAAATGTGATTTAAAACATTACTTGCCAGTCTCTATGCCAGACTCAGGTCCATTACAGCGGCATGCAGGTCCCTGGAGTAGTGTGGTGGTTGGTGCACTGCACTGCAGACAGGTGGACCCAGGCCCATACTGCCCCCTACCTGTTACACTTTTGAAGGAAACTGTGAGCCCAGAAACCCACTGTACTCACATATAGGAGTGGAGGAGTAGCCTAATGGTTACTGCAGCGGGCTTTGATCCTGATAGCCTGGGTTCAATTCCCACTGCAACTTCTTGTGACCTTGGGCAAGTCACTTAACCCTTTATTGCCCCAGGTACAAAAACTTACATTATGAGCCCTCAAGGGACAGAAAAAGTACCTGCATATAATGTGCCCATTCACCCGTAAGGGCCATGGGAGTGGTGTACAGTTGGGGGTAGCAGGTTTTTTTTGGGGGGGGGGGGGGTGGCTCAGCAGACAAGATAAGGGAACAATGGTGAGATGTGTACCTGGCAGATTTTATGAAGTCCACTACAGTGCCCCCTAGGGTGCCCTATTACTTTCCTGGGATGTCTGGGGAACCAGTCTACTAAAAATGCTGGCTCCTCCTACATCCCAATGGCTTGATTTTGTGCGTTCTGCACTTGGACATTTTATTTTCTAAAGTGGACCAAACAACAAAATGTCCAAATCACAAAACCTTGTTCTAAACAGAATTTTTGAAAAATATGACCTTATTTCTTCAGAAAAACGTCCAAAGTCGGACTTAGACGTCATATTGAAAATGCCCTTTTATATCTTGAAAGGGGAGATATGATGGAGATATTTAAATACCTATGCAGAATAAATACATAGAAGGTGAGTCTCTTTCAATTGAAAGGAAGCTCTGGAATGAGCTTGAAGGTGAAGGTAAAAGGGGATAGACTGAGAAGTAACCTGAGGAAATACTTCTTCACGGAAAGGGTGGTGAATTAATGGAGCAGTCTCCTGGCTGGTGAAAATGGTGGAGATGAAAAATGTATCTGAATTCAAGACAGCTTGGAAGAAGTACATAGGATCTCTAAGGGAGTGATAGGGAGAGTGGATGGCATGGATGGGCAGACTGGATAGGTCATATGGTATTTATCTGCCTACAGTTTGTTATGTTTCTATGAAATAAATTCTTCATTTATTAGCCACTATTTGGTTCCTTTGGCTGCTCCTTTTTGACATTTAAGGCCATGTTTACTAAGCTGCGCTATAGATACGCTAACATTTTTAGTACACGTTAAAAATTAGCACATGCTAACACTAGATACACCCATAGGAATATATGGGTGTCTCTAGCATTAGCATGTGCTAAATTTTATCACGCGCTAAAAACGCTAGCTTGTCTTAGTAAACAGGGCCCTTAGAATAATGG
Organism: Microcaecilia unicolor; assembly: GCF_901765095.1. Taxonomy (NCBI): domain Eukaryota; kingdom Metazoa; phylum Chordata; class Amphibia; order Gymnophiona; family Siphonopidae; genus Microcaecilia; species Microcaecilia unicolor. Next base: position 187,814,738 of record NC_044031.1, read on the forward strand.
CATTTATATATGCATATGGGCACATACATACATAATGCCGTTATTCCACTAAAGTCGAGCTTGTATTGCACTGTAATTTCCATAGGATCTGGGAATAACTGTAATCTACTTAGAACAGTGGTATAATTTAAAAAGTGGTAGCCATTGGCCACCACAAAACTGAACCCTTCAGAATTTGTCTATAGGTGGGTAACATAACTGGTGAAATCCAGGACATGTTAAGTCAATGTGAATCCTCAGACTTTAAAAGTTGTTATGATGTGTTTTCACTGTTCTTTTGTTGTGCAAAAATGTAATAAAAATTGAATTATTAAAAAAAAGAATTTGTCTTCATATCAAGGTTTCCAAGAAATGGTAATGAAAATATGATTCTAAAAAAGCAAATACGTTTTACGCTGAAAAGCAGTGATTTTATTTTTCTCCCATGATGTGTCACTTGTTCAGATGAAGTTATATATGCCGGCAATTTCTCCTCATCACAGTTACAGTGGTGGAAATAAGTATTTGATCCCTTGCTGATTTTGTAAGTTTGCCCACTGACAAAGACATGAGCAGCCCATAATTGAAGGGTAGGTTATTGGTAACAGTGAGAGATAGCACATCACAAATTAAATCCGGAAAATCACATTGTGGAAAGTATATGAATTTATTTGCATTCTGCAGAGGGAAATAAGTATTTGATCCCCCACCAACCAGTAAGAGATCTGGCCCCTACAGACCAGGTAGATGCTCCAAATCAACTCGTTACCTGCATGACAGACAGCTGTCGGCAATGGTCACCTGTATGAAAGACACCTGTCCACAGACTCAGTGAATCAGTCAGACTCTAACCTCTACAAAATGGCCAAGAGCAAGGAGCTGTCTAAGGATGTCAGGGACAAGATCATACACCTGCACAAGGCTGGAATGGGCTACAAAACCATCAGTAAGACGCTGGGCGAGAAGGAGACAACTGTTGGTGCCATAGTAAGAAAATGGAAGAAGTACAAAATGACTGTCAATCGACAAAGATCTGGGGCTCCACGCAAAATCTCACCTCGTGGGGTATCCTTGATCATGAGGAAGGTTAGAAATCAGCCTACAACTACAAGGGGGGAACTTGTCAATGATCTCAAGGCAGCTGGGACCACTGTCACCACGAAAACCATTGGTAACACATTACGACATAACGGATTGCAATCCTGCAGTGCCCGCAAGGTCCCCCTGCTCCGGAAGGCACATGTGACGGCCCGTCTGAAGTTTGCCAGTGAACACCTGGATGATGCCGAGAGTGATTGGGAGAAGGTGCTGTGGTCAGATGAGACAAAAATTGAGCTCTTTGGCATGAACTCAACTCGCCGTGTTTGGAGGAAGAGAAATGCTGCCTATGACCCAAAGAACACCGTCCCCACTGTCAAGCATGGAGGTGGAAATGTTATGTTTTGGGGGTGTTTCTCTGCTAAGGGCACAGGACTACTTCACCGCATCAATGGGAGAATGGATGGGGCCATGTACCGTACAATTCTGAGTGACAACCTCCTTCCCTCCGCCAGGGCCTTAAAAATGGGTCGTGGCTGGGTCTTCCAGCACGACAATGACCCAAAACATACAGCCAAGGCAACAAAGGAGTGGCTCAGGAAGAAGCACATTAGGGTCATGGAGTGGCCTAGCCAGTCACAAGACCTTAATCCCATTGAAAACTTATGGAGGGAGCTGAAGCTGCGAGTTGCCAAGCGACAGCCCAGAACTCTTAATGATTTAGAGATGATCTGCAAAGAGGAGTGGACCAAAATTCCTCCTGACATGTGTGCAAACCTCATCATCAACTACAGAAGACGTCTGACCGCTGTGCTTGCCAACAAGGGTTTTGCCACCAAGTATTAGGTCTTGTTTGCCAGAGGGATTAAATACTTATTTCCCTCTGCAGAATGCAAATAAATTCATATACTTTCCACAATGTGATTTTCCGGATTTAATTTGTGATGTGCTATCTCTCACTGTTACCAATAACCTACCCTTCAATTATGGGCTGCTCATGTCTTTGTCAGTGGGCAAACTTACAAAATCAGCAAGGGATCAAATACTTATTTCCACCACTGTATGATGGGAAAACTGGCAACTCTTTAGCAGCCACATTAGAATTTTTAAGCAGGAGAATCACTAAGTTTAATTAACACATTTATGCACAGGTGCTTCATGAGAGTTTAAGACATTTGATTTGCATGACAAAACCATGACCTGTTGTGTTTTGAAAGTACAGTTATAGAGAATGTTAGTCTGTGAGGCACCTTCTGGCTTGATTGTATTATATAAATGCAGACTGTATTTTCCACAATCTTAGTGTTAAAAAAAAATACTTGCATGGGCTTGTTCCTTTGTACTTGTACTTTCATGTATCTGATATTAGCACCATTGTTGATTTAGTAACTCCCTTTGTATGATATCTTGTACTAGTCTGAGAGACTGTCTTGTAAAAATGAAAAGGATATACAGGCACCAAAAATACTGATGTACATGTATTAAGCTTCATTTGTTAACGTATTAACTGGCCAGCCCCACAGGTAGATATTGTAGAACGCACACGCCAGTACTCTTGGTTAAGAGCCGAGTGCTCCTCGGACACAGGCTTATGCATTAGCAGGAGGATTAGGCACCATCTTTCTATCATTACTGATCTGTGAGTTTAGTTGCAGGCAGGCATATGATCAGATATTAGCACCATGCTTCTTCAATAACTTTATAGATCGGCCAGAGGGTTTATTTATTTTATTTATTTATTGCATTTGTATCCCACATTATCCCAACTTTTTTGCGGGCTCAATGTGGCTTACAATTCATCGTGGATATAGGAAATAGAAGGGAACATACATTTATCATTAACAGTGAGTTTTGGGTTAAATGATAGTATTAAAGCAAAAGATAGTATAAAACATTACTGGATAAGTCAAAGATTATACCGTTACATGTGTTGATCTTTGTTGTACATCTTGTCAAAATGATAGGTTTTCAATAGTTGAGAAGAAGCTCCGTCACCAGCACTAACAACAAAAATAAAAAGATAAAAAGCTATGGTTCTACCTTTTTTGCACTGGACGGAAGGGAAATCTGCTCTTAGATAACCATCTGGGATGGTGATGTCCCAGACAAATCATTTTAACTGGGCAGACTGGATGGGCGATGTTGGTCTTTTTGTGCCATCATTTACTATGTTATCTGTACTGGATGTCAGAAAGCCTATACATAAAAAAGTACCATAAAATATGTATCTGGTCCCCAGATCAATTGAGGCTGAAGGTGACCTCTGGACAAGTATACATGTTGTGGTCAATATTCAAAGTGATTTAACCAGCTGGAAACTGCTCCTGGCTGATTAAATCACCTGTCGGGGACTAAACGCTAATTTTCAGTAGCACTTAAACTGGTTAGTGTTTCTGAAAATAATCTGTTAACGCTGAACTGAATACTGGTTATTTTGGGGGCATTCCAGGGACTGAGTCAGCACCTGGCTGGTTAAGTGCCAATATTCAGCAACTAACCAGCCAGGCTAACCACATAAAAAGGACCGCATATAAGGCAGTCCTATCTTTAAGCGATAACCCATAGCCGGTTGTGTTGAATATTGGACTTAGCTGGCTATGCATTAGCTGGCTCCACAAAAATTGATACCAAAGCCTGGACATGGCCCAGAATTGAATGTCTGGTTTTAATCACTGGTAGTGGTCAACAAAATGCTGATCACTAATGGCTGAATATCGGGCCATTAATGTTTTTTTGTGTCGGTGATGCAATTCAGAGGAAGGCAACAAAAATGGTACAAGATATAAATGAATATATGAATAAATACATACATGTAAACTCCACAAATATAAAAGAATTGTCAGAATTGTGTAATGTATATTCTATATGCTAGTTGAATATGAAGTGGAGAGGCGATTTCAATATGGCATCTAAATCTGATTTTGGACATTGTTGTATATTTGTAAGCATTCTGCCATCTTCTGGAGCGCGTTTTGATAGACGTATAACCATTTTGCTATTTTTTCATTTCTTACGTTGCTTTTTCCAAGAGGTTTGTTGTACATTTGTGGAGGTGAAGAGTTTAATGCACGCTACATAGACAATGAACCTGGTGTGATTAAGGGGGGAAGTTCTCAGTGTGGGCTACCATTAAAACAGGTTATTTTACCAAAAGTTGTACTATTTTAGCAGGGGTACCCTGTGCTAAAAAACACAACTTGTGGTAAAATAACCTGTTTTAATGGTAGCCCACACTGAGAACTTCCCCATGAATTGGGTAGCTATTTTTCAGAAAGAGTTAATATTACATGACAGACTTTACTTAAAGATCATGGGCTGATATTTAAAATGATTTAAATGGTCAGGAGAGGCTACTACCCAAGCTGCAAGGGACTTAAATACAAATTAATTTACGCATCCAGCTTCTCCTACATATGCACACACCTGTGGAATGCACTACCAAAAGCCTTGAAAACAACATACAGCTACCTAAACTTCCGGAAATCACTAAAAGCTAACCTGTTTCAAAAGGCTTAACCTACCGACCCAACTTAAATGCCTGAACTAAAGTACGTAATGGACATACCGCAATTCTTACGCTTTGCATTTCCTTAATGTGACCGTTCCACATGAATCTTATTTTACCACATCTTACTTTGTTTTTGTTTACACCAGAGTCAGCGAACGCCTCTCCGGTATTATGTAAGCCACATTGAGCCTGCAAATAGGTGGGAAAATGTGGGATACAAATGTAACAAATGAAATAAATAAATAAATAAATCACCTGTCCAGGGCTAACCAGGCATATTCAATGACACTTTTTTGTTAATCTTGTTAATGTCCTTTTTTGTTAATCTGTACAGTGCTGCGTAACCCTAGTAGCGCTCTAGAAATATTAAGTAGTAGTAGTGCATAGTGCTGCTGAAAATGCCAGTTAGTGCCCAATCTGAAACTGACTATTTGGGGGGGGGGGGGGGGGGGGTTTCTGGATGTGGAGTGAACATTTGGCCAGTTAAGTGCCAATATTCATTAATTAACCAGCCAAGAGGACTGCATAAATAGGACTGCGTAAAAGTTAACCTGCCATGTTTTCGCTGTCCCTATATACCCAGAAATTCAGTTCTAGAGCCCAAGCATAGCGCAGCATTGAATTTCTGGGGATAATGCTGGCAGCGATCAGCTGAAAATTGGGCCCTATTCTTTTTTATAAAATTTCTCAGATTCTATTTGATGATATTAAGTTAGGCAATCCCTTAGATAAATTATGGCCTTTTTTCCTTTGATAACTGAGGAGACCGTAAACGCCATCTTATATAAAATGGCTTCCTATCTTTGCATATGGATAGCTGCCCATCTTTTTAGTAAGTGATTCCCCTACTTCCATGAGGTAATTAGCCCACACTCTAAGTGCAAAGAATCCCATAGGTATAAAATGGGCATTTTGACATTTAGCACACTCCAATTCCATGAGTGCGCATTAAGCTTTAGTAAGTTTGTGAATCTTACATGCTTACGTGTGTGCCAGGGCTGCCGAGAAACACAGTCGGGCCTGGGGCAGGATTGGATCGCCACGCACACACGTGTTCACACCCCCGTACTCCCCCCCCCACCTGGGCCACCACCATCCCCACACCTTTCTGGCTTCACCCTCACTGTTTCTGTCCATGCCAGGAGTCAGGATCCAGATGATTGCATTAATGCGGTATCATCTGGGTCCTGGGCTGCACGCAGGAGCAGGAGAGGACAGACCCAGAAGCAGGCAGGAAGAAGCTTGCCGGTGCCCGAGACTGGACCACCCCCCCCCCCCCTTGGAGGCTGGGCCTGAGGAATTTTGCCCCTTCCTCCCCCCCTTCAGCCGCCCTGATGTGTGCCCTGCCTATGCTCCACCAAGATTCTGCCCTCTCCCACCTTCAAAGTATGCGCTATCAAAGATATGCACCTATTTACAGATTAGTTATGCATGTATGTGTTCATATATGTGCACAAATAACTAGAATATTGGCATTTATGTGCACATAGTTGCCACTAACTTTAGCTAGCTCCTTATAGAATTAACTCCTTAGAGCATCCGCGCTAATTGCAAACAGACATTAAAGAATGTTTCAGTGCAGTAATTGTGGAGAACATGCTGGGCACACTCACAACAATTACCACACAACTTTTGCACTTACTTCACATTAATATTTGCTGTTAAGGAGCAGTAAATGCCAATTGAAACATTATGTTCAATCTCTGTTAACATCCTATCGTATTGACTTTCTGGAATCTGACTTTGATGATTGCTGCCCCTCCCAACTGTTATGAAGGGACTGATGGGATGTCGTTATGAGGGTTATAAAAAAAGTGGTTGGCTCAATACCCCCTAATAGAATTGTGAAAAGATGGACTCGTGACTTTGGGGATTATGCTATAGAAAGCCTTAAAAAGAGCTTGAGGGAAGAAGTACATTTGGCAGAGAGTGTCCAATTGCAAGAGATACGCTACTTCACATATATATATTCATCCATCTAGAGCTTGTAAAATGCACCTTCCCTCTGATGGGAAATGTTTCAAGTGTGGTGCAGAAGAGGCATCTTATAAATATTGCATTTGGGATTGTCCTGTGATCTTTTTCTTTTGGCACGCGATCTGGAAACATTCAAATAATATGTATTCCCAGAGGTGGGCTGCTAGTCCGCAATGCAGTTTACTGGACAAGATGGATGATACTGTGGAAGGCGGGTGGATTTCTGTGCTATTTTTGAGGAAAGCGTGTTTGGTTGCTAAACAGTGTCTTATGCTCCAATGGATACTATCATGACCACCAAAGTTGCTTCGAATGGCATACTCAGATGCATGAGCTATTGCATATGGAGCGCCTCTCTGTGGAGGACAGGGGTTGCAACACGAAAACAGCTTTTAAAATATGGACCCCCCTTTTTGAACACATTAACAAGGAGAATGCAATCTGTTTTCTTGAATAATTTGGATTTGGAGTAGTGCCTCACCTTTTCAAGGGGAATGCTGTCTCTATATTGTGTCCCAAACATTCAAAGACACAATGTAGAATATATTCATATTATAGTCCCCACATATCTATATGAGAGCGGTCCACTAACCTGATTGTCTCTATATTGTAGGCAATATATTTTGATTTGGAAGGGTTTAGGGGGTTGGTGGGAGGTGTTTCAGGGTTTTCTGAGGGAAAGGGGTTTGTTATAAAATGTCATTGATGACTAGGTTGGAGTTCTGGCTATTTCCTACCTCACACTAACATTATCAGCTTTTGTCTCACCTAGAATGTAAACCGCACTGAACCCTGGAAATGGGATATTAGCAGTATACAAGAATTGATTTGATCGATTTTGTTTTCTGATTTTGTATGTTCTTTGGCTCCAATGACAATAAAGGTATAAATGCAAAAACATTCTACACTTTAGTAAAAGGGGCCCCACTGTTTAAGAATTCTGGTAGTGTTGGGTGGTGCCGGTGGAACTACTTTACGACAGATTATATTTTACAAGCTGCAGTAGTAAGTGCCAAATCTTTTTTACCAACCCCCGTGCTTCTCAGGTGTGCCTAAATTGTAGTACTCTAGTCATTTACATGTGTGACTAGCCACTTACAAATGACCTCATAGAATACTAACTTCCAGAAAGTGCATACGATGATTTGATGGCGTGTGTGTTGCCAGTGGGCATGTTCCTGGGCAGAACACACAGATACATGCACAAATTCTATCGTTTACATATGTATATGATAGTATCTAGGTGTGGGAGTTTACACCAGCTGCAGGGCTTGTGTAAGTAATTATGCCTTTTATATACAAGTGGAGATACTAGGCATGCAAATATCTCTCATGCATATTTATTGTGGATACTCTGAAACCCCAACAGGTTGGTGGTCTGCCTGAACAGTTCATTATGATATTAGGAACCTTTACCCCATGATGGATGTATATCCAGGATTCTGGAGTCAAAACAGACGGCTTGTGACAGAGTAATTGCCTGTTTAAATGGTTTGCCTCTAGTTGTCATGCTGTTCAATGAAGCAGAATTAAGTGGAGAACTATATTGAAAGGGCACTACACGGAATTCACCTGCTATGAGTTGACCACATTATATTAACAGCTAGTACAAAACAAATCATTGTAGAGTTTAGGCATCACTTTCACTTCTTTTCCAACATTGATGCACTGATTTCTCAGACTTTCCTTTTATTATTTCTACAACTCAACAGCCCAGTAGAATTTCATTGACTTCACTTTCCCGTTTTTTGATCTATGGGTCGAGAAAAATTTCATTAGTGGCAGGTCATGAAGAACAGAGGATATCTATTTATAGATGCTTGTTTTCTGTCCAAGAACAGAATGCTATTTTCTACAGGGGCACAAACGCTGCTTGACCAATAAAGCACAGTCTGAAGCTATTCATTGTTTTATTCTACAACATGGCAAACGTATGTCTGTTCCAGCATGTTAAAATCAGTTGTATGGCACTGAAAATAATATCGGCAAACAATAGACCTCATGACTACTAATCTGGAAATGTTTTTAAAATAAAGCTCTTAAAAGGACTATTCTACAGCTTTTACTATTAATCTGTCTTTTAACGTTTGTCGCATAGGCTTTCAGAAGCTGCATGCTGGCAGTCCCTGTGTGAGCATAGCATTGTTTTCAGAAAATGACTTTTAAAAGAGATTGCAGAGGTTCAGTAGTTTTTCTTATTAGCAGTTATTCACCATTTGACAGGATCTGACCTACTTATTTTCTAGAATTAATATTAATTTTTTGGCATGAAAGAAAAACATCGACCACAGTGGACAGTAAAGGGGCAATTATTTATTTATTTATTCATTCATTCATACTTATATCCCACAATTATCCAAAAATGAATTTTGGTTCAATGTGGCTTACATTTAACAGTTATTAGAGATTACATTGATTCAATTGCATTTATGATGTTGTATGACACTGTGTTTTACAGTGGTTGGCAAGATAACTGTTAGTGGTATGGAATAGTCATTAAGGGATCCATTTACAAAGGCGCGCTGAAAAATGGCTTGCGGTAGTGTAGGAGCGGATTTTGGGAATTATGGAATTGAAAAAGGTGCAGAGAAGGATGACGAAAATGATAAAAGGGATGGGACGATTTCCCTATGAGGAAAGGCTAAAGAGGCTAGGGCTTGGAGAAAAGACAGCTGAGGGGAGATATGATAGAGGTCTATAAAATAATTAGTGGAGTGGAATGGGTAGACGTGAAGCTTCTGTTTACTCTTTCCAAAAATACTAGGAGGCATGCAATGAAGCTACAAAGTAGTAAATTTAAAACGAATTGGAGAAAATTTTTCTTCACTCAACTTGTAATTAAACTCTGGAATGTGGTAAAGGCAGTTAGCTTAGCAGGGTTTAAAAAAGGTTTGGATGGCTTCCTAAAGGAAAAGTCCATAGACCATTATTAAAATGGACTTGGGGAAAATCCACTGCTTATTTCTGGGATAAGCAGCATAGAATGTTTTGTACTTTTTTGGGATCTTGCCAGGTATTTGTGACCTGGATTGGCCACTGTTGGAAACAGGATGCTGGGCTTGATGGACCTTTGATCTATCCCAGTATGGCAATAATTATGTATTATTATGTACTTATGTACATAATATGTATTATTATGTACTTAGCGCACCTATAAAAAAGGCTTTTTAAAAATGTTTGCCGAAAATGGCCATGCGGCAAAATGAAAATTGCCACGCATCCATTTTGGGTTTGAGACCGTACCACCAGCCATTGATCTAGCGGTAAAGACTCACGCGGTAACCGGGCAGTAATGACCTATGCATGCCAAATGCCACTCGGCGCGCGTATCGGACGCACACCAAAAATGAAATTACCACAAGAGCCACGCGGTAGTTGGGTGGTAACTCCATTTTGGCGCACGTTGGGTGCACATAGACGCTTACGCGGCTTAGTAAAAGGACCCCTGGGTTTCTTGAGAAGATATGCCTTAGTTCATTTCTTAAATGAAAAGATGCATTACAGTTAGAGGTTGTGTTGTGTATTGTTGTTCTAGAATGATTAGTGCATATTTTACTCATAGAATTTCCTGAAGAGGTAGGTCTTTAGGTCTTTTCTGATATAACAGAGGCGGTAAATTTACATGCCCATGTGTAACTATTTTATAAATACATGTTATGTAAGTTAGGAGGGTATTTCCAAGGGGGGTGTACACATAAGTGGAGCGTGGGTGGCTCATAGGCAGGGCTCAAACTTGTGTGTAACTTACAAAGGGGTCCTTTTACTAAGCTGTGGTAAATGGGGGCCTGTGCTAGTGTCAGTGTGTGTTTTTGATGCACGCTGAGGCTCCCTTTTACCGCAGTGGGTAAAAGGCTGTGTTTATTCCCATAAAGAAATGGGCTATGCTGTAAGTGAACCACTCACTGCCTGGTCATTTCAGGACCAGCACTTACATCCACTTCAATTGAAGTGGCGGTAACGGCTCCCATGCTATCCTAGCAGTAACTGGGCAGCACACGGCGCTGCCCAATTACCACTGGGTGAGCATTGACACTTCAAAAATAGAAAATATTTTTTGTAGCGCCAGAAATGATGCGTGCTGGGGGTGGGAAATACTGCCGGGCTCCTGTGGTAGTTCCGTATTGGCACACGGCAACAGCCAACCCTTTAGTAAAAGGCACCCAGAATGCTATAAGTTACTTGGGTGCTAAAATATCAGTTCTTTTGTGTAGGTGCTCATACCTAAGCACCTTCCCAACTATAAATCCAGTTATGCTAGTAATCTATAAAGGAAAGTAGGCGCCTACCTTCATTTGTAGAATGGGCTTTTATCACCTGCCCTTTGGGTGCTTAATTACAGGCTCCCTGTTATAGAATTGACCTGAAATGAATAATATTTAGGTGTTTGAAGCTTAGTTATTTAGCAGACTTGAGAACTGCTTAACTATTGTGGTACTAGTAGAAATGGTGATGATACATTTCACAAAAATATGAGCAGTTACATACAATATCAGGGAGATGATAGCCTGTGGGGAGGTCACAAAATCTGTGAAATGTCATACTATGAAACACTAGAGTGGGCAGGTTCAGTAGCTTGAAACAAAGGGAAGTATGGGAGGCTGGGCACCAGGAGGTAATGTGGTTTATTAGGAACCAATCCTTTTCCTCAAGCAACTGGTTACCTTCATGAATTTAATCAATTGATTAGTCCACGGGAGTAGAGCATGACATATTTTGAGCCTCAGAGCCATCCCCTGTGTTAGTGGGTTCTCTGTGCATTGATGAGGAAGAGCTAAGAGATTATTTATTTATGTATTAGGATTTATTTACCACCTTTTTGAAGGAATTCACTCAAGGTGGTGTACAGTAAGAATAAATCAAACATGAGCAATAGGCAATTACAGCAGTAAAAATATTCAGCTAATAATACAAAGTATGGCATGGCATACTACTTGCAATGTCAACACAATACGCAATAGAACATTATAATTGATAGTGAAGGGTAAAGCAAAGTTGTAACATATAGATGAGTAAGAAAGTAGGAAGAGTTAGAAAGTAAGGTGACTGATTTGAAGAAAGTTACACATGAGGTCAGAGAGATGGTTAAATATTATCTCAGCTAGGGTAGGAGTGGATAAGCATGTCCCACTGCAGTATGTACAGCCCGAGTCACTCCTTGTATGTGTGTGAGTGAGACTAACAAGTTAGTTACTTCTTCCATTAAAGGCTTGGTTGAAGAGCCAAGCTTTCACCTGCTTCCTGAAGTAGAGACAGACTTGTGTTAAGCAGAGCCTTTCAGGCAATGCATTCCAGAGTGTGGGGGCTACTCCAGGGAAGGCTCACTTGCGGGTATCACATCGTGTAATGTCTTTTGGACAGGATGTGGTTAGTGTAAGTCCTTGGGAGGACCTTAGTGTCCTTGGTGGTGTGTGGAGGATCATCCTATTCTTCAGATACTCAGGGCCATTTCCTTTCAGGGCGTTGAAGATCAGACATAGAGTTTTAAATTTAGCCCTGTATTGTACTGGTAGCCAAAGAAGTTTTTGCAAAAATGGTGTGATGTGGTCCTGTTGCTTGCAACCTTCTATGAGTCTTTCTGCTGCATTCTGAATCAACTGGAGCTAGTGCAGACCCTTTGTAGTCAGACCATTGTATAGTGCATTGCAGTAATGCAGTCTTGATGTTACCATGGCATGCACAACTGGGATAATATTTTCCTTCTCGATGCAAGGAGAGAGGCAGCATAGCTGTCTCAAATAGTAGAAGCAGCTCTTGAAGGTTGCTTGGATTTGGGGAATCAGAGTAAGTGTTGAATCTAACTGTATTCCAAGGTTCCTGACTTGTGATATGAGGGAGAGTTCATACTTCCCAAAAGGGATTTTGATGTCAGGTATGTATCCACTTGTGTTAGGGACCCAGAGAAGCTCGGTTTTACTTAGGTTTAGGCAAAGTTTGTTGTGTTTAGCCCATTCTTGAATTGATGTTAGACAGGTAATCAGTTTATTCAGGGCTGTAGGTAAGTCAGGTTCAATGGGTATAAGTAGCTGCACATCATCCGCGTAGATGTAGAACTGAGTGTCCATTGACCAAATCAGCTCAGCTAGTGGCTTGAGATAGATATTGAACAGAATAGGTGACAGTATTGATCCTTGTGGTACCACGCAGATCAGTGTCCATGATGGTGATGAGTTGCTGCCAAACATTGTTGCCTGTTTGATAGATAGGATCTGAACCAGGCAAGTACTGTTCCATTGATACCTGTTTCTGTCAGTTGTGCTAGCAAGATATCATGATCCACAGTGTCAAAAGCTGCTGAATAATCTAGCAGTACTAACATCGAGGCAAATCCCTTGTCTCGGTTTCTGTGAAGATCATCTAGCAGGGTTACGAGGACTGTTTCTGTTCCATAACCGGGTCTGAATCCAGATTGACATGGATCTAGCCAGTTACTCTTTTCTAGCCATTCATTAAGTTGAACACAGACTGTTTGCTCTAAGAGTTTTCCGAGAAACGGGATGTTGGATACTGACCTTTAAGTTTCAAGTTTGTCCTGCTCAGGGTTCACATGCATTAGGAGTTGCATCTGAGCCTGGATCCATTTCTGTTTTCTTTTTTCCAGTTGGAGAATTTTTTTGTAAGCAGATGTATGAAGCTTCAGCAGTTTTTATATGTGGAAGGGTCATGGCCTTAGGAACAGCGTGACAAAGAAAGAAGTCAGCATGGACCTTTACTTCAGCATGTTGAATGGCAATATTTCAAATTGTTTTTCCTTTTTGGTGGTAAAGCTGCTGAAGAAATAATCAGCAGGACTGTTACTGCCTGGGTGATGGCTATGTAGATGGAGGCTTGTAACATGAGCTTTCAGTACTCAGTTGTTGACTTGCAGAGGTAGATAGTTCCCTCTCTGTCAGAATATTGGTGAGCTGTGGGTGAAAGGGCATTGTTAGCCTACCTAATGGTATGAATTTGGCCAGAATGAGCAAGGTAACATAGAGGGGCATAATCGAAAGGGGTGCCCAAGTTTTCCTGAGGACGTCCTCGCAGGACGTCCCGGCGAAGGGGTGGGGAAACCCGTATTATTGAAACAAGATGGGCGTCCATCTTTTGTTTCAATAATATGGTCGGGGACACCCAAATCTTGACATTTAGGTCATCCTTAGAGATGGTCGTCCTTAGACTTGGTCGTTTCTGATGTTCGGCAATAATGGAAACTAAGGACGCCCATCTCAGAAACGACCAAATGCAAGCCCTTTGGTCGTGGGTGGAGCCAGCATTCGTGGTGCACTAGTCCCCCTGACATGCCAGGACACCTACCGGGCACCCTAGGGGGCACTGCAGTGGACTTCAGAAAACGCTCCCAGGTACATAGCTCCCTTACCTTGTGTGCTCAGCCCCTCAAAACCCACTACCCACCACTGTACTACCATAGCCCTTACAGGTGAAGGGGGGGTGCCTACATGTGGGTACAGTGGTTTCTGGTGGGTTTTGAAGAACTCACATTTACCACCACAAGTGTAACAGGTAGGGAGTGATGGGCCTGGGTCTGCCTGCCTGAAGTGCACTGCACCCACTAAAACTGCTCCAGGGACCTGCTTACTGCTGTCATGGAGCTGGGTATGATATTTGAGGCTGGCAAAAAATATTTTTAAAAATTTTTTGAGGGTGGGAGGGGGTTAGTGACCACTGGGAGAGTAAGAGGAGGTCATCCCCGATTCCCTCCAGTGGTCATCTGGTCAGTTTGGGCATCTTTTTGTGGCTTGGTCGTAAGAAAAAAAGGACCAGGTAAAGTCGTCCAAGTGTTCGTCAGGGACGCCCTTTTTTTTTCATTATGGGTCGAGGACACCCATGTGTTAGGCATGCCCAAGTCCCACCTTCGCTACACCTCCGACACCCCCCCGGGAACTTTGGTCGTCCCCGCGACGGAAAGCAGTTGGGGACGCCCAAAATCGGCTTTCCATTATACCGATTTGGGCAACCCTGTGAAAAGGACGCCCATCTTGTGATTTGTGTCGAAAGATGGGTGTCCTTCTCTTTCGAAAATAAGCCTGATTGTAACATAATTCAGAAAAATTGACTTGCTCTCTTGTTTTCATTACTTTTTTCACTTTGTTTCACATATTCATTTTATTAAAAAAAATTCAACATACACAAATCAATTTTATTTGTCTTAATTTAGAGAATGTGCATGTTAAATTGATTTGTGTGGACTAAGGGGCATAATTTATTTGTTTATTGGGATTTAGTTACTGCCGTTATGGTTTGTTCATGTTTGTTATACTGCCTCAATTGCAAGACAACTCTAGGCGGTTTATAATGGACAGTTTACATAAAGAAAAAGAAAATAAACTACAGTATTAAAATAGGAAAGAAACAAGCATTTTATAGGGTACAGACAAAACAGGAGGCAAAATTCCATCCTCCAAAAAATCCAGAGTCTGCTGGGTAAGGAAGTCCAATGGTTAATCCGAGGTAACTGTGAAAAAGTAAGTTTTCAGCATTGTTTTAAAAGCCTTAAGCAATGATTCATTGCGTAATGATAACAGTCGTTTGTTCCACAGATAGGTAGCTAGAAAACAAAGCACAATTCATGGTCCATTCCCGTTTGGTTTGAAAGGGCCCAGGGAGCACTAGACATTGATCATTAATTGAATGTAAGACACAGGGGAGAGTGTAAGGTATAGTAAGGAGCGAGAGGTAGGAGGGGATACAGAAATGCACTTCCTGAAATTTTAAGATGAGGACTTTATGAGGAGATTCACCCAAGGCAGTGTGCAGCAGGTATAGCTTAACATAAAACATATAACATAAATTCAATAAAATGAGCTAAACGTGGAAATGGCAAATTGAAATCTAATAATAGAACTAACATGAAAACTATATCAGAAACACACACATTTAATAGCACTATAAAACAATTATGTAACAGGAATATGATAAATGTTAGTACAATACAAACAATACTATAATAGACAGCATGGAATAACATTTGAATAACTAAGATATAATACGATGTCAGCATGATAGCAATGAAACATCTAATAAGCACACATTAGAATATTCAAATAACATGATGTTAATGCTTTTTCTACAATACAGCCCCCCACTTACACTACATTGTTGAGGGGCTAAGTGCAGATATATAGACGGGGACAAGATGGCTAGTACAGAGTTGATTGGGTTAAATAGATGGGTGGCTAAACTGAAGGCGAGAGCCAGGCTTTCACCTGCTTTCTGAAGTAGAGGCAGTTATCAACTTTGGCTATTATTGAGACATGTTATAACTGTTATCCGTCAGTTATTAGTAACAAGCCCTCATTGCATAGAGTGGGACCTGTGGTAAAACAGCATGAGCTAGGCTACTATTAAGACTTATTATTTTACTAGTATCTTTAATAACAAAGAAAAATGTCATACCCCAAGCCCAAACTATTCAGCTTACAACAAGTGAAAGATCTCCAACATCAAAGAGAAGCATGCAGGGAACTTTAGTGTGTTACAGTCCCTCCAGCATGCTAAGAAATGTGCATACCTAGAGGACAGCTCCTAAGTCAAGCAGACTAGCACCTAAAAGACTTTCTATTGTATCCCGGGATCAGATTAGGCCATGCAACATTAATGGTCAGGAACTGCTTTAGTCATTCTGATGTTTCTCATACTAGTCTCTTACTTTGACTTAGAGGGGCATTTTCGATATGACATCTAAGTCTGACTGTGGACATTTTGCTAAAAACATCCAAAATCCGAATAGGAAAGAACGAAGGTCATTTTCAAAAAAGAAAAATGTCTAATTTTTTTTTAATACTGTTTTGAGCAAGGTTTTGTGCTTTGGACATTTTGTTTTTTTGGTCCATTGGGATGTAGGTGCAGCCAGCTGTGATAGATCTGACTTTAACATCTGAGGCTGTCATAGAGGCTGGTAAGTCATATTTTTCTTCACATGTTTGGGGGGTGGGAGAGGGTCAGTGACCCTGATTCCCTCCAGTAGTCACCTGGTCATTTAGGGCACCTTTTTGTGCCTTATTTGTTATAAAAACAGGTCTAGCTCAAAACATCTTACTTTTAGTCCTGGACAGTTTTGTTTTGTTCCATTATGGCTGAAAAACGTCTAAGTCTTAGGAACACTCACATCCCACCCTTAATATGCCCCTGGCATGCTTCCTTGAGATTTGGATGCACTGCAGAAGAACAGCACAGAAAAACGTCTGAAAAATAGGTTTCAAACATACTGATTTGGATGTTTTTGTGAGAAAAACGTGCAAGTGCAGATTTTTGCCACTTTTTGGATGTTTTTCTCTTTTGAAAATGAGCCCCTTAGTGCACTTTAGTAACAGAACCCCTATCTTTCATTGCATGTCATGTAGTGCAATCTCACTGAAAAATCAAATAATTAAAAACTGAGGAACTGCTGTGGCTGCTCATTTCCTCAATATTTCTCCCCGTCTGATCCCCAACTATCCATATTCCCTATTCTTCGACAACCCTCAATCTGATGATGTGAGAGAACTGCCTGGGACTGCGCTGGGATCTAAAATGGTGCCAATGACTCCTTGAAGTAGTCTTCATGGTACTACTGCTAAGGGATATCCTTCCATATAAGGAGAAAATCTGTGTGGATAAAGCAGCAACCATACCTTGAGTATTGTTTGGCATTCTGGTCATCCCATTTAAAAGAAAAAGTACAAAAGTTAAAAAGAAGGGAAGCAAAAATGATAGAGAATAATTCTATAACAGAATACCTATGAAAGTCACTGTTTATGGTGCCTATTTTAACCTTATTCTAAGTAGAGAGGTGTGGTAGCCGTGTTAGTCAACTCTTAAAGGTTATCAATAGAAATCAAACAAAATAAAACATGGAAAAGAAAATAAGATGATACCTTTTTTATTGGACATAACTTAATACATTTCTTGATTAGCTTTCAAAGGTTACCCTTGTTTGTCAGATTGGAAATAAGCAAATGTGTTGGCAGATAGTATTTATAAGAGAAACATCAAAGCATCACTTTGACAGTCTGACAGAGTGGGAAAGAGGAAAGTAGGTGGCTACTTTCCTTTATAGAATGCTAGGTCAAGTGGCCAAAAACACACTTACATGTAAGTTGCAAGCATTCATGACAGCCCATTAGCTGATGTAAGTGCCTTTGCTTAATCGTGACCTAGAACTTGTGTAGAGTATTCTGTAATTTACATGCATATTTGTGAGCTCTGTTATTGCTCCATCCAAACTCCACCAATATGTATGCCCATTGGCAAAGTACATGCCATGCTTTTCTGGTAGTCGGTGTTTTATCATAAGTGATGTCATACTAGGACAAACTGAAGGTCTATCAAGCCCAGTATCCTGTTTCCAACAGTGGCCAATCCAGGTCACAAGTACCTGGCAAGATCCCAGAACTGTAAAACAGATTTTATGCTGCTTATCCTAGAAATAAGCAGTGGATTTTCCCAAGTCGATCTTAATAATGGCTTATAGATATTTCTTTTAGGAAACTATCCAAACCTTTTTTAAACCTTGCTAAACTAAGTTCTTTTACCATATTCTCTGGCAACAAATTCCAGAGTTTAATATTGATTCCTATGGGCTCTGCTGTAGATAGCTCAAGCTAAGCTTTAGTAAACAACCCCCTGAGTGAAGAAATATTTTCTCTGGCTGTTTTAAATATACTACTTAGTAGCTTCATTCTGTGCCCACTAAGTCTAATATTTCTACCCATTCCACTCCACTCAGTATTTTATAGACCTCTATCATATCTCCCCTCAGCTGTCTCTTCTTATTTATTTATTTATTATGATTTATTTACTGCCTTTTCTTGCTTCCTCCCTCGCTCCCTCTCTCTGGACCCAGCATCTCTCCCTTTCTCTTTTTCCTACTCTTCCCTCCCTCTCCTCTACCCCCAAGTCCATTATCTGTCTTTCTTCCCTCTCACCAAACTCCCTCTGAAGTCCAGCACCTCTCTCTTTTTCTTCTTTTCCACCACTCTCTCCACTCCAGGTCCATATCTTCCACTCTCCTTCCTCCCTTCCTCCATCTCAGCCCAACATCTCTCCCTCTCTTCTCTCTCCACATCCCTCCCGCCATCCTTCTCTCCCTTAATCGGCATCTCTTCCTATCCCCCCCCCCTCCGTGCATAAACCAGCATCTCTCCCTCCCCTTTTGGCCTTGCCCTTGGTTCTCTCTCCTCCCCCCACTGTCACCACTAGAGGTTTTCTCTAAATTCCCACCTGCCTGCCCGTGGTTCTCTTTCAATCGCCCTCCCACCGCCTGATGTTCTTTCTCACTTTCTTCCCTCCCCCCTCTTCCCCCACGGTTCTCTCTCTCAATTCCTTCCCTCCTTCCCCTCCCCTGTGGTTCTCTCTCAATTCCGTCCCTCCCTCCTTCCCCTCCCCTTCTC